>NC_139607.1:5728607-6326016 GCF_964270895.1 Podarcis filfolensis
TGTCCTAGAAAGTCATTCAAAAGTAAAAGACGAGGGCTTTCTGCTTTGAAGAAATTTGATGGTAACTTTAGTTCAGCAGGAAGTATTTCTCGTATTTTCATGTCATCTTGGATGGTAACAAGTCTTTTGAGGTCCATTTGTCCTTTATATGCCCACCAGCCAAAGCACACTGATGAGATGAAGAACAGATCAAGTTTAGGGTCACTATATTTAACATATCTGAGATTTACATTCCCTGTCTCAAATCTGGGCACGCTACATAACTGAAAATCAATCAATCTCTTGATGTCCTTGTGAATTTCACCTGTGGAGTTACTTAGCAATTCCATACACCTGAAACCAAGAAACCCTCATTCCATTGTATATCTTACTATGCAGAAACCCTTCAGCTCATTCACTTTCAAGAAAGACAGTATTGAAGTAATATGCAATCCAAAAATGCTGAGGATTGTTCTGCTCTTCAGGTCTAACATGTTTTAACTGTGGGTTTTAACCTACATATCAAAATAGTATCTAAATTACTTATTGAGCACATAGCCACTTGCTGTTTTAAATATAAAACGACTTAGCAAATTACTTTTCATAAAACAGAGACGTGGTTCCCGCAGGCACAAAGAGGCCCACCAATGCCTCCTATGGCTCATGTGAAAGGTCTCAGTAAATAGCCCCTCAAAAAATCCATAATGCACAAGAGACTGTTCCCCCCCCCCTGCTCAATTCATGTTTGCAACACCCTCTTGAATATGCCCACATTTAATTGTTTGCCAGGAATGGATACCTTTCCTTCCTTCTGTTCTGAACAGAGGAGAAGGTCAAAGAGCCTCTCTGAGAGCAACTGAGAGAGTGAGGTGGCAGCTGATGAAAGTGGGAAGGGGATATGCCCACACTAGTTGGTGGCCCTGTCCTTTTCTGCTCTTTCAGATGTGGAAGCCATTTTGTGTTATACGTACTGTGTTCCGACAGCACCTATTTTGTATTATTGTCATGCCCTGCCCCACCCCCACAGCAGCCATTTTGTGACTGGAGCCCACGGCACTATCTCAAAATCCAAATTTGCCCAGCAGTCAGAGAAACCTAGTGACCCCTGCCTTAAAGCAACAATTTTAAAATATTCTATCAGGAACAGCAAAAATCCCTTAATCAATGAACTTTTTAAAGTAAACCTACAATGTCGTCCTTTGAGGATGTTCCCATCTACATAGAAAAAATCAGTGTCCCCAAATTTCAGCTAGTTACATGTTTAATGAACAAAACAAAACATTCTTCTGGAAAGCAGATATAAATGCCCATATAGTGTTGCCTCTAAATCCTTTTTTAAAGAATTGATATTGCTGTTTTCCCTAGCCAGTGCAAAGTGTTGTGGTAAAAATATATGTCCCATGGTTGGTTGGTTTCTCTGCAAACAAAAAATTGATTTGGGGAAGCAGACTTCAACTGTAATCCTAATCCTCTAGTGCTGATAGAGCTAGGACAGCCCACAATGTCGGCCCCCAGGCCTTAGATTGCCGACCCATGATGTAGAAGGAAGGAAGGAAGGAAGGAAGGAAGGAAGGAAGGAAGGAAGGAAGGAAGGAAGGACCTTCCACCCATGAGCAGGCAGGGCTTCAGATGCAGCAAAGGATCTCATGCTCTACAACTCCTTGCCCCCTCATTAGGATTACTTTGCTCAGTGCCCTTCTGCTGACACCACAAACATGATTTTTTTTGGGGGGAGGGCATTTTACTACACTGAGATATGTTGAAATTTGGCCAGGAGTAATAAACTGTCTACAAAATCCATGTGTACAAGGATTAATTTATGACCATCCTCACCATCCTGTTGGCTGAACTGCAATTAATGCTTTCTTTCTGCTAAATGGCCAGCTTGGATACTTGGGAGAAGTTTTTTCACACCTTCACGTTAGTAGGGAAAACGTTGACTAACCAGATATTCTGACAGAAAAGGGGCACACAACTGATTAGGTTTTCATGAAATTAATCCATAATTCTACCATCTGGAACAATGCTAGATTAACCTTTGAACTTCTGAGTACGAAACTTTGCTGAAATCAGTAGGGCATCTTCAAGAATAATAATGGAGAGATGCACAGCTGTCTTTGTAGACTTCTAAATTGCCTTTCACTTTGGAAAGCAATTCCCAAAAGATAATTAATGCAGTCTCAACTTGCTTTGCACTTCTGTCTTATTAAAGAATTTCTGCTCATTGTGGTTAGAAAAATGCCCCTGACTTTGGAGGCTAATCTACACCACAGCTCTTAAGTTGTCAGCCCCAAAATATGCAAAGTTCTGTTTTGATCTGCCAATGCTATGGAGTACATTGTGAAGCATAAAGTATGTGAGGCAGCATCTTAACATGTCCAGGAAGCTCTCCAGCTCCCGCTGTGATGCTGCCTTGCATGTTCTGAGGTTCCCATGTGATGAGTGGGGGGAGAGAGAGCAATGTGGTGTAGCAGTTAGTGTCAGACTAGGACCTGGGAGAAGGAAATCAGCCCTGAGTGCTCACTGGAAGGACAGATCCTGAAGCTGAGGCTCCAAAACTTTGGCCACCTCATGAGAAGAGAAGACTCCCTGGAAAAGACCCTGATGTTGGGAAAGATGGAGGGCACAAGAAGAAGGGGACGAGATGGTTGGATAGTGTCTTCGAAGCTACCAGCATGAGTTTGACCAAACTGCGGGAGGCAGTGGAAGACAGAAGTGCCTGGCGTGCTCTGGTCCATGGGGTCACGAAGAGTCAGACACGACTAAACGACTAAACAACAACAACAACAAAGGCCCTGGGAGACTTGGCCACGAAGCTCACTGGGTGACGCTGGACCAGTCACTGCCTCTCAGTCAAACCTACCTCAGAGGGTTGCTGTGAGGATTAAATGAGGAGGCGGAGAACCATGTACATCACCTTGAGCTTCTGGGAGAAATTGGGGGGTGGGGTTAGAAATGCAGTAAGGAAATGAATAGAGCAACTGTCCTGTGAGTAAATGTGCTGCTTAGTTTGGGGCTTTTTAGCTTAGAGAAAAGGTGAGTAAGGGTACATACAAAGGCATATGCCATGATAAAGGCATACAAACCTTTGCATGGCGTGGAGGAAAGGCTTAGAGAGAAGTTTTTCCTCTGTCTCTCATAAAACAAAACTGAGGGAAGCTGAATGTTGGAAGAGGCAGGACAGGCTTCTGCAGGCAGCATGGGAATATGTTCCTGCAAGAAATAGCCGTAGCCAACAAACTGGATAGTTGTAAAAGGGGACTGGCAAATTCATTGATAAGGCTATAAGTGACCACTAGCTCCCTCCAGTATTGGACGTTTGGTTTTTTTCGCCTCAGGATGCCTGTTGCTGGGAATCACAGCTGAAGAGAGGGCAGCTGCACTCTGGTCTAGCATGCAGGCTTCTCGGAGAAATCTGGTTGGCCACTGTGAGAACAGAATGCTGGACAAGAAGAGACTTTGGCCTGATCCACAGCGCTCCTCTAATGTGGGCACCTAGAAACTAGTCTGCTAAAATGGATTAAATCCTGATGGTGGAGAAGCAGGAAGACTTTTCTAAGAACATTAATGCTTATTCTTCCATCTCTTCCTGCTCAACAGGCCCTACAACCTCAGTTTAAACATTAATACTGACAAAGGAGACATGGGGTTATTCTGAAAATGAGATATTATGTCAGATATGCTGCCCTGGTCATAAATATATTTCTCATCAGCTGGGGATAGCAGTGATGGGTAAGTGAAAGGGGCAACGTTTCACAGTAGCTTCTTCAACAGCATTTCCTTATCTTCACATATTCCTGCCAATTGAGCACTAAAGTATAATCTGACAGGTGATAATTGCTAGCAGAGCAATTTCTACAAGCAACTGGGGTGCTTATTGATGATTCTAAAAAGTTATGCATGTCAATTAAGGCAGAGAGTTCTATTGACTGAATATGAGTTGAGATTGATTTCTGCCATCCTGCTTCAGGCTCATAATTGTAGTCCTGAAAAGGCTAGGGAAATCTAAATGCAGCCTTCAAGCCTGGTCATAGTTTCATATGCACTTTACGAGTTATAATAGCTACAAGTGGAGGCCACTTTAGATCATTCCTCATAGGAACTGTCACCATGTAGAAACTTCATGTGTGCATTTAAACGCTAGATAGATTGGGCAATTTAGCCATCCTTCTGCAGAGGCATTGAAATGGCCACAGGAATACAACATTTATTAGGGAACAACAAGAATACAGGAAATAGTTTGATTTGCAAGAGTTCAAAACCTAAAAACTGGGAATAGAGAATGTGCAGGAGATTCTGCAAAAACATGATGGTCTGAATAACAGACAATGATATTTACTGTAAATTGTGCTTATGCAAATTTTCAATATTTTTCTCTGTAATCATAAGGACTAGTAGCTCTTAAAGAAATTTCAAATTGCCAAGATTCCAAAGCATGTACCTAACCTTACACCAGAGTCTCTGCAGCATACTAATGGCTGTGCAGATTCAAGATGTATGGGATTTTGCAGTAGCTTCCCAGGCATTTAATAAGATTTATTGTACAACTCTGAAAATAATTTGGCTGTAAACTGCTAGGCAGAGAAATTTTAGAAAGTTTTATGGAAACAATATTCTTTGCTTTGTAAAAATAAAAAGCCACTGTCAGAAGCAATGTTTATCTTATAAACTGACAAATAAGCAGATCAAACCATGACAAACCATGGTGTTCTTTTAAGACTCTAAGTGTCTCCTGGAGACCAGGACTATCAAAATGTAAGGCAGGAAGACCTCTCTCAGGAAATCATGCAGCTGGTAGGGGAGGGAAGGATGTGTCCCTTCATTATTTTCTCTGCCAAACTGTATGTGTACAATTTTCTCCTTTCCACCTCCCTCTAATCAGTTAAATGCTGGTGGACTCTCCCTTATACTGACTAGTGACTCTGGGAAGTTTTCTAAGGCTGCCTCCACATTCTTTCTTAAAGCATGCCACAGGGTCTAGAGAGTACTTTTTATTTTTTCCTTTTATGTGTCTATCCTATGACATTGGGAGAAGACTATCACTGCATGAGACTGCTATGCTTATCTTCTCTTAATGAAATTTCTGGACGTGTAAGCAAGCCCTCCCACCATGGCAGCCATTCAGGATCAGCTGCCGTTTGGCTCCTTTTGTCCCAAGATTGTAATCTATAAAAATCTATTCGACCTGGCAGAGAAGAGGCAAGAAGGCCTGCTCCACCGGCTCAGCTGGAAATAGCTCTCCTACAGTGGTCTCGCACAGTGGCAATGGCACTGCCGGAATGTGCTTGTTTTTCTGATCTTTCCCTGTTAGATCATATGCCTGTGAGCAGGAGCTGAGTTGGTGATTTAAAATCTTTGCCCAATATATACAAAATGTGAGGCATATAGTAATAGTAATGACACTCACGGTGACATTGGTGTGCCCAGCCTACACAACGGTTTCAAGATAGGAACCATGCGCACGGCATCTATTTCTATCCACACTTACTCACCCAGCCCCATGCCATAGTAAACTGTTGATAAAGCAGAACCTCATGTCATATCATAAACCTGAGCAGAACACCTATTCAAGAAAAAAACATGTTCAAATATCCCTGGCTGTGGATGCACAACCCCTTTCCATGTGTTTCTATGCCATGGATGGACGGGAGTCACCGACTTTCCTAGGATTAAGTATGGGTGAGTATGTTCTGGATTGCGGCCAACGTGTTCTGTGCTTTAGGAGTCCTCAAACTTTTTTGGCCTTAAATCACTATATTCAAGACACACATAAGGAACATCTATAACCAATTATGACTGCTGCTGTAATGACTGCTCTCTGCAAAATTCAGCATTTCAATTTAGAAACACATTTAGAGTTTGTAGTAAAAAGGGGTCATGGTCAGGATGTTGTACTCCATGGTCCCATTACTATCAATCAGATTCCTTTATTATAAATTTGCCACAAGAGAGAAATTAGCATTATATAAAAACCCCGGAATCTATTTTATTAGACTCTCCAAAAAGTATATCTTAAGTTATTCAATTCATGTGTAAAAAAGGAACACATAATGCTAAAAAAAGTTAGAAATATACAGGTATTCATCATGTAAACAACAATACTTGACACTTATATAGAGATTCACATATGTTACCTCAGTAACCCATTCTCTGTGAAGTAGAAAACATTACAATCCCTAGTCCCAATCCAGAGAATTTTACCATGCTTTAAATCCCACTGAAATCAATAAGCCATGTGATAAGTTCCAAGAACCAAAGGACGGTCTGAACATGTCTCTTGAACTGCAGCTACTTGTGCTACATGCTAAACCTCACTTGAAAACGGCAGGTGTTCAAATTTGTGCTGCAAGGATCTGTCATAGAAAGTTTTAAATTTCAAGGTGGGCCACCTCTGCAGTAAAATGTAAAATACCGTAAAAACTAGTGTTGCTGTTTTGTTGTTGTTTTAGAACTGTCATATTTTATTGTTAGCTGTCTAGAATTTATTCTGAAAAATCAATAAAGTGTTAATTGGTTTGAATGGATGTAGTGGGTGAAGATAGATATGAATAATTGTGTGTGTGAGGGAGAAAAGAAAATGCATAGAATGTGGAATAGAGTCAGAGTCCATGGTGCATATGTGCAAATGAGAGGATGTGAAGAGATTTCAAACAAAAATATATATACCTGTGAACTGTTGCAGGACATCACTGCGGTCTTTAAGTTGCAAACATTCAGTGATGCTATTAGGGCCTACAATA
Source organism: Podarcis filfolensis (assembly GCF_964270895.1). NCBI lineage: Eukaryota > Metazoa > Chordata > Lepidosauria > Squamata > Lacertidae > Podarcis > Podarcis filfolensis. The sequence goes on from NC_139607.1 coordinate 5,735,327, forward strand.
ATGTCCAAGGAGCCATTTGCTCACCGGAGTAAGTGAGAAGCAGACATCATGCAGGATTGAATCTGGACTACAGCAACAGTCCCATACCCATTTACCTGGGAGTAGACCCCACTGGAGTCAATGGAATGTACCTCTGAGTAGACATGTGCAGGTTTGCATTGCAAATTGAGCCCCAGTAAAATCAAGGGATAAGGTTGTCATATCTTAAGTTTCACTTATTTCAATGGGAGCTTTCAGCTAACATGTTCTGGGACTCACCACATAGTTTAGATTGTCGTTCCTTTGAATATTAATCATGGCACAGGCTCTGTTTCTAAAAACTCATTAATACAAGATTGTCATCAGCACCATTTATAGGTCTTCTGTATCTTAAATGGAAAAAAAATATGTTTTGTAGCCTGGCAACGGGATATGTATACAACATTGTCAATTAAGATAAATGCATATGTTCATATGAGAAAACACATTCATTATTGTATTCTTTATACTTTCTTCCCCGTTTGCAATAACAGATGTACAGATGGGGTTCAACCAACTGAAGTACTTTATGTTAATTGACTCTCTATAAATAAGCAAATATTTCTTCTTGTTAGAAACATATCATAAAGCTTTGCTTAAAGTTTCCACATGACTCCAAATGCATGCATTAAACAGCAATGATAAAAGGTTTTTACAGCATTGCCATTCCCTATCCTACTCTATCTGTTCTTAAATCTCCCTGTCTTTTACATAAACTGGTTCTGCAATAAGCATTCCAATGCCCTTGCTCTTTGCTTTAGACAAAAGGGAGGGGAAACCCTACAAACTCAAGGCATATCAATCAAAAACACTGAAGTCAGCACTAAGCCTAATAATGAAACCCACATTTTCATAAATCATTTCCCACAGGTTGCAGGTCATTTTTTAAAAAGACCTTATGGTTATCACAAAAAGCTGACGATTTCTTGGTTGTTCATTCTTCTTCCTTTTAATGAAAACAATAGAAAGCGTGTCAGCATACAAATGAAACCCCTTTTGTATTAAAAATATTCTACAAAGGGCAGATTACAACTCACTGTGCCCTTGAAATAAGGTGGCATTATCAGATACACACACACACAGACACACACACACACACACACACACACACACTGACAAAAGGTCCTAAGAATGTAAGAAGAGGCATGCTAGATAAGATTTGGTTTGCTGTCATCACTAAATAGCTGTCACAGCTGAGAACCTGGTAGATCTATCCTCTGTATGACAGATCTAGAATAGCATTTGATTGGCATTCAATGATTATATGTAAAGTTCTGAACAAAGGTAGTTTTAATAGGAAAAGCTTACACCTTTAACACTGAAATATTGCCTACTTGTAATAATAGTAATTGTAACTGACAAACTATAGCCCACCTTCCTAACTATTTTTTTCCTTCAACATCTTGTTGATGTATCTGCATCCATGTGCCAGAATCCATAGAACCATAGAGTTGGAAGGGAGCACTAGGGACATCTAGCCCAACCCCTTGAAATACAGGACTCTTTTGCCCACAACCCTGAGATTAATAGTCTTCATGCTCTACTGACTGAGCTATCCCAGCTCCATATATGAAAGGCTGAAATGAAGCAAAAGACAAAGAAATGGAAAAGAAAGGAAAACCCTTATCTATGCCTGCTGAATACTGACATTGGAACATGATCATTGAAAACAAGGGATTCAACAGACTATTCACTCTTTCATGTGAGATACAGAATTTTTAAAATGGTGCCAGGTGTTCCACCTGTTGCAGCTACAATACATTCTGAAGTTTTGAGGAATTCAACCCAAAGAAGAAAACCTAACTGTAAAGCATCATCCACCAACGGGAATTTTCATATGAAACAATTCTTGTTTGGCAGCCCAACTACACTTAGCCATGGAGGTTGCTGAGTGATTCAACCCATTTGCAAGGTCCCAGACAAAAGAAATTATCATTATTGCAAAACTCCTACCTTGAATTGTTGCACTGGCATAGGAAGGATTTAGCAGTCATTTTGCACTCCCTCTTGAGTGTACTTTGCAACAGTAAGGAAATGCTATACCATGGGTAGGCAAACTAAGGCCTGGGGTCTGGATCCGGCCCAGTAACCTTCTAAATCCAGCCCACGGACGGTCCGGGAATCAGTGTGTTTTTACATGAGTAGAATGTGTCCTTTTATTTAAAATGCATCTCTGGGTTATTTATATGGTGTAGGAATTTGTTCATTTCCCCCCCTTCAAAATATAGTCTGGCCCCAACAAGGTCTGAGGGACTGTGGACTGGCCCCCTGATGAAAAAGTTTGCTGATCCCTGTGCTATACTAACATTAGAAGTGGTTGTATATAGTATGTAGCCTGGCCTCTTCATGTTTACGGAGTCATTATCTAAGAACATGTCATAAACAGAGGCTGATTTGAACATATCTTGTACGAATGTAGCTCATTTTAACTGAATGCACACATTACAAATAGGACAGTTTGGATGAATGGGGTGAATTGGCTTGTTTTATTCTTGTTTTCTATTATGTATTTTGTATTTCTTTCTTGCATTTTTATGCTGTGAACTGCCCTGAGATCTTTGGATGAAGGGCAGCATACAAATTTATTATTACTATTACTATGTTGAACCCCAAAGTCAATTTCTCTAATTTGACTACGTCCCCAAGACTGCAATAATATATTATGCATCAATATATATAAGACTGTGCTGGATTAGAGTCTGTATCCTATAGGAATCTTCAGAGTATCTTTCTGGCAAATGAAACTTCCTTTGTTTAAATAGAATGATTAGCATCAAACAGCTGAACTCCCTCTTGTTCCTCAAGTACTGCTAACTTGAGGAAGTTTGCAATAATTCAGATTAATTTATACATCCCTAAAGTAGTACAATTCAATAGATATGCGTTCAGAACATTTGCATTAATATTGCCTTGCTGATGACAAGAGAGAACATATGGTACACAGTAGTTACACTGAACATCAGAACCTCTAACTGAGACACTTATATTTATGATTCTTGTGTCCCATGAAGGAGAGTTGAGGGACCTCTGTAATATACTTCACTATAACTTATCCTTAGGTTACCCCAGCTGAAAAAGGAAATGATTGCTATTAAAAGCTCCTGTGCTGACAGTTGCACCCTCGTAGCAGCATAAACTATTGCATTATGCCGGCATAACTCTTAAAGTGGCGTGACATAGAAGTGCTAAGTGCAAAAGTGGGTCGTACCGGAGGCATGGCTGGGGGAGAGGCAAAGCTTAGTCAGAATTCCACGTTTGCTCAGAGGTTCCTTCTACTCCAACTGCAATGTTAACAATACACCTGCAATATTTTTAAAGGATTTGCAGCACAATTCTAACCATGTTTACTCAGAATTGCATCCTCTTGAATCCATTTTTTCCTTGGATATCACTTTAGGCAAAATCAGTGGCAACTCAAGAGCATACAAATCATGTAAATTCACACCTGCCCTGCTGCTGCCTTTCATCCCCTCTGCCTTTTCCCATGGAAAGGGATCTCAATCAGCTAAGATTCATCTAAAACAGGCTGGCTGCCTGATACATCACCTATTCCAATTTATGTAAACTCCACTGGACACTTTGCTGATGTGGCTTCAAGGAGCCTCAGCCGTACGTATTAAGGTGTCTTTTATAAGACAGAAATAACTTTTCGTAATGTGACTGATCTGTGGCAGCCCCATTAAAACAAGAGATATGCTTCCACATTATCCTGACAAGGGATTACATTAAATAAAATGCTTTTGACTGACATGAGTTTCCCATTACTCAGTTTGTCCTTTGCTGCCAAAACAGTAATACAAACAGAACACATTAGGTTGGATGCTCCTGGTCCCCAGACTCCTTCAGGATATGTAGGCAGTCATGCTGTATTGCTCAGCTGCTGCTGAGACTTTGGGACATTCACGATCTTTTGCATCATAAGCATAATAACACTCATCTTAACTGAAAAGTGAAGAATGCCTCTGATATTTGCAGCAGGGGCTGTTGCTGTATTTTTAAGACGCAGGACATGCATTGTTTCACACCTTCACCAACTGGCTGCTCTCCAGCAGGACACAGACAGCCCCAAAGTCCCCAAAGGCATAGCCCCAGCACATAAGGCTGCATACTTGCCCCTTATTCAAGGCTTTCCATTCCTCTTCCCCTGCAGCTGCCATGACTAGAGCTTCTCCACTTGGAGGTATTCAGACTCCGAGCACTCCAGTTCTACAGTAGAGCCACAGCTGCCACATGGCTCCTAAAACAGACACGACCCCTTTTAAAACAGAGGCTTCACTTCTCAAAAGAAGCTGCAGTCTTATTTAAGGCATACTCCAGGTTTGTTGGTTCTAGGCTCCCTTGGTTCCACTTGGTGCTATCCAAAGTTCTGCCTACCTTGCTTTGCCTTTGGGACTCTGGCCTCTCTTTGCTTGACCCTGCTTATTCAGATTTATCTTCTACTTTGGCTGACCTTTGTTTTGCTGGAACTTGACCTGGGGTTGCTTGGCTTGACCTGATGTTGCTTCCTTAATATGGTGCTAGCAGTAGATGGCCTGGTGTCCCCAGCTAGAACGCAGTCCTCCAACTTGGACCACCGCCTGGGACAGAACACAGTGGTTCTTCCCAGGCAACAGTCACTCTCAGCCCAGCTACCTGGGATCCTATAACAGGAGCTACCAGGTATTGAACCAATGATTTTCTGTATGTATAGCATGTGCTCTGCTACTGACCTAAGGCCCCAACCACCACACCCGATAAACGCACCACACTTAACACTTAGTCTACCTAAAGGGCTACTTTCTAGCCATTTCAAGTTTTCTATGGAATATGATCTCCAATAATTCTGTGTGTGTAAACACTGTACCAAAGGCTAAATATTGTATGAAACGAATTTAGAGGAGCACAGCAAGCTTTGAGGTTTGCAGCCAATTACCTCCCCTACATTTGGAAGGCAGCTGCAGTAATGATTCCAGAGATTAATGAGCAATCAGTTCTAAATTAAACCAAGAACCTCCATCGAAAATCTCTTTCCCTTCGGATCTGACTTTGGTACACTGGATATGAGTTACACCACTCAGACATGAAGCACAGTAGTAGGCTTTTCACTTGCTGAGGAATGCTATTAGCCATGAGAAAAATTGCTTCTGAAACATTTCCTTCACATTTTTCCCGTCATTTGTTTTCTTGAGCAATTTGAAGGGAAATGGGCCATGATGAGCTTTGCAGTTTCTGAGACAGTATGCTGAATATGTCTGCTGGTTCTTGATACAGATACTGCACTCTCCTTTCTGATGTCGGGACAGACTGATGTTAGAAACTTTTATCAGTTGTCATGACAGAACTAGATGTGGTAGTTAGGCTATGTGCTTAAACATGTTTCACCCTCAAATACGTAAAAAGGGAAGGGCGGGTCTCCATTTTTAACAACAAAGGGGGTGTATGGATGGGAAGGTGACTTCAGATATACTCAGGTAAAACTTCCACACATAGGGGCAAGCTGGAGGTGATGCTATTGGCACAATGGCTAATGGATATAAGGGTTTTTAAAATAAATAGCTATGGGAAAGGGTGATCCAGATTGGAAGTATATTAAGGTGAGACCGGTGTGTTGGCTTTAACACTTTCCTCCACTGTAGTTTCTATCTGGATTGCCCCTCCCTTTCACAGTTATTATATGCATTGGGACGAACGTTTCCTTCTAGATTGGGGCTATAGTGACACGAGAGAGTTAAAGCCAGGGCAGGACTCCTATTTACCTTTTAAAAATCCATGTAATTAGGAACTGCATGAATAAAGTCATGTCGAGTTTGTCGCACAGCCCACCCCCATTAAATTGCCACTTCAGCTGTCACCCAAATTGAAAATTTCACTCCTTATTGGCCAAGGGCTAAGAATCTTATGCAAATTGGTCTGCTGGCTGCCTACTGAACCTTACAGTTAAAAGGAGGTCTGTAAAGTCTTATTTGAGCTAACTGTATTAAGCAAAAATGCCAATGCATTTCCCTCTATATTTAAGTGACTTCATTCATTTGACTTTAGGGGATACTCAGGGCATCCCTCCCATGCATTGGAAGAATCTGTGAGGTAGACTGTGGGGCTGCCCAGGACAGTGCTTCCTCTTCCCCATCACTGCAGACATGCTCCTAGGACTCAAACAATGTTTTGTTCAATAAAATGTTAACAATTGCCTTCAAGGAAGAATGACTGTTGATTGTTCTAATGGCACATTTTGTTATTACAAGTCAAGATTCCCTTTGTGATGTGATACTAGCAAATAATTTACTCCATTATAATTCAGCACTTGGGTGTATAAACAAGAAAAATGAAGTGGAAATGAGGAGCACATCATAAGCGAGTTCTCAATGCCTTTGCCAGGATGAATGCTCGTCTTATTTTATCACCATCTTGTTAGTGAGATTAGTCTGTTAAATTCAAATAAATGAAAAGTAATGGAAAATGAAAAAGGAGGCAAAGCACCTGCGACACCTCTTAGGAGTTTAATAAATACCGATGTTGCACATTGTTTATTAATTTCCTTGGTTGGATGTAGACACCTTTTTCAGTGGCAGACATCATACTGAGGATCTTATATTCTTCATTTCATGCCCAGTCAGCAGATCATGAGATTCTTAATCTCAGAGTTATGGGTTCAAGGAAAAGATTTTGGGTTATGCATCACAGAGGGTTGGACTAGATTACCCTCATGGTCTCTTCAAACTCTAAAAGTCTATGATTCACACGCATCTGTAACTGAATGTGGCATGGTTCTAAAGCAACTATTATATCACCAGTATTGGCTCTTATTAAGAATACCAGTCTTAGTTTGCAAACAGACAAAAAACAACAATCCATTGCAATCCCTCCATGCCTTTAGAGAGGGAATAGCTTATTAGACCGTTGACAGCGTGAGAATAACATGATAGCAACACCATTGCCTATGAGACAAACACCAAACTGCTTTTGCAGGTTTTTCAAGCACTACAGAAAGGTGCAAAGCCTGTGAACGAATACAACTAGTGGTGTGCAAATACTTCCAGAAACGTTTTGCAAGGCATCAAACCAGATGCCTCCAAGCAGGATCTGAGTGGGTCAGCACTCTCCCCACTTGCAGTTCCTGGCAATTGGTATTTAGAGGCATAATGCCTCCAGTGAAAGTACAAGACAATGTGAAAATCCAAAGCAAAAAAAATAGTGAGAACCAAGATAAGTAAGAAATGGCTACAGAGCAAACTTGGATGTATAGCATTGAATTTTGTATCTAAAATAGCAGGCAACCTACCAGCCACATGTTATTTCTGAAAAGAGGTTTGATCCCACCAACTCATGGTTTTAAACAGTCCCATGCAGAAGTCCCTGGTCAGTCATTCAGCCTTGTGGGCTGCATTTGGCTTGGGTGGGACACAAATTTGCAGACTTGCTCACAGCTATATCACTACATGCTGGAGAGCCCATAGCTGCAGTAATTTTGCATATACATGGAGTGTATTAATCTTTCCACCCCTTAAAATAATGTTCACTGTGACACATTCTCCACCCATTACCATGGCATTTCATCATGCAGGGGTTGAAAATGAAGTCACCCCTTCATATCAGCCAAAACTGGGACTTCGAGCCAAATGAATCTGTGGAAATGCAGGAATATAGACCCAAACTGAATTAAATCAAGAGATAAAATCCTCTTAAAATGAAACTTGGGAGCCAGAGTGCCGACTGCTTAGCATGCTCTCCCCTCCTTAACAATGCATTAACTCGTTTTATCTGAAATTGTTCAAAGGCTGTAAAATGGCTATCTTGCTTCTTGTTGCTTAGACAAAAAAAAAAAAAATGATCTAGGGACACACTAACACATTAGCCCCTAATTGCTGTGACATCACCAGGATGAGGGGCTGCACAAATAGCTATATATTTTTGAGCAATAAAAAGAGATGAAGACAATGCAGCTTGAGAGAGCGCGAGAGCTTACAAACGCATTCATTTTTCATTTCACAAACGCAGGAAGAACAATTAATCCCCAACCTCAGTGAGTTAAATAATGAATCTGGAAATAAGAGGTACCAAGCAAAGCATATAAGGCTAGGGAAAATCTGGTAAGTTGGACATGATCAACCTGGCCTCATTTCTCTAGCCCCCCAGCTAAAATCCAGTAGGTGGGAGGGCTGGGGGTGCTTATTGAGTCTGCACACTCACATACACTCCCGCCCTATTGAAACAACTTCCAAAGGGGCCTTTCTTCCAGAGTCTTGGAGTAAAGGGCTGCCAATAAAACAGAGCTTTCCAAAATTTTCGTAAGTAAGTGGATTCAAGTAAGTTTCATGGCTAACGTAAAAAATACACACAACCCCCCAACAAACCCTATACTCCTGACCTATGTCCATGTATGGGCTTGTTTCAGTCATAGAAATTAAAATATTATAGGTCAGGCATGCAGCCTGCCACTTGGCCCCTCCAGAAAACCTGTTTATTGCCCTTTCATCCTGATCTGCTTGCACAAAGCTTAAGCAGAGGTTAGAATATATCTGGTATTTATTCATATTCATTCTGATTTGCTTGCAAGGTGTATCTGTGTCTTCCCATTAGTCATTCGCTCATCCAGTACTTTTCAATGCATCCATTTCCCAAACATATAGTCTGGTTCTTTTTTTAAAAGTGGACTGGTTGCACTATGGCAACGGAGCCCTTTAATCTGCTTTAAACAGTCAACCCTAAAGTTGTGGTATGTGCTTCACTCGCTCCCAGAAAATGGTGACAGTCTGAAGGCACCCATTCAAATGTTACCTACTTTCTGTACACACTGATTATCTATGATTAGAACATCTCATAGGAGCCAACTCCTAGGGGCCGAGGTCCCTTCTGCCCCCCGCCCCATAAAATATTTGAGGAGGCTGGGCCTCCCCAAGTTGATGGCCATTGCCATTCAAATAGTGTGTGTACACTGCATTATGCGATCAATTATGTGGGGCGGGACTTACCTCACCCCCCCCCCACAATACTTCAGGCACCCCTGAAACATCTCAAGCATTTGCTTTTGTAAGAGAATGAGAATAAAACTTGCAGAGGGAGAAACAGCAAGCAGGATTGGGGATGCTTAATCCTTCTCCCATGTACTGCATTTCGCCACTTGACCAGAATCCTTGCTGTGGGAAAAGGAACTAGGAGTGCAGAGGACAAAAGTGGGGTTGGGAATCCTGTGTTTTGTGTTTTCTGCCAAACATGGATACAATCTGGATGTACCCCAAAATGGGAACTTGCAGAAACCAACGGAAGGTGCATTGCATGGCTTCTAGTCAAAGCACTAGACTCATATATCTATGCTCTCAAAATGACCAAAGAACCTCCTTTTCTGCGCTCATCAAAAGTGAATGCCAGCAGAGGGAATTCAAGGACATTGCTCAAAACTCTCATGCATCTCCACCTATCATTATTACTGCACACCACTGAAAACCTCCTAAGAACATCTTTTTTTCCCTCTTGATGAGAAAAACAAATTTGCATCTGATTAATTTGTAAATATTTATTTAGCTTCTCTTAACTATTCTGAAAGAGGCATTTAGGAATCCATTAACCAAGGCCAGTAATTGCAAATGCAGACTGTCCCCCAAACACCCATTAATGCTGTTTCCTTCTGTGTCTCTTCCCCTGCCCCCCCCTCCTGCTCCAGTAACACTTTAATTTATCTGTGCCAAGCTTTTGCAGCTCCTCTTGAGGTTTCTGAAATGGGCTCTTTATTCTGACAGAATTTCTTCTGGCAGCTCCATCAGTTCCACAGTCTCCTAACTCTCTCAGCAAGGTAGGGATTCAAAGCTACCCTGCAGTCACTCATATTAATTCCACAGAGAAGTGGCAAACTCAGCTGGCATGGCACTGCCAAGGCTTGAGTGGCATCATTCCTGCTTCAGCTAAATCGGGTTCCTGTGGGGAAAGATCACTACCACGGTAGCGAGGAATGCTGCTGCTAATCTCCTATAACTGCTGTTGACCTATTGCTGCCATCCCTTCCCAAGTATATAATAAATCAAGCGCTTTTTTTACATGAAAAATGAAGTAATTACTCAGTGAATTCAATGGCTAATTGCACTCCAGAACCTCTGGGAGATATGGGACAAATCTCTTGTCAGATTTCAAAATAGCTGGAAAGGGTATAATGAAGTTAATAACGCCTTAAAATGGTGACAGTTTGAAAAGGCTCTGAGAAAACACACCATATTTGTCGCAAACGGATTCCACTCACTTCCTGCTAGTCCACCAAATTCATAGCACTAAACAGGGAGGGAATATTACTTGGTTATTTAGTCTATTTTTTTGCATGCCCTTCATCACATGACCCCAGGGTGTGTTCCAAGGTGTTTAAAGCAATTCACAATAGTAAGATAAATAATCAGTATTTGTTATCTATTATGTTATCATAAGGAGCAACAAGAAATGGCAAGACATTTATATCTCATATTCTAATGGTGAGTAAAGAAAGAAAAAATAGGATCACACTAACTATGCAAATGAGCAGGTGGAGCTAATGGGAACCTTCTGGATCCTCCATCGTGTCTGGGATCACCAAGGCATTGCTGCTATTCCAGTGGTGTCTTTGAATGTGTCGGTTAATATTCTCCCATAAAAGTGAATGGTTGGCATTCACTTCTGTGGAGTATTATAAAGCAATCCCATTGGGTGTCTTGCTGGAGCATGAGGGAAAACAGGAAAAAGCCTGCCCTCTGTAGTAAGAGAACATTTATGGATAACATAAGTAAAAATCAAATTAATATTCTATTATAAAGCGAATAACCTTGCAATTTAGCACAAAGGTTGTTAAAACAGCCAACTGAAATCCACCAGCTTACTCTCTGATTCTTATTGAAACATTATCCTTATTGACTGAAGGCTGTGTGTGTTGTTTTACATGAATCAGTGGAAACTACTTTTGATTATGAAACTATTTAATTGTTGCCGATAAAAGAGAGCATCAAAAAGTGCTTGCAAATGACATTCATACAGTTTATCTTTAAATGTCCAGCACAACCAGGGCACCTACAGGCTATTCCTCAGGGAATTCTAAAACTGCTACAAAGACAGCTTCTCTCTCTCAATTCTCTGAATGCTTTTTAGTGCAGTTGTAGAATTCTCCAAGGAAGAACCTGAGGGACTTGAAACACCTTGGCCATTTAAACCAAATTATATTATATTTTTACAGGCATATTTGTTACATGTCTGCGTGTGTTTGTGTGCTTGTGTGTTTGTGTGTGTACTCGTAATAAAGGGGAAATTCAATTTGGTTCAGCTGAAAATGAAATAGAAAAACTGATTAAGTTGTCTCTTTTCTCTGCCACCATGTTGTATTTCCCAAAGGTGATGTGTGGGCCTGATCAGAATAACTGTCTCTGTGTGTGTGTGTGTTATAAAGCACTCCTTTCTTCCTAGCTCTTAGCCTAGAAACACCCTAATAACAAAGATGACTTTGTATGCTGAGTAGGGTATCATAATTGAAATTGTGATTTAGCTGCATTGTAGTTTACACACTGGGGAAAGTATGAAACACAACCTTCTAAACGACATCACTAACTGGTTGCCTTTTGAAGCATTTGTGTGAAAACAAAGATTTAGAATTGCTTTCTTCTACCTTGCCCTTCAAGCCCTGGAGTACTGCTTCTTCTTTTAATTTACTTTGTCTCTACTTATTAACATGTAAGCAATGTCCTGTGCTCCCTTATAAAGGACATCTTTAAATCACTTGAGATGCTGAAATGAAAAACTCGACCTTGTCTTAAGCACAGCTCTGCACCCTTTGAACCCCCTTTGCCTTGAATTCCTAGCATATCTCTGGTTTTAGGCTCAGGTGGTAATAAGACACTGAGTTCAAGAGACGATAACACACCGAGTCTGACCCACAAAGGATAAATTGAAATTGCTGATAGAGAGCTGTTCAACTTCTGCATCCTTTGAGAGGGACAGAGGGTGAATTTCCATCTCGCTGTCAGACACCTCAAAACAAGCATCCTTATCTCAATGGGTTACTTTCTTAAGCTCTTTAAAAGTTATATATGGAAAACCTGAAATAAGCCGATTAGTCATCGTTGTTTGCAACCAGATATCAGCACACAATAAGGATGAAACATCACCAAGAATAGAAGAAGGGGAAACGAACAAAAAGGGCAGTGAGCTGTCAAGTTTTGAAATTATCAGATATTTATCATGCAAAGGTCAAGAAATGCCCATACACACACACACACACCACTCTAGCTAGTAATCTGGGAGTTCCCCTGCTTACATAAGGGGAACATGTTTAACTCAAAATTGCAAAAAAATAAAAGTAATAGGCAACCCTCATTTTAGAACATGCATGCATGTTCTTTCCTGATCATTTGGATCATTTCAAGGGGTCTTCCCTATGACTAATATTGAATATAAAATGTTTGAAAGTACTGAACAAGTAACTGATATCGATTAGACTGTTTTTTTGTTTTTTGATGACTGATCTATATACTGGTCAGGCCTGTCTTCCCTTCCAAATGTCGGTTGGATCAACAAAGGTGCTTCAGGTGAGCCCAAGAATTTGAAGGTATTTTTGACTCTTTAAAATAGCAGATTGCCACAACACCTCACAAACTGTTTTTTACATTTCCCCTCAGTTTTAAAGGTCCTTCCTACATGAGACTTATCCGAGTGTAAACTCTACACAATTAACAATTAAACAAAAGATGGGCTGTTGGTGTGAGCCCACTGGATTGGTTCATAATATTGGCCAGGGTTAGACTGATGCAGAAAAAGTTGCTTGAAGGGAAAAAAATTATACCCACTAGAATAGGAAGGATGCTTTTCTAGAAAATGGGAAGATATATGATGTCTTTCCTCCTTATTTCTGAGTAAAAACTGGCTCCAAACCATTGTTGAATAAAGTGACTATGGCTATGGGGTTCAGAGCTCTCTCCAATGACCGTTTTATGGGGTTGATGCCTGGAGAGGGTTCTGAAAACCACACTTTGTATCATGAGAAGAAATCCTCTTCACCTTTCAGTTGCCTTTACCTTCTCTGACAGCAGGCTCCCTCTGAGACAGACCATTGTTAATCCAACTCCTTTATTCTTCCTATCCCTTCAAAAAACCAGCACAGCTACAAATTAGTTAGCAATGCTCCAGAGTCCCGAGTAAATGTACCAGACCAAAAAGAATCCATCTATGGGATGGGGGTGGCGGATCATAGTGCTTGATTCAGATCACTTTAAACTACCATAAGATGTGGGACTATAAAGTCTCGTTTAGGAAAATATTTGTTTTCCTAATACATACAATATAAGGAAGCAACTCCTGTTTCATGTGCACATCATGAAGTGGGACACTTGGCAAATTTTGCTTATGAAACTTACTAACAGAAATGAGCTTGGTTTCGCTATCCTCTTTACCTCCGATTCTGCATGAACACATAACTTCTACACTGAAGTTCCATAATGGGGTGTGTTTGCAGGCGCAGAATACTTCAATTGAAAAAACTGACCTGAAATGGCTATTCATAATCACCACTGCCACATAGATGGTGAAATCGGGCAGCTGTTTCAGCTTTTGCGATGGTTTGTCTGGTCCAGAGGGGCCTTAGCATATGGGGCAGAGGGAGGCTTCATAACTTTTCTCCATTTTAAATCTTTCTAAACAACAAAAACAACAATAAAAACTAAACTAAAAAAAAAAAGTTATTTAAAAAACTCTGTCAGAGCAGTCCTCCTCTCCACACACACACACACAAATTCATAAGTAAAACCAACATGCCACTGGATTCCCAACGTGCCACTAGAATTAGGCACAATACTTTTAAATCTGAAGGAGTCAAAGCTTACTGCTGCCCCCAGGAGGTGATAGCTTTTAAAACAGATTTCAAATTGGTAGGCGGTGGGGAGAAGGAAGCTCCACCACCCTGTATTCTGGTGAGAACTCTCTGAATCAGAAAGAATGCTTTGGCCCCAATCCCTGTGTGTGTGTTTTGGAGGGAGCATACCAGGTTTCTAGAGCAAATCCTAAACCCTGGCAAAAGGAAACCCACTCCAGTCTTGAATACAGTGGTACCTCGGGTTACATATGCTTCAGGTTACATACGCTTCAGGTTACAGACTCCGCTAACCCAGAAATATTACCTCAGGTTAAGAACATTGCTTCAGGATGAGAACAAAAATCGTGCACCAGCGGCGCAGCAGCAGCGGGAGGCCCCATTAGCTAAAGTAGTGCTTCAGGTTAAGAACAGTTTCAGGTTAAGAACGGACCTCCGGAATGAATTAAGTACTTAACCTGAGGTACCACTGTAGTCTCAGTGTCTTCTTTCAACCCCTCTGCTGTCCCGAAGATTGATAAATTGGTTGTCTGTATAATATAAAGTGGGACCCCAAATTTTTAGCTGTAAACCTATTCAAATAGCCTTGCCAATCTCCTCAGAATGTCTTGGTTCTTTTGTCCATAACTTGCACCTGGGCCCTAGGACAATGTTGGCCCCAGTCAAAACCAACCAACTGCTCATTTTCCTCATAACTATACTGCTCTCTGTGTTATTTTATGACAGACTCTCCCTCTTCATGGTTTTGTGTTTGCAACTGTTCTGTGACATGGGAGTAGCCTGCAGTAAATGGCATGGGGGTAACCTGCAGCTGCATGCAGAATTCTTCAATAAGTGATAACTCAGCTTCCAGTCTACTATAAAAATAGCAGGAATTTTATGCTACAGCTGATTTGAATAGATTTCAGCATAGCACTGCTCTTGTGGATTTGGGGTACTATTATATATTCTACAGGCAACCAATTTTAAATCCTCACATTGGATGTAACCTAAACTGATTCTGCAGTACTAGAAAGCAAACAGACTAAGGATAAAATCCTCCAATACTTTACTTTGAATGTATTCAAATGCAGCAACAGGGTACAGTAATACGTTTATTAAGAACAACTAAATTGTCACAAAGAACTGGGGTTTTGAGTTCTCCACAAGTCTTTATCACCCTGGATATTAAAGGGTGGGAGCTGGACATGATGGGAAAACCACAAAGTCAGCAGTTTGTAACATTCTTAAGAATACCCCATGACTGGGATAGCTCAGGCGGTAGAGCATGAGACTCTTAATCTCAGGGTCGTGGGGTTCGAGCTGCACATTGGGCAAAAGATTCCTGCATTGCAGCAGGTTGGTATAGATGACCCTCATGATCCCTTCCAACTCTATAATTCTGTGAATCCATGAAGTACAGGATGCATTAAATTGATGCAAAACAGAAGGTACCAAACACGACAGATACAAAAGTGGAAGGTAACACCATCCTCCTGAACCACTGATAATAAGAAGACAAACAAACAATAATGGCTGTCCCCACATTGGAATTATAAAAGAAAGTGATAAATGGAATACATTTATCCCTCGTAAGGCAGACAATAAAGAGAAATGTGACAGTCTCCAAAGCTGGAGATTAATTTCAGGGAGTACACTAAGAGTCAACACAAGCCAGATTTGGGTGATATTAGCTACTGCTTGGATGGCAACAATCATTTTAGGGTTGTTACAAAATACAGACCTTGAGGCTTTTCTGTCAATCCAAACTTTGTCTCTTCCTGAGTCCTTTCTGTAGTTTTGCCTAATGTCCAGCCTGGAAATGAGCTCTGTTCTTCTCAGAAGCCTGCTCACAATTTTGGAGACATTTTAGTTGGGCTAACAAAGGTATCCCCCTATTGGTTCTTTCAGATTCCTTTCTAATGGAGCAACACAGCAACCTTCAATTTTTAACGTTTATGATAAACCAGAGGAACATTCTCAGAATTAAATACTTTTACAGCACAACCCCACACGTGTCTACTCAAGAGTAAGTTCCATGGGGCTCACTTCTAGGCAAGCAGGCATAGGATTTGAACCCCAATGAGTGATGCCAGTGGAGGCGAGTTAAGAGTCAAGAGATATCTCCCTTTGAAGTGTGCTAAGGGCTTTTGTCAGTTAGTTGTTCGGCTCATGAACCACTGATATGACACCTGTTGCTCAGGATCAACTGTGACTTTCAGTTGCAGAGGTCCCTTTGGGTGCAACTGTACAGTATCATAAGGGGCATGAGTCACATTCTCTTGCCTTTCACAACTACACACAGATTATCCTAGTTTCCAAATAGCTTAAGCAAGATATTTCAACACGTTCTTCATTTATGAACATATCATACTGAGGAGGAACCGTACCTCAGCACTGGTGTGCATGTTTTACATACAAAATGCCTTGGTTCCATTCTCCGATAGCTCCAATTAAAAGAATCTCAGGCTGGCAGCACAGCTATCTACCAGGAGTTACAGCGGACAGATGAGGCAGCTTCATCAGCTGGTCAGAGATTGACCCATTTATTAGTATTTTTCGTTGTAGACTTAATATGCTCAACACGTTGTCTGTTTTATTTAACCTGCTGCTATGAAAATCCTTTCTGCGAACTGCTGAAGAGTTCATTTTGTTAATCCTCTAGGAGAAGTTTGTCAGATATTCTAAGTACTGCCTCCAAGCTATTGGATGGCTTTGAAAAGAAAAATATTCATTGGATCAATAATTAATCAGTGTTTTCTGGGGCAATGGGTTTTGCTGTGGGTTTTTTTAGAAAAAAAAGGGGAGGAAAAACCTTGTTAACTTTACCTGGCCTTGGCAAATGAGGTTAGAAAACCTGCTCCAGGAAGAATATTTGACTTTTAAGTGTCTGTTTGCTTTTAGGTTAAAAGTTCTGAACCTCCTATGACAACATGGTATCAATGTGCCCTCCTGTAAAAACATTGCTGCAATATTTGTTTCTGAACATTGTTTAATGCAAAGATTTAGAGGCTTTTGGATGAGTGGAGGGATGCAAATCAGCTCCTTTGCAATGATCACAGTCTTGAATTCCATGCGCAATTGTGGGCTTATTTCACGGATTCCCAAGACAATGGTCCATCATCACATGACAAGTTGGCTTTCTATAATTAGCAAATGTGAATGGTTCATTGGGTACCCACAATCTATGTTCCACCTGCAGAACACTGACCTGCAATCACAGTGGACTACTTACATCCCAGAAATGTGACTGCATATTAATGATAAGACAGATTCTGACCCAGGTTACAGTAATCAATTTGTGTATGTAATGAGGGACAAATCACAGACAGCTTTTGCCCTGACTTTAACTGGTTTCATTATTTTTGGGTGCTTATAAGCTGCCTTCAGAACCTGGTTCTAGATTAAAGTATATATGCTTTATCTGTAAATACATGAATAAATAAAATAGGATTGTAAATTGAGCTGTAAGGTCTAGAAGCCTTCATCAAACAATTATGTTAGGCCTTAAAGCACCAGACTTTGGTAACCTTGGGCCATAAATATAAGGTTGTTGTTGTTATCACCCTCTGCTTGGCACCCTGTGTGGGGGAACCACCAGTAGTACTTACTGGGAATTAACAATGCAGCAAATGTACAACTGTAGCCAACATACAAAAACAATCCTTTCACCTGACGCAGATCTGACTCCATCATCATGATGTACTTGAAACAATACTTTTAAATTAGATAGACCATTCTGGAATTCATGTCAAATACAAACAGATAAAATCAGTGTTCTTTAGTGATATAAACAGTGTGTGTGTGTGTGTGTGTGTGAGAGAGAGAGAGAGAGAGAGAGAGAGAGAGAGAGGGAATTGCAGAGAGCTCCATTGAGCAACTTGCTCCAGTAAGTTGCGGAGCTCAATGGAGTCCTTTTATTACAGCACAGCCAGATCACCTTTCCCAAGGACTGGAAGACCTTCAGTTAGTTCCTTCCAGTCTCATTGCTGGTTCACAGGCATTTAGCTGCCTGGGCTCCCTGGTGTGGAGGTTCAGGGGTTATGCAGGACCATCTGGTTTCCTCTGGTATCAGTTGTTCTGCTGGGGCCTTGTGGGAGTAAAGGTTTATGCCGCTGCTCAGCATGGGAGTTGCAGTATATACAGTCACAAGTAAGAAATAACGTGCTGTCCAGAATTCCTTTTAGGGGTGCTGATAACAGGCAGGCAGCTTATATTGTAGCAAATGAAGAACGGCAAGTTGATACAGATCCATGAATGGCAAAACCCACACAGTTTTACCCAGTATCTATCTCATTAGCATAACAACAAACGTGATGGAGTCTGCTTGGCCAAAGCCCTCAGTGGGCAGAAACTCTAGCTTTATTGCAAATGAGATCAAGCAATTACCAGACTGTATGCTTGAAAATCTGGACTTCTTTTACCTTCATCCATAGGGCTATTGGAGACCAAGTGTACTCTGTCTTCCTTGCTTACATTTTAAGGTTACCAATTATTCTCTTACTAGATATGAATACTGTAAAGATTAACCTATGAGAGACAGGAGCAGTTATTTTAATTAAAATAAATGAATGCTTTAGCCTGGATCTCTTTGATCATTGCCTTGTTAACAAACTGAATAACAATGAAGTCTTTGAAATGCAAAACCTACTGGGATTTGTACAGCTAGCAATGTCCAAACTATAGCTAAAGAACCACTAATCCGATGCATCTTTTTTCCTTCTTTTTGTTTCTGCTGTTGTTTTTTTGTACTCGGTTTTATCTTAAATG
This sequence comes from Podarcis filfolensis, assembly GCF_964270895.1. NCBI lineage: Eukaryota > Metazoa > Chordata > Lepidosauria > Squamata > Lacertidae > Podarcis > Podarcis filfolensis. The sequence continues at coordinate 5,753,877 of NC_139607.1, forward strand.
TAAATGTTATCCAGTGCAGTTTCACATTAAACAGCATCAACACCTTTTCAAGTCCTTTGTTACTGTCAAAGGCTAATCTGCTTTCCTTTTTATCCTTATTTTTTTCCTGCCTGACAAGGGGACAGAGCAGCATTGTGCGAGGAAAGGTGCAACAAAATGAGTTGGTTGCTCTCGCTCATTAGCGTCACAGTGCTTGTCTAGGTGAGAGACAAAGGTGTGTGAACAGGAGCATTACTATCCTAATGACACAAGAACACTCTACAGAAATTTGCCTTTTATCAGCTTCGCCACTTACTTGCTGTTCCCTCTTTAAAAAGACTATATAGAAGGAGACAGAGGCAAACAACGGCCTACTCATAAAAGCAACATTTTGTTAAGGGTTGTTTATTTCTTCTGTCCCTGTGAGCTTTGCGTTCTGTACTTGGAGATGCTTACATTTTCCTAGCAACATCTTGAGATCACAGGACAAGTTCTTTATAATGTTTTTTCCTCACATGGAGTTCGGTGAACTGTGCTATCAGCTAGATGTAGATTCAGGAGTACAGTGCAGGCGACAGCAGAAATCGCAGCTGATCAATTAAGACACACACTTCTTTAACGAAGGGTTTTTCCATTTAGAAAGAAAGGCAAATAAGGCCATGATACTGGTATATAAATTCATAAAAATGTGGGAAAAGCAGATAAAGAGAAGTGTTTCCCCCTCCCCTTTCTCATAGTAGAAAAACTGAAGGTTACCCACGTGAAGTTCATTTGTAGCAGATTCAAGACAGACAGAGGCTTGTACTTCACAAGGTCACTTATGCATTGCCACAAAAGAGGACACAGATTTGCACATGCCATTTTATATGTATAGATGAGGGGGAAACGCACAACACTATAGTGAGGGAGTCTGCTCCACTTTCGCCCGGTTTAAGTGCTATATAATAATAGCAATTTTTTTATTATTTATACCTCAGCCATCTGGCTAGGTTGCCCCAGCCACTCTATGTATCTACTGAGTCAATGAATGCAGGAGCAAGGAGTGAGGCCATGAACCACCCACAGCATCTCCTACTCATTTCCAGACTTCGGTACATGCAGTGTGAACTATTTTAGGGAGTGGGGGCTCTTGTTCCTATAGCTGTCCATGGGAAGGCTTCCACAGGATCTGGAAATACAAACCAGGGTTCCAGATTCCACAGAAGCCTTTGTTTGTATAACTAATCTTTACAGTCATTCATTCTGTACACATGGACATCGGGGAGGACCTGAACAGGAGCCTGTGACACCAGGGTACATCTACTTGCTGTAGCAGTCTTCCTTTTCCCGTGTTCACCATCCCAAGAGCTATAAGCCTATAATGCCCACTAAAGGGTTCGCTGCAGACACGGTGTGTATCTAGTCTGCTGCTAGGACTGGAATGTGTGGTGGTGTAGAGCCACCTCCCTGGCACTGGCATTGTGGCTTCTTACCTGGATGGGGCTCTGGTGAGACTGAACTGCATGGATGCACCAGTGGGAACAGTGCTGCCAATGCAGTGCACCCACAAGGCTCCTCCACCTGTGCTGCTGCCCTCCTCAGCCCCACCCTGGTAAGCAGCAGCAATACCAGGGTCAAGAGGGCAGTTGTGCCCCACTCCACTATGGTCTGCTAGCCAGGTGCTAATTATTACTGGAGAATATCAAAGCTCCTTTTCTCCCCTTTAAAGTTTTGCTTTTTCTTTAAACCAGATTTTATGCCCTTTAAATATGCCCTTTATACGTGGATTCCCCAATGGTACTTCTGCAAACAATAACTTATGGATATCAGTAGGTTGGATGGGTTTTAATTGCATTGGACACATTCATGTAGGGTTGGTCCATCAAAAACTACTGGTGTTCCTTTAGGCCCTATCTCAGGACAAAAACTCATCCAGCAGTGGTTCAACAGGTACCCATGGAGCAAGATATGCAAAAACAGTTGATATATGATAATTGCATTATCACAATGCAGTTGGACTAGATGACCATTGTGGTGCTTTCAAACTCTACAGTTCTATAACTCTACAAAAAGATTGAACACACACAGCTGCCAGAGAGTTAAATGGAGGAATCAATGTGAACACAGACCAACAGTTTGCCTCTCTCCTTCCCTCTTATTTCTGTTATTCATTATAAAATTGAGCTCTTGCATTTATTATGGGCTGATTTTGCTACATGAAAAGTGCTCTTTGGTAGACGTCAGATCATACTACCATCTTCCCTTGAATCTTTGGAGAAAGAACTAAAACACAGTCTGGCCACAGCCAGGAGTTTAGACAGGTTTCATAAAAGGATTAGAGAAAACTCAACACTTATTAGCCACCATAGTCAAATGGAAGGTCCATGTCAAGAGGCAGAATACCACTTGCCATTTGCAAGAAGGCAGAGGCAATAGAAAAATTATGTTGAACTAAATAGACTTTTGGTAAGGGCTTCTTATATTCTCAATATAAGCACAAATGCAATTTGAAAACACGCTCCAAGATACTATTCCTGGAAACAGTGAGGATAAATATCATGATAAATTCACCAACTAAAAAAAACATAAATGCAGTCAACAGGTCCAACAGTTAATGTCAAGAACACTGGCAGGTTAGGGGCAAAATTCCTGGCAAGGCTGTGTTTGCAAAGTTGGTAATTTCAGCTGGAAATTAAATTTGACCTGAACCACATATCAAGCTGTCAGTTCCATTCACCTAAATTAAATGTAACCTACGCTGCCGGAACAATGAAAATCAGCAAATTAGTTATTAGGCATTTCTTACACAGTCACTAAAGCACTTTCAGAAAACTCTTGAGGCTAATCTTATATGGAAAGCCACGAAGGACATCGCTTAAAAGTATATGTGCGGCGGCTGCATTGATGACAGTTGTCAAAGGAAGCAGCGAGAGAGCCTGAAAACTTTAACTACATTTCACCTTCGTAAGAGCAATTAATCTCTATTCCCACAGGAGCAACTAAGAGGAGAAAAAGGAACGCAGAACTCCCTTTGGGGGGAGGGGGCAAAATAAATGCAGCACACATTAAAAATGCAAAAGGCCATTAGGGGTGATTAAAGATTAATTCTTTGTCAAAAGACAGTGCTTGGGATCATTAAAGGTCATGACTTTAGCCTTAATTGTTTGGCTTATTGTTTTTATTTAATTAGCTTGCTTTAATGAGTCTTTGGTTATTGATGTCTGGGTCATTGGAATATTAACCAAGGCTTTGGTTCGACAAAGAATGCAGAGAGCACAACAGAGAATAGGGAGCAGAAGCAACATGGCAGGTGTAGAGAGAAAAACTGGCATGTAGAGAAATCAATTGTCCATTTCAGATCTTGAAAATACTCTGTACCAAATACATTCCTTCAATAGCCGTGCAAGATAATTCACTATATTTTGATATATTCTAGAAAAGGTGTGGCAGATCTGCATACCTCGTCTGTTTGTTTTTTAAAGAAATGGTTCTCCGACCCTGCTAAAATACAATTCCTTGGAAAATAGTCTGGTAGACTTGGGTCAAAACTAGATGAGATGAAGAAGATAAAGATAAATAATCAGGTTTCATTTCTCTCTAAATTTTGATAGCAAGGCAGGGTAGGGGGCTGATGTGAGAAAGAAGCTCAAAGGCCTGAGCAGTCCCAGACCAACCAGTTGCCCACAGGAAGACCACAGCATGAGCACAATGGACCTCTCCTGCTCATGCTCCCCAGAAACATACTATTTCTTATATTAAGGATAATATAGCCATCACAGCTCATAGCCATTGATAACCTTACGGGACTCACAATCCTGAAAGAGGAGGATTTAACCCTTTGTGCTTGTGCCATTTTCCTGAAGGAAAGCGTTCCCCAAAGCTGCTTTTTGCCCCACTAGGCAAAACTTAACATACAGGCTATGTCCACAAGAGTTTTCCCTAAGATGGCAAACAACAGCTTGCTAGAACAGATTTGCATTGGGAAAATGGTACAGGGGGAAATGTTACACCCCATCCCAGGTTGGATCCAGTCTCAGTGATCCTGCTGCTTTGTACTTAGTCAGCTAATTATACCTTTGATCAAGATAGGCTCCTTCAAGATGCTAAATGGAGAATCAGGATGTCTGTCTAAATCTCAGAACACTTTCTGCCTGGAAATGTCTTCATTCAGTGGTACTAAGAGTGGCTTCTAAGTACGTCTAGTGTTTGGGGGTCAGTCCTGGCTAGGCAAAAGCACAAAATGAAATCAACTGCTAAATAAAGGCTTTCCATGCTGTTGATTATAGCATCCCCTGTTAAATCTTTAACAGGCTACCCAAATGCTTTCAGCATATGTTGAAACATGTACAAAGAGATTAAAATCAAACAGGGCAATTCTTTCAGAGATGTGCTGGATCTAACACAATATACGATACAAGACAAAAAACCCTCATATGACTTCTTAGGAAAGCATTTGACACAGATTTACATGTCTAATCTACAACCAACAGTCATGCAACAAAGTACATCTAGAATTAGTTTGGAACCTTTGGATCGTTAGTATTTAGGGGTCTTTAATTTTGATTTACATCCTCCTTTTCATGGAAGTTCTTCCAGTCTCATTCTTTCGTATTTCATTTCTGAAAATCTAGATTCCTTTAAAATCATTGCTGGAGACAAGCAAGTAACTCATGTCACTTCAGTTATTAAAATATAGATATATCCTACTTGATGTATAATATATAAGTAATAAATTATAGAACAGTTTATCTCATATTGAAATCTCAGAATCAAAATATCAATACCTTAGGTTGTCAGTATTTCTCAGTGTTTTTAACACTGCTTTGAAAACTAACTTATTAAAGACAAAATGATGAGTTTCAAATAAGTGTATCAATCTGGTTCCCCATTTCATTACTGGAGGTCTAAGACATCAGAATTTCAGAGAACAGTTATATATTCATAAGATTAGAAACTTCATAAGAATACTTATGACATAATCCTTCCTTCCTTCCTTCCTTCCTTCCTTCTTTCTTTCTTTCTTTCTTTCTTTCTTTCTTTCTTTCTAGAATCTATCAAGCAATGACCATCTCAAACTGTGGCAGCTTGCAATACTGACCAAATCTGGTAATTTTAATTTAGACTTCTCCTTTCTCCTCTCCTATCCTCACACACTCAGCGTCCCATTACTGAAACTTGTTGATACAATGGACCATATGATATAGCTAGGAGTGCTTGTTTCTACTTTCCCCCCTTGGAGACAAACTAAACCTACCACAAAGATGCACAAAGTTTAAAGTATACAGCCCTGGGAATTAGCTATGAAGCTTCTATTACCAGTAATGGGAATTCCATGGCTCATTCCCCAACACAGCACTGGAACCAAGCCCTATTTTCTCCTGATGTTTTTTTAATTGATAACCACATGCTGGCCAAAAGGCTTGATTAGATGTTGCTCTGATTGCTATGCGATGCCATGATGCATTTTTGCTTCGTGTTTTGTTCGTTGTTATAACTCCCATTCAGTCATAAAGCAATTACAAACCCCCACAGTGTTTAATACCCACAAAGCAGGCATATTCTAGCACGAGAGCAGAGCCAGCATCAGCACCCGGTATCCTTGGGCATCTCCCAGGGACCCTGGCAAAGCCTAAAACTGGTGCCAGTCCTCAGCTGCCCAGAGAATGGGCATTTTAATTTCCCATAATAAAATGAGCATTAAAATGGTGGCTACACTTAGCCACCCAACACAGCTTGAAATAAAAATACACTGCCAGGTAAGCCCAACCCAACTGACAGAGAAAGGCAGCGGTGCCAAATATTGGGAGGCAGGCTGCATAATCGATCACATGACACGACACGACACACCCACCCATTTGAATGGCAATGCTCATTAACTTGGGGGGGGGGGCAAAGCAACCTTGACACCTAGGAATCGGCTCCTATAGAGGAAAGGCCTTCTGTCTAGGGCACTCTCTTTCCTGGATAAAGCCCTGCATTAGAGAACCACAGCCCAATATTTGACTTGTTATTTCTTCTATTGATTCATTTCAGCCCCAATCCATCCATAATACTTGTTACCTCTCTTTTCTTATTCACTCCTTATCAGCAGCAGAATATACTAGACCCCTTCAGATCTTGTGTGGTATAAACCGCTGAGCCTAGGGCTTGCTGATTGGAAGGTCGGCGGTTCGAATCCCTGCGACGGGGTGAGCTCCCATTGCTCTGTCCCTGCTCCTGCCAACCTAGCAGTTTGAAAGCAGAGCAAAGTGCAAGTAGATAAATAGGTACCACTCCGGTGGGAAGGTAAACGGCATTTCCATGCACTGCTCTGGTTCTCCAGAAGCGGCTTAGTCATGCTGGCCACATGACCTGGAAGCTGTACGCCGGCTCCCTCGGCCAATAAAGCAAGATGAGCGCCACAACCCCAGAGTCGTTCGTGACTGGACTTAACTGTCAGGGGTCCTTTACCTTTAAGTGTGATGACATTGAGCAAGACCATGGCTCCATCTCCTGGCTGTCACACCTTGAGCACAACATGTGTGAGGATGCAGCTTATGGGTGAACAGCGTAACATGTGTCGGATTTAATGTGACTGGAACCCTTGTGTGACTGGGGAACCCAATGCACATAGGCTTCCTCTCGGCAAATATTGTGCTAAATGTGCAACAGGAATGCAACCAGGAGGCACAGTCCAACTTCCCACCTGAAGAACACTAGTATTTTCTGCCCTTAGGCCTCTTTCTCCGTGGTTCTTCAACTTCATTCCACACTCTTCTTGCTCTTAGCCATCTGCTTCCTCCACTTATAATTCCTTATGATCCTTACTTCTCAGCCCACCATGATTTTTTCCTACTACTGTGATTTGGGGCCTCACCTTCTCACATCCTCCACCTCCCATTGCCACATTCCACTTTCCTTCCAGCTGAGATTAAGCACATCCGCTTCCCATTGAACTTCAGGCCCCTAACAAAGCCTTTTCATTTTCAGGAGGCATTGTAGCTTTTTCTGCTTTTATGATTAATTTGAATTGATTTTTTTAATTTTTTTTAATGTCCACTGATTAAAGAGTTTGGTAATTAAGTGGTATATATAAATACCTTAAATAAAACAAAGGCAATGATATATTTTTAGCCACCTGTCTTGCTCTTCTGCCAATCCTGTGAAGTCTTTCCTGGGCCTTGCACCAAGTTATATGAAAAAGGTGCAAGACCAATACTTTTCACTACATCAGTTTTACATCAATTCTTACTTTACATGAACATTCAGAGAAGACATAATGACCTTGTTTGTCTAAAACAAAACTGTTCAGACAAGAAGAGATTTGATATTCAATTAAGGTGTAAACTGTATTTGCTTTTGCTTTTTTGCACACAAAGTTGTACATCAATGTAAATCCATCTCTTTTTGCAGGGACCTTTCTTCTTCTCTTCACAGATTTCCCCCCCCCCCCCCTATTCCTGTTGCTTAAATGAGATAAAACCTTATTTGTTACGCAGCTTTGCCTAATCGCTCTCTAGTCTAGTCTCTTTCACTTTTCCTCCCCTTTTTTGTGGTGGTGGTTTGTGTCTGTTGAAGCATCACTGTAGGGAAATAGCATTATTATACCCATGAATCTTAGGTGGCATTTTTGCAAAGGCTCATCCATTATTACCTTTCATTAACACCCAAATAATCCAGCACAATTAGCTCTGCACATCCCCTTGAGAACATATTCAAAATGCAGCACTCCGTCCTTAACTACAACAGCTTGCAATCTATGTTGGGGGAAATGAATTAAGTTCATTCTGAAATTATCTACAAACACCTGGTGCCAGGGCTTATCTTGGATTCACTCATTGTTTTCTATAATTATCAGAGCCTAATCACAATTATGCAAGCCTCTCAAAAGATACCCCAGAATATATAGTGGTATTTCTGTGTATAGCTAGCAGTTAGTGCGTAGAATTAGGACCTGGGAGACCAGGGTTCAAATTCCCACTCAGCTATGAAACTCACTGGGTGACCTTGGGCCATTCACCATCTCTCGGCCTAACCTACCTCACAGGGTTGTTGCGAGGATTGAACGGGAAGAGTAGAAACCATGTACGCCATCTTGAGCTCCTTGGAGGGAAGGCAGGACAGAAATCAAATAAATCAATACCACATGGACTGCAAAGCTTCCTTATTTTGAGTAAGTGCTTCGCACTTACTCAATTATATATATAAATACCCCAGAAAGAAATATTTCTACATGAATAAAATGCTGCCATTTCCCAAAATTGCTCATATTACTGGATTGTTAAGGTTACCAGCATTCCTAGTAAAATATCTGGTAAACCAGCGGCCTAAACACTTATAATTTCATTGAAATGCCCTAATAGCAGTGAGCGATTCTGCTCTCATCTCTGTCAAAGTAGAAACAATTCCTTTAAAAAGTTAGGATGATAATAACATATTGAGCCAGGAGAAAATGTTTTACTTATTGAACTGATTCATTGCTCTTCCTCTAGGGCAGGGAGGTGGAACCTGTACCCTCCAGATGCTGTTGTGCTGCAACCCCCCTGGGGTGTATAGGGTGTTAGGGGAGGGGTAGCACCTCTGGTGGGGAACACATTGTGCTCCTTCTGGGGCAGTTCATTGACCTTTGATTTCCACCCTGCACTCAGCTCTCGCCTGTGGCTCCTAGAAGCTGTCAGCATGTGGCAGAGGCTGCACCTTGGCTTCAAGTGACCTCCTAAACCAGATGAGGGTAACCGATGGGTCCTAAATTCTCAGTGAGTTAGGGACTTCCTTTGAATGTGGAGAAGGCTCTGGTGGATTGAGTGGGTGAAACCAAGAGTAGGTCCAACGGTCAAGAAGGTGGGCTCCACACATGCTGTAGAAGGAAGTGGGGGCAGATGGGGCTTGTCAACCTGAGAAGGCAGCCCATCTAAGAGAAGGAAAACTCTGATCCTAAACCTCCACTACTTTGTGGGATATCTTCAGAAGAAGAAACCCCCCACAAATCCAGAGTGGAGTCCCTAAGACGGTTGGGTGGTACCTTGTATGCCTTCTTCTAGCAACTCCTACAGCCAAGCTGGTGCCAAACGTATTGCTCTGCTTTTCTTTGGATGGACCACATCATTTGGCCAAGAGGGGAGTCTTGTTGTCTGGGTAGCCCAGGACCTCCGTACACACTGTTCAAGCTTGGGCCCTGCAGAGACCATGTTGGTGCTGCTAACACAGTGGTTTGACTTCAGACCACCCCAGAGGTGCACTCCATTTCCCTAGAGACAGATGGATGCCAGCAACAACCTTCATGATTCTTGACCATTGGCTACAGTGGCTGAGGCAACTGGGAGCTGGAACCCAACAACATCTGAAGGGCAACATGTTCCCTGCTCAAAAGTTTTAAGAGGCGCTTAGATACCATTTTATCCTCAGAGCAACCCTATCCATGGCCACAGCCACTCAATGAGCTTTATGGCTCAGCAGTAGGTATTAATACATAGCACACTACACTGTCTCTCTTTTAGTATTGTTTCGTTCTGACCTGTAGCTGTGATAGAGATTCCTCTTAAGAGTAACACTCATCAGGAATATCTATCAAAACTCAGCAAGGTCAAGATTGATACCTGTCTGATTTAATATATATCTATGTATGTCTTTACAGGAGAAATAAGTTGTTGGCAAAGCTATCAGGTATAATTTGTACATATTGCACTGAGTTATTTTCGTCTAAAAATAGTCAGGTTTACTTGACAGCTCTTTCATTGTTAAGGCAGTCTGAATGACAATCAGGCTCAAATGTGTTTGATTACTTAATCATTAGCTGTGTCTGTATGACTCTTCATTTGTCACCCCATAATGAGAAGTGGGCCACTATTCATACTAAAGTTACTGCCAAGTTCTTCCCACATTTTCTAGCCACTGCCTAACCTTAATAATACCCATAAGATACATTGAGTGAACTAGTTCCAACATGTCACAGTTGCCAGTATGGGACCATGAGTTTGCTGGAAAAAATCATTTGCAATAACGAAATGAAGAACATTTAGCTAGGAGATGGAAAGAGAAGCAAAATAACAGCAGCAAAAATAGAAGCCTTTAAAGAATCCATATGTGCATTAATTATGCATTAAGCACAACAGGCAGCGCGGTTTCGGCGCAATTACAGAACACCTTAGGTGGTGCTATAATGCATACATTTGCAGACAAACCACTGCTATGGTTGAAACAAGGAGTTTTGTAGGGATCCTCTCCCCAATCAGTGTTTTTTTTTTGGGGGGGGGACACACACAATAATAGGTTCCTGTTTCAGACTATCAAATGCAGCAGTATTTGTCCTACTAGCTCAGGGAAAAACCACAACATTTATACTGGAAAGTCACGTGCAAAATAAGGAGGATAGCTAAATTTGCATAGTAACACATTGAGCTCTAAGAGTGCTTCGTGTAACTAACTTTTCACTCCTGAATGAAGTTAAGCATCCCTGAAGTTCAATTATTTCACTGGGATGACAGGTACTGTATAATATTGTTGGATTATCAATGCTCCAAATCAGAGTAATGGTCACCCAGCCACAAGATGCATGTTCGGGTTGCTGATCCCTCTGCTGATTGCTACTACCCAACAAAGAAGTCTTTATTATTCCTTTCAGTCAGCAGAAAATTCAGGGGTAGGTGAAATTCAGAGGACATTGGGGGGGAAATTATCCACATTTTTATTTTTTGAAGTACAGGGGCTTAACTTTGGTGGCGGCAATGGTCACTAGATAGATATACTGATAGGTTGATAAACAATTTGACATTTAGTCACTACTTTTCTCAATGGCCATTGGCCACCGTCATCCATCCATGCCCCAGAATATTTTGGTTAAGACAAAAGCAAAAACATGGCTCTATTATTTTACAGTGACACAAGGCAGAAGTGCAGATATCCAACAGTTCCTAGTTCTAGCCAAGGCATGTTGTGATACTCTGCTTCCATATATGTAAATAAACAGAGAAATACACCATGATTCTAGTGCACTGTACCTCAGCATTTTAGTGACATTATTATAAATAGTAGTCTTAACTACCCACCTTCACCCTCAGGTCCCGGGGTGGGTTGAAACATTACAGTAGATAGCAAGGGTCAGAGACAATTGAAATGAATTCATTCTGGTGTGAGAGCACCTCCTCCTCACTAAAAATGTGTACATTTCCCATTCATCGTGGCTACCGCAGACAAAACTTTGCCATCTCCTTGGTTGGACAGACATATATCTAGTAAACACTTTGGTCCTCTAGGCGTCTTCAGTACCTCAACATGAATGGATTGCTAGCAGAGAAGTCCCCAGGGAAGTGTGCTTGGTGCGCCAATCTAAGTGCTCTGAAAGATGCTGCATGAAAACTACTCCTGAGAATGCAGCAGAGAGTCTCAAAACTGAAAGACAGGAGGGCATCTCGGCTTTCGACAATTCTCAGCTATTCTCGGCTAGTTGGAACAATTCTCCAGCCTTTGCAGTTCTCAGCTGCTGTCAGCATCTTCAAATGCCACAAAAAGATTATTTCCACCTGTGTAGAGTATCAAGTTCAACTAGATCCACAGAAGGTTGGGAAAGCAGAAAATAATTCAACCCATCCTCCTTGCCACCACCCCATCTCCACTGCAGGGCAAGGTAAGGATATAATGAAACAGCTGCTTTAGGAGGCAGAGTCTCAGCAATGCCTGGGTCCAACCCTGAACACTCTCCTTCTCTCAGCTTTAATTGCAGTGAATGATTCTTGTATTTGTGGGCCCCCCCCACCCGCCGCTAGCAACCAAATCAGCCTTACAATTCCATGGTATTAAGTATCTGATTTATTGTACAATATGGTGGATAGTAATCATTTCGAATTGAAAATAGCCATTATACCATATGCCAGAGAATGGAAGGAGGGAGACAGCTGGAAGACAATAATCACCAAGTAAATAACCATATCTGTCATCTTCCTGAAAGTGAAGGGCAAGGGCATATGTGCCAGGAATAGTTGGAATAAGGACAACTCATTGCAATATGGAGCTCAAAATATACTCAGCACTTGCGTGTCAGTAGCAGGTTCATTTATCACTCAGTTGTCATTGTATTGGAACAATACTTCAGTATGCAGAAACCAAAGTACCAGTGAAGGGTCTATGCAGCTGGAATAGGGTGGTCAGTCTACTGAGGATTAAATTTTGAGAGGGTGAAGCCTGATGAACTGTCACATTCCGCAAAGTGACACAGAGGATTTTACCAGAATGATCTTCCAGAATACTGACCAAGAGTATATATTTGGTAAAATTAACTTCTAGGCCCAATTATTGCAATGCAGTTTATGTGAGGTTACCCTTGATCTTGTTTTGGAGGCTCCAGCTGCTGCAAAACGCTGTGGTTAGATCATTGGTAAGAGCACACTATCACCAGAGCTCCTGGGCTTGGTTCAAGGCTCCCATATTAATTTATAAGGTCTGTAATGATGAGTTCAGGATACCATAGGAACCACCTGATCTCTTATTACTGTATATCCTTGCCCTATCACTGAGTTTTTGGGGAGAGTGACTGTTAGTGGTCCAGTTTTATGGAACTGCCTTCCAGTGGGGGCAGACTAGCTCCCCCTCTGTTGAACTTCTGGCACCTACTGAAGATGTTTTTATTTCAGCAGGCATTTTAATTGAATTCTGATTTTATAGTTCTAGCTCATATTTTATTTTATTGTACTGAGTTTCTTGTGTGCCGCTTAGTTATAATTGGAATTAAATGGCAAATAAATAAATAAATAATATCTAGCAATCAATTGCAAACTAATGTACATGCATGAGGAAAAACAGCCGTCTACAACAAAAGGTATTTGTGTTCTACAAGGATGTCTGCTTATTTGGAAAACTAAAAAATAGTATACGAATTGTAAAGGTTGTGATCCTTATGGCAACTTACATAATTAAACCACAGTTGATCAAGGAACACTGTAGTGAATTTGACCACCTGGGTCACTGTGAATGAGTGGTCAGGGCCTTGACAAAATAATTTTATTGTTTCTTAAGAACTGTGGATGGTCTCCTGATTGGGCAATTAACCTGGAGAGACAGGGTCTTACAGCAGGTCAGTGTTTGTGCTTGTGCCGGGGAGGAAGAGATGGACTTTAAGTAGCTTTTAGAAACCGCAAGCTTTTTACACATTTATGGAAAGTGTGCTGATCACATGTTGGGGGGGGGTGGAGTGGGATCACAACGCGGCCCCCATTCTCAACCTCCATGAGTTGATACTTACACAGTTGGCAGGCAGACCAGGACTGATGATAGCATATGCAATCCTGCTCCATCCCACAGAAATGTAGCATGCAGACATTCAGAACATGAGCAAAGGAATAAGGACAGGCAGAATCTTGAGGTGGAGTTACTAAGCAGTGGGAGTACAGTCTGGGAAGGTGATGTTCGAGGAATTGCTCCCTAGGGATCTCTCCTCACCCACCCTTAGGAAGCTCCTTACTTCCAGCAGTCTTTGCTTGTATATTTGTAAATAAAGAAGAAACAAAACAAAACAGTTTCCTGAACACTTGGCCATCCAAGAAAATGAATTGTGTAACTTCTTGCTGCTTGCTTATATTTTCATCCTTTCCTCCTCCCAAAATATGAGACATTTCATATAGATATAAGCAGTGATCAGGTAGGTGGACAGGTATGCGTGGTATAGGGAGGTGGGGGGAGGGCATTAATATTAGTTTGTGAATTTTTACCCTTACTATTACAATTATGTGCCGGGATTAAGACATAAAACAAATTGGATCCACAAGCTAGATTAAGTGCTAGAATCTTGTCTTTATTTATATTGCAACTGTGATGCATTTTTGAAGGTGGGATATATATTTAATAATAAAAAAATATGTGCAATGGGTTATGAGCTGAAAATACCAGTGTTCTTTGGAAGGGACCCCGAGAGTCATCTAATCCAAGCCCCTGCAATGCAGGAATCTCAGCTAATGCATCCAAGACAGACAGAGAGCTCCTCCCCCGCCCCTTCCATGCGACTACACCCCGCAGTCTTCTTGCAGCAGCCTCCTCCTTCCTCACCATACTGTTGCACCCACCATCCTGCACAAAGCAGTGGCAAGTCCAAAGAAATGAGAAATTTCATGCAGTATACATATCCTCCAGGCACCCTCTCTCCCCTTCATCCAACCACGTCAGCTTATACACGTAAGTTAACATCCATGACCATAAACAGATATTCCTGTTCCGGTACTCTTGGCCATAAAAGGTTGTTCCTGTTCCTATGCACTTATCTTTGGGCAGGAGGTCACCAACTCTAAGAGCACTCCTGGCGCCGTTCCCAGGTCTCTTGTCAGACCTGACAAGGTCTGTGTGTCTTTGTGGTCAGGATGTAAGACAAGACCCAGACATGCCATCCCTGCTCCACTGTAACTGGCAAGGCCATCCATTGCCGTCATGGACTGATAAAGGAGAGGGCTTTGAGCACTTGTTTATACAGCTGGTTTTCTGTTTATACATTGACCAAAGAGCTCAAGTTAATGCATTTTAGAAATGCTCCCTTGGAGCAGGAAAAATGAGGATTTTGGGTCCTGTTTCAGACTGACTGCACAGAAACCCATTTCTCCCCCCTTCACAAGGAAAGCGTCATTTGCTGCCGTTGCATCAGATGGTGGCAGCAGGGGCGCTCTCTGATGACTTCCCCTACAAAGCCTCCTCCTTCCTCACCATACTGTTGCACCCACCATCCTTTCTCCCTCCCGGGAGCAACGCAGACCCCACCAGTTGGTACAGTCTAAGAAGGCTACACTTGTAGCAAACGGCAGCACTGCAGGCACTTTCTGGTTAACCTCATGCACAATGCCTCACACTGTGGATGAAGGACCTCTTCCACAGAAAGAGGCAAGGAGTGCCTGCATCACCCCCACTTCCTTGGGAGTGAGTGAATGGGACAGAAGTGAAGGGGCGGCGGCGGCTGTGACAGCGGCCAGCAACATTGTGTGGTTGTAGTAGGCAGCTACCTGCCTCTGCTTATTTGCTAAATATGTTATCATTGAATAACAAATTCAAACTAAGTTAAATAAATAAAAAAATCATTGAGACATTGCTCCCGCCTCAAGTCAGAGCAATGGAATTCCATAGTTAATTTACAGCTTTCTCCTGGATATATGGTAAATGTTTTTTTCAGGAATTCAAACACTGCATCATGAGCAAGCAAAGATCTGTGAAACCTGGCCATCTTTCTTTCTTTTTATTTTTTGCAGCTGCTTCTGCCTTCCAGAATACTGGCATCACATGTTTGGGACACTTTTCATGGTAAGCTGGATATACAGATATATGAATCTTGCAATTCCCAAAACATTGTGCATGAGCAATCAGCTTAATCATGCATCATTCTCCATTCTGCTTAAATGCTTATTGTTACCCATTCATGAGCACAGACTTCTGGCTTAACTGCTCAATGTTACTCATTCAGAAGCATTGGCTTCTGGTTTAATTATGCTCTGGCTTAATTATACGCCATTCCCAATTCTAAAGCACAGACCAAAGCAGTATAATGCCGATCTGAATGTTTGTATCACAACTGACTTAATTGTACAAGATGAGGAAAATGCTGGGAAAAGACAAGAAGCACTGGCCAAAGGGAACTTAAAAAGAAAACACTAATTAAGCTGAGTTTTGGATGCCCTATTTCTTTGCAACAGGTTTGTTTCAAAGTAATAATTGCATTGTGATTTTTCAAAATCAATTCCACATAATTTGTCCAGAAATTGAATAACCCACATTTCACATATACACCTTGCTTGGGCACAGTATGTTTACTACAGCTAATATGATCTTGCACTACTTCATAATTTCCAGCTCCCTGCTGTTTCCCCACCACTCACATGCATTGATTTTGTTTTCAGCAGGTGTTTAAAGAAACAAGAGACAGAATTCTGAAAACAGATTGTGCTTCATTCTGTTCTCATAAATGCATATATAGTCCCACCAAAATTAGCTTCAGAAAAAGCCAGAAACAAGCAAACATCTCAATTACATAGATGAGAAAATGTACACTTTGGGTGACCTTGGAAAAAAACTCCACTCCTTGCTAAATGACCATCTGGTAAAACTTTTTGAGACTTTACTTTCTTATTAGGTATCCCACAAACCACCATTGGTCATAATCCATAGCCTCACTATTCAAAGCTCAGTTGAAGGGGCATTGCCTTTGCTGAATTCACTATCAGCCACAACCAACCAGTTCCAGTAAGCGTAGAACAATATTTTTCCATGATCAGCTACTGTGGAACAGAGGAACCAGGTTGCAAAAGATGACACTGTGTCAGACTTTCAATGTGCCCTTCATGAACTAAGTTTCACAATGAATCTATGGCAGGCATAGGCCAACTCGGCCCTCCAGATGTTTTGGGACTACAACTCCCATCATCCCTGACCACTGGTCCTGTTAGCTAGGGATAATGGGAGTTGTAGTTCCAAAACATCTGGAGGGCCAAATTTGCCTATGCCTGATCTATGGCATGTGTACTAACAATGAAACCACTTTCAAAATACTGACAGTAGAACTGCCTAGGCCAGCTCAATCTAACCATCAAAGTCTTAAATATTTTCACATTACTCATGTGGCCCACATGCCTGGAATTTCAATTGTCATTTCTGACTCATATTTGTCTCAATGCAAACTACTGAGATCTCCTTTCATTGAAAACATCATAGCACTTTAAAGACTGACAAATTTATTATGGCATAAGCTTTTGTGGGCTCAAGCCCACTTCATCAGCTACATGAGAAATTATCCACTGAGTGAAAATACCATTCACACAAAAGGAAAAAGAAACCAATCCCAAGGCAGGTGGCAGTAGCAGCACCCACACCCTCTTGCCTCAATTAACTTAAACTGAATAGATTGTGCTGCGGAAACATCCATAGGATGAGCTCTATCTGTGGTATCCAATTCTGTGTGAATCCGGGCTTTTCAAATTTGCCATTGATGATTCTGTAACCTCCATCATCCAGCCCATTCATTGCTTGCAAAAGTCTTGCTGGATGACTAGCAGTGGATGCAATGGTGGGAGAGATGTACATCCTCTTTGGTGCCAGCATTGCCACATCACTCCATCACTCAGCCAGATTCATATCAAGATTTGCACCAACTTACAGTCCACCTTCCTGTTTCATTGTCTGCAGCTTTCCAGAGTACCAGGAAGCCCAGTTCTTCTCATCCTTTAATAACTACACATGTTAATAATGCTGCATAAAAGACTGTCAGGTTTTAGACAGGCAGACAGGCAGACGGATACAGACACACACCTACATACAGAAAGAAACATCTTTCTAAATTGCCCTTCTTGGCAATCCCCATACTCTCCTCTCAAAATTTAAGTAGGAAAGTGATTTTTAAGGTTTTCTATTCGCTAAGCGTAGCAAAACTCCAGAGATTAGTAGTAAGCAAAGTCAAGAGGACATTTCCAGCTCAGGAGCAGATAGTGTAGGACAGAGGAGGAAGTACACAGTGTGTTTGTTCCCACATTGAGCTGTACTTTAGGGCCTTCATAACCTTTCTAGTGAAGTTGCACTAACTGCTAATCAATAGCAATTATTTTCTTCACCATAGAAACAAGATTTAGTTAACCCCTTGAGTGTATTATCCTTCTGAAACAGAGCATGCTGTAAAAGGAAAGCCAGTCCTTCATGAGGACACAACGTAAGCCGTAATACAAGAATGTCTCTTCCAATACTTTTCAAGTTACTGTGAAAGGAAGACTATATAGTGTGTCCCCTATTTGCCCCCAATCTCAACAGTAAGGCTGGGGCTTCTGAATGAGAAGGCACTAACTAAGCTAGTGAAGATTCAAGTGCAACATGCATAAACTAGACATGTTTTTACTGTTAGGTAAAAAATAATAATCTACTTGTTTCAAAAGGGGTAGAAATCTCTCTTCAAAACTTGAACAAATATTCAAAATTGGGTATGCTACCATTGCTTCTCCTGGCTGCTGCTGCTACTTCATTCCTGGATTAGTCACACCCGGTCAGCGAACATTTCACAAACAAGATGACATCACAGAGTTTCATAATCAATCAAATTTGGCTACCTGCTGAAACCAGTGAAGTCAACAGCAATGAACTAGTAAACACATACTGTCCAAAATTATTCAGGTGAAAATACATTTCTCACTCCTTCTCCAACTGACCCTCCTCAAGCCCACATGTTTTTGTGATCCCTCCCCCCCCCCCGAGCATTTCCTATCAGAAGAAGGCCAAGTGCCACCATCATCACACAAATGGGACACAGCAAACTCTCAAACAGCCCTGAGAAAACCCCTTAATCCTGATTTTATTTTATTTTTTGGTATATTTACAAAAAAGAAAAACATACACCAATAAATACATTTTAGAAAGGACAAGATTAGATGCAGATGCACAAAACTTTTTTTTTTAAATAAAGACTCATTGTGCTCTGCTCCGCTCCCCCTTTGTTCCCTCTCAAGGTAGCCCTGCCCTCTGCCTGCCCCTCGGAGCTGGCACGTCACAGGGGTTGGGCCTTCACGGCCACAGCCTCTCCTCTTCCTCACTTGCTCTCCAGAAGCTGCTATGAAATGCCCAGGGTAGGAGGCCAGATTCAGTGGCCATTGAGAGTCCAAGGAGAGGCCATGGGATGCTGCTGCTGCTCAGGACAGACGTCGGCCCATCCTCCACCCTGAGCTTGGCAGCAGCACTGGCGTGGGAAATAGGGACATTCTGGGATCAAACCAGGAGTTTGGGGACTTCCGGGTTGGCGCCATTGTTTAATGGCGGATTCCCTCCGAGCTCCGGAGGGAATCGGCTCCGTAGCGTCTGGGTCCGGCCGCTGCGGCGAAGCGGAGACCCTTAAAATCACAGGCGCGGATGCCTGTGAACACAGAGACTCGGCGGGCACCATTTGCGCCCCCCCAATCCGCGACGGAGCCTTTTTAAAGGCTTCGGAACGGAGGCAGGGTGGGGCGTGGTGCTGAGAGTACTCCCTCGCCTACGGAGTGAAGCCGCAAGCCATTGACAGAGAGCGCCAACTTCTTCCAAGACCGATTGGACTCTAAAATATAAACCCGTGAGTAATACGGAGATTGGAATCTTAAAAATTTTTAATTTTGGATTTGGAATGAGCGGGAAGGGGCTAAAAAGGAAGTCCACCCCACCTCTTTGTAAACAATTTAAAGCAAAGGACTGGGCAGCTAAGGTCGAGAGAATTTGTTTCTTGTTTCTTTTTAATGAAAGATCCTGACTTCACGGTTTTGACACTATAAGAAGATTTACTGGAGGATAAAAAGAATTTTGGGAGCTGAAATTTCACCCCCCCCGAGACCCGGGAACGTCCTATGAGAAAGCCTGTTGTATTGAGGATTTTGACAGCTGTCAAGTGAGCTGTCAGCTGGAAAAAGAGAACATTGTTTCTGCTGTTCTTGCTGGTTTATTTGGTACAACTTGTTGAAAATAAGGAGAGCTGATACAAAATAACTGGACTTTTGGTTTGGAGCCGAAAGGAACATTAAGGAACTAAAATCCCCCTAGAGGGGTAACAGGGACACTACACCACAAAAATGGCTGGAGTATGTAAAATCCAAGCAGAATTGGACAGAGCACTCGTTCTCTTGGGAAACTTGCAAGATGAATACAATGCTTTGTCTACAGAGGTATCATTACTACACTGGACAGTAAACAACAGTTTTGAGCCTGATAAGGACTTGAAACAGGAAGCCTATTCAACTGAACAAATAAATGAAACTGAAAGTGTAGATATGATGGAGCAATATGTTGTTTTTGAAGAAAATGAAGGAGGAGCAGGAGATTTGCAGGAGTCAAAGGAGAGTTACAATATGAGGCCTGACATGATGATAAAAAAGGACAATAAAAATTGGATGTGGAAAGCCTGGTCTGAATGGGACTTTGGAAAATGGAGAGATCCCCTTTGGAGGAGATCTGAAGACCTGAGGATTACAAATTTGTTGAAGGTGAAAGCTGGAGCTTTGGGGACATATGGATCTGAAAGAAATTTGAAACAAGAGTTGGAGTACCCCATAGGCTTTGTTTTTAAGTATGGAGGACTGGCTGGAAGCAACATGGAGTCTGTTGGGCCGGAGCCCCTCCGAGACTTGGGGCTTAACATCAAGGACTATCAAAGAGACCGGCAGAAAGGAACTGAGAGAGATATAAGGGCCTCGGACGTGAGATCTCCAGGCTAAATAAATAACATAAAGACTGATGGATATTGGTTGGGGACTGGAACCGGGAGAAGGGTGGGTGGAGGTTGGGAATCCAAAGGGTACATAAGGATAATTTGCTTTTTATATTTTGTTAGTGGTAAGGAAATTGGGTAAATCGTGGAAGGGAAATTTTGGTCGACTTTAGGAAAAAGGCTTAAGAATAATTAATGAGGTATAAGTATTGATGTGTGATTTTAATAAGGTAAAATTGGTTTTTTCTTTTTAAATTAATTGAAAATAAGGCTGTTAGAAATAAATTGAGGAAATGGAAAAAAGAAGTAAAGTAAAACAATAGTATGTTAGAACAAATGTTTAAGTTAAGGTAAAGAAATAAGTTAAGGACTTGCTGAACTGACAATTTAAATTGGAATACAAGAAGGGGAGGTGTGAGGAGGTCTGAGAAATAAGGTTAAGAATAATAAGTATCAGAAATTTTATGTGTTTTTTTCTATTTTTTTTTCCTTTGTTTAGTTTTGAATATTATGTATTTTTGTGTTTTTTTTATTTTTTTCTCTGTTTTGTTTTGTGTATTTCTTGTTTTTGTTTGTTGTGTGTTTCTTGAAAATGCCAATAAATATTTAATAAAAAAAACAAACAAACCAGGAGTTTGGACATCTTTCATAATTCCAAGACTGTCCCTGGAAAATCAGGACACTTGGAAGGTATGGTAAACATTTTCACAAAAAGTGCTGAAGAATAACCAAAACAGATGGCAGTTTTTAGAACTGCCAGGAGTGCTCCTGGAAAATTTCAAGTAGTTATGGCTAAGCTGTGAAAATGGTCTTAGTGTCTCAGTTCAAACTATAACTACTACTGGTCTTGGTTGTTCAAAAACAACCTCAACATGACATCAACAATAGTACCAGCAGGTGAACCCAGCTAAGTCAGAGAGAAGGCATTCCTAGCCAAGAACAAATATCAGGGCCTTTGGTATTTATGCTAGCATTGCAGGGGTGTGACACATAAACATGCCAGCTCAAATATTTAGGTTTAGGGTATAAAGATCACATCAATGAGCAATCAACACATAAGCTGTTTTGCAAGCGACCTGGCTTTCAGTTTTGTTATGCTTTGTATAGCATTTGGCTGGTGAGAACATGGTGGATGTTTAGAGTACCAGTACTAAAGATGGTTTTTTGAGTTCTTTGTCTTACTTCACATATTCAAACACATTGGAAATTAAATATGTATTAATTTTTTGCAATGATATTTTAGAAATTCATTTGTCATTTATCACAATATGTCACCATATGGGAATACTTGAAGAATAAGATGTATTAATTAGAGGGGGGAAATAAGACATAATGAGTCTCTGAAACAGAAGAGCTCTGAATAAAATATTTCAAAGTAATGCCAATTATGCTAGTTATGGAATAGAATCATTCATACAACAGAAGCTGGAATATATTTCTGCAAAGCCATACTTGATCAAACAAATTATGGCTATGTATTTGTTCTTCATGAGACAAATAAGGGTCAGGGTTGTGAAATGACAGGCCGCCCGGATATTGCTAGCCCAACAATGGAAAGAAGAAGTCCCCACAGCGCAGTCAGTCCCAGAGACGCATTGGAGAAGGACATTGAAGAAGACCCAGAGAGAGGGACAAGTAGGCAGTGGAGTACCAGTGGCAAGGCACAGCTCACCCAAGGCAAGTGCTGGAGTTAGCCACTTCAGGATTGTTCAATCCTCGAAAGAGTTGAAAGCGTCTAGCACTTTGGCTGCAGCGGATACATTTCGGAGGAGCACTGGGCAAGGGGCGCGATCGCCAGAGTTGCCCCAGCTAATTATCAGTGCTGCTTGCACTTGGCCAGTGCCATTTTGCGTGCACATGGGCGCATTGCTGGTTGGGAGGGGTAAATACAACTGCATTATAATAAGCACTTTTACAGCACTAGTTATAATTAGTAGTAGTTTTCTTTCAGAGCAGTACCCTCATTGGATGCTCATATGGTTGGGAAATGCTTGCTTTTCTGTGAGAGTGGGGTTTGCATGTTGTTATTAGCAAGAGGTTTATGGGTGAATTTCGCTGGTATAGAAGGCGCTCCATTTAGCAGCACAGATCAATGGTCAAAGACAGATGTGCTGATCTGCTCCTTGCATACCTGTATGGTGTTAGCATGTGTGCTTGGATAGCTCAGTCTGGGCATTATGAGTCTCTTAACCTCAGAGTTGTGGGTTCAAGACCCACACTGGGCAAAATGGTTCCTGCATTGCAAGGGCCACCAGACGACCATTGTGGTCCCTTCCAACTCTACCATTCTATGATCCTTTGCAAAACACGGGTGTGTGGTTCCCCATATGGAACAACCGCACACCCGACATTGCAGGCAGGATAGCTCAGCAGTTGGAGCATGGTACTAATTACGCCATACGCAGGATATTACTGATACCCACATAGGATAAGGTATCATTTCTGGCGCTATAGGCAGAAATAGCTTAACACTGCCTGGCTTGCGCAGTTGGCTGATAATGCCAAGGCTGCAGGTTCAATCCCTGTGTGAGTCAGTTGCATATTTCCTGCATTGCAGTAGGTTGGACTAGATTATTCTCAGGGTCCCTTCCAACTTAAGGTGTGCTCGGAGGTTGGGCTAGATGATCCAGGGGCCCCATCTAACTATAGTTTTAAGAAGGGACATAGAGAGTCTCAATACTCTAGGCATATGCGGGTATGTGTGAGCTTATATGTGTTTGCATGTGCATGTGTGTATGTATATGTATATGTATATGTGTTTATGCATGCAAACTTAATATACAGTTATCTGTGTATCTTGGGGTTGGGCTAGATGACTGTGTATCTTGGGGTTGGGCTCCCCTTTCAACTCTGACTCTTTAATATTATGGAAGGAGACAGATATTCTAAACATTATGTGTGCTGTTTGTATACAGGCATACACATGTATGTAGGTGCATGTGTGTATTGTAACTCTAACTATAGTTTTAAGAAGGGACACAGATAGTCTCAACACTCTAGGCATATACAGGTATGCATGAGCTTATACGTGTTTGTGTGTGTGTATGTATAGTGTTCGATATATGTGTATGCATGCAAACTTAATATACAGATATCTGTTTATATTGGGGATGGGCTAGATGACCCGGGCTCCCCTTTCAGCTCTTTAATATTATGGAAGGAGACAGATATTCTAAACATAATGTGCACTGTTTGTATACAGGCATACACATGTATGTAGGTACACGTGTGTATTGTATGTTACGTATGCTGCATGCATTCAAATCATGGTACTTGGGTGGCAGTTTTAGGCCTTGGGCAGAATCCTTTAGTCCAACCATCGAAGAAGGGCTGGTGTGGTGACTCACCCCTTTTGCGGTGGCGATATCTGGGTTCCACGTTAGAGGGGTCCTGAGGGGAGTCTCTGACCACAAACGCACGCAGTGGGCCACAAAGGTCCCCTCAGCAACAGGAAGGGGGCCAGCAAACACACATTTGCAGTGTCCCCATATTCCCAATTGACCCTGTCTTGCCTCAGACCCCCAGTGGGGGGCTGAGAGGGATACACGCCCAATGCCTAAGCCAAGGTTTCCTACAAGACGGAAGCTCTCCAGAGTCCCTGAAGCAGGCAAGCACTGATGCAGACCTCCTTCAGTGGACTCCTTTGCCTCAGCCCCCAAGGAGGTAGGGCTATCCTGGAAGGGGAGAGTAAGAGGTTTTCCTTCTCCTTACTGGTGCCAGAGAAGGCAGAGATAAAGTTTCCAGACAAGAAACTGCTGGCCAGAGAGCTCTTGAGTGAAACCACTGGCTGACACTTGGGGAAAGAGGTGTCTAAAACCCCAGTCTAGAGAGGCTGCCCTAATGCCCTGGCAGATGTCTCTCTGCCATTGCTAGCGGTAATTATTAGAGTGTGTGGTGAGACTTAATCCCTAGTAAAAGCTGTGAACGTGACATTACATTGACTGGGGCCATTTGTGTAAAGGAAGCGAAGGGTTGGGGGAAGCGGCCTTGGAACTTTTGGTGTGCTCAAATTGTGATCAAGATTCTATTCCATTTCAGAAGCAGATTCCCATGGATCATTATGCTGGAGAAAATCTAGCCCCCAACCCCTTGCATGTAGGACAGGGGTCAGCAACCTAAGGCCCATGGGCCCGAAGTGGCCCGCAGAGGTCGTTTGACCGGCCCCCGAGCTGCCCTTGAACTGAGCCACCTGCTCTCAGGCTGTGCTAAACTGACGCAGTGTGGTGCAGGGACTCACTTCCGCAGCACCGAAAATCGTGTCTGCGCAGATGCAGACGCTGAAAATCACGGGCACACGTGTGATCCAGCTCATGGAGGGATCTCCGCGGGACCGATCCGGCCCAGGCAAGATAAACCTTGCTGACCCCTGATGTAGGAGATAGTTGCACTTTTATGTGGCTCTTGATCAACACTTGGTTTATTACTTTCTTTAACAGTCACAATCTGCACCCAATCTATTATATTTATGATGGAAATCAATTTCCGTCTTCCATAGGATCAAGGAGGCTTCACAAATGCTCATATATGCTGCCAATATGCAGCTATTTCCTGATTCTCATTTAACAGATCAATTGTACAGAAATTGTTGTTTGCTGTTGGGGAGATTGTAATTTTACTGTAATATTAAGGAAGATCCATATTAATTTATAGCTAAGATAAGAGGAGAACGGTTAGTGAACTGAGTGCTTGGCACTGCTGTTGCCCCTGCTTTAATTTTCTACTTGTTATTAGAGATAAAACTTTCACTAAGACAAGCACATAAAGCATCTAAGTGGAAATTAGAACTAGTGGTTTTTCTGTCATTGTTTTTTTTTAACCATTCTCCATCTATTAATGAGAAAAGAAAGTGCATTTGAGAATTACCAAAGGATAATTTAATAGTGATATTTTCAAGGGAGGGATTTGGGTGCCCTTACCTGACTACTGAGGTGGCTGAGGGCTTTTGTGAGTGCCCTTTCTTTTATTCTACAAATCATCTCACTTGTGCTCTCTCTGAACTCTACAGTCTTCCAGAGGGCATTCATTTCCTGACACACACACCCCACCAGCCTCCTCAGCTGGGCATTCTCAAACCAGGGAGACTGTTTACTCTACAACCAGCAGGTAGCTGTTGTTGTCATTGTTGTTGCTGTTGTTGTTTTAAATAAAAATAATTATTTTACTTAAAATACTTCTGTGGAGCATTTTCAGATCACAAGTCATAAGCAGCTGGGAGGGATGCAGGGTGCTGGGGAAATATTTAATAGAAAGCAAAACACACACCACCCTTACCACTTGGAATAATGGTAATAATTGTGCTCAACCAACCTGCATCCACCAAAGTCATAAATTCTATAACGACCCAGGTAGGAGCCAGAAAAACAGAAGCCTATTTCACAAAGGAAGGAAAGTTGCAAGAAATTGGCAGGCAGGTTTTGATACAACACTGCAGAAAACTTTTCAACAAGTCTGAATGCAAAAAGGCATTTTCAGAAATGTGAGTTCTTTACCATTTCTGAATTAATTTGTGTTTTAAAAAATCAACATGAAAATTTGTTTTCAATTATGTATTCTAGGCTCATTTTTTCTCAAGATACATAATTTTAAAAGCTTTATAATATGTTTCTTGAGCCAAAGTGTGAATGCTGCTGGATAACTATGTTTTCAACTGCACATTAGTCCAGATTAGTCTGGGTCAAGTCAGCTTATTGTAGAATTCACAGTTATTGAATCCCTGAAGAATCCCTATATGCATATTCTTCTGATATGGGGGGAGGGGGGAAGGTTCCTAACTATGACAGAAGTCAAAGGATCATCTACTAATCTATTTATAATTTGGATCTATTAGCCAAATACCAGCTCAAATGTGCATCCTTTCTCGTGGTCTTCATTCTGTCATCCAAAAGCTTAAGGCAAATAACATGGTCATTAAAAAATGAAATCCAGTAATGATCATTTAAAACAACAACGAATAACCTCCAGTACCACATTCCTCTGACAGCAATGCAGCTTCACTGTGCCGCTTTCAGACCTTCAGCCTCCTTTAACATCACCCATAGAAATTTGGGAGAGCATATGCTGGGAACTAAACTAATAACATGTGTGACCCAGGCTACCAACATGTATATTAGTTGCCCGATCAGTGTGATGCTTCGGTTTAGAAGGGAAGGGTCACACATATCAGGAAAACATATGATTGTAGGCAAAATTTGCCCAGCTCACACTTAATTTGTGTGGCATTTATGTCCTGCCTTTTTCCTGACAGGGACTCAAGGCAGCTTACAGATAAAAATAAGAACAGCTAAAAACATGATGAAAAAAGAATTATAAAAAAATTAAACATTGATAGAATTAAACAATTAAAACATTTGGCGTGCAGAGTCTCCAAGGTGTGGCCCAGGCTTCTACCATGAGAAGGATTCTAACACCAACTACACTGGTCCAGTTCACATAGTCTATTTCTAGTGTGCCTATGGAAGCCGTTGTCCACATGTGTTTATGGCAATGATCTCTCAATCTGTGGACTTCATAGAATCCTGAGTGAAAGTGGTAATATTTACAGTCATAGATGTGAACAACGCGTTATCTGGAAGCTTATCTAACATCCCTTTTCATACCAAAGACCCAGGGTTGCCCCTAGCAACTGGTGACTTACATTCTTATATTCTTTAAGAGATATAAGTATTAGATGGGATTCCAGCTGTTAGGTTTAAATGCCAACATAGAGGTTTCCTTCCAGAAAACCTCATCTTCCAACTACTGAATGAGAGACATGTGGTGGAGGAAGAAGGAGAAACACATAATCGTACACATGTCTACTCAGAAGTAAGCCCCACTGAATTCAAGAATATATACACAATAGACAGTATGTATAGGATAGCAGCTGGAAAGGAAAAATGTCACATGACAAATTGCATAGATGACAATGCAATCAGCCATTGCTGAATAATAAAGTGTTAACACGGCAAGCCTATCTTCATAACGACATATTTTCTTAGCAAATACTCTAAACAACTGCAGTAAATGTTCTAGTATTTAATTGAAACCACGTAATTGCCAAGGTAATCACAGGGAGTAAATGTGTTGTTTAGAATGCTCCTTTTATATATAAAAAAGTGTATTTGCTAAAATGACAAAATTCAGCAGTCTATTATTTGATGTAGCATTTGAGGGAGAAAGAGGAGGAACAAGACACTCATCTAACTCTCAACTTTTAGTTTCAGCACTTGTTTTCTTGTCGTTATGTGTGTGTGTGTGTGTACACACATATTATATATATCTTGGGAAAAGGCATGTATACTTATAGAATACTCTGCTTATAGAATATTCATAAGCGAACATCTTCCTTATATAGACTGAGTAAAAAATAGCATCCTTAATCATCTGAAATGTAATATTTTTCAAGAACATTTTGGCAAAGTTTCTTCCACACACTCTGCTGCATGAATAACACTAATTACTTGGCAGTTGCTATTCAACCAAAATAAAGCTTTTCAAAAAGATTCTAGACCTTATTGAGTATTAAAAGCTATTAATGAAAGAATGGAACGATTTGTTTTCAAGATCAAATTACAGGGCAATCCTGTCAGAAGTCTATTCATTTTAAAGGTGCATACTCCCAGATAGACGGTTTGCTTAAAAAGAGGAGATGCAAAGCTGTATAGATTAGCGCAGCTGTGACTATTGTAGACATCCCAGGATTACTGGCCAAAGTCAGAGGGAAAATAACATCCTAAAGGCAATAGAAAAAAAAGGTGTTTTGTCTTTCAAAAGCAGAATAGCCACTGAGAAGCAGCAAAATTAGGAAGTGTTCCCAGTGTCACACATAGCCCAGAAACAGCCTACACACATGCTTTGGAAAGTTTCCACTCACTCCTTAACCACCTCAGAATTGATGAGAAGAAAGTGAATTTCCTGAAATCACACAGGAATAGTAATGGTCACCATCTAATCTCTTCACTTCTCGACCGTGCAATATGAGGAAATACTACTATAAACTTAGGAGCCAGGATAAGTTGGCTGACAATTGGGGCAATGTAGCGAAATAGGAGTATTTGACCACTAGGTTCTCCAGAGACCAATATATGTTAAAACATAGGAAGTGGGGGGGAAATGCAAGGAACACATACATATATATTATATATGTGTGGTTTCCATTGCACTGGTACCTTAGGCCTAGTACATGCAAATGTGGGAAGTCTCTGCCTGGACTCTGTACCACACACAGACAATTTCAGGGGAAAGGGAGCATGCAGAATTTCATCAGCAGACAGGATATTATGGGAAGGTTTTCCCTGAAGCAGAAAGGAGACCTGAGTATGTACAAATAAAAATAATAAATAAACAATTGTCTAGTAGCACCTTAGAGACCAACTAAGTTTGTTCTGTTATAAGCTTTTGTGTGCATGCACACTTCTTCAGATACACTGGTTGATGGACTTCCATTTCATGTGGCTCAATGTGGTGCCTTCCATGATTCTAGGTTCATGTAGGTAGCTGTGTTGGTCTGACGCAGTTGAAGAAGTGCACATGCGCACAAAAGCTTATACCAGAACAAACTTAGTTGGTCTATAAGGTGCTACTAGACAATTTTTTATATTTTACATTTTTATTTCGACTGAGTCAGACCAACACGGTGACCTACCTGAATCTGAGTATGTACAAATTGGCATAAAGACTCAACAGATGTAAAGTACACACTATATTCAACTAACTTATGGTAGCAGAAGCCAGTGCAAGGATTCCCACTAGCACAACAGGGCTTGCCCCCGCAACACCTTTCCCAAATCTGCTCCAGAGAGTTGGAAGAACCCCTAGAACACCATGCGGGGGGAGGACAAGAGAGACTGGTCCACTGGACAAGCAGAAATGCTTGCACTGATGGAACAATCTCCTTATCACTATGCTGAATGCAATCCTATGTTTAGAGGGACAGCAAAAACTAAAGAAAAAGAAAGATGTAGAATGTCAAATAGGAGGGTCAATATTCCTTGTGAGACTGCTAGGATGTATGTCTGTGTGTATCTATATCTATATATATCAGTGACAATCCAAATTAAGAATGTTTACAGAAACACCATGGAAATCTTGTTTAGAATTAGAAAAGAATTCACAGTTACAGTCAGAGCATCTGCGACTCATTAACTGAAAACACTAATAGGCTCTTGCTTTCCATCATACATGTCTGCACAGAGGCAGCTAGACCAAAACTGCAAAGTAATCTGTTCTGTTTTGGAATCATAATTACATATTGACAAGTTAAGCTGTGAGACTGAAATCAAGAGGATTTAGGCTATAATGTGAATATTCCCAGGAGGAAAGCTAAAGGGACATCCATTATTTTGTCAGAAGCTCACACTCTTTTTCAATTTCCCATTGTTCTATGACATGATATCCTGGGAGAAAAGATATTCTGGAAATACAAAATGTGAATTTATAGTGTCATTGCTCACATAACTCACTTTTGTTCTGTAGGTTTAGGAGAGGAGTGGAATTTAGTGACAGAAATCTAAATATCCACAGATCATTTTGAACTATTAAATGAAGACAGATTAAATTTTCTCAAGAGAAAATGCTCACTGCATGTCAAGATATTCCAGGTCCCCAGTAGCATCTCATGCACTGAACTCAGGGAAGCAACGTCAGCAGTCCTGAATGTTCAGAGACAGAGGGAGAGAGTTGGTCTCATGGAGAAGAAGCAGATTGTGTACTTTTAGATGGAAGACTGGTCTTAGGAATGCAGACCAACCGAGGAAGTACCTTTAGTCCCCAGGGGAGTCTGCACACAAACACCCATAACTTATCAGTCCCTTCTGATCCATCTCTTTACCAGGTATGCCAAGAAGAGTGCCAATGAAAGCAAGTCTGTACCGGAGTGCAGCCATTCTCCACTGTGGAACACGGTTTGGAACAGGGCCTTCACTCAGGGGTGGGGGGAGCTTTCATTTTTGGGTTCTGTGTTCACCAGAGTACTTTGTCCGCTTGCCCTTGGAGCTGCCCAAGATACAGCAGATCCTCCGTCTCTCTTTCAACAGTTTCTCCATAACTTGCCAACTTACCATTATGATTGACCATCAGTGTCCTACCATGGGGCCTAACCAGCCTATATATGAGACTCAAAAGTTATTTTAACTGTTAAAATAACCCGTCTTACATTTCTTGTTAATGTTGGTTCTAAATGCACTTAAAGATTATGATTTGTTGTGTGTAAGTGCAGTCCTTGCATGGGTAAAGCTCACTGGCTTCAGTTAGGCTTACCCATATGTGGCAGTGGCTAGAACTGCAGCCAAAGATAAGAACAAATAGCAGGAAATGATTGACTTGAGAAATTGCTTGCAAATAATAGGTCGTCATACATCCATTTCCTCAAGCATACATGGTGCAATGGGATCTTTATTAATGAATCAATTTAACACGGCTCAACTGTCACCAAGGATCAGTTCTGATGTAATATTTTCTTCCAGGCGAACGCTTCTGAAATCATTTCCCTTGTTGCTGAAATGTCGCATTGAAGTGGATAATTCACATAGATTTTTTTCCAGAAAGTATATGTGAGCAGACTAGATCCCAGACATTCCTGCTGGAAAACCTTTCCTTAAAGGTCCACATGAATCTTCATCTTCAGCGAAATGTTTCCATATATTTTCATAGAATCATAGACTGGGAAGGGATCCTAAGAATCATCTAGTCCAGCTCCCTGCAGTGCAGGAAAATGGTGCAAGGGGCAATTTGCAGGGATCAGCGGAATCATTCCGAAAGTTTTACATTTCATTTGAATTTGAATGTGATGTTTTACTTAAGACCATAAGAAATGCCTATGCTGGGCCAGACTGTGGATACATCTCATACAGCACTTTATCTCCAACAATAGTCAATCAGATGCCTTTGAAAGCTCACAAGCAGGGCATGGCGGTAATATGTGTTACCTCTGGTTTGTCCCTAGCATCCAGTATTCAGGTGTAAACTGCACCTAAACATAGACATTGCATTGCAGACTTCAAGTTGACTGTAAATTCTCATTTCCAGGTGAAACTATCTAAGGGAGAGCCTATCACAGCTTCTCCTGGTAATAATCACCACATACTAAGCATGTTTTAAAGTATTCTTTCGTACCCTGAGAATATAGGACAACCATCTTGACCACTCTACTAGCTGATATGTCTGTCAATGGATGCTTACTCCTATGGCTTTAGAGACATGTGCCTCCATTGTTGTGCTGATGAGGAATAACAGTGAAAACACCTTACCATATACAGTGGTACCTCGGGTTAAGTACTTAATTCATTCCGGAGGTCCGTTCTTAACCTGAAACTGTTCTTAACCTGAAGCACCACTTTAGCTAATGGGGCCTCCAGCTGCCGCCGTGCCGCCGGAGCATGATTTCTGTTCTTATCCTGAAGCAAAGTTCTTAACCTGAAGCACTATTTCTGGGTTAGCGAAGTGTGTAACCTGAAGCGTATGTAACCCGAGGTACCACCGTATATGAACAGTACACATGATCTTACCTAGGTTTCCCACCCCCACACTTTATTTCAATTTTGTTTCAGACTTTTCAACTGTTTCAGTTTCTCCATTGCTTTGGCGTACCAGTTGTGGCGTTCTTCTTGCTCAGATTCCTGAAACAAATTCAGGAAACTAACAGCACAACCGTCCTCACATCTATTCAGAAGTGCCTGCTACTGAATTCAGTAGGCAAGTGGCGCTGGGATGGCAGCCTCCCTCAGTTTCTCCTCAGGTGGTTTGCTTTTGTTGTGCCACGCAATTGCAGGTGGTTTAAGTTTAAGCAAAGAACCACTGAGTAGAAAGGGGGCTATTAACCTTTCCTTCTCACCCATTTGTCCATTTAATTTCCCCCCTCTTTTCCCCTTCCTGTTTTTTTAAAATTGTGTTTATATCCTGTCTTTCTTCCATGATGGAATCCAAGGCATACTATCTGTGACTCCTAGGTGGACATCCATACTCATACAACCCAGATTGCTTAGCATCAAAAACATGGTGTCCTCAAGTGTCTTCAGACCATTCCCATATTTTTCATCTCTCAGGGAGAAAAGCAGTTGGGGTGGGGGCAAAGTGCAGGCAGACAAATGGTCGGAAGGAAAAGGATAATCTTCCTTTCCTCCACAAGACTTTCATGTAACCTATTCTACATGCTAAAAAGACAAAAATAATTAAAGATAGACATGAAATGTGTACCTTAGAATTACATTGAAAATCCTCAAACATTTGCATGAGCAAACATTATAAAAGACTTGGGCTGCCATCCTACAGTCCCAGGGAAGGAATCCCAAAGGCCATAGGGACCCATCACCTCTCCATCCTCAGTGGAAGAGATAGAGGGCTGCCTTAGGAGACAGAGGCCCTATATCAGATGCCTTCTCACTGCAACTGTAAAAAGATCTGCAGCCAGTTTGTCTCTGAAGTTGGCCAGAGCAAAGTGATGGCATTTCAGAGGCTCAAAGTAGGGGGACTTTTTTCTTTTCTTTTTAAAAACAGAATGGGAAAAAACCATGGCAAAATAATCATGCATTTATCCCTCTCACCCACATCACACTTCTTTGGATCGCTCTGTTAATCTGTTTTTATACAGAAGAGGATGGGGAAGATGAATTGTTATATACATAAGATTTGATTCCATTACCAGAACTCTTGAATTATCTTTCTTTCTCCATACCCTTGAGCTAAGCAAAGCCAAATCAATAGTATTTCCACACAAATTCAAGGAAGCAGTGAGGTAGGGAAGAAAACTGAGCAGGTGGTCTTGGAATTTTACCAAGTACACAAATTAGTGTAAAGTAAAAAGACTTAAAAAGATAAGGGCCAGAGGCCAGGAGCCCCTGAACACTAGGTTAAGCACAAACATGCTGAAGCTTCCGTAATGTTTGGTTCCTAAAATGAGAGGGCCATGTCTGCCTGAAAACCACACTTTCTGATCTAGGCTGCCACTTGAAGCATGTTGACTAGCAAGTAAGGTTCACAAAATTCTTCCTTCCAAAGAAACATACTTTAGGATTGCACTGTTGGAAGATCTCCCCCCTGTGCTAAGGTATGTAAACCATTTGCAGTTTGGTGGGGTTGGTTCCTGCAGATTAATGAATGACTTTCACACAATCATGTGGGTCATGTTGGAGAAGGCTCTCACAGATTTCTAAGATGAACGTGGCACCACAAAGTGTCACCAGAATTGTGAAAAGTATAGCAGGAATGCATCCTTAAAAACAGAAGCTCACAGAAGTCACTTCTCCGTATAATTTCTCTATCTCATGAATGGTTCAGTGATATCATGTAACAAGAAATTTGCACAAGAAAGCATGAACTAAAAATTTGGGTAAAGGAAAGGGGGGCCAGCCCAATATGTGTTCCTCTTGAGGCAAAGGACATGACGGTGCCTCCCTTCCATTACACATGCAGAAGCAAGACAAGAGGTGGATTTTCTGCAACACTAGTGACAGCATATTCCACCATGCCTGAGGGCAGCACAGGTGCCCTCTGTTATTTAACATCTAACTGCCACTCTTTGCCCCTCAGAATCTGCTACCTGAAGTAGCTATTTAGCTCTATCAAACAGCTGGCCATAAATTAGGAAAGATTTGCTCAAGCCAAAACCTGCATTTCAGCTGTTCTAGGGTTGTGTTTTAACATTTTAAAATGTCATTGGCTTTATCTGGCTTTAATTTAGCCCTTGGATTTATTTCTTTTGTTCTTTACAAGCAAAGATTACTGGTAATTGTGCAAATGTAAAGGGAAATCCTTGTGTGCATGAAGAGCAATTTTATTCACTAAAAGGAAGTAAAATATACTTTGCCCACAATACTTTTCACTGTGTCCAATATAAACATGTTGGGTTTGATCATTAATTTTATTCTAGTTAAACAACTGTATTTAAAATCTATCTGTACAAGGCCTTTCATGAATATCTGTTTTTCCACTTCCTGTGTGGAAACCACATATTCAGTATTATGAGTAAGTGTTCTGAATCGGAACCATCAGCAGCCTATCAGTTAGTCTGGGGGACAACTGGATGAAGAGACTGTTGTATAGCAATTCAATTCAAAGGTAAATATCAAAACATGTGTAATGCACAACTGTTTAGAATGGGCAGCATGATACACAAGAAAACCGACTGTGTTTAATAATAAGTAAGCAATGAACAACTTCCTGCACACAAGTGTCGCATGGTTGGGATGCTTACAGGAATAAGCCCACTGAACGCAGTGAGAATGGCACAAATACTCTTGCACTATAAGCACCCCAAAAATATGATGCCAGTGTGCAGGAAGGCAGAAATAATAATGAAAATAAAGGAGAAGGTTTTGCATGTCCCTGAAAGACACTAAGCAAAGTGAATAGTTTGAATTAAAATCTTACATAAAGTTGCCTATGTACAAAATGTACTGCACCTAATGGTTCTTACATATGAATAGCTGAGCAGAACTGCAGCCTTGGCTCTTTGCACATGAATTTTAGTAGCACCTTGAGTAGTCTTTCCCTCCCTCCCTCCCCTCTCTAATACACTGATGCAAAATTTCCTTGATCAGCATAAACCGTTCTTTCATGTATTGACACTTGCAATTCATTACTAGTGTGCGATTTCAAGGTGACTTAAATTTTAATAGCTTCATGTTTTTTAAGATTTGAAAAGTCTAGGGTGAATAAAAACCTCAGCTAGGTTTCATTGATTTGGAGGTTCACGGTGTCTACCTATAGAACCCACAAGGCACAGTATGTAAGAGTTAATACCTGCAACTTCCTTGTGCTTCTCCATAGCAACTGAAATAGAAGAGATAGAATTACTTCTGTATTTATTACTTCTGACTGTTCTACTTGAGTTTTACAGAGTGAGGTACTGGTTTTTAATGTGGGAAAGGGTTTACAGAAGATTAAGATTTTACCATTTCCCCCTCCTAACATTGACATCTCACATTTTGCATTCTGCAAAATTGTTGCAAAACTTTAAGAGAACTGTAAAGCAAGGCCTTACTTACACATTGAATTCTCCATGACCCCAACCGACTTTCCTGTTCCATTGGCAGCACAAGACTAATAAACATCTCACCTCAAGGCTCCTAAAACTTGATAGTGGTTAAAAGTGTTAGGGGAGGCATAGTGCCTCTGGAGGGAGACATAATGTGCTCTTTCTGGAGTAGTTTGTCCACCTTTGGTCCCCACCCTGAACTCAGCTCTCACCTGTGGCTCCTAGAAGCTGTCAGCATGCAAGAGTGGTCCCACCCCACGAATGGTTTAGACTGGCCAGCTAAACCATTGGTAGCTGATGGGTCTCAAACCCTCAGTGAGTTAGGGACTTCCCTTGCATGCAAAGACAGGCTCTGGTAGATTGAGCTATTAAGATATGATACCATCTTAAGGGCTGCCACATGGAAGATGGAGCAAGCTTGTTTTCTCCTGCTCTGGGGGGTAGGACTCAAACCAAGTGCTTCAAGTTACAAAAAAAAAAGGAGATTTCAATCATCAGAAGAACTTTCTGACAGTAAGAGCTGCTTGACAGTGGAAGAGACCCCCTTGGGCGGTTGCAGACTCTCCTTCACTGGAGGTTTTTAAGCAGAGGTTGGATGGCCATTCATGCATTAGCTGAGACTCCTGCATTGCAGGGGGCTAGAATAGATGGCCCTTGTGGCCCCTAATTCTATGAGCAGGCGAGACCAATGGTGGGTCCAAGAAGGCGGTTTCTGTAGGAGGGAAGTGGGAGACTTGTCAACCTAGGAAAGTAGCCCATCTAGGTGAAGGAAAGCTCTGATCCTAAACCTCACCTGCCTTGCGAAGTTCCTAAGACGATTGGATGGTGCCTTGTTTGCCTACTTCTGGCAACTTCTGCAGCCAAGCTGGCACCAAATGTATTGCTCTGCTTTCCTTTGGACCAAATCACTAAGACCGAGAGAGGGGGATCTTGTCTTCTGGGCAGCCCATTCACACTGCCCAAGCTTGTGCCCCAAGGTCACTTCAGTGCCGCTAATGCAGTGGTTTGACTTCATCCCCAGACGCGCACTTCAATGTCTCTTGAGATAGACAGATGCCAACAACTCTACCTATTGCCGTTGGTCATAGGAATACTACATTTTATATATATCACATATGTTTCACACATATATAAATCACATCTCTCTCTCTCCCTCTCTCTCCTCTCCCTCACACACACACACCATCTTGATACAACTAAGTCACAACTCCCATTGTCAAAAAGTACTGTCTGCTGATTGAATTTTTTTCATGCATAGTCACTAGCACAGTAATTGTCCCTGGGCAATATCACAACTGAACAATTGCAGCAGAGTTGCTATAGGGCCTATGAAAGTCTATGCTTTTTCTTGAATGTTGCTTCTTGATAAGCATAGGATATCAGCTTGAATAGTAGTCATGCTTCTTAATTTCCAAACGCTAGCAGTAGCATGCACACACCCCACCCCCTGGGGAAAAAGTCCCCTCCATGCAGCAACATCTATTCAATGTCCTGGCTTTTCTGTGTCCATGCCAGGATATTTTTTCTGTGCAGATTGTGAATATTGTATTGAATACAGGAATTTCTCTGCTTCCAAAGGTATAAGGTTCAAAGGACTTCAGAGCGCACTTCAATTTTATGAATGCCCCCTCTTGCTTCTCTAGTCTACAGCCCACTTACCCTTCGATGAAAGAATGGCAGTGGTAAGTCACAGTAATCATTATGGGGGGCAGGGCAGGGCTAGCCAGGTTTTCTGCCCCGGGTGAAGCCTCCAGAGGGGTGCCATTGAGGCTCCCAGCCTATGTGAGTGCACACGCGTGCATGCACCCGTGCATGGGGGGGGTCCTAGATAGTTACCCTTCAGCAGACTAGATGTAGACCCCCGACTGCCTGGGATTCCACCCTGATATATATTATCACAGCCACTTTTATTGATAACATTACTTCATATCTTCTCTTGTGAAAAGCAGTCACCACAGATATGTAGGGTGGTGCTAAAAGGACCATAGTTCATAAGAACCAGAAATACATCTTTCCCCAGTTTTACCACATTGCATATATTACTAACATGGATGACTATTTCAGAAATCAGATCTATCCCAAAGTTGCTAATGTCTCATAATTGTGCACTAAAATTTGCCATGGTTACATAGCATGTGTGTTGCCTTTGAATTTCATACTAGTGACAGAACCTAAAAATAAGGGTATGAGAAAAAATGGGTAGAAAGAATGTAGTCAGCCATAGAGTAATTAATCACAATTTATATACTGGCATGTGTAGTAAATACTGTATATGAAAGCCTGTTCTAAAGCAATTAGTTTTAAATCAATATAAGACATTTTGAGGGGTGGGGGGCACAGATTAAACTCAGATAGTGCATCATTATTAGTGGTATAGCATTTATATTGCTATTTATTATCAATAACTGCAACCTAGTGACATTTTTCCCCCTACCGATGCTGATGTCAAACATTTTCACTTATTTCAACGTCAGCACAGAAGTGCCTCTTGATGATATTTGGCTTGCTGCTACCCAGATTAATGGGATAATGTACTATATGCTTAATGCAAAGTTTCACAGCAATACCAGCCCGGGACAGGATGTTAGCCTTCACTGAACAGCTTTCATCTTTGGCAGATATCATTTTGAGTGATTGCTCCTTTTAATAGTAAGGGAATGGTCACCTCTTGAGCATTACTTTGTTCGTTGCAAGCCTCCAGAACTCCCACAGTTCAATCAGAATTAAGTAGCCTTAATATGTTTGATGTTAAACATTTTCTGAAACTACAAATTACATCTAGAGCCTCAGCCTGCAAGCCTATGAATGAAGCCTTCACTGCTTCTTTTATCTTTCATTCTTCATGCAGAATAACTGTTTAAGTACAAATGATGTCCCAGCTCCATACTGCCCCACAGCGTCCTCGAGGGCTTGCTGAGTTAACACATGTTCTTAAAAGTAATCCTTCCCACCTCCTCAAATTCCTCCACAGTATTTGGACCTCCCCACCGCCTCTTAAATACTAAGTGCTAATACATGAGCTCATAAAGTGAGACATTGAGTAACCTAGGCACCACCTCCCACGCTGTTCCAAATACCTCCCCAATGCTTTGGAACAGAATTGGGGGGCTTCAAGAGGGGGGCTTCAAGAGGGGAGGAGAATTTGCAAAATTACCTTTCTCCCCATTCCACAGAATGAAAACTTGCCTCTGTCCACCAGGAGTGCAGCACAATTGGATGCAGCTCATAATATTTATGTACTAGACTGCAGAGTCCATGAAATGGGGTGAATAG
This sequence comes from Podarcis filfolensis, assembly GCF_964270895.1. Taxonomy (NCBI): domain Eukaryota; kingdom Metazoa; phylum Chordata; class Lepidosauria; order Squamata; family Lacertidae; genus Podarcis; species Podarcis filfolensis. Next base: position 5,792,204 of record NC_139607.1, read on the forward strand.
CTCACCTTAAGTGGTGGAAATGCAAGAGCCAGTGCTCTGCCCACCCCACCACTTCTGATGCCAAGAGGGAGATGCATGGCGACAATGCTTTGAGGAGTGCCCTGGCTCTCACCATGTTTGGCGAGAACTGGGGCGTTCCTGTGCACCAGGCTGCTGCTCGGCTTCCCCCCAGGGCATGGAGAAACCAAGCAGCAACGCTTTGAGGAGCAAAGAATTGTAGAGTTGGAAGGGAACCCAAACATCTAGTCCAAGCCCCTGCAATGCAGGAATCTCAGCTAAAGCATCCATGACAGATGGCCATCCAACCTCTGCTTAAAAACCTCCAAGGAAGGACAGTCCACAACCTCCCAAGGGAGATCATTCCACTGCCAAACAGTTCTTACTGTCAGAAAGTTTTTCCTGATGTTTAGTTAGAATCTCCTTTCTTGTAACTTGAAGCTCTTGGTTTGAGTCTTACCCTCCAGAGCAGGAGAAAACAAGCTTGCTCCATCTTCCATGTGACAACCCTTGAGATATTTGAAGATAGCTATCATATCTCCTCCCACTCTCCTCTTTTCCAGGCTAAATATACCCAGCTTCTTCAACCATCCCTCATAAGGCTTGGTTTCCAGACCCTTGGTCATCTTGGTTGCCCTTCTCTGCACATGTTCCAGCTTGTCAACATCCTTCTTAGTGGTGCCCAGAATTCCAGGTGCCAGGTGAAGAATACCTTTTTTTATTTTCATTAGCATCTTAGTTACTATTTTTCAATGTGTTTTTAATCTGTAATGTGATTTGATTGTATTTTAGATTGTTTTGTAAACTGCCCAGATAACTTTGCTGAGTGGGTGATGTATAAATGCTGAAAATAAAATATGTACCAAAGGCACAAATCATTTTTCTCTCAAGTTTTGCTAAACCCATTAATACTGGTGAGTTTTGGCTCCATATATGCCCTGGCACATTGGTTCTCTGCTCTGTCTGGTGCATTCTCATTAATTCTTTATTGCTGGGACTGTCAGCAGAGGTTCCCCTAAAATCAAAGACTTGGACTTCCCCTATCAGTGTTAAATTGCATTTAATTATCATTAGAAAATCTAACTGAAGTTCCAAGCATCCCTGAGAAACTATCATTAAGCCGGCAGTACAGATGGTCCCAAGATTTGGGATAACTCTTTCTGTTACTCCTAGACTGAAACAGTTGGCTAGCCAGTGCAATCTTCGCAAATGCAGCATTCTCTATACTCTATTATCTACTGCAAGGGAGCATAAGATAGTCATTCCCATCCCCTCATGAAAGCGAGGGAAGGATAGAAACAATGCAAGTGGGAGTAATTGTATCAGAAATAACACAACATGCTGATGTTAACAGAACCACAGTAGCTACCACTGAAACAAAATCAGACGTAATGATGTTAGAGAGAAAGTCAGCAGAAATTAATCCTAATTCTGGGAAATAATGTGTCAAAGCAAGACAAGAAAACATTCAGGACTAAGAACACCACCTTTACTTGAGTAAATTACAGCATGGCCCTAGCTTATTGAGAGTCAGTTTTCTGTGTGTAGTTCTCACAATGCCGGGGGAAAGGTTTTTCATTTTAATGTGGCAGGGAGCAGTGACATGGGCAGTCAACAGATGGATACCTGCACAATCAGCCCCAGCCCATGTGAATGTGGCATATTTATCCAAGCTTTATGAGAGTCATTGGTGGAAAACCAGCTCCCACACATCTAGGCCAACTTATAAATGCCCCCTAGATTTCATCCTGATCCATTTTACCATGCAAAGTAAGGGCTATCATAAACTAAACTGTCCTGCCAAAGCTGGGCATCTTAGTGGAAAGACCTAGTGAAAGACCCATTAGTGGAAATTATTAGTGGGAATATTAAGCCTGATCTTAAGGACATTGAACTCAGTGGGACTTTAATGTGCATGGCTTTGGTGAGACTTAACCCCAGCATTGTAAACTCAGTTTCTGTACTTGGTGCTGCCTACTATTATGTTTATGTACTTAAGACAAATGCCCACTTGAGTAAAATCTATATTATATATAACTGCCATATGGCAAAAGCAAGAGTCCTAGCATATCTTAAAGTATAAGACATTTCTTGTGACAATACATTTGCTAGACTTTATGGTGCCATGGGAATCTTAGCTGCTTATGCTGCAACAGACTAATATGGCAACTCCTCTAGAATTTGTAACTGTAATGTAAAATCAGATTGCAGCTAATGGTTTGGTAATGGCAGGCAGGAAAGAACAAGTGAAACCTTCTTAGTCTTAACAAATTGATGCAAACCTATCAGTGTGAGAAGCCTCTGAAAGTGTTGCTCAGTGCAATGTCTGCCTATTTGTATTTTTTTAAAAGAAATATTTATTGAAGTTTTACAAAAACATAAATACAAAAACATATAATAAAAGAAAAAAGAAAAATAAAGATAAAAGCACAGAAAAAATAAGAAAAATTAAAAACAGTTCCATTTTTCATAACTTAAAACTCATTTGCTTGTTTCTTTGACCTCCTCACACCTCCCCTTCTTGTATTCCCATTTAAATAATCAAATCAGCAAATCCTTACCCTCTTTCATTTATCTTAGCTCTATATCTTAACATTTTATAACTCTGTATTTTCATCCATTATCAATTCATTTTTGCATATTCTTATTAACTTTGTTGCTAATACCACTTATTTCCAATCCAGCATCATTTTAACATTCATTAATTTTACAGTGTTTCTGCAAATAATCTTTAAATTTATTCCAATCTTCTTCCACCAACTCTTCTCCCAGGTCTCGGATTCTGCCAGTCATTTCCGCCAATTCCATAAAGTCCATCATTTTCATCTGCCACTCTTCCAGGGTGGGTAGATCTTGTGTCTTCCAATACTTTGCAATAAGTATTCTTGCTGCTGTTGTTGCATACATAAAAAACGTTCTATCCTTCTTTGGCACCAATTGGCCGACTATGCCCAGGAGAAAGGCCTCTGGCTTCTTCAGAAAGGTATATTTAAATACCTTTTTCATTTCATTATAAATCATCTCCCAGAAAGCCTTAATCTTTGGGCACGTCCACCAAAGGTGAAAGAATGTACCTTCATTCTCTTTACATTTTCAACATTTGTTATCGGGCAGATGATATATTTTTGCAAGCTTGACTGGTGTCATGTACCACCTATATATCATTTTCATAATATTCTCTCTCAAGGCATTACATGCCGTAAATTTCATATCAGTGGTCCACAACTGTTCCCAGTCAGCAAACATAATGTTACGTCCAACATCTTGTGCCCATTTAATCATAGCAGATTTAACCGTTTCATCCTGCGTATTCCATTTTAACAGCAAGTTATACATTCTTGAAAGTATCTTAGTTTTGGGATCTAACAGTTCTGTTTCCAATTTTGATTTTTCCACCTGGAAGCCAATTTTTTTGTCCAAATTATATTTGTAGCAGCACCTGATCACTGTGATGGAAACGGGGTCTAGTCCTCCAAAAGGAATTAAGGCCCACACCAATTTAGGAATACTTCCACAAAACCATGTATTATGACACTATGCACCACTGGTAACAGCAGAGAAGTATCAAACTCAAATTGGATTATGAATCACCCTTGTTCTTTCCCAGAGGCAATAAGGTAAGGCAGGTGCACATTTGCAACACAGCAGGGTATTTAATGCCCACTATCCATGTAACAGGTCAGCAAAGAAACGTACTTCCAGCTGTGAGCATGCATATGGCTTTTTGCAAGTGGCAAGCAGAGACTAGAGAAGCAACATTTCATATATTTGCCTTTTGTCAGGTGCCAGTGAATAGAAATGAGAGTCCAAAGCTGCCGTTGAAATTTCTCCTCCATAGACAACAACACATTACATTGACACCAGGTAGCTTAACTTGTAGGCTTTTAACAGAACCCCAGAGATCCTTTTTAATTATATATAAAAATAACAGAGAGAGCCTATAAACCACTGCCAAGACAATCAACAAAAGGAGTGACTCAGATTTGAAGAAAGCATGCTCAACACCAAATTGATAGCACACAGCAAGCATGCAACATGGATGGAACCAAGTTGAGTGCACTGGACTGCGAAGCTAAATTTATTATCTTCATATGTTGATAAAAAACAACAACTAGGGATTACTTAAATGCTGGGAGAAAGGGAGAAGATGCTGAAGCTATACAGATGAGAATACTATTTATGTCCTTCTCTCTCTCTGTCTCTTTCTCTCTCTCACACACACAAACTGCAACTCCATGTCAAATAAGCAGTGACAAAAAAAGTCATTTTCATGCTTGACATAATTTCCCTGTGGCATTGTGCCACCTCCACAAAGTCATCCATAACTCTTCTCCTGCTTGAAACAATCTCTAACATGCCAGTCTCCTTAATGACAGAGGTACCCCCTGACGGTGCTTAACATTTAAGAGTGCTGGAGCACCACGTTTGCCCAAACAACCTTTTTCCATTTACCGTACCTCAAAGGCCTTCTAATTTTTCTTCAGAGACAGAAATCCTTTAAGCCCATTGTATCCTTAGGCTACAAATTTACTGAGATTTAGGTTTCCAATAAGAGCGTTGAGATGAATGCCACCTTCTCATTTATGAATCAATTTTTGCCCATCGGCTTTTCAACGTTATTACTTTTTATTTTATTTTGCACTCAAAGGGCCAAACCTCAGGAATATCTATATGCTGAAAAAAACACAAGAGGACAAAATTTGAAACCTGGGCTGAAGGAAACCTGTGACCCATTTTCTCCTCAATAACCTATGTTCTGACACCTTGCCAAATATGTACTCTGCATTATAATCTCTTTTCCTCGTCTGCAGTTCTGTTTTAACATCAGCATTCCACCACAATCACAAAAAGTTATGTCGTATCAATGGCATGTACCATAATATTATGCTTGCAACTTGTTAAAAGGTTTCATTTTCCTTATCTGATGCAAACAACACAATCTAGCTGACTCCTCCATCTATCTTTAGGAAGGATTTGGTTTTAATGGAGAAGACTTGGCAGCTGGCAAAACCTTGTAATAAAATGATAGACAATAAAAAACCAAACATTTGCTTGACTAAAAAAGGCTGCAAATCTCCATGGTATGGAAAGAACTCCTTCACTCAGCTGCATTTCCATTTAGGAAGATTTAGGAGAGATAAAAGAAAATACTTCTTCACATGCCACATGGTCAATCTATGGAACTCACTGTTCCAGGAAGCAGCAATGGACACCAGCTTGGATGGCTTGAGAAGGTAGATGAATGCAAGGCCATTTCTCAGGCTAGATTTGAAAGATGCTTGCTTTTTTTCCAGGAGTCATACTGTTGCCTAAACAGGCATGAAACTTGGAGCTCCAAGATTGCAAGGGGTGAGGTCCCCTCCCAACAGCACACACACCTAACTTTTATTGGGGTGTTTTCCTTTCAATTGCAGGTTACAAATTAGCCCCTTTCTTGTATTAACTGATTGTCAAGAGTAGGGCTGCACTGCTTGCCCTTGCCCTGAACACCCACTTGGTAGTGTGAACATCAGATCCAAGGAAGGATATGGGTGAACCACCACATGGCCCCATGTTGTAGTACCCACATGAAGTACCCTTCACGTGATGAAGGCATGAAGGGGGTTATTGTAACACAAACATATATGCTTAAAGTGGGGTTGAAATGGAGATTGAAATGCAGAAGGAGATACTGTAAAAGGCATCTGCAGACATTAGATTATTATGCTCTCAGATATTATCCCCATAGTACTCATGCAATTATTTGCCTGATCTCCAAAACATCCACTAATTACTAATACAGTATATTCAGCATTCAAAACAAAGTTATGACGGAATTCAACATCATGCTCTTCCAGTTGTTTCATTGGTGCAAGCTTTTCAGTCTCTGTATTGCTGAACACAGCAATAGTTTCACAGACTTGATAGCTATTGTAGCAAACAATAAAATGGAACTGTGGTGTCACAATGGTAGATGAGGCTATGATAGTACTGGCAAGGGGGCTCTTATTTAGCCCTAGCACTAATCTATGGAAAGCTGCTTAACCCTTTCCCTCCATGCTGCTTATTCACTCAAAATAATCCACCCAGCTGCTTTTCTTCCATTAGTAAAAAACTATAGGAAACACATAATGTTCCATAAATGAAAAAAGAGGCTGAGGAGGGAGGGAAAATCTGAGGAAATGAGTAGCAGGAAAGGAAACAGTTCAGCAGCTCACCACCACTGCCCCTCCCCTGCTTTCAGTTGCAGTTATTTTCTTTAAACAAACAAATAAGCAAACAAACAACAAAAAAGCATTGAAGGAAACTGCATAAGATGTAAAAGCATCACATGACCTCCGACCATGCTCTGAACCCCTCCCTCGTCTCATCATTAGAATGCGAGCTGGAGTTAGATGAGCAAAAGGGAAAGTGATGAATAAAAATTACCAGGACTGCCAGATCTTGTATCTGAACACACGTGTTGCATAGTAAACAGGAGGAAAACCCATTTGCAAAGGTTATCTGAAAGCATGTTAAATAGTTGACTATTCAGCGAAGCGAAAAATAGATCCAGCGGATGAAATAATAAAACTCCTGGGACAACAGATCCACACACTATTTAGCAGAGAATGAGGTTCTGTATAAAAGGCAACAGAAGCAACATTTCCTATGGTACTTATGGAAAATGATGGCATGCAAGCAAAGACTAGTGAAACATTAAACTATTCAGCAACAGCTGTTTAGAGCTTTTTCTTAGAAGATGCACACAGCTGCATTTCAGGGTGGTAATGCATCTTTATTTTATTTCTTTCCTGAAGCTGTTTCCCATGCAGGATTTCAGAGGAAAATATTATGCTCTCTTGAAAAATATATTAAAGCTGCATTGAGAGCAGTTGTTTTGTTAAAAATGTGCACTCCAATGTAATGAAACCTTACACTGATTTTTGTTCAAATGCACTTTGCAGGTTTAGCAATACACCAGCACTTAATATTCAAAATGAATCTGCATGTGTGTGTGTGTGTGTGTGTGTGTGTGTGTGTGTTCAGATAAACTGCTTAGAATGGTAATTTATTATAGACTCGTACATGGTAAATCTACAAGTTTCGCCGCCTTTCCATCAACAAAGAGGGATATTTAATTTAATCCTTCATCCACTCCTTGTCTGAAATAAGCAGATAGTAAGTCTTCTTCTCCTACAGTTATGCACTTAAAATAATGCCACTGTCAAGTGCCACCCCAGCAAGCCAGAAAATTACATGCTGCCACACTCTTCATGTAGCTTTTGACATGCTAATATTTTTATTTCATTTTATGACCATATAACAGACTTTTTGCCCTCCTATAAAAACATTGTTTGACAAGAACTAAAAAAAAAATAAAAAATCCTAGGAAATATATTACATAAAGGGGGGTTCGTGAATAAATAATCCAGCAGTATGGGGAAAGTAGACATTTCTACTTGGGACTATATATCTCTCTAAAAATTTGGAAAGTGTACAAAAAGCTATAAAGGACTGAATGAGCCCAGGGATATTTTTACATCATGTGCCTGTCAAAGGGGTGGGAAGTTGAAACTTGTAACTGAACAATGCCCCCCCCCAAAAAAATTAAACAATATTTTCCTGAAATATAGCAGAGGTGGGCAACTTCCATATACTTTGAGACTATTTTAGGCTCCAGAAAGTGGCCCAGAGACTGGCGGTATATTTTACTGAAGAACCTGACCTGCTCCCAATAGCTTAGACAAATGTTGTTTTTAAAAGGCTTCCTTACATATCTTTGTTTGCTTTCTGCAAATTGCTGCAGCACTGCTTGCAAAGTGTGCAGGGTCATACCACTGTATCTGTAGATACATGGAGGGAGCAGATGCCTTAGCCAGCAGCAGCCTTTTGCTCCAAGGTTAACGTCTCTCCTAATTTATCAAGTGAACTGAAATGCCTTGAATTCCATTACAGACAAGTTCACACTGGAGTCTGTGAACCAGACCCCACATGTACAGAAGCCTCTGGCTAGCTGTAATAGCTATGGATTCTAGAGTTGCTGCTGGCACCTGGGGAGTATTCCTGCTCAATCCCTCTACTTCCACCACTCTCCATCTTCGTAGTGACTGCCTTCTTTGGGCAGCAGAGAGGAAGGATGAGGAGATTTTTGATGACAGGATTTTGTCCAGCAAGGATGAGCAGATGGTAAGCAAGCTAGAATGATGAGCAGTTGGTGAGTGAGAGTTAATGAAATACTGTCCAGGACCAGATGTGGGGAGCTGGTGACTAGGATCAGTGGCTGTGCTGAAGAGACTTTGGCAGGCAAAATGTGGAACAATGAGATTTATTTACAATAGTCTTAGAAATTAATTACAGGTCTTTATACTGACCAGCTCTCCATCAAAAGATGTGCCCCCCTGGCAGCTGTGGGTAGGTATTTTAGGGCTGCATGGAAATTGAGATTGTTGCATAGCTCCAATAAATAATAATAATAATAATAATAATAATAATAATAATAATAATAATAATTTATTTATACCCCTCTGGGCAGCTTTCAACAGAATATTAAAATACAATAGTATATTAAACATTAAAAGCTTCCCTAAACAGGGCTGCTTTCAGATGACTTCTAAAAGTCTGGTAGTTGCTTTTGTTTTTGACACCTGGTGGGAAGGTGTTCCACAGGGCAGGTGCCACTACCGAGAAGGCCCTCTGCCTGGTTCCCTGTAACTTGGCTTCTCACAGCGAGGGAACCACCAGAAGGCCCTTGGCACTGGACCTCAGTGTTTGGGCTGAACAATGGGTGGAGACGCTCCTTCAGGTATACAGGACCGAGGCCGTTTAGGGCTTTAAAGGTCAGCACCAACACTTTGAATTGTGCTCGGAAATGTACTGGGAGCCAGTGTAGGTCTTTCAAGACCGGTGTTATGTGGTCTCAGCGGCCGCCCCCAGTCACCAGTCTAGCTGCCGCATTCTGGATTAGTTATAGTTTCCGGGTCACCTTCAAAGGTAGCCCCACGTATAGTGCATTGCAGTAGTCCAAGCGGGAGATAACTACAGCATACACCACTCTGGCGAGACAGTCTGCGGGCAGGTAGGGTCTCAGCCTGCATACCGGATGGAGCTGGTAAACAGCTGCCCTGCACCTCCATGGACAGCTGTGAGTCCAGAATGACTCCCAGGCTGTGCACCTTGTCCTTCAGGGGCACAGTTACCCCATTCAGGACCAGGGAGCCCTCCACACCTGCCCGCCTTCTGTCCCACCAAAACAGTACTTCTGTCTTGTCAGGATTCAACCTCAATCTGTTAGCCACCATCCATCCTCCAACCGCTTCCAGACACTCCTATATACATGCCTACAGACATATGTACAAACACCTCACAACTGAGTTACAGCTCAGCTTCTGGACAAAGCAATACTGAAATGCTTTTACTTTACCGAAATGTTCTGACATTAAGGTAGAATTAGTAGAGTGGAGTTATCAAAGAACTGACAAGTCTAAAGCCAAAACTTATGTAAAGCACAAAAAACTGCATTTAACGTGCAGGCACCTTTTGACAGGCAACAGGTTGATAAAAGCTTAATGGAAGGGTGATGCCACCAGCAACCTGGCAGTTGGACTTCCAGAACTCCCCCTTCTTCCAGTCAAGGCTGTGTTGCAGCCTCCTCCGGCATGTAACATGGAGATTTTGAAGCCTTCTAAGGACAACTGTTCCTTTCAAACTCATACAGTTGGCAGAAAGATTCATGGACATATTTGAGCCATAAATAAAATAACTTTCTGACTTTCAAGCTGCACTACAATTTTTCACCGGAGAAGCAAGAATTGCCCAGACAGCTGCCAAGTCCCTCAGAGATGCAGTTTCTCTGGTTAACTCATTCCTTCCACAGGTTTCACACTTGAAAATCAGATGCCTCTTTTGCTGTTCCATACAGCCACCTTCAACTTATGCCTTCAAAAGCAAAGTCTCCTGTCAGGTGCGGTACTTGTGAGACAATGTTTCACAGTCAACAAATAAGCATGTGAGCAGGAAGTCTCCTATTTAAGCACTCACTTCACCAGGCAGCCTTAGGCAAGCTATTTTCCCAGCCTCAAGCTCCAATTGTGAGCAATAATATAATTTAGGGTATTGTTATGATTAACATTTATTGATATGGTGCTATCTATGCACATGGTTCTGTACACAATTAAAATAAGAAATGCTAAACCAAGGGGCACCCAATCTAAATCAAGGGATGTAGAAAATGCAATAAAAATTAATAGTTTAACATATACACTTCAAAAGTCATTCCATCAGGCATAATAAAGCCAGCTAACCAAGGCTTCAGAAAAAGCTAAGTTTTCAAGGAAAAAAATTAATATATGGAGAGAGGGGGCAGTCCACAAATGTTCCAGAAGACAATTCCAAGCATATGGAGCAGCAAGAGAAGAAGGACAAAGATGCAATAAAGAACAAAAAACCCTAGGATGAGGAGGAGAGAGACCAGGCCTTTAGCATGACCCCAAGGCTGAAAGATAGGAAGGAGACTGACTGTGAAGAGCTTAAAGAGTAAAGCCAAGAAGCTTATGAAGCATTCTAGAGTCAGCAGCCAGCCGGTGGAGAGACTACAGAAGATGAGAAATTGCAGAAGAGGGTCCAACTCCAGGAAAGTAATAACAACAGTAATAACCCTGCAAGCTGTGGTATGAATTACTGAGATAATGTACATATCAAGTGCTATGAATCATCAGATTGTTATTATTAAACCTTAACTTGATAATGAATAAAACATCATCCTATGCACACTTAGGTCACAGTAAGACCCATTCAAATCAATGGGGCTTACCTCTGCGCAGGTCTGCATAGGATTGTACTGTTAAATGCCAGAGAGCTGCTCTGCACATTCCACTGAGAGACAAAAACTATACATACTAGAATAAAAACTAGTAAAGGGCAGTGTTAAAGAAGCTTTGTTGGCTCCTTGCTCTTGGTGTAAAGATCAAGCTTGAGTTGGAAGATGCATTTATCATTGTTTCTTAGATGGATACGTCAGATTTCACTCACAATATCTGTGGCACAGTAGGTACCCTGTGGTTCTTTAGCTGTTGTTGAGACTCCAGCTTCCATCAGCTCCAGCCAGCATGGCCAGTAGTCAGGGATAATGGAAGCTAGAGGTGCCAGCTTTTGAACTTCCCCCTGTATGCAGATTCGTCTCTGCCTGTAATTAAACCCATTATGGTTGTGTCATCAGCAAACTTAAAAATTGAAGTAGAAGGGTCAGATGAAATGCAGTCATATGTATACAACAAATACAGGTACTTCAGTGAGATGTTACACTGCAGAGTGTGGGGTAGATGAGCTCCTTCGGGAGAAAGGGTGGATTATAAACTCAATAAACAGACAAATTACGTTCTACATGGACCCTGTGGAAACAGGGGTGGAGGAGGAGGAGTTCGTTTTGGAAATGTAGAACGCTCCTTTGAATGCATGAACCAAGTATCATTCCAGCAGCTCAGTTATAAACAGTAGCCAGCTGGCAGTGTTTCGGTGAATTTTGAAATCTGAGCCTATCCTGCCTCACAAGGTAATTAAGAGGATAAAATGGGGTAACCCACAGCCACGTCTTCCACAGATAGATGGAAGAACAGTGGGATGCAAATGGCAGAAGCATGGAAGTACCATGTAGCACAGAGCCTGCCATTTCCATGCCAGCGAGGCTCATTCTGTTATAAGGACAATTGTCTTACCTACTAACATGGGTTTAATGTAAACAACAGATACCTTAGTGAATTTTGAAATCCTGCAGGAAATCCTTGCCAGAAAATGAAAGAATGCAGCATGTCCTGTATACCAACTCTCCAAGCTTAAAGCACTGGCAAGTAGCACTCCTATAGAAGTTGTTGGCATCTGTCTGTCTCAGGAGACAGTGGAGGAAGTTTGATAGAAGACATTGCCAATCCTGCTGTGGAAAACGTACTGAGGCTGTGCTGCCTCACACTGCTGTCGTACTACGTTGCATTCTGTTTACATCCTTTTCTGCTCCTCCTAAAAAATACCTTTGGGGTGGGGTGCCCCAGAAGAAATTGTGCTCAAAACACACAAGAGCGTCCTGAATGCACACATGAACTTTCATTTTGATATTCAAATCTTGCATTGCATTGCACATTTCCCTCTCTACTTCAGAAAGAGTGCAGAGGCCAAGCTTCTATTTGAACTAGAAATGTAGATTTTGGCCTTGCTCATCATCAGCTGACAGTGGGGAGGAAGGTTGTCCCTGCAACGCACACCTGACCTTAGCTTGGCTTAGTCACTGCAGTGTACTGGGGCAGATGGGGGAGGGGTGTGGCAGCAAGGTTGGTGTGGTGCAAATGTGTTTGTTGGAGTGCTAAATTTGCCCATGTGGGTGCTTCCATCGCATCAACCTCCTCACTGTTGTGCCCATCCCCCTTTCCATCCTGGTAGGTTGCAGAAAAACAGCCAGAAAATCAGGTGAGATGTGCAACCTACCATGCTATCTGCTGCTGCTGCCCATTAATATCAAATTTCTTTCCATTATGCCAGTCATTATCTCATATCAAGTAATTTTGCTACAAATGTGCATGTTGAATTCCAAATGGATGTGCTAAACCAAAGGAGTCACCTCTCTCAGCCAATAGGCTCTTTTAATGCTGTGATTTTTGGCAAGTCGTTCTGTTAAATTTTGCATATATCCAACTTGCAACCATTTTACCAAGCTTGGATCTTGTAGACATGTATGTCATGTATCAAGAATATTTTGGTGGCTCTCTTAATTTCTCTTGTACCCCTGCAGTCTAACACAGCGTTTCTCAACCTTGGGCCCCCAGATGTTGCTAGACTACAACTGGTCGGACCAGTAATCAGGGATGATGGGAGATGTAGTCCAACAACATCTGGGGACGCAAGGCTGAGAAATGCTGGTCTAACGTATCAAGGCGAAACAGGAGCCCAGTTTTACACAGTATCGTAAGTAATGAGAACACCAGACCAGTGAATGCAAAATGGTGGAGTGAAAGGTACTATTGGGTGACGCAAGGACATTTGGTGAAAACTGGACACAATGCAGTACTAATGAAAGAAAGGCTGAAATGTTTGCAGATTGGGGTTAAAAGTCTGTAACAATTTTGAGAAGTACTTGCTTGCATTAAAAATTTGTGGAATCCCAAGCTACCTAAGTTTTTATTTAAACAATTACTTTCTGTTCTGCTTCCATAAGGGCTGACCATGTAGCCCTGAACAAGAACAATTTTGTAGTGGTACTGCTGATGTGCCCAGTCTCTCAAGTTTTTGCATGAGTTTTCAAGGTTAGAAAATGCATAGGGCATGCCAGTTTGATAATCTTTACTCCACCTACAGGTTTTTGTTTTGTTTTGTTTTTTAAAAAAGAACAGAGACTTGGACAGTGGAAAATATCCATTAAGAGGATTCTGGTTAAAAAACAAAAATCAGCTCATCTAAAAATAAGCCAGGATTGCAGACCTGTAAGTATTATGTTGTGACTTGCCTTAATAAACTGCTTTAATTTATTTATGTTAGTTATTGTGGGGCCAGCTGCTTGCCCTTCAGCCAAAGAGTAAATAAAACATAATAACGGTAAGGTACTTTGGCAGTTACAGTACCCCTTATTATTTATTGAAGACTTTCATTACTTAGCTAACTTGGTTTTCCATATAGGAAAATGTCTCCCACACATCAAAAGAACTTCTATTCACCAAATGCCACCCAAACAGAAAACTGAGATGCACAATCTAACATACCTCTCCAACTAAAGAGGTTAATCTACAAATGCAAATCTAGGGAAATGATCTTCCCTTCATTTTATTTATTTAACCAATCTATATAGTCTACCTTTCTGACATTTATATCATTAAGGCAGCCTACAAACACAACCTGCCAGGGGTGCGTTTCTGCATGTAGATGTTACACCCTAGAAGTCAACATTTCCTTCATCCTATGCCTTCTGTCAAGTGGCTACTATTCAAGCTTTCTTTCAAAATCATGTTGTGCGCGGGTGGTGATACTAGAAGCTCTGAGTCCCAAGGCAGTGACATCACTGACGACAAAAATACAGAAAGCTGTGGGGCTCTCTTTAGCACAGCGGAGCATCACTCAGGCACCAGAGCCCAGACAGGGAGGGAGAGGCTACAGTGTTTGTGTGTGAGAGAGGAGGGAAAGGTTTGTGTGATAAGTATGTGTGTTTGTGTGAAGTGGGGTCTGAATGTTTATTTCAGTAGATTTTTTTCCAGTTTTGGTGTGTTTGGGTATGCCTGCAAGTTTGCAGACCCACTGCCACCCACCAAATGCAGCCTTTGGAGCCAAAAAAATGTTGTCGACCCCCAATGTAAGCAATGCCTTCAACCATTAGGTGATGCTGTTCTTTGTCCTTAACACTTAGCTAAGGTTCAGTATCATTCCCAAGTTTTGTGTTGGGAAAGTTCCTGTGAAAGTGCAAATCTGTGCCAGACACCTGTGATATGAGAGTAATTTGCATGCCATGTAATGAAGTTTGTTTCTCTAAGCAAGTATAATACAATAGCACTTCAGCTTCTGTTCCCATAGCTCCCTCACATCAGAATTGGTTGAGGAAGTAGGATTATATATAGACTTTTTAAAAAAGGTACCAAGATAACAAGTTCAGTCCATCTCTTAATCTGAGAAGCTTTTAAATGTCAAAATCTAAAGAAGCATTCAATAAAATTGAAGCATCAAATGCTGATTTATCTTAATCTGAATGTTATTGGAGGAGTGCTGAATCATTGAATTTGAATTATTTATTTGTTGTTGTTGTTGTCGCTGTCATAGAAAAAAAAATACAGACTGCAGTACATAGCACATACTGGTGGGTGAAACTTAAGACCCAAACTTTTAATTTCATAAGCTAACCTTCAACTGACTTTAAAATTGCTGGTTACACTGAGACTCTTCTACTAGCCACCCACCAACACATTTTTATTGAAAGGCTGCAGCTATAATCCATTAGTTAATGACTAAGCTGCACCTGCCAGATCACATTCACGCTCCCAAGGACTGGAAAGTGGCCGGATTTTCAAGGGCTTTGCAGTCAGTAATGATCGAGCCAACCTCCTTTTGTTCAGTGTTTGCAAAACCAATATGCTTAAAAAACAACACTCGAATTTTATTGGCTTCTCTATTGAAAATGCAAGCCTTATCTTCTAAGGCCATTGCTTTGTCACAGTAAATTTATTTTCTTCTCCTGAACTGCATTGTGCATATTATGTTCAACTCTCCCTCCTCAAACAAGGCTTTAACCTAGGTAGAACTCCTAACTTCAAGATTTGTTCAAGATAAAAATCAATCAGAGATATACCAGCAGTAGATTTATCACCTCAGCAGCATGGTAGAAACAACTATTACTCAGTTAAAGCTTAAATGTCAAAACTAGTCAATTAGCCCAAGTTACTGTGGCAGTGATGGCGATGTCTCGTTGCCAAGTGTAGCTTTGTGCACCGGGGGGGGGGGGGGGCGAGATATACCACAAGACGGTGATAGAAAACAATAAGCAATGATTCTTACTTCAGAAACCACAAACCCCCATACCCTACTGTAACTAAACTTAAAGGTAAAGGTAAAGGGACCCCTGACCATTAGGTCCAGTCGTGAACGACTCTGGGGTTGTGGCGCTCATCTCGCTTTATTGGCCGAGGGAGCCAGCGTACAGCTTCCGGGTCATGTGGCCAGCATGACTAAGCCGCTTCTGGAGAACCAGAGCAGCGCATGGAAACGCCGTTTACCTTCCCGCCGGAGCAGTACCTCTTTATCTACTTGCACTTTGATGTGCTTTTGAACTGCTAGGTGGGCAGGAGCAGGGACTGAGCAACGGGAGCTCACCCCGTCGCGGGGATTCAAACCGCCGACCTTCTGATTGGCAAGTCCTAGGCTCTGTGGTTTAACCCACAGCGCCACCCATGTCCCGTAACTAAACTTAAGTATGAACAACTGAAATAAATATATATATTTGCTGAATTATAGACTGTATGCTCCTTGGGGCAGGAACCTGTCATTTAGTGCTGCAAAGCGTCATGCAAATTGACAGTCCCATAAAAATAAACATTCCATCACCATGGAATCTCAGAGCACAGAAACAAACCACTCCCAGGGGATGACTCGAGACATTTTGCAGTCAACGGTGGTTCTAAAATAGTATAGTAAGAAACCCCATATTGAAAATTTGCTGCCTTTATGAGCCTTTTGCTATCTGGGGGAAGCTGCCTTATCCTGTGTACTGGTAGGGATGGCACTGCCCGATTCAACCAATGTGAATTGTGTAGCAGTGGGGATTGAGGCAAGTTCACCTTGTCAAGCAACAGTGAGAAAACGTGTACTCTCTTGAAATTACCTCTTCCACAAAAACTAATCCAAGATAAAAGAGCTCTCTTTCCTTTGTATCTTGTAAGTATCTGTTTTGGATTTATTTTTCTCCTGCAAACTCTGGCCTTCATTTAGATAAAATTATCATTGTGTTTACATCTCACTGAAATCAGTGAGACAGGTTTGTCACAACCAATTTCAATGAAAATTAGGTACCACTAACTTTATAGTTGGGCATCTGTCGTCAGTTCAAAAATAACAAATGCACAGATGCTAATGGTAAATCCCATTTTAGACCCACTCTTGTGGGTCATAATCCACAAAATTACAACCACTGGTTTAGGGAGCAATCTGATAGACAAGAAGCAGGCATAAAGCAAGCCTGGTGAAAGTTAAAGTAGCACAAAGTATACCAGATCCAAACTCTGTTCAGGAGCAAAGTTACTGCTGCCTGAGCCAGCCTGAGCCTGGAGGGGTGGCAGGGAGTCTATTTTGGAATTATTTTGGAATTACACCAGAGTTTTTGCCATCTTAATTTATGGGTTGCCATGTCACAGGGACTGAACCTGGGACCTTCTTCTTGAAAGACAGACACTCTGAGACTCAGCTATGGCCCTTCCCTTACAGCGAGAACATCTCGGTGTATGGCAACCAAATACTCTTCTGAAAAGACAGATTCATCCAAATCATTTCATCCATTCCACAAACTGTTTTTGTGAGGAAATTCCCACCTTCCTTTTCTCCACACCCCCAGCTGAAGAAGATAATACATGTTTATTGGTATTATTAGTGTTGCATTAAAAAAATGCTACTGCTATTGCTACTACTACTATCATCATCATCATCATCATCATTATCCGTACTGATTTGAATTTTTTTTTCTTCCAGTCTCAGATAAACCCTCTGAACTAAAACAAAAAAAGTGCCAAGAGCTTTAAACACTGATTGATACCATTTATCTTACTTCAGATAAGCAGGGAAATTTATTTGCAAGTTTGTTCTACAAGCTTTCTCTAGGAGTGTCACATATATAGCCATAAATATAAGAATATGTCACACTATTTAAAAATACTGGCGTGCTGTTGATTTCTTTATGATTAAAAATATCTGCTTACAGGAGGAGTTGTTTGATGATGGCTATTAAAAAAAACACACTTACAAGACTGCTATGAAATCTATAGACCATGTGAGTAAAATAAACTTTAAATCCAAATTGCAAGAAAGCCAGTGTAATTTACACTGGGGTAAAATGCACACTGGATGCAATTTACCTGTATTCCAAATTCCATTCAGCAGTGGCTACTATTGGCTGAGCTGGCCTCAGCCTGGCAGAGGAAAAGCAAGCCTTTATAATGCTACACTTTTTGCCAGTGTAACTTCTGGCATTTTGCTAGGTCACATTACTGAGCAGAATTGAGTCTGGAATAGGCATATGGATCTCTATCTCCCGTCCCACCCCGTCATTCCGCTGAAATGTCCCAGTGTGAAAGGAAAGCATCCAAAGTACACCCCTACCTCAAACACACCATACCTAACAACAGTCGTACAACCTCTATATTAGCACAAAAGACCAAGAGCAATAACCATGTCCAGAATGAGTAGTTAAAACAGCATTATATAATATACTTAACTGATTGGTTCAAAATTGGGAAAGGAGTACGGCAAGGCTATGTATTCTGTCCCTGCTTATTTAACTTACATGCAGAATTCATCACGCAAAAGGCTGGGCTGGATGAATCCCAAGCCAGAATTAAGATTGTCGGAAGAAATATCAACAACCTCAGATATACAGATGACACAACCTTGATGGCAGAAAGTGAGGAGGAATTAAAGAACCTCTTAATGAGGGTGAAAAAGGAGAGTGCAAAATATGGTCTGAAGCTCAACATCAAAAAAACGAAGATCCTGGCCACTGGGCCCGTCACCTCCTGGCAAATAGAAGGGGAAGAAATAGAGGCAGTTAGAGATTTTACTTTCTTGGGCTCCATGATCACTGCAGATGGTGACAGCAGCCACGAAATTAAAAGATGCCTGCTTCTTGGGAGAATAGTGATGACAAACCTAGACAGCATCTTAAAAAGCAGAGATATCACCTTGCCGACAAAGGTCTATTTAGTTAAAGCTATGGTTTTCCCAGTAGTGATGTACGGCAGTGAGAGCTGGACCATAAAGAAGGCTGATCGCCGAAGAATGGATGCTTTTGAATTATGGTGCTGGAGGAGACTCTTGAGAGTCCCATGGACTGCAAGAAGATCAAACCTATCCATTCTGAAGGAAACCAGCCCTGAGTGCTCAATGACAGATCCTGATGCTGGGGCTCCAATACTTGGGTCACCTCATGAGAAGAGAAGACTCCCTGGGAAAGACCCTGATGTTGGGAAAGATGGAGGCACAAGAAGAAGGGGACGACAGAGGACAAGATGGTTGGACAGTGTTCTCAAAGCTATTAACATGAGCTTGACCAAACTACGGGAAGCAGTAGAAGACAGGAGTGCCTGGCGTGCTCTGGTCCAGGGGGTCACAAAGAGTCGGACACGACTAAACGACTAAACAACAACAACTAAATGTATACCAGGGTTGGGGAGCCTGCAGCCTCCATATGCTGCTCAACTCCAAATCCCAGCCATTTACATTCAGTGGGGATGACTAAAGAGGAAAGGGTGCAACACTGAAAGTGTTCATCCTTTACTTTTACCTTTTATTTTATTTGTTAGTTGTTGCTGGCCTCCTGATTTTGCAAGACAGAAACTACAGACTGACCAATGTGCTAAGTCCATCAGCTTCAAGTGGATGCTAACATGGAAGGAACAGCTGAACCATACAGTTCCCCTCTGCAGATGCTACTAGAGTAGCATAGGCTGAACTTGTCGACACTGCAACATGCCTCTGGAGGAAGATCACACATTTGTTCTCTTCCTACCTTTCCTAAACATCAGTGTGGGCCTGGGAACTTCAGATGACCTCCTGGACTCATAGATGCCACCACAGCTGAGCTGCAGGAGCTGCACAGACCTTGCAGAAAATGTTTGTGCATCTGTTTCCCAAGTTTTTCCTGTAACGTTATGACCTTGCTCCTTCAAGAGTTTTCTGAGCAGTAAATGCAATAAATGATCATGCTGTGGGAATTGCAAGCAAGGTTAAAGCACCATTACCCACTGGCTTAGTGACAGTGACAATATAAACCAAAGTTCTTCGCATGGAAGGATTAACTTCCCCCTTTGGGGCTAGGTCATATGACCAATGTAATAGAAGACACTCTCAAACTTTAATCATAATTAAACCACTGCCACAAAGATATTTCTACTTATTACTGGAAATTGTATTATGATTTAACTCCCCTGACATCATTTCACTAAACCACTACAGCATTAGGTTTATTAAAATGTGGGATATTTAGCAGCTACATTTATTCAAATAATCTGTAGTGTAGTGGGGGGGCAGTGTAGCCTGAAGGTGGCTATTTTAGACAACTACTAAAGACAATTTGTAACAACAGTAAATTCCTTAGTTTTAAAAATCAATACCAAGGAATAATAAGGCTACATTTTAAATGTGATGTCCAGATTCAACCTTCTAAGGACAAGGGGGGTTTTCTCCCAAGCCTGATCATCAACATGGCAGCCATTATTTATGTTGCTTACTACTCTCAGTAGAAGTTAGATAAACCTTTACTTAGCTTCATATCCAAACGCTGATGGACATAAATATAATTCTACCCCCCCCCCTTTCTGGCTCTTACAGGCAGAAGAAGATTTCATCAAAATTCTGACTTTCGGCAATTCACTCAAAAATGGTTGCCAAACGGTTGCAAATGCTCCCCTGAAGTTTTGGTATTTATCTCTTTGAAGAAGAATGAATCACATCTGCTGCTCGCAGCTATCAAAACGTAATTTCATCAAGCAGGCTCAGGAATGTACACATTTCCACAGCTCTACACTAGGAGGCAAGTTTTCCCCACACACCAGCCTGCTTCACTCTTAGCTGAATTGTGTGTAACCAAAAGATGTTTTGCAGCTTACTGCCATTGTCAGACAGTTTCCTTACATCACAGTTAAGAAAAAGCAACACACATACCAATATTAGGCTAAAATCCTTCACACGGGCTTCTGATACTGTACTGAGAGCCTAATGTTGATTTAAAAGTGGTTACAGATATTAAAATAGCGTATTTCCAAAGTTATTCACATAACAGTCTCGACATGATTAACCCTCACTAATTTGATTACCAGATATGTAAAATCACAACACTGGATTGTTTCAAATGGCCATTTCAGTGAGCAAAAGCTATGTGTGAATAATAATAATAATAATAATAATAATAATAATAATTTGTACCCCACCCATCTGGCTAGCAATTATTATTATTATTATTATTATTATTATTATTATTATTATTATTATTATTATTATTATCTGTACCCTCGCCCATCTGACTGAGTTGCCCCAGCCACTCTGGGTAGCTTCCAACATATTTAAAAACATCCCTTCATCTACTTGGCAACTGATGGGAGGGTGTTCCACAGGGTGGGAGCCACTATCGAGAAGGTTCCCTGTAACTTTGCTTCTCACAATGAGGGAGCTACCAGAAGGCCCTCGGTGTCCAGGCTGAATGATGGGGGTGGAGATGCTCCTTCAGGTACACAGGGCTCAGGCCGTCTAGGAAAGACGCATGTCTATTGCCTGGAAGTACCCATTCTGCTTCTAGGCCCACTTGATGCATGCAATTTTGCATAGGGCCAGCCCACATTATTATTTCAAAATACTGGAGAGGAGTGGCTGGAGTGGCATGATCAGTATCCAATATGCAACCTGAGAGTTGACCATGACTTTCAGGCCTACACATATTGCTTATGTCTAACTTAAATCCCCTTAATTTCAGTGAACCCAATACAAGCATGGCAAGTCTGGCTCTAGCCCAGGCCAAATTTTACAACCACTCATATTCAGCTGGAACACCCAGAGAAAGGACAATTCCATCCAGTGAGTAAGATGGATAGGGGCAATATCACTGTCATGCACAGCTATTAAATTTCAAATTAATTTGACACAACCACGTATTTAATTTGGGGGCAGGGAAAATTGAGATGATTCCATATATCACATCACTCTGACCATATTTTTATTATTACTGTTAACCAGAAAAATAAGTATATCAAAAATTTAGAATGTTTTCCTGAAAATTTAACTATGTAACTATGAAAACATTTCCACTGGAAAGTTTTCTTATTATTCAAATACATATGGAATGCCCTTCTTCAAAATAAATTGTATATATTTCCAACATGTTTTGGCAGTAAAACAAAATAATTCTGTCTTCTGCACATTAGATCATAAACACAATGTGAAGCTACAAATTGCAGAACAGATGCAATAAAGTCATATTGTCAGTAAGCAATTAATCATGGGGTGTCATGCTATTTGCTAAGGCAGTTAATATTTTATGCAATTTTGAACATGCAAATTTGAGATAGTGAAACGTAATGCACAACATTAGTCAAACTTCTGTGAACATTTCCCCCATTAAGATCTGAACAGAAAATACAATCAGGAATAATATTTCTAAAATCTGATCATAACTTAGCTAAACAGAAGAACCTTGACTTCAATAAGATTGTAGATCTTAAAGTCAGGAGTGGAGAAATCGTTGATGTTGAGGGCCACATTCATGTAGGGCTAAACAGTTAGGGGCCACGTGCTCCATTTCTGGTCTCTCACCAATTATACACTCCTCCCCTCTCAGATCCTTAATAACAGGTTGGCCTTTGGGTTGCTCTGCAGGCCTGCTTACCTCCCAATCTGTCATTCTCCTAATGGCAGCCACCACTTTTGCAGAGAAGAAAGAGAGAGAATGAGAGATAGGTTGTTTGCTGTGAATGGAGTTACTGTGGAGGGAGCAGGTCAGGTGAGGCACCCACCTTGAGCAGCAGAAGCCCAAGAAGTGGCACCTGCCTTGCCTCCACTGCCTGCTCCACTGCATCCAGTGCCAGCAGTGGCACCAATCTCTGGTGAAATCTTTCAAGATCTCACAGACTGCATGAGATCTCATGAGATCTTGTGAGAACGCAGAACACAGAGCCGCAGAACAAAAGGGAAAGAGGTGTGGCACTGGCAGCATGGCAGGACCAAGAGGGGATGACAGCAAGGGGGAGGTGGCAGGCTGTAGCAAAATGGGATGTGCCACCCCTGGGAAGGCAGTTACAGTGGTACCTCGGGTTACAGATGCTTCAGGTTACAGACTCCGCTAACCCAGAAATAGTACCTCGGGTTAAGAACTTTGCTTCAGGATGAGAACAGAAATTGTGCTCCGGTGGCGTGGCAGCAGCGGGAGGCCCCATTAGCTAAAGTGGTGCTTCAGGTTAAGAACAGTTTCAGGTTAAGAATGGACCTCCGGAACAAATTAAGTTCTTAACCCGAGGTACCACTGTACTCAGAGAAAGGGGTGGTGCCTAACAGGAGAGGCCACAAGCCAGATGAAAGGCACCAAGGACTGGGTGTAGCAATTTCCTATACCCAAATTAACTGTATTGGTCTACACCAGGAATGTCCAAAGTCTGTTTCGGGGGCCTAATGTGGCCCGCTGGTCAGTTTAATCCGGCCCCTGTGGCAGTCTACATCGGGTAAAACCCTAAAAAAAAGGTCAACAACTTTGGTCGGCCCTCACACATGTTCACTTCATCAAATCCGGCCCTCTGTGAAAAAAGTTTGGGCACCCCTGACTCTACACATATACCTCTGGTGGTGAAAACAGTTCTTAGTAAGTGTGGTGTTCCTAATAGAGTGGTACCTTGGTTTTCATACGTTTTGGATTACAAACATGTCAAACCCGGAAGTGCATGTCCCGATTTGCAACCTTTTTTTGGATTACAACCCCTTTTGGGGACAATTTTTTTTGGGGGGAGGCCCGATTGGTGAAAGCACACCTTGGGTTACAACCTGTTTTGGTTTACAAACGGACCTCTGGAATGGATTGTGGTTGTAAACCATGGTACCACTGTACCACAAATAAGTCTGCAATCAAAGCTCTTCTTTCCTACCTCATACTTAAAGTAACCTAGTGCTGGACATCAGCTACACGTAGAAAGCATCTCAGAAGATTGATTCACACAAAGAAGCAACACTCAGTTGTAAAACATAAGCTGTGAGGCCAGGCTGGAAACCCTATTTCAAAGAAGAAGAAGAAGAAGAAGAGGAGGAGGAGGAGGAGGAGTTTGGATTTGATATCCCGCTTTATCACTACCCAAAGGAGTCTCAAAGCGGCTAACATTCTCCTTTGCCTTCCTCCTCCACAACAAACGCTCTGTGAGGTGAGTGGGGCTGAGAGACTTCAGAGAAGTGTGACTGGCCCAAGGTCACCCAGCAGCTGCATGTGGAGGAGCGGAGACACGAACCCGGTTCACCAGATTACGAGACTACCGCTCTTAACCACTACACCACACTGGCTCTCATTGCAAAGAACATTGCATAAGTGCAATTCTTCCTTAAAATGCTTGAATTGGAAGTCCCCTTCGTCACCTTGTTAAGTTCCTATGGTCAGTGCCACCCACTGCTGCTGCCCAGTCCCACAACATTTCTAAGAAAGTTCTGCACGCACGCTTTTGGGAGGCATCTGTGCTTCACTGCAGCTCCCTCAAATAGCCAAATTTAATTCACTGTAAAATCTGGCACAACTTTAGTTCTTAATGCAAATCTGTAGGGAAGTTGAGACCAATAAAGACTGAGGGCCAAACAGTGGTTAAGTGACTAGGTAGAAGAATGCAGAGATACAAACGAAATGAAGCAGCAGCAGCAGCAACAGAGGAAATCTTCCTGATCATAAATGATAAGCTATACACCTAGAAGCTGGACACAGTGGTCTCTCTCTCTCTCTCTCTCTCTCTCTCTCTCTCTCTCTCTCTCTCTGAACCCCGGGGGGAAAAGTAATAATAATATTATTTATTACCCAGCCTTCTCCAGAATGTCCAAGGGAAAAATGCAACAAATTAAAATTCAGAATTGAGAACGGTTAAAACAGATTACAGTCACAGGAATAGGGGGGGGGGCCCTTAAAAAGCAATTTCAGACGTCAAAGACCAGGGTCAAGGATCTCTTTAATAAGAAACTCCACTTTACTAAAAACAATATCCAGCCTGATTTTCATCCGCTTGGTTGGCCCTCAACTACACATTTTAAGCCAGAAAATTGTGAAAACAATAGCTGGGAAATGAATATTGTCATGCTGGCTGCACTTCTTGCCTTGTTCATACAGTGAAGAAGTGCACAAAAATACACAACAAAAATATTGGGAAACTTTTGCCACATCAGATATTAGGCCGCATTCATTAATGGAGACGATTTCATTTATAGCAACTCTGTCACTTTCATGGTAATGATTGATAACTGACCGCAATTAATTCAAAGTGTAAATGCAAAAAATAAAAAAAATCAAGCTCGTTAGCAAATAGTTTATGCTGTGATTATGATGGTGAATAGATCAGAGGCTAAATGGAGCCTGGCCTAAACTGAAATGAAGTCAACCACCCCTCTGCCCCATATTGTATATTTGGATATACAGCTGCATGAAAAAACACAAAAGAAAGAAAAACTCCAGTGTTTACTGCAAGCAACTTATAAAAGGATAATTGCTGCTGTTTTCGTGATCATTGCCCACTGCAAAGTTAGGGTTAAGCTTTTCAACAGTTTTCATCTGTTGAGGGAAGGTCAAGGGATGCAGTGCATGAAAGCATCTAACACACAACCATAGAGCTGTCTCAAGGCAAGCCCACCTAGCTGCAAACTCAGTGGGATGAAAGAGTGTCATGTCAATCCCCCCCTCTCTGTGTGTGGCAAATCATTGTCCCCCTACCACATAAATTAATCAAATTAAGTAATAAAAATATAAACAACAACAGCTTTTCAAGTACAGCCATCAGGAGGCCTGTATGTATGATGCTCTGGTTTTTGTGATCTTTGATCTTTTAAGCAAAAGAAGAGAAGAGAAAGAGTTTGGATTTGATATCTCACTTTATCACTACTCGAAGGAGTCTCAAAGCGGCTAACATTCTCCTTTCCCTTCCTCCCCCACAACAAACACTCTGTGAGGTGAGTGGGGCTGAGAGACTTCAGAGAAGTGTGACTGGCCCAAGGTCACCCAGCAGCTGCATGTGGAGGAGCGGAGACGTGAACCCGGTTCACCAGATTACGAGTCCACCGCTCTTAACCACTACACCATATGCATCTGGGGGCTCTCTTTGGACCATCCACCTCACCTGTGATGTTCTGCTCTAGCGGAGTAGCAGAGTTCATGTCATGAATTGCATAAATTATACTCCCATCAGGATTCCCTGCACATCAATCACATTAGGATTAAGTACCATGCATGGTCAAAGCAGATGCCAAGTAGTTACCACCAAGGATGTTATCACAAGAGTACAGTCATATGTAATTATTCCAGAAACTGAGGTAAGTATGAACTGTATCTTAATAAACAGGATAGCGGTGTGTGAATAATAAAGCTAATGCTGAAAATCTCTCTCGCACTCTCACCCAGCATGAATGATTGCTGGCTTTAAGATTAGCTGGATGTTTTTTCTCTCGCTGTGCATGCCTTTTCATTAGGCTAGGGTAATTGTATAACTCTCTTGTCTCTTTGCAGGCTGGCAACACTTGGAAAATATAACAATGTATCTCTGGCGCACTGGTTCATTAAGCCTGGAGAACATTTAACTCATTCTAGAACACAGCAGGCTTTTGAAACCTAAATACGAAACTTGGTATCAGCAGCAAAATACCAATATCAGGGAGCATCGACTACTAGATGCTACGCAGCTATTAACCAATGATTCATGTGAACCTGGAAACAAATGGCCCAAATTGTTCTCACCATGGGGCAAAACACTCAAATCAAGGAAGAACATCAGCAGCACAATACATGAAAGTGAGATTGTATCAGAATTGGCATTTAAAAGGCAGGCAGCACGGCTAGTTCGGCTGTGCATTTAATGTTTGCAAAGCTACAAACAAATTTATATAAAAAGTAATGCCCCTGTTCTTTGTTTCTGAAATGAAAACAATTTTTTCCATACCAACTTAAAACATACACTCACACCTACATAAACCTTGAAGCATCTGCCACAGAAAATGTGCAGAGTGATTGCTTGTTAGATAGGGGGGAAATAGAATTTGCCTATAACAAACAAAAAAATGAGCGCACAGGAAAATAACAAAAAGAAAAAGGGTGGAAGTTGGATAGCTTTTCCCATTTAAAGCTTCTCAGTTCACAGCATTAAAATATCGTTCCATATATTGAAGAACAAACCATTGTACTTTGTTAAATGCCACTTAAATGTATAAGTAGCATTTAATAGAGTAAGGGGGGGGGGAGCAAGGGGGCAGGTCTTTGACCTTCGGATTATTTTCCAGAGGGGTTATACCATCAGATAACAACATCACCGTATCAGGGCAACACAGAGACATACATTTTGGTGGACCAGAATCCATTTTGTCAGCTGAAAGAAACTCTTTCCTGACACAAACGAGTTCAAGGCAGAGTGGAGAACCTTTACAGCAAGCTGGGGACTTGCTAACACCATTTCAGAAATTGAAAAGAACGAACCAAATTTCAGCTATTTAAAAATAAATGAATGAAATCAGTATCTCCCTCTTGCATATTCCTGATACTTCAATTTTCGTCCTGCTTCAAGAGCACATTGCATTCAATTGTTTGAAATTTCAGAATTTCAAATTTATTCGAGCTCCTCAGCATACATTTTTTTCTGTGCTGATATTAGCACCAATGTGAGTACAGTTGCACTAATTTTCATCTTATTTTAAGGACATGGTGGCATGGAAATTATTGAGGCATCATGGATGTGTTGATACAAAATATGTGATCTGTAATCTCTAGATAGTTTGAGTGGCAGATTGTGAAAAAATGGTGAAGTCAACATAGATTAGAGGGCTGACATGGTAGGAATAATAATAATAATTATTATTATTATTATTATTATTTATTTGTACCCCGCCCATCTGGCTGGTTTTCCCCAGCCACTCTGGGCGGCTTCCAACAAAGATTAAAAATACATTAAAATCCACAAATCATAGTGCCCTTCCCCACCCTGTGGGTACTGCTTCTGAGATATCACTGTGTAGTAAGATAGCACACCTAAAACCTAGACGTCTCCCATTCCCTAATCCTTATGCGAGTCAAAAGCATCTGTCTGTTCAGATTAGTCTTTTAGCAAAACTATATTAGCAAAGAGTCCATCATTTGTGATTAATATTACATGTTCTAATTCATTTTACATGACACATTTGGAATTTTTTCTCTAACGCAGAAGTACTCGCATGCAGCATCTTCAGAAAAGGACTACAGCAATTGGGACCATTCCTTGCTGAGGACTCAAATTTATTTCTGGATTTGTCACACAGTGTTAAAGCCAGTACTCAACTCTGTGCCATCAAGGCTAAAGGGAAAGTGTACACAGGTAACACCTCTGCAAGACTGTCTTTTTGTCGCTTAAACCGTCACCTCTAGTACATAAAAACACAAATACTGGATTTTTCCATCTAAGTTGCTTAAAGAGATAATAGGGTTTGCCTGGGAATCCATAGACTTTATTGACATTCTGGCAATTTAATTACTTGCATTTAAATAAGGTTACCACCATTTAGAAAGTGTTGCTTCCACTTTTGTGGGTTATTATTCTAATAACATCCAGAGGTGGTTTAGACCAAGGGTGGAATTGTAACTCAGAAAGAAAGAAACTGCTTGTGGGCCATTATCCAGCTTTTACCACTCTGGTCAGAGGCCAAGCAAACATATGGCCAAAATGAATGAATGAATGAATGAATGAGACATTCTGGAGTCTGCTGCAGCGATGGTGTGTATACATACAATCTTTTGATAAAAGTAATTTTTAAAATTCTAAATATTTATGCTGTTTTCTGGTAATTAATACACGTAAAATATTCATAACTATACACCCCCTCGAGTTCCACCCTAGTTTAGACATTAGATTTCCCAACGTGTTCTTGCCATATCATACAGTACCTCCTCCAACTTATCCTCTTCTCTCTCAACCTGAAATGGAAGCCCTCTTATTTTAGCTGCAAAACCCACAGCTTTCCCTTCCTTGAAGCATCTGGGGGGAAGGCACAGGGAAGAGATATTTTATTTCTGCTAGCACAAGGCTGCTGCCCCTTTTTGTACACCGTGCGCCAATTTGCACAATGACCACTCCCCACATCAAATGGGGGTGCCTTTTGCGTGGTCGCGTGCAGCCCCCCGGATCCCAGTGTGACTCCTCGTAGTTCAGGCTGGCTTCATCCTCCCCAGGCTGGATACCTAGAGGTCTCCGCCTACCTCAGCCAATCACCCAATCCCGCCTGGGGAGGCGTTGCCAGGGAATTGGCCAGGTAAGGGGAGGGACTGTCCTGCCCACACAACAGAAGGTGAATCTTACCTGCGAAGCGGCAGTCGGCTCCAGAGCTTCTCCCACCCTCCCCTCCCTCAGTTAAGTCTTCTTTTGCAGGTTAACCTCTTCTCCACAGCTACGCATGTGCTGCTACGTCAGGGTCGCTGCTGAAGGGCCGGAAAGGAATTTTCCTGCATTGGCAGGTTTTGCTTTTCCCGCAGCAAAACATCACAACTTTGGCGGTTTCAGGCCTTGGGTGGAATCCTTTAGTCTATCTTCCTAAATGGGGGGGGGGGCAGAGCGGTGACCCATGCCCCCCTTGCGGTTGTGATCCCAGGGTTCCCCGTTAAAGGGGTCTTGAGGGGAGGCATTGGCCATACGCTGAGAGGTTGTCATTGCTCTCCCCTCCAATGGTGGCAAAACGGGGGGCAGGCTCTCTGCTTGAACATATGTTCTCCAGAGCCAGCCCAGCCCAACATTCTGGATACCCCTGAAGTCTCCCAGATCCCCGGCTGGGGACTGGGAAGAATAAATGCCCAATGCCTGAGCCAAGGTCTCCCTACATCTGAATTTTGTGTTGTGGCCAATTTTAATCCCATAGCACGTTGTCTTGAGTCATTATTCTGCTCGGGGGTTGCCTGGGGTTGGGGGGACTCCATTGCCTGTCCATGCCAAGGGTGGGGAACCTATGCCCCTCCAGGTTGGACCCCAGCCCCTATAAGCCCCGGTGGACAGAGAGGTTGGGAGTTGTAGTCTGACAACATCCTGAGGGCCACAAGTTATCCACTTATTGGAAAAATAAAATCCCCCACTCTGGACCACATTCTGCACAATGCCGGATTTACGTATAAGCTAAACAAGCTATAGCTTAAGGCCTCACTCTCTTGGGCCCCCCAAAAAAACTAAAGGAAAAAAAGTGGCTGTACATTTCTAAAATATAAGATACAAAACAAATAAAATAAAATAAAGCCTACATACAGCAACAGCGTTTTGTGTTGTGTAGGTTCCTATGGTGTAATTAATGGGCCCTGCATATAGCATATATTCAACACAAAAAACAGCGACAATTTGTTGTTGACAAAGGACAGCTGGACGTATAAAGGGCCCCATTACCTTCAATAGTTTAGGGCCTCATCAAACCTAAGGTAAATCCAGCCCTAATTCTGCAGGAGCAATTGTCTTATCAAGCCATTTAACAACACTACAAGAATTCAAGAGCAGGATATTAACATGTTTATCATATGTAAATCCCACTGAGTTGAACAACAGTTACTCCTTAGTAAGTCTGCTTAGGACTGCAGACTTAGGTTTTCACCTTATTGATCCTAATTCTCCATATGCTCACCATGTGTCTAGGTGCATTATTTCACAGTTTCAAAAACCACAATTGTTCTCAGGAACCAGACCTCCACGTCTGCCAGAGCATTTGAAATCGATAGCCAAATCTATAACATCAAAGAGCTTTGGAGCTTTTATGTCTGCAGTAAAGAAGCAGCTTCTTACAACGGTAGCCCCCACCCCACCCCATGCCACACAACATGCTACTTTAGAAACTTGTAAACTCTTCAGTAAACTCTTCCCTAGTGCAACAGCAGGAAAAGGTGAATCCATGTAGGAAATAAGTAAAGTATACTGAGTACACATACGAGCTCTTGTACATGCATTTTTTATTTCTTCACATTCCAGGCTATGTGCAATTCTATATTATCAAGGCCAATGTTACCAGGCCAAGCTCAAGGTACTGATACTAACATACATGTCCCTATAAAGCTCAAGACCAGGTTTCATTAGAGACCACTTTATCCCTTCTACACCCAGCTGTGTCTGCAGGAGTCTCTCCTGCAAATTCCAAAGATATCTAAGCCTGCTCTGCAGTAACTGAGAGCAGGGCTTTTAGTGTGGCTGCCCCTGTTCTGTGGAATAGCAGTCCTGTCGAGATCCAAGACTGCACTTTCTGGAAATGGCTGAAGACATTTTTGTTACAACAGGCTTTCTCAGCTGGATAGATGGGTCTTTTCCACAAGCATCCATTTGTTTTAAATCTATTGGTTGTCTTTGTATTTTTAATTGTTTTAATTGCTTTATGTAAATCACCTGGATATGGTGTCTTAAAAGGCAATTAGCAAATTAATTGTAACAATAATAATGTCAATGCCTTTAGGAAACACCACTGTAAAGTGATTGCCCTTTAGTTACTTGTATTTTTTACACTTCTAATCGAAGTACATAGCTTTCGATTGGAGTCAGAAAAACTATTTTCTTTAAAATTAGTCTGCTTCCTATAGTATGAACCACGTGTCACATTCATAGGCTGGGGAAAATCTAAAAAGAGAGAAAATGCATGTGTTACCATTGCTAGTGAAAGGATCTTCAGTAACCACACCACAGAAAATAATTGTGTCTAAATACAATAATAATGGAAATACGGTTGCTGCACCTTTCCCTCTGCCTTTCCTGGATGTCTGCTTGTTTCACAGCGACTCCACCTATTTCGCTGAGAAGCGCAAGCCATCATCGTTACACCTGATGCTCCATGCCATTTTATATGCCGCCACAGATGCGGAGGACGCACACACAAAACAATACAGGCCTACCTATATAGAAGGAGGAAAACAAAAAAGCCATGTCGGGATGGGTGGGCAGGGAAGGCTTGAAAATTGCAACTCACCAGAGTTGGGATCGGAGTTGCCGTCCGCTTCGGTCCTCTTGTCCGGTGAGGCCTGGTCGTAGAATTCGTCCTGCGGCTGAACCAGAGGGAGAGGGTGTGAGATCAGGGTACCACTACCCACAGGCTCATGATCTCCTAGACCACTGTCACTGCAGCTTTCCTGGGAGCCATCGGGGAGGTGAAACGTAACACGGCGCTGGGACTACAAAGAAGAGCACAGGACACGCTGGATTAGTGCTCTTCTTTTACCTACTGGAACTCTCTTTTAAAATGTATCTTGTTGTCTTTTTGTCATTCCCCCCTCCCTCCCCAACCATCACCTCTTTGCTGCAACCCAGGAAAGAAAAGAAAGCAGGTTGTCATGGGCAACTTCACTTATTTACTGCACTTATTGACTCCACTTGGTCTTAACAGTTTCGACAGTACCTGCCTCCTCCCTTGGATGGACAGTACCTGCTCATATGCAGCCAGTGTGGAAGGAACAGAGCCCTTCCATAGGCTCCCCTCCCAAGTCCAGAAGCCCAGAGACCTCCCAAGGGCTGCAGGTCAGAAAAAGAAGCCTAGAAAAACAGATCCAAGAGCATAGCTGTCAACGTTTCCCTTTTTAAAAGGGAAATTCCCTTATTCCAAATAGGATTCCTTGCAAGAAAAGGGAAAAGTTGACAGCTATGTTTGAGAGGGAGGGAAGGAGGCAGACCAGGAAAACCTGCTACGGATGGCAGCTAGGGAGCGTAAAGGGGATCCAGGAAACAAAGACAAATGGGGAGAAACCAAAAGAAGGGTGGAAATTCCTCCCAAGAAACCTCCTACCAGTGGCTAAGGCAGGAAATGGAACTGGGGCAGGTTTGCCCCTCAAAAGTTTTTTTTTAACTTCCTGGGTGGAGACAACCTACATCATGGATCCCAATTCTCCCCTACAGGAGAAGCTGCTTTTCATTCAAAAGGCACCTTGTTTGACCCCAGAAAACACCTGGTAGTGGAAAGACTCCTTCCACAAAGCCTGTGGAATCACTACCAGTCAATGGAGACCAGGCTTTGCAAAAAAAAGTGAATGGACACTCTCCACATGAGACAGATTCGAGTGTACGGGATCTGAACCTGATTCAACTTTACTTGCCAGCTACGCCTGTCTGGGTTATATACAAGAACTGGCATCCTTGTGGAAAACTTCCTGCTTTTTTGGCCACGTTCTTTCAGCGGCACGTCATCTGGTAGTGAGCTTCCCAGCCTCTTACAATGGGATAGCTTGAATTGCATGGCATGTTCTACCAAAGGAAATGGCCTGGGCAGATAGGAATGGGTCAGAAGGAGGGAACATTTAGCCCAGGCCTTCCTGGCACAAATACTGTGCAACTTATTTGAGAACCGCATCTCACAACTTTGCTAGTGTATCCTTATTTTTAAACAACAAGAATAAAATTCTGAAATTGTTAGTAGTTTAGGGTAGCAAGATGAAATGTGACATGGCAAGGCAAAAGGGTTATCTAAACATGAAAATGTGCTTCTAGGAAGTATTAGTTTGTAGTTAACATTTCATCAATACATAATATTTCAAAAACTCTTAGCAACAGACACATGTAACAACAATTTGCCTGCAATCTGCTGGAGGAGAGGAGATATCTATCTAGACAGAACTACGTAAACCACTTTGCGATGTATAACACAAGATAGATCAGATTACTTGAAAAACCAAATAAAAGTGCTCCTCTTATTCTCTACTAGCATTACATAGAATAAATTAGGTTTTGGGTTTTTTCCAGGCACTATGGGAAGGATTAAAGGATATGTAGAATAAATTGTGTCATTGCTGGGATATATTCTAGTAGTTCAGAAAGGCAGCTTTAAAAGAAAAAGAAAGAAACTCCCAGTGGGCCTTAATATCAAGGATTTCAGTCTTAGTCAGGAAAACTTACATATATGGCATCAAATTTAACTTACTTATCACAAGGGGCAAAGAAACAGCACAAACGCAGCAAGCTTTGGCTTACTTTCTTTGTACAGAGAAGCAATATCCATATTATGAACACTGACTTGTTGGCTTCCCAACTCCTGAAGGCTGCAATCCTAACCCCTGGCCAGCATTAGCAGGGCTTAATGGATTGGTGTGGAAACTGCCACAGCTACTGTCTTGCCACTTGTGCTAGTCAGGGTGGAAGGTGACTGGGGGTGGTGGTGGGGGAATACATTCACTGTGCCAGGACTCAGATAAGGGCAACAGCTCAGGATCCAATGGATACTGTGCCATGTGCCACTATGTGCCACTGTTATCACCCCAAATGCCCATTTGGGGTGTTCCCCCAGCCTACTACTGGTCATACCTTCTGCCTATCCACCATTTGGGCAGACATGTTTGGTTGCCCCTCACCAGCAGGGCTTCTAGTTGCAGAGGCTGGCAAGAGTTGGCCAGGGCAGAGTTGGCCATCTAAACCCATTCCAACATGGTGGATTGGATTGGAGTGGGTGGGTATTGGATAACTCTGCTAAGATGCTTTCCCTGCCCTTTCCTTTTTTAAAAAAATACCAAGTTTATATTCCATGTGTATGCAGGACAATATTTTTAGTCTACCTGCTGAACCAAGGGCCAGATGACATGTGACATTAACTGTGTTGTTTGCTATTGAGTGTTTTATTTTTCTTTCAGAAACAGCGCAGGTCTCCAGTCTAGACTGAGACTCTGGCGTGGGATATGGGGAACCTTTAGCCATTTGCCCACACACCACAAACCAGACCAGCCCACAGTCCTGCACTTTGCACGAAGATTGTGTTCATTGTCAGACTGGACAGAGTTTATGAAATAAGACGACGTGCTTAATGGCTCTCAATCCCTTGTCTCTTTCCTTGCTTTTCTATTAGAAATGTGGTAAACACAGCATCACATGTCAGAGTGCGAGCCATGAACTTGGAGCACCCTGGTTCAAATCTCACCTAACGTAGGAACCTAGCCTTATCACATCTGCACTATGGGGATAAGAATACTAACTAACCTTACAGGAACAATGGTAAGGATTAACTGGGATTATGTATGTGAAAGTGCATTGCGTACATTAAAAACAGCTATAACAATAAATAAATAAATGCTCCTTTATTTTGCTATCTATTGGACAAATCAGAAATGTGTTTTTTTGGCTGGACTTCAATAATAGATTATCCTTCTTCTAGAGATTCGCCAAAGTCAGAGTCCAAGCATCTCCCAGAAGCCATGTAAGTCACTTTTTATTTGCATTGGGCCGAGGAAAAAGGGATAAAGTAAGAACATAATTATAGATTATGCGCCGTTGAGATCAGGCAGATAAAGAAATTTGATCAACAATTCTATACCTTCTTACTCATGAGTAAACCTAATGGAACTCAGTTGGGCTTAATTCTCAGCAGAAATGTATGGGGTGAGGACTTAGGCTGGATCCTAATCCTGTTCAGCCAAGTCTTGTGACCTGGAAACCTGAGATAAATTAAGATGGCAAAAGGGGTGATATCACTCCAGGCTTATCCACACTTCCTCTTGCTCTGCTGCTTACAGCAGGGAAAGACTACTCTTCACAGTTCAATTGGAGCAAACAGCAGTTTGGGGTTTTTCCAGGCTTTCCCTGGGAAAGAAGCAGTGGGAAGCTGCTCATACCTGTAATTTCTAGGCATGGGACAAACAGAAGTGTGAAAAAGCCCCCCAACGTTATTTTAAAAGCATGTTTTCTCTCTGCTAGAGTTAGGTCACTTCAGGCATCATTGGCCTGCTCCTGGATTGAGTTTGTATCTGGTGTACATTTCACCAGATTATCTTATGCTGGGCTTCCTTTACACCAGCTTCCTGTGCACTAGATTTCTCCCTTAAATGTCTAAATGTACATTTTTTAATGTAGTATGTATATGTGTGCTCTTTTCTTGGAAAATATTGCTAACATTGTTTGAATAGGGAGTTATTATGCTCTACTTGTCAGAGCATATTAGATTTCATGAAAAGACTGGTTTTTGTTATTAGCTATTGTGAATATTTAAAAGGATGCTCCTTAACTTATCTTCTTCAAGTTATGTCACACTTATTGGTTGCACACACAGAATTAATAAAATCTCTCTCTCTCTTCTTACAAATTGTCTATGCAATCTTCTTCACTATACTTGGAATCATGAAAAGTGGCAGACCAAACCAAAATCCACTCTCAGACTGGAGGGAGACAAGCAATTGTTAGTTTGAGTGTTATTGTTTGAAAAAGTTAGGACTGTATGAAGAAAGCACTGTGGTTTCTATGTAAACCTATGTAAAGTTTCACATACCATTTTCCCCCCAAAAGAGGGGTCATGAATTTTTGTATGTGCCATTATCTCATATCACTTCGCATCTTGTATATTTTTTAGACTGCAACTAGAGATATGATGTGGGCCTGCGACAAACACACATTTGCAAGCATACATATGTAGAGGTCAGAGTTTTTGGCCGCAGATTCCTAACTAAGCACCCATGGGTAAACCCGTGTTTGTTGCTGCATGTAATCACATAAAGCTTGTTGGGTTGGAGATTATAGTGTCAGCAGAACAAAAATGTATGTGTACACCATAGGAAATGATGTCTATTTGCTATACCCTCAATGTTGGTAACTATTGACCTGGGATGAGATATAATCCACTATCTGTGTCATTTCCTAGTGATTCCACCCTGGCTCAGAACCCCAGAGACCTTAGAATTCCTGGTTCCCTACAATTCTCACACAGATAGATGCCAGACCAAGTCACACACACACACACACACACACACACTCTTACATACACACTTAAAGCAATAAACCCAGAGAAGGTGAGGGTTTACCTCAAAGGTTTACATTTCCATATTCTCCTGAGCCAAATACCCCCCAAGGGTCTGGTCTAGAAAGAAACCTTTCGCCAACACAGATGCCTTGGGGTGCTCACCTATGCAACTTATTTTAATATTTTCTAACCTCCCCCCACTCTGATACATTCACTTAAACAGTGACCCGCTAGTTCTGCACTGTATCGGGGGGGAGAGGGGAGGGGTGTATCCTATTAGGAAGAAAGCACATTGGGAGGTGGGATTTTATCTTCTTATGCAGCTTGACCTGACCATGGGGTTGCCTGCATGAGGCCAGTTCTGGCATTTTAGCCAAGCATCTACTTGTCTCCTTACATACATAATTTTATTTGTATGCTGCCTTTCCACAGTTCAAACCCTGCTCAAGGCAGCTTGCAACATGGAAAATCCATAACTACTGCATAAAAAAAGTAGTCATGAACAATAAAGCATTAAAACTTTTGAGTTTCATTCACAAACCACAATAGTTGAGAAAGGTATGCATTAAACAATTCAGAAACAATGGATATCATTTTCTGTCTGTGTGTGTGAGAGAAAAGTTTTATTCTTTGCATCAAACTTCTCTGAACTGTGTTACAATTCCCAATCGAAAGGTGACACTTCAACGACTGAGAGGGAGAGTAATATTTTATATTTTATTCCAGCTATTCAATTAGCAGAAAATCATCTTTTTTCTTCCTTAATAAAACACCCAGTATCTATCTACACTTGTCTCAACTGCAAAGTGAAATAAATTTCCCTTTAACAAGCAAATAAAGTGGTACAATTTAATCTAATCTAACGCCTTGCTTTATCTTACTCAACTGGGAGCCAGCTAATGCTAATAATTTCCTCATTTTAGCCTTTTAAAACAAGAATTAATGTGTCTGAAGCTTAGGAAATCAATTCCAGTCTTATGCTTAGGTTAAATTAGCATTAGGTAGTGATGGGTAAGATCCTGACCACTTGTGCCATATGAAGAAAAAGTGAGGATGCAATAGAACACCCTGGTTTTCATTCTTTCATTCGAGTGAGAGTTGTTTGAGCTAACTGGCTGATTATTTTGAAGGAGTCTAACATAACTGATAACTTTTGATAAAACATAATTCAATGGGATCCTGTCCCTATTACCTACAATGCAGCATAGCTGGAAATTTGGTTCATGTCCTCTGGTACCTGAGAAATTTCATTCCCTATCTCTGATGCTCGAGGTACCCTAATTGTTTTGGGTTTTTATTTAAGGATTCATGAATGTTAAAAGAAGCCAATAACATGCACACATTCATATTTGCTGAAAAATGTCCACCAAATTACACATAGTGGGAGGAACTATTTTTTGCAGCCCCCGCCACCCTGCATCTCACACACAAATACGCACACCTGAGGCCCTGAAGATGGAGGTTCAGCCACCAGCTGTTAGGAACTGCGTTTTGGTTTATACTACAATGTTATCCCTCAAATTTAATACCTTAGGAGCAAACCAGGTATAACTTAGGATCGCCCCATTTTATATAGGTTTCACTCTCTCCCAGAGTATGAGTTCCATGATCTTCAAACCAGGCAAGCTAATTCACCTCTGCATGCACATACCTTCATACATGCACAAACAACCCATGGGGCATCCTAACAATAGAATGACTTAGCTTGGTCTACGACACATAGTGCAATGTCTGTCACAGAGTGGTAGTATGCAGAAGTAATTTGGTGTCATAGTCCCGTGCTGCCCAGCCACGGCAGAGCTCAGTGGCAGGAGAGGCCAGCCAACCAGCCATGGCTCAGCGGGGTCCTTGCCTGGAGGCAGAGTCTATATGCAAGGTTCAGTCGAGTCCTAAGGTCAGGAGTATCTAGGTTCACGTAGTCAGATGGTCCAGGGGTCAAGAAAGCCGAGAGCCCAAGGTCAAGAAAAGCAAGAAGCAGCAAGGTCTGGCCAGGAACAACAAATGTTGTTTCTAGCCACTGACTGAGGTTGGAAGCAAGAAGGCTGATCAGCAACAGGTGGAGTCATTCTGCCTTCTGTTCCTTCAGGTTGCTGCTCAGCAGGTAAGGCCAATTCCTGGCCCATGACACTTGGATGAATAGGACATTCTCAGAATGCTTTGGTTTTCCTTAAAACACCCACATTTGGGGGTTTAGCACTGGTTACCACTAGCAGGAGGGATGCGGGTGGTGCTGTGGGTTAAACCACAGAGCCTAGGACTTGCCGATCAGAAGGTCGGCGGTTCGAATCCCTGCGACGGGGTGAGCTCCTGTTGCTCGGTCCCTGCTCCTGCCAACCTAGCAGTTCAAAAGCACATCAAAGTGCAAATAAATAGGTACCGCTGTGGTGGGAAGGTAAACAGCGTTTTCTGTGCACTGCTCTGGTTCGCCAGAAGCGGCTTAGTCATGCTGGCCACATGACCCGGAAGCTGTACGCCGGCTCCCTCAGCCAGTAAAGCAAGATGAGCGCCGCAACCCCAGAGTCGGCCATGACTGGACCTAATGGTCAGGGGTCCCTTTACCCTTTACCACTAGCAGGAGAACAGCCAGGGGAAGCCTGCTTGGTGAAGCTGGGGCTCTGTAAGTAGTCTTACAAACAATACTTCACAGGATAGCCCTACAACTTGATTTAGGCGACAGCATGAAGAGGGACAGATGTAGACAGGAAATGATGTCTCAGTAGTATTTGCCCTGTAGGGAAAGCACCACTTAGACTCCACTTCAAGCAGCGAAATGTCGTTGGCTAACAGTGATACTTCTATTGCATTGACCTTGTTGGAGTGAGGCACTTGAAGCACAGCACAGCTGAAGTTAATGACTTTTAAGTCCCACCAGTTTTAGCGAGAAAGAATTAAGGAGTATTCTTAAGGAGTCAGTGGGATTAAACACCCTTCCCTTCGGCTGGACTGTGCCCTACCTCCGCCTCAGGTTCGACCATCCTTTCACAATCAACCACTTATTAAAGCAGTCCAGGAATTTCCCAGCAGAAAGTCTCAAAGCTACAACTGATACCCATTTAAATTCCACAGAGCCTTCCATGTCTACCGATAGCCAACAAGAGCTCATATATTAATTTGTAACTTACTGTAAGTCCTCTGGGTAGTGTATAATACAAAAGTCTTTTTTTAAAAAAGCAAGCAAAAGCAAACACATATAGGCGCAGAGATAGACACAATAAAAAATAGAAGAGATAAAGGCACCACCAATAAGCCATAGATAAAATATCAAAAATAGCTTAATCATTTTAAATGCCTGGGAAAACAAAAAGGTCCTCACACGGGCAGAAGGCGAGCTTCTTTGGAAAGGGCATTTCATAACGAGGGCACCGGTGCCAAATAAACCCCCATAGCAACTGTGCTAATAATTTGACTTAACTGGTCAGTTAAAAATAAGCTTTTCTGGTATGGTTGGATACTAAAATGAAACTTATTTTTTTTTAAGAAATGGGATTCATTTTTCCCATAGTGAATAGTCTTTATAGGTCAAGAGGATAAGACTCAGAGCAACCATTGCTTCTTGCCATCTGTGGGACATTCATAATCTGGATGTTGTTTTATAAACAACTTATTATGTGCCTCTAAATGTCACAATATGGAGAAAATGTAGAAAGTAGCATTATTTGTAATGAGAGTCATATTTATCAATACAAATTGTGGTCATAGCGATTTAATTAGTCACAGTGCAAAATTACAAATCCTGCCAATGGGAGTTTGCTAATTATATTAAATACTAGAGAAAGGTCCATGAAATTGCCTAAGCAGGAGGGAGGAGAGGGAGGACTTCAGCCTTTTCCACTTACCTATGCTCTTCTACATCCCCTCACTGGAAATATTTCCTTTACTCTCTTTCTCCTCCCCCCTCTGTTGCCATTTCATTCTGGCTTCCTCCTCTCAACGCCTGGCTTGTTCTTTCGCCATTCTCTCCAATATCCCCCAGGCCAATTTATGACTGGCCTACAGGGCCAACGGCAAGGGTTGGCATGGTGGGACAGCTGTCAAGGGTCCACACCTCAGCACGGAAGCCCCTGGACCTGTTCCTCCATTGCATGCTTCTTCACCTGCCTCTTGCTATGGTTCAAATAGCAAGAGTCGTGAGAAGGAGGGACAGGAGATGCCGCTGCTCACGGATGCTCACAGGTTCCCTGCCTGGCAGGTGACAGCAGTGATGATGAAGAAGAGGAGGAGAAACAAGATCAGCCAGTGATAATGGTGGTCAGGAGGTAGATTCATGGAGGGAGGGGAGCATGGAGGTTTTCTTGCCAAAAGGCCCTCTGAAAACTGAACTGGGACAGCTGAAAACATAGCCACTGCGCCATTCCTCCTGCACCCACCCACTCCCAAGTCAAGATACACAGCACCCAAGACCAGATCAGCATCTGAGACAGAAAATCCCAGACGTTCCTGTCACTCTGACAGTAAATGTGTCTACATTTACTACTGCTGCTTAAGATTTTAGTGCTGCTTCATGATACCCAAAATCAGCTTCCTAAGGCAAGCCCCTCACTCTGCCTTGCCAGGCCTTCTCCTCCCTGTTAAGATTCCTGCTCTGTGTTTGCAGTCATGAGATTGTTGTCTATCACATGACGGTGTATGTTTTCATTCCACAGTGTGGGAAGTGACGGAGACAGGATGTTTTCTGTTACTGTGTTCCATGAAGTGGGACTATTGTCCTTTGTTTTTTCTTTCTTTGCTGTTTGATGAGAAAGAGGAAGGAGCTAAGTCAGAATGTACCATATGTGTGTACTATATGTAAATAAAAGTAGATTAGCCAAAATGCTGTGCTACTGAGTTCTGTTATACAAACTGCGAATACTCTGCAGATCCCTAAGCGTGCTAATGCCTTTTGGTATCAGTCGCTGTGATGTTCGGGTTGAAGAAAGTTTTTGAAGCTCCTGAACGACAGACCAGGAGGGAGAGAACCTGCCAGTTGGGCATGTGTCTCTGCCAAGGTCCTACACGAGAGTAGGACGATCCTAACACTCCCTTTCCCCAATGCTACTCTGCTTTCACCCCCCCTGTCTTTCTCTCCCCTCCCCTGTCCAAGGGCTGTGCTTTCTGTTTTCCAATAAGAATGTGACAGCATCCACTTGTGTAGGGGGGGGGGGAGAAACTGAAGCAGGATGCGGCAGCATTCAGGAGTGACCAGGGTGGGCATAAAGCCACCTCCTGCCTACACAGCCCCATCCTGAGTTGTGTTTTGCTGCCCCTTGAAAATGTGACAGAATGTTTGGAAGTGGCTTTTGTATGCAGGAGATACACGGAGGTCTTCTGCGGTCTCATGTCAGGAATGGGGCTTGATAGAGCATCCCTTCAAATAATTATTCACTTGGAAAACAGGCTGCACTTATGCTTTGCTTAGTGTCACTCACACAAGCTGAGATTAAAGTTCATGTGGGGATAAGAAGGTAGGAACCTTCCAATTGATCTTTAAGGGATTCTTTTTTTTAAGAGCCAGTGAAAATCCCTTTAGTATTCCATTCTGTTAGCTTTCTTTAGCACAGCGTATGACCTTGGCAATCTAGGAGGCCACGGCCCTTGTGTAAAAGTAGCAAGCTTTTATCTAATGGGACGTGGCCCTCCCTGTACATTATGATTAACCTCAGGTTTCAAACACTTGACTTACAAAATTGTTCACTTAAAGAGAGTTGTGGGTTTTTTTGTTGGGTATTCTTTTTTTAAAGCATTTGAAACTTTTGAAGCAGACTAGCTTAACAAAGCAAGACCAGAGCTAGCCCACATAGTACTGCATGTC
This sequence comes from Podarcis filfolensis, assembly GCF_964270895.1. Classification (NCBI taxonomy): domain Eukaryota; kingdom Metazoa; phylum Chordata; class Lepidosauria; order Squamata; family Lacertidae; genus Podarcis; species Podarcis filfolensis. The sequence goes on from NC_139607.1 coordinate 5,834,055, forward strand.
ACTTCTTTTTTTAAAAATGAACTAATTGCCAAACAAAACTGTTTGACTGCATAGGTTTCATAAGAAGAGCTTTAGTAAACCCTGCAGCATTTTACTAGTTCCAAACCCTTTGAGATACACTAATAGCTAGTGTAACATAGTGCTAAGGCTGCAATCCTAAACCCAGTGACCTGGCAGCAAGTCTCACTTGAACCCAGTGGGCCTTACTTCTGAGTAGACATGTATAGCACTGTACATAAAGGATGAGCAGTGAGCCAGAAGCTGTTGGTTAAAATCATGCTTCAGCCAAAAATTCACCAGGAGACCATAAGCGAGCCATATTCCATTAGCTTCATCTCCCAACCTGCAGTAACAGAGGCTCACCTTCCAGGTGAGAATTGCAAGAATTACAGAGATAAGGTATGTGGCATGGTTGAATATCCAAATATGCTGTACTTGATTGGCTATTATCTGCCTATCACATTGATGGCCTGTAGTTCATCCAAGGAACCCAGGGCCTTGTGAAAAGGGTTATCCCAAATTGTTCCTCATCAGGCAGTTTCTCCCCTGCCCTGCTCCCATCTTCTGTCCATTTATACACTAAACATGCACTAACTGAGCCAACCTTGCACCAATTCCCACCTGTTTGCTGCCTGAGGTTGCTTTGCAACTCAAAACTAGGTAATCAGATTCAAATAACCATCTCTATGACATTTTATAATAGTATAAAAACAATTCCAATGAAGGTTTGAGGAAAGTCTGATACCTAACTCTCCTGTTTTATGACTATATTTTACCTGAAACACACTATGAAGGGAAAGAGTTAAAAACTATTATTTCAGTCGTAATGAAACAAATAAGAAACCTGTTGTTTATAACCCCATTTACCTGGAAGTAAGCCCATACTGAATTCAATTGGACTTTCTGAGAAGACATGCTTAAAATTCTGCTGTAAATTGCTTAACTAACAAATAATTTGCCAAGACGGATGAATACTTATGTGTGTGTATACGTACCCACAAAACTCCATAACGCTGAAGTGGGGGAAGAGTCTAAACAAGATGTTTAGAACAAAATTGTTAACTTTAAGGTTAACATTAAAGTTATTGGGATTGATACTTGGGGGGGGGCATCTTGAAGATCGGTAGAAACAGCTGATGTGTCAACCGTGGATTTTATGAAGTGCATATGTTCATTTGGGTGTTTCTGATTTTGTTTATCTTATCATAAGAATAAGAATGAGAATAAGAATGGTGGAGGGACTGACTTTATCTTCTCATATTTCCCTTGCAATATCTTCACTCTTTATTTGCTACATTCTTTAGGCTAAAATCTCCTTTTTTGTTTGTTGCATCTTCAGTCTCCTCACTTTACTGCAAGACTTGGTTGCACAAGATTACTTATATAATAAGAGTCTAATAAACAGATGAACATATGGGGAACAAGGGGCAGCAAGAATGCAGAAAGAGCAATCGCACAAGTACAAATTCCTATGCACAGCCCTTAATTAAGCATACATTTAACAATATTATAAGAGGCGCACACACATTCCTGTGCAAAAGGGTGTGCTTTTTTAAAAGCAGAGTCTCAATAGAGGGCTGCTGGAGGGGGAATAGCACATTAGAAAATTGCCTCCTGCACACAAGTACTAGCGCGTGTAATGGATATCTGTCACTGACACCTCGCTGGGTTACAATTAATTCTGAGTCATCAGTCATGCCTTCTCCTGAGAGCACAAAAAAGTAGCAGCAGCATCAGGATTGCCCTTTGAGGATAAGCTTTTGTAACATGCTAGGATTCTAGAAGGCAGCCATACATCTACTAAAGCCACAGACACCACAGCTGTCAGCTTAGATAAATGGAGCCTGTGCTGAAAAGCAGAAAGTGGACATGGATTGTCAAAGATAATATGGCTAACTTAGTACATCATGTGCTACATATGACTTATCCCAGTGCTTAATTCAAATATTTTAAGTCCATTACTCCAAACTACCTCAAACTATTGACTCTAGTATTGAAACCAGCGATTTCAAAAGCGTCATTTAAATTGGTTTGTTGGCTTCAAGGGGCATACAATGTGCACCTAAATAGAAGATGCATCTATTTAGATACAGTTAGTGATATTTCTCTAGACAGAGAGGTGCCAGAATTCACCATGAACACCTCCCTCATTCGCTCATAATAGCAATGGTGCCCACCTGAGAGGTGCTGGAACTGAGTTCCAGTGTGTTCCAGTTGAAAAAAGTATTATTTTTAGATAAACTCCACAGATCATTCAAGCCATCCATGGGGCTCTGCCTTATTGCTGCTCTCAAGGAGCAAGGCTTTTTCTGCTGTGGGACCCAAGTTGCAGGATTCACTGCCAAGGAGACAGGGTTGAACACAGATTGAAGAACAGTCTACAGCTGTTTGGGAATGCTGCCTGTATGTGAATGCTATTTGTGAGCAAGGAAAACAAAGATCTGTGTACTAAGCTCCATTCCTTGTGTCACAGGAAGAACAAAGAATCCTCAGAAATGTAGGTTCCAAATCATACGGGGAGTCTCCAACTTGTGGGTGGGGATGGGCTTAGCCCCTTATGGGAGGACCTTCTGGGGGATGGGCTTAGCCCCTTATGGGAGGACCTTCTGGGGGATGGGCTTAGCCCCTTATGGGAGGACCTTACCCCCCATCACCTGCTCATGCCTGAATAGGGTTTATATAAAAGCCAGTTCTCAATTTTCCATCCCATTGTACCAAGAAAAGGATGGGATACATTTTGATCTTCAGTTGGATTATTGAGTTTATCCCAGGGATTGCTGGTGCAGAGAGCAAGTTTATATCCTATCCCAATGGTGTCCCATTTACTTTTCATTTAGGGATTAATTGCAACTATTCTATTATTACTATCATTACTGCGTGACCAGGCAGCGACAGCCCCAGCCCCCAGGGATCATAAGGAAGGAATAAAGACTCTGACAAGGTTATATGGAATTAAAATTAGGCCACAACTTTATTAAACTTCCAAATGTAGGAAGACCTTGGCTTAGGCCTTGGGGGTGTGTCCCTCCCAGCCCCCCAATCGGGGGTGCTCTGCGAGACGTAAGTGTAGCAGGCAGCCCAGCCCCTATCCCTGCACGCAGGGTGGTTCACTGATGACCTTTCAGTGTATGGCCAGTGACACCCATATATATATAACCCTTTTAAGAGGGGGACCCTGGAATCGCCACCACGGGGGTGAGTCACCACTTCACGCCCCCCCATATAGGGAAGAAAAGACTAAAGGATTCCACCCAAGGCCATAAAATTTATTCCCGGTCCTTTGATAGCAACCAGTCAAAGACCATAGCAGTGCCTGCTAAACAGGAAGAAAAAGTTAACCTGCAAACAAGAAGCATTTAAAAAAGGGAAGGTGAATCTCCAGAGCCAACTGTCTGGCTATTGTCAGCTCCACCCCCTATTTATAAATGGGGCTGGCCCCACCTCCCAGCAAGAAACTGGATTACTGAGGCTGGGCATGAACCTCCAAAAATTAAAACTGAGAGGCAAGTCAGCCCCTGTTTGCCAGTAAGCTCCCTGGGAACTGTAGCACCACCCACAAAGGGCACCCACAATGTAAAGTGTGAGTGATGGTGATGATGATGATGATGATGATTTGGGGGGAGAGAATATAGTGCTGCAAACCAATGTCACTGCAGTAAGGGCAGAAACCACACTTCATCTCCTCCTTCACTAATAGGGATCTGCCTATGTGTCTGAGCACACATGTGCATGCAATGGGAGGGTATGAACTGAAAGACACACCCATGCAGAGGACCTCTCTCCAGTCCACACCTCTTACAATGACAGACATTTTGAATGAAGACTGGAGAGAAGGCAAACAAACAAACAAATGGAAAGGCACACGGGTAAATAGATAACAAACAGAAAGGCATCGGGTGTCAACGTGTTCTAATGCAAGGATGGGGAAACCTTTTTGGCTCAAGGGCCACATTCCCTTCTGGAAAACCATCTAAGGCAGGGGTCAGCAAACTTTTTCAGCAGGGGGCCAGTCCACTGCCCCTCAGACCTTGTGGGGGGGCCAGACTATTTTTTTTTGGGGGGGGAATGAACAAATTCCTATGTCCCACAAATAGCCCAGAGATGCATTTTAAATAAAAGGACACATTCTATTCATGTAAAAACATGCTGATTCCTGGACCACCTGCGGGCCGGATTTAGAAGGTGATTGGGCTGGATCCGGCCCCTGGGCCTTAGTTTGCCTACTCATGATCTAAGGGGCAAAACAGTCTGGTGGGTGGGATCAGAGGCACTGCAATATCTGCAAATGTTATCTTTGCACAGGAGGCCAGCTTCTGCAGACACCCACATCTCTACCTTACATCTAGCCATGCAAAGAGGCACTATCTGAATTCAAGGATACATTGTAGCAAGGCAAACCACCACCCTCAGGGTGTAAAGCAGGGTCAGTGAGGGGCATGGCATCAGAAGAGTGTGTTGGGGAGGAGGGAAGTTCCAAGAAGAGAGTGTTGTAGGGCTGCATTTGCCCTCTGGCCTCAAGGTTCTCAATGGCTGTCTTAAAATGTCCTATCAGGGATTAAACAAAGAGATCTTCTTTAAATTTGCTGCCACAGAGGCAAGAACTGCATGCTGAGACTCTCACACAACATGCTAGAAACCTTCTGAGCTGGGGAATCAGGGGGCACCAGAGGGACAAACTGGAGCCACAGTGTCATAAAATGTTCCAGATCCTCTGCCTTCCAACATGTTGCTGACTTAGACCACCAGGTTGTTCCCTCCACAGCTATTCTCCAATTCTCTGGCCTCCCTTGGACCTGATTTCTGCTAGACTTTGACCTGCCAGCCATACTTGCTTGCTATTAATTTTGTGTCTGACCCTACCCAATATAAGTGAATTTTGATTGATTCAGAATTGATTGGTGTGTGTAGTTTCTTTAATAAAGAAACAATACTTTCCCCACTAACCCTCAAACACACACCCCTCCCACCTTTCAATATTATATTTTGCCTGCACTGGGCTGCAGGAATGCCAAAACATTTTAAAGCAAATTTGCGCCAACTTAACTACAATATGATGAAATCAAATATTTTTCATATCACAAAGATTTCTGATCTGAAACATGTCTTAGGCTGAACGATTGAGGCAAATAAAAATGGCAGTACTTTGGGATTTAAGGTGTTATCTCTCCATGGAATATATCATAGAACTTAATGTTTGTAGAAGTCATCTTATCTCAGACTTCACAGGCTGACAAAGTACACAGAAAATGCAGTCAGACTCCTGGTTTGATCCTTGACTTTGACAGATCACAGATATGAAAATCTTAGCAATTTTCCATGGGGCCTGTAGGCAGGTTGATAACTGATGATGAAAAGGAGCAGGTATCCATAATCAGCTTCAGAAGTAGCCCAACAGGAGAACTCCTTTTTCTGCACAGGAAGCATAAACAGACACTGCCTGCCTCAACTGCATAATCAAGATTTAGACAACTACATCTAACTTTGCTATTGGAGAGAGAGAGAAGTGCACAACTGCACATTTACCAGCTTCCATTTTAAAGGCAGCAAGAACGTTTAAATACTTTAGAATACTTTGAAGCATGAACAGCATGAGAGACAAAGTTACTCTGCATGATGTGGCTTTACTTGATTACAACAAGGTTGCTGTCTCTGTGAGTGAAGTGATTGTATGGCAATAAAACTAGCACCCTCTTGGTATCAGTAATTTGAGGACTCTGCTCTGAACACTGTTCACTGAGGCCATCACATTTCTTCTTCTCTAAGACTGGCTTCATACACCACAACTGCATGTGCACAGGTACAAGAGCATTACACCACTGCTTCCTGCAGCAAAGATATCAAGTATGAATGACAGGTGCTGGGTCCTTCTGCACTTCTCCTGTTTCAATAAGCCAGATCCAATCAGGGCTCTCAATCACACTGGTGCTTAAGGACACAAAGGTACTATTCCTTTTTTAACTTAATTACTGAAAGAAATGCATAAGAAAACATTATTTTAACTGTACACATTGCTCGTTGTCCTATTTAATACTTGAAATAATTAAAATGTTGCAACAAGAAAACTACCTATCATTGCTTTGATCTTACTTCTTTTGTTCTACTGACACTGAACAGTTGGACAGCCCATAATTTGCCTGGTTGAAAAACATGGTAATCCTACAATATATAATACAAACCATTTAAATTGGATATATAGAATAAAAAGCAGGGAAATGGAGGAGAAATTTACATTGGAAATTTCAGTTGGGGAGGTCTTCAAAAATGACCCCAGTGCATTCTTCAGTCCAATAAATCCTCATTCTTTTAAAACAGCCTTTTGTGGCTCCAAACCTTCAGTTACAATTAATTCGATCCAAATTAATTGCTTTGACAATGCAGTAATTTGTGTCAAAAGCTCCCCATTGCATTATCTGCACTGGATAACTACTGGCTTATGTATCACTCCCTGGTGACACAGCAGCAGGTTGGTCCTAGGATGGTTTGAACAGATTTAATTATATCTAGATCAATTTTTATAGGAAGTCACTTCTTTACATGATGCATATCACTTTCATTCTCACACACAAACACACAGTAAGTTCTCTCATTCCTTCTCTGTCTGACATTTTGCTGCTGAGAGAGAAGTAGAGAGGGGACCCTTGGTTTGCTTCATAGTGCAGTGTGGGTTTACATTGTCTAGCTTTTGAAGATCACTTGCTTTCACCATCAAGAACCCCATTCAGTTTCTGCCATGTTCACAGCCACAGCCAGGCTGCAAGCTTACATGGACTTATAAAAGAGTTAGGGCTGTTTTGTTTACCTTTGGAGGTACAGCTTTCCCCCTCCAACTTTGTTCCTTCTGAGCTCACCTGGGGCTGTCATCAGGACCATTTATACACCAGTGAATATCTATATATATTAAAATCCTTTCTATACAGTCCCAACTATTTCTAAACCAAAAAAGAAAAAAGAAATGATGGGGGGGGGGACTTTCTCTGTTAACAATTAAGTGGAGTAAAAATCTTCCAAACTGTACATGATCTATTTCCAGTTTACCCTACTGTTCTGCCCAGTAGGACCCTCAACATTGGTCCACAATACCACTCCAAAAAATCAACTTGGAAGTGCATGAAGAAAATGAAAACAACTTAAAACTACATTTAAAATTGAAGAGGCCCAGCCGTTTAATACAGGATTTTTTTATTAGTAGTACTCTGCATTTAGAAATATATATGTTTCAAAATTTAGTTCCAAATACAAAAGGTGTCTTCTTCTGAATCTCTAGTCTTGGTCATTGGACTCATGAGACCAGTACTGTCTACTTTGAGCGGTAGCAGTTTTCCAGATCTAGATTATTTTGTGTCTAAGATGTTAGAGACTGTGGACTAAGATGTTAAGAGACTGTTTATTTGTAGAGAACATGTTTCATCTACAGAAGGTCCAAGGTTAACTCTTGGCACCTACAGGCAGGGGTACAAAAGACTGATACCCTTGGAAGATCTTGCCAGTCAGCGCAGCAAGAAGAAAGATGGAGTAAGTACCAAGGAATCAGAAACAAAAAGGAGGCATTTTTTGGTGATTCTGGTAATTAATTATTTTAATTTAGCTTGATGCATTTCAGAGAAGACTCCTTCGATGGGAAGTGTATGAACACTTCAATTTCTCAACTCCATCAAGATCTGTACCTGTTAGTCAAAACATGAACACTTTATTGCAGATAACTCTAATCACAGGGTAAGACACCTGGTCAATGTGGACAATACTGGACTAATCAGCCAACAATCTAGAGATTGAGTAGAAGACACTTTCATATGTATTATTAGATGGACCTGTGGTCTGACTCATAATAATAATGCAGGTTCCTACTACCTTCCTATGAACCAGGGGACACCTGCACAAAATATGTGCTCTACCACTGAGCTGCACTGAGAAAACACAAAACATATTTCGTGATAATTCAAATGAGCAATATTACTCCCCCCCCCTTTGTGCTGCAGGATTATAAAAGAAAACAGGAAAATAGCAGCAATTGAGATGCAAACACCACATAGTTAATTTCATTATGAAGGATCCAAACGCTTGCATGTAATAAGGGGAAAATATGATCAAGTGTATGGCCTGAATTGACAGATGGAAGGAAAGAGGAAGGCAGATGTGCTCTAATTTCTTGATTTTTTGAAAGATGACTAGCGTGCACAGATTAAACTGCTTGCTTGGCATCACTGTCTGAAGTTATACACCAGAGCAATAATGCAGATTTTTATGCCCCCACTCAGAATTTTACTCACTAGTGCAGTTTGACATGGAACTCAGGAACAAGTCAAATGCCCAACAGCTGGCACTCTGCAAGGGAACAGGGGAACACCAGCCAGGTCCAGCATGCATATCCCTTGAACTAAGCAGAGCCATATGGGAATGCTAGCCTGAATCTTAACCATGGAAATCAAGGGCCAGGTCAGACAAGCAGCACTTTTCAAAAATTTATGATGCTGAGTTTCTAAGCTAAACCAAAAATGACAGATGAGTTAACAAAGACGGAAGAATACAAGTCGGTCCAGCTTCTTTCCCCTGCAGAGGTAAAGGTGGCTGTGTGATTAAAGCTCAAGTCAGGGAACTGTGGCCAAGCGGTTAGAGCTCTGGCTTCATCAGAAATGTCTTGGGTGACATTAAGTAAACTTCAGTTAAAGACAAATCATGACTTAATTCAAGTTGAGGAGGAGATAAAACCACCCCTGGACTTTGGACCCCTTAGATTATTGCAATGTGTTCTTACGCATTGGAGCCCAACATTAAACAAGGACTGTAACAAAAACAAAACAAAATCTTCTTTTGCTGCCTGCATTCTTGCTAAGGCTCCTTCTTCTGTTTCTGCTAACTACAACCAGTTGTCTGCCATTAACTTAAACTACCTCAGCAGGAAGAAATCCACATATTGCAGTTACTGTGGCCAAGCTGACTTCTGCCTGTGGAAGTAAACAGTCCCTGGCCTGCTGTCTTGAAACACAGATTTTTTAAAAAGCTGCTGATAAACTGGTTTACTTTAAAAATAAAAATAAAAATTTTGCCTACTTATTTTTCTAGGCTTCACTGTAGCTTTTGATACCATACATCACAATATCCTTCTGGATCACCTCTCTGGGTTGGTTATTGGTTATCTCTACCACCAATCTCTCCCCCCCCTCTCTTTTCCCCCCTCCCCCTTTCCCTCCAGAACATTAGAATAGATTTCAGAAGCTACTTTCACATTAATATTTTAAATGAATTCTTAATTTAGTATAATCTCCATGGTCCATACTTCAATTGCTCAGCTTACCAACTATATAAACTTTTAAAAATATGCATTATGAACTGAAACAATAAACCTGTGCAGATATGTTCAAACAAATTGTGCACAGATGAATATCTGGAGCCACGCCTTTAAGATTTCATCTGCATGGGCTTCTACAACTGTAGATTCTGAATATACCTGGCTTTATGTTCAAGATATGCCCTCCATTTTTCAGGGTACAGACTGAATGGACTCAACATGCATGAATGAAATTGATATGCATATACAGTGGTACCTTGGGTTAAGAACTTAATTCGTTCTGGAGGTCTGTTCTGGAGAGCCAGTGTGGTGTAGTGGTTAAGAGTGGTAGATTCATAATCTGGGGAACCAGGTTCGTGTCTCCGCTCCTCCACATGGAGCTGCTGGGTCACCTTGGGCCAGTCACACTTCTCTGAAGTCTCTCAGCCCCACTCACCTCACAGAGTGTTTGTTGTGGGGGAGGAAGGGAAAGGAGAATGTTAGCCGCTTTGAGACTCCTTTGGGTAGTGATAAAGCGGGATATCAAATCCAAACTCTTCTTCTTCTTCTTCTTCTTCTTCTTCTTCTTCTTCTTCTTCTTAACCTGAAACTGTTCTTAACCTGAGGTATCACTTTAGCTAATGGGGCCTTCTGCTGCCACCATGCCGCCGCCATGCGATTTCTGTTCTCATCCTGAAGCAAAGTTCTTAACCCGAGGTAATATTTCTCGGTTAGCGGAGTCTGTAACCTGATGTGTCTGTAACCCGAGGTACCACTGTACCCTTGTGCCAGAGCATTGGATATTGAACTTCACTCCCCCACAGACATACACATGTGACACGTTCAGCTGAATGTGCTTTGAACATCTGTACTGCTCTACTGTCTTTAGTAAACAAGGCCTCAAATTCAGGTACTGAAGAATCTAGACTGTACTTTTGCATCTTCTAAAAAGCAGTAAATGCAGAAAACATCACAGTAAAGACAATGGGATTCAACATCCTATCCCTCAGCAAGAAAACTGACTCATCACATCCTCGTCAGTTGCAAAAGCAGATGTGACAAATGTTTGTGCTGAGCCATTCCTCCAATATCAATTCTTCACCACTGTACAAATGGCAAGTTTTGCTGGCATCAAACAAACATTCTGAGTGTGTTTCCTTGCGATTGCCTTTAATTTCGTATTGCAGTGATTAATCAGAGCAAATGTCTTTATTTTCTGCTGTTTTAACTACAAGAAATGATCGCTTCAGTTTTTATCCTATTATAAGGATTGTTGCAAAAATGGGAAACAATTAACACTGGGTTTAATGTGCAAGGGCTATAGAGCTGAAGTAATTGCGCTCAAGCTCTGCTAACTTTGTAATCAGGCATTTGGTTGCAAGCTGCTCACGAATGATTCTCAGAGAGGAACTAACACTTGGAGGAAGAAGGCAGGTGTGCCAGAAAAGCAGACATGTTGGCAAAACAAATTAAGACTCTGAAGGGGAAAAGAAGCAGAAACCAGAGAACATTCTCATCAGGAATCCGCTGCCTAAGCTCTGACTACAGCTGATTAAACCAATTTGTAGCCAGGCTATTGCAGAGTGTGAGACTGCACATGCAAATGTGTAAATTTGAGCTGTGTGCAGAAATCTGCATCCAGAAAAGCCAGAATTTCCATTTAGAAAACAAACAAGCCCACCACCACCACATTTCTAGTCTTTGCATAGCCCATCAAGGTAAATATAGTTGGCTGCCTCCTAGGGATTGGAAAAAGAGTGAGCGTCTTTCACATGGTTCACACATCATGCCAAGCTAAACCATGAATTAGCACAAAAGCATGAGTGTGTGTGAACATCACAGCTGCTTCAGACCTCCCTAGTTGTGTTGCTGCTACACAATGATAAGCTCAGGCATGGTTTGGCTTAGCATGCCATCTGAACCCAATCTCATGGTTTAGCTCTCCTAGACAAACCATGAGCCATAAAGCATAGGACAACCGCAGATTAGCCATCTTGTGCCAGAAGGGGCTGAGCAGAGCTTCAGTGATAAGTTTGGATCAGATGCACATATATAAAGTGGTACCTCGGGTTAAGTACTTAATTCGTTCTGGAGGTCCATTCTTAACCTGGAACTGTACTTAACCTGAAGCACCACTTTAGCTAATGAGGCCTCCCACTGCTGCCGCGCCACCACTGCACAATTTCTGTTCTCATCCTGAAGCAAAGTTCTTAACCCAAGGTACTATTTCTGGGTTAGCGGAGTCTGTAACCTGAAGCGTATGTAACCCTAAGTACCACTGTAATACACATATATAATTTGGTTAATTTATTCAGGTCAAAGGAATCAGCTTTTGTTGCCACAGAAAGTACTCTCTACTGTTCTGTGTTGAGAGTACTTTTTTAAAAAAAAGCACAAAACACACAGACCAATAATGATTTAAAACATAACTGTAACACAAGAGTGAATCAACTTAATTAAAGGAAGAAGCGCTGAGATTTCCATAAGCAGTTGAAATACACACACCAGCAGAGCTTGGTAGACATGTTCAAAGTAGACAAGGACTAGGGATGTTTCAACTGCAGTTCATCCCACATGGAACAATTGACCCATTTGCAGGAGTTACACTTACAGTATTTGACTTCACGCAATGAAATTTGAAGACTTTAACTTCAGAGTTTGAAAGCTTATATCTGAATCCTATTTCTCCTAGAACTGGCAGAAGGAGAGACTAGCCTGGCTTACTTGCTTATTTAGCTTAAGGCTGGTTACTGATTTTCCTTTTTTGTTTTTGTTTATATCTAGAAAAAAATAATGCAATGTGATAATGCATTCTTTTCCTTTTAAAAATCAGAATAGTTTCAACAGCACAAAGTTTCAGTTACATCACAAGCCAAACTCTGATTTGTTCTGACTGTGAGACTTTAATTAAAGCGAACTGCCTGGTCCACACAAGGTTTTCACACCATTTCTAAGCCAAAGGAATATAAGATGTGATAACTGATGACAGCTCGAGAACAGCAACAAATAACAGTCTAATTTCTGTGCACCTGCCCATCATGTATTCAGCTCAGTGTTCCAGCTCTGTCCTTTGCCTAAAACCACCAATCTCAGTCACCCTTTCCCATTATCTGTCTCCTAGCCAAAGGGACATCATACAAGTAAAGAAATGTGGATGACATGTATATGAGCACACACATGTGCACTCATATTCAGAACTTAATCAACTGGCACTTTCAAAGCTCTCTGACCTGGGAGCAACAATTGAGGAATGATGCCGAAAGGGTGGAGAATGACCGTGTCGGCAGCTAAGAATTTCTTGGGAGGCAAACAATCCCATTTGCTGAGATAGCTTTCACCAGACGAAACAGGCATGCTCTCTTTTAGACACTTAATAGAACCCTAAAATATTTCCCCTCTGCACTCAGAAAAATTTGACCAAGGCTAGATGGCAAGCTCATGTTTCTTCACATGTAAGATTCCAATGGAGTCGTCTGAATAGACAGCTGGTATATTCTGATGCCAAAACACCGAAATCAGTTTGGACCACGCTGCTAATCTTCAAAGGTCTCAGAAATCCACTTGCTGCTACCCGTTCAGAAAAGGGGAGGGGGAGCCAAGAGACATTCTAAACAAAACGTATTTGGAGATAATATACTGAAGTTTTTTTGTGGCTTGCTGTATCATAACAAATGCAGGGCATCACCCTGTTTCACCTTAGTGCTTATGTACCCTGGCTATCAGAACCAATGGAATAATCAAAAGCACAGAATTCATACCCTCCAACATTTCTCTGATTAAAATAGGGATGTTCTATTCTACATCAGGAAGCTCCTCATGTGTTTGATCTCCTGCACACATAGACGCATCGACATTTGTCACCTTGAGCCAATTGCAACCACTCTGCCTCACCTACCCCACAGGATTGTTGTAAAGAAAAAAATGTGTGAGTGAAGGGATCATGCACAACACCTTCTACAGATAAAGGGAATGAAATAAATTTTGGTGGTAAGCTGCCTAGAGTCTCTGTCAGGGAAAAAGGCAGAATAACATAGGAACTGTGAGAATAATGAACATGCCAGAGAGCAAATCCTATTGAACTCAGTGGGACTTAGTTCTGAGTAAAAATGCTTAGGACTGCAGTGTAAGGCTGCCCAGTCTTCACCCAGTTACCTGGGAGTAAGCTCCACTGAATACAGTGGGACTTCCGAGCAGACAGTGTAAGGCTCCATTTACAATAAAGGAATCAACACTCCATATGTTTTGTTTAAAAAATCTAGCTGCTGAGGCAGTGCAATTTAAGGTGGATTGGTGACATTTTCCTTCAAAATTATAGGAAGGGCTCTGTATACCAGCTTCACCATTTTCTTCATTTGATGCAGGTATTTTATTTTCAGTATAAACAGAACTCTGTTTTTGCACCTACACAAAGGAAAACACCACTTTTAATTGTTCTCTGATATGTGGAGGGAAAGAAAAAGGAAAATTGGGACATTCCAGGGTCAAATTCCAGTGCAGAGCTAAGTTTTGACATGTTAATTTTAGAAGCACAAATCAAGTCATTTTATACAGGAATTTGCACAAATTTAAATCTTCAAGAATTTCTAATGTCTGCATAATTTGTAGTCCATGAATGATCGTCCATTAGCCATGTACTGTGGTCCATCAAGGCGAGATTGTTTAGGTAAGCCTCCTGCTTTGCTGAATGCCTGGGACTGCAAAATAGGGGTGGGTTGCAGCTACAAGGCATGGCAAGTGGACTGCACTGTTGGACTTGGAGTGTCACAAAGTTGTGGAAGCCCATTCTAGACCTACTAATCCTTACTGAAGAAGGAAAACAAAATCATTCTGGAAAAGAAATACTTCAGCACAGTCATTAAGAAATCAGAAAGCCCTGTGAATGGAAGTTCCACTGTGACATGCTTAAGAAGGATTTGTTCTGAATGTAAAGCTCTAGGATTATTTACTAATTAAAACTGTTTTAGCACAGAGAAATCCCTTGAGATTTACCTCCTGTTTCCAAGGGTGCAGGAGTGTGAAATTATGGATGAACAAACTATAGCACTATAATTCCCTTCTGCCAGTTTAATGAAAAGGTTTGAAGTGAACTGGCAAAATTAGTTCCTAGCACTTTTACCCACCAGTGAATACAATTTATGTTTTTCTGTGAAAAGGTAAACATGCTTCCAAGACCATTAATCTGAAGGAAGAAGATAAATATAGCTACTTTCCCTATCAAGGTCAGCGCCCATTCTTCAAAAAGTGGTATTGATATTCCTGTTGTTGTTGTTGTTACAGATATATATATATCTGTAACAACAGATATATATATATATATCTGTATATATCTGTTATATATATATAACAAAATACATCAACAAACCAATAAAACTGCATGCCAGAGAAAAATCCAACAACTACAATAGCCTGGCAATTAACTAGCATAATATTTTTTAAACATTATGTGTCTTATATAGAGGAAGACAATAACCACTATTGTATTTGCTAAACAGAGGGACTTAAGCCAGCATAGACAATATCAACCAATTAAATATTTTTCCAAATTGTCACATATTGGACTGGAAGTGTCCTTGTTCTGTCTGTCTTATTCGTAGGAAAAATTAACCTGCTCTGCAAAAAAAACTGTCCTGCTTTGCTAGCCCCTTGATGACATCAACATGGATGTAATGCATAGGTTCAGGGCTGGCGAAGACATTTTGGCACCTGAGGCAGACCCCAAAATGATGCTCCTCTCTCCACCAGGGAAGAAGGGGTGTGGAAAGACAGGGGTGGGCAGAGAGATCACATCATTATTTGCTGCCCCTGTGGATCCTGCCACCTGAGGCAATCACCTCATCATGCCTCATCAGCCCCACATAGGTTTCTACATAATAACTGTTTTCCAAAGTTTCTTGTTCCAGATACAGTGGTGCCCCGCAAGACGAATGCCTCGCAAGACGAAAAACCCGCTAGACAAAAGGGTTTTCCGTTTTTCGATGCGCTTCGCAAGACAAATTTCCCTATGGGCTTGCTTCGCAAGACGAAAACGTCTTGCGAGTCTTGCGATTTTTTTCGCTCCCCCCCCCCTTTTTCTAAGCCGCTAATAGCCTTTTAGCCGCTAAGCCTTTAATAGCCGCTAAGCAGCTAAACCGCTAATAGCGCTAATCCGCTAAGCCGCTAATAGGGTTGCTTCGCAAGACGAAAAAACCGCTAGACGAAGAGACTCGCAGAACGGATTATTTTCGTCTTGCAAGGCACCACTGTATTAACATAAGCATCCTATTGTTCTTTCATAGTTGTGTTATCACAAGTCCAGTAGAAAAAACACACAAATCAAATCAAGCCCCACCATACTATATTCCGCCTTTTCTACAACAAACATTGAATGCGACATTAGTTTGGGTGTTTTAACAATAGTATTCCCAGTTATGACATGGATTTCCTTGAGTACCTTTCCCCCCAAACTCACGGCTTACAGACATTCCCATCACATATGAATATAAATACCTTATTGATGCCAACGGTCTGGGGACATTTTATCCAACTCATGTATCAATCTTGCTAAAGTTGAATACACAATCTTTGGATTGTTTTTAATATATTCTCTCTGATATATGCAGAAACAGATCGAAGTGGTTGCACCTTCCAGATTCTGTCTCTTTGACTAGGTGGCATTTCCTCTCCAGTTAAATATTAAATAGGGCAAAGATGCCAGAAAGCCTAAAATTCTATATTTGAAATACTAACAACTGAGGTGTTGTTGTTTTAAAATAGTAAATGTGGTATTGATTGCACAATCCTAGGCTTCTGCAATCTGTACTGCAAGTCAACCACAGTGCGCCAGTAGCAAGATGAACTCACTGGTTTTGATGTCAGTCTGGAGCTGCAAAGACTGAAGGATGACAAGTATATTGCAGATCACAAGGGTCAGCAATAAAAAACACAGTCTAGTCATCACAGCAACTCTTCTCAATAGGTCTTGCCCTAATGAGGCAGTTGTGAGGACTGAAGGATCCCCTCATCCCAGCATATGAGTCTCCTCCTGTCTAGGGTCTTTCCCAAGCAATTGCAAACTGTCTGCACACAACCAATCTCTGTTCTGCTCTTTCGATTTCTCTGCATGTTCAAAGAGACCTGGAGGGAGGGGACCTAGGTGCAGCAGGAGAAGTTCTTCAGGAGCCTATCTCAACTCTGCCTCTTGACTCCCCTCCTCTCCAGCCTCTGCTTCTGCCTCTGATTCTAAACTGCTCTCTGCCAGTACCTCTTCATGCTCACTAAAGCCTGTTGCCTCTCCTGCTTCCGACACCTCCTCCTCCCAGGCTTCTCTCTCTGACAACTCATTGTCATCCCACCACCAATCCCCTGGCTCTCAGACTTCTTCCTCTGGGGGCTGCCTAGGGCTTGCCGATCAGAAGGTCAGTGGTTCGAATTCCCGCAATGGGGTGAGCTCGGTCCCAGCTCCTGCCAACCTAGCAGTTCGAAAGCACGTCAAAGTACAAGTAGATAAATAGGTACTGCTCCGCCAGGAAGGTAAACGGCGTTTCCGTGTGCTGCTCTGGTTCGCCAGAAGCGGCTTAGTCATGCCAGCAACATGACCTGGAAGCTGTACGCCGGCTCCCTCGGCCAGTAAAGTGAGATGAGCGCTGCAACCCCAGAGTCGGCCACGACTGGACCTAATGGTGAGGAATCCCTTTACCTTTACCCAGATGCTTAGAAAGGTGAGGTAATTTTAATCTATTTAAGTAGCTTAACTTTTGTATGCTTTAAAGCAGGCATCCCCAAACTCGGTCCTCCAGATGTTTTGGGACTACAACTCCCATCATCCCTGACCACTGGTCCTGTTAGCTAGGGATGATGAAAGTTGTAGTCCCAAAACATCTGGAGGGCCGAGTTTGGGGATGCCTGCTTTGAAGGATTCCCCCCCCTCTATTTTATTGTTTTATCTTTTTTAAACCACTCTGAGGTTGAGGGGAGGGTTCCAATCAAGTGGTTAAACAAACAAACAAACAAACACACCTGAGACTCAAAGGGAGGATTCTGGAAGATAGGGAGTTGTGTGTAACACGGGTCTAGGGCAATTTTTGTGTGCCCCCTTTCTGCCATAGGATGGCTTAACAAAATCTATTAAAATCATTTATGCCTTTATACACAATCAGGAACAATAAAAGCCGCAGTTAAATAATCAGCAGCAGACAGATCAACTCGACAAGACAAAATAACAAGACAATTTACCTTCCAAAAGTTCAAGTAAACAATCCTCAAATCTGAACATAAAATCTTCAAGTATTAGCTGCCCTTTTCTCTACTTTGATTATTGGCATTTCTGAGCCAAGTATAAACTTGTCAAGTTGTTAGATATATTGACAATGCAGGAAAGCATATATTCTCTAAGTCTAATATGCACATTTTAAAAAATATGCTTTAGTGTTAAGCCAAAACTAGGTATATTTATTTAGTAAGCAAATTGCTGCTACTATTAAATAAACGTTGTTGGTTGGTTGGAACACTTTCAGCACTATGGTTCAAGTTAATGTAAAGGAGGGACAGAAAAAGCCCACTCACAAGATTTGTCAGTTTAAATGTGCTCTCACACAGCAATTGCATGCTTGGAGGATCAGAGCCAAACTAATTCATTCATTGTTCTCATTACATATGAAATAATACGATTCCTTGGAATTGCAACTCTCCAAAATAATTCCATTGCCTCATTTCAGAATCTAATCCTGAGCAAACTAGAATCATAACCCAATTATCCAAGCACTAGTTTCATCAAAAGCACATTTAGCGGGTAAATATTTCTCTTCTTCTCACAGATTTTTATTTACAAATGCTTAAGTGGGAAAAGCTTCAAACAGCTAATTGAGAAACACACACACACACACAGAGAGAGAGAGAGAGAGAGAGAGAGAGAGAGAGCATACTGATGTATCTGTTGTAATAGAAATATTAACATGCCTACTCAGAAGTAAATATGTTTGCTCCTAGGTATGTGGGGTTGGGATTGCAGCCTAAATTCTCATTCCCTTATAATTTGTCAAAAACAATTAGGCAGCACAGCTTGCAGGTACATGCAACCTACCATTTCCTTCTCCCATATCCAGAATGTTGCCCAATGGCCACACTTTCATCCAAGAAGATCATAAATAAAATCATGGTACCCAGTTATTATTATTATTTTCTTCTTCTTCTAAGAATTCTAGTAATCAGTTCCTGCAGCAGGGATGAGCAAATATTTCTGGCCCATGTCACTATTGCATGTTTTTACCCATAATTCAGTTCCATTTCATTTTTGCATTAAGGTTTTGAAACTATTGACCATGGTATCATTCTTGACAGGTGATGTGGATCCCACCATTCCCACCCAAATGTAGAGATCCCCCTCCTTCCACTCTGGCTACCAATTGCAGCAGTTCCCACCTACATATACTCTATATAACCACCACGGGTTATCTTGTGGTTTTTGTGTGACGGAGACTCAGGCAGAAGTTTAACAAATAAGCCATATTTATTTAACAGAATGCAGCTGATAAAAGAAAGATGTGTCAGGAGATAATGTTCTTTTGGGAAAACAGTTAACTTATTAATAACTGTACTAAATCTAGTGGGTGTTACAGGCTTCTAAACAAGGTAGTAAACACACAGCTTCTTTTAAATGTTGGCTGCTTAATTCAGTTATGACTCCGCAGTTAGATGTTACAGGTTTCTAGACTAGATGGTGAATGCTTAGCTTATTTCCAGTTATTCTGCTTCAGTTCCTTAGCTTAGGTGTTGCATAGGTGTTACAGCTTAATCCTTAGGTTCTTAAACAAGGTGTATTTCTGTCTGTTACCCAGCCTTTTGACATTCACACTCCTGGGGTATTTCCAAACAGATCCAGGGGGTCACCACACCCCTCTTAACTGGCTTGGGAGTCTTCTCTTCCTAGAAGATCTCTCCCCTCCTGACTGGAGATGGTACCCAAGGAGACAGTGTCCTCACAGTCTCTACTTCTCCTGGGTCAAACTCAGCCCTCCAGTTCACTCCTGTCTTTCTATCTAAGCTTAGAGACTTCCTTCTCTGGCTTCAGATATTTTCTTCAGAGTGGATTTTACACGCATAGATCTGAACCAGCTCTCCCTCCCTCCTGCTCTCTCTTAAACCATCTCCCTCTCTGAATCCTCTCAAGAAACAGCTCCTTTTATTTTCTCTCCCAAACTGCTGGCTCCACCCCCTGCCTGACTGGTAGCCAATCAGAGAGAGGTTCCAGCCCTCTGATGGAATTCTGTGGGACTGCATAAACTATCCGTCACACAACAGGCTGTCTGATTTGGAAAGTGGGGCACTGATTCTGCTCTTGTTTGGGGTCCCACTGGGCTATAATTTATTCTTCACTATTTTTAACATCTATATTAGGTCATCCGGAGTTTCAGGGGCAAGGTGTCATCAACATGCAGATGATACCTAACTTTCTCACTTCCATCAAATTTAGGGGAGACAGAGGAAATGCTAAACCATTGCCCGTGTGTTGGAAGGGATCAGATGAGGGCCAATAAATGGAAGCTTCGTCCAGACAAAACAGAGGCACTGCCACCAAGTGTGCTTTCTCTGCCCAGGCGAATGATGTGTTCATCCACTTTTGGAGCAGGTCATATTACACCTAAAGAACCAAATGCATAATTTCAATTGCATCTTTGTCCTTTTGTTGCATTGAGCACTTTCACCAGCTTAGCCTGATGTGCCAGTTATGACTATGCCTGGCTGCAAAACATTGTACATTGATGCACCTGGTGAATAGCTAAATTTCCATCAGCACTTATTCTGGGGGTGTGGATTTGGTGATTTGATGTTGGGATTCACAAAGATTCTCAAGAATCCCTAACCTGGAGTAAATATATCCAGTTATAGTTTCAGAAAGCATGGGGAGCAGAAGAAAGGAACATACTGTGGTACCTCGGGTTACATACGCTTCAGGTCACATACGCTTCAGGTTAAGAACAGTTTCAGGTTAAGTACAGACCTCCGGAAAGAATTAAGTACTTAACCCGAGATACCACTGTATTCCAATCTTTATGCTGCATCTATCTTCCAGACATGTACAACTCACAGCTCATGAACTCAAAGGCATTCTAGACATATAAAGCAAGGCTACCAAAGATCAACTTTCATTTTTCTGTGTATGTCTGGGATTGAGAAAATGAAAGGGTTGTCAAGCCACAAACCGTCATTGGTGGGGTTAATCTGGTTTAGTGGGTCAAAAACTGTGCAGGCTTATCAGAGAGAGAGAGAGAGACATATTTTAACATTGGTGGGTTGATTCTTATCATACATATTCCTTCCATCATGTGAACAGGTCTCCCAAAGTTAGGTGCCCTTTGTTTCCAGCTAAGCAAGTTAAGTCTGTTAAGAGCTTGGTCTGCAGGCTACAATCATGAAATGATACTGCATTGTTAATAATAATCGCCTGTTAATTGTACCACCAATTGAAAAGCTCTTTGCAGCTTACTAAATGAATCACTCTATCACCTCTTCTGCCTGGTTAGTGCCTACCAGCTACTAACAGTGTACAGCAGGGAGACTCTAATTACTGGCACACCAAAGGTCACCTAATCCCAGGCAATGCAAATACCCTAATTACATTGTTTCTTAAGGACTCTTCTGGGCAAGTGTCAATCAACAAAGGCAGCAAACAGAAGCAGAGGCAGCATTCATAATGACAGCACAATTCAACACATCTCCCCAGAGCTCAAGCAACAAAAATGACACCACATGAAATGGGCTGATATGGAATTTAATTACTGTGGTTTATAATGGACAAACTATAGGGTACTTGAAGCATTAAAAGGCAAACTGTTTACATAAAGCTTTAGTAGCAGCTTATGGCTTCCTAATTATGCACACACACCATGATTATTATGGTTATGTAGAATTTTTGGATTCATACTACTTTTTTTCTTTTTAATAAAAATGTATGGTAGTTATGTCTAATCACGCTGGGAACAATGCACTGCTTTTTGTTTGTTTGTTTACATTTTATACATTGAAAGCGCTAAACAGAGCAGAAATGTTCACTGTTATTCCAAATGTTTTGGAAGGAAAAGAGTTGATTACTGCCATGATGGCTTTCACATTGTTTTGCATTTTTCAATCGATTTTTGATGTACATGGAACCAAACAAACCTGCCATGAACACACTTGTTCATGCGTTACTTCAGTGTGTGCTTAGTTACTATAAGCTGGTGGTATGGACCTAGTGTGAGGCGGTTTTTTTAAAAAAAAATGTACAGAAATATGCCCTGAATATTGTGAGATTGTTGCTGGTATGCATAATTGACTCTTGAGGACCCAGGCTAGGTGTTACTCTGCCCGTAGGGACTAGTATCCCCATAGGAACTCCACCAACCCCCTTTTGTCCACTGTTTTGTTTAGTACTTGTTGTTGTTTAGTCGTTTAGTCGTGTCCGACTCTTCGTGACCCCCTGGACCAGAGCACGCCAGGCACTCCTGTCTTTCCACTGCCTCTATTACTTATGGAAGAACAATCACTTCATGACGTTCTTTCCTGCATGGATTTTGGGTGACGAAGCTATATGTTTGGGGGCAGGATAAAAATCTCTTTGAAGTGGCTTGCTAAAGTCTAAAAACTCAACAGACACTAACAGCAGTTATCATGTCCCCACAAGTGCATTCTATAAGGCTCTTTCATGGGAGTTGCAAAGCACAAATGAGCAGGCCTTTGGACAACAGGAATTAAAGATGTGCTGGATCAAGAGAAAAGCCCACAGAGGAGGGCTAAGGGAAGCTGATGTTCCCATTCCCTCGTCTTCCCGGTAGCCACCAGCCTCCTGGAAAGCCTCCCCCTGTAGTTGGGAGGGAGACCCTGTGAAATTGGGAATGGAGGGTTGAGGCAGGAAGAGGGGAGCCCTGACGGCTGGTACTAGGCTGCATTTTGCGGCCAGTCCCAAGCTGTGCAGCCCTCAATGGGATAGATATGAGGAATGATCTGCCCAGCACTTTTTTCATGGGGGAAATAAGCTACATTAGAGAGTAAGAGGCCCAAAGACCTGGCTCTACTTTACTTTTGTTTAAAGTTCACAGTGTGAGCTTAACAAGGTGTTTAGAGAGAAACTACATTTAGCAGCAGTATCTCTCCCTGGCTAGGAATGGGGGGCGGGGGAGAGAGACTTGGATGTAATGCAGGAACACGCCAGTGTAAATAAGCAGATGGAGGGAAAGCTTTCGCCAGCTCAATAATCAACTTAACAACCCGCTATGCAATGCTACATAACAGGGGTGTGTCTGATGATCTAGTACCCAACATGCTTCCAGAGGAATTGTATCAGCTATGATGATGACTCTACAAGACACTTCCAATTTGTTGAGAACTACGTCTGGCCCACCAGGCACTCTCACTCCACCAGCCTGAAACCAGTTTAGTCCAGACACAATGTCAATTTACATGGTTAAACTGACAAGTCATGCTTGTCACCAGTCATTAGCTCCTGTTCTCTGCAGCACTACACAATACCCCGTTGGATACATGAAGCAAGAAAGTGTAAGAGTGACAGAGACATTCATTTCAGATGATCAGAAAGATAAGGAGAACAGCATGTACACTGCAGAGCAGTTTTAAATCACATTGTGCGCACACGCACACACACACACACACACTCAAGGGGCACTTTTGGTGGTGGTGGTATCCTTTCCCCAGCACTTATTTCCTTAGCAATATATTGTAGGCAATTACTTGCATGGGGAAAAATAAAGACGTGTTCTATGGGACACCTACTAAGCCTGCCTCAGGCTCTTCAGTTACTTGGGGAAACATACTTTGATCCTTTCCCACACATGTGTCACATTGCCCCTGTCACTGAGGGGGCCATGGCTGTGCAACATCAGCAAAATTTGCACACATGCCCAGCAGCATGCACGCATGACATCAGCAGGCCCTGACATCACTCAAGCACACTACAGGGCACACTGATGTGTCGTGCAGATGCCCCCTGGTTTGTGTGTGTCGCGAGCATGCTCTGCAGCATGTGTGCACAGCCACCACGGAATTTAAAGGGGACTCGGCCCCCTGATGGATTTGGGGGGGCTCCCCCCCAAGATGGGGGGCCTGCTCTTCCAGCTGTCATGCCCACTGAATCTTGTTTTGTCCCTTTTAGCTTAATGGGGGGCTATTAAGAATCAGGACACCTCTATCCGTTTAGTATGATGTTGGCCATACCAGGGAGGTCTGCACAAGGCCTGACTGGGAGAGCTCAGCAGAGGCTCAATAAGCCTCAATTTCTCTACTCAGTAATGGCAAAACACATGGCAGGCCACACAACTCACAACCATTGTTAGATTACTAGAGTTGTGCAGGCTTGTGTTCAAGAATAAGGTGTGTGAGGCAAAGAATTTGCTTTAATATATATGATAATGATTTTCAGTGATGAAACCTCAGCATCATTAATGTTTGTAGTCTGAGGATGAGAAAGGGCAGGAGAAATGATGTCCTCTACTGCCTTTTGCAGGGAAAAGAAGTGACACACCTCATCACTCTGACTGACAGGTAAATGATTTTCTCCAACTTTGTGCAGTTATTTATTCACCTGTGCAAAGTGCAAGGTGGTGGAGAATTGGCAGTTTGCAAAATGCTACTTTTATTTTCCATCTAGAAACCTCAAAATCACTGTAAGAAGAGTAGCAATTAATTTCAGGATGTCAATTTTGCTGTATGTTATTAAACACAACTACTTTTTTTAAGCACTCTGTTGAATCAAACCTTAGTACAGGTATCCCTCAAAACTAGGCTTATTTATTGCAAAAGTGCAACAAGGTTTTGCAAGTGCAAAATGTATTTTGGGACTCAGATTATCTGTTTGCGATCTGCAGCTCCCAGACACTAATGGACCTTGTGAATGAGTTGGTTTTAGAGTTGAGGTACTCTTCATGCCTCATATTTGGTAGACTGTTATTTTCCCCCAAGGATCTACAGTGAGATAACGGCAGCATGACTACTGGCTTGCTGCCTCAGTGCTAATGTTGGGGTCATAGTAGATAGCTCAAAGAAGATGTCAAAAGCAGTGTGCAGCAGTTATAAAAAAGACAGGTTCTATGCTAAGGATCATTAAGAAATGAACAGGAAATAAAACCGCTGATATCATAATGCCATTGTACTGTACAAATCTATGGTGTAATCACATTTCAAATACTTTGTACAGTTCTGGTTGCCTCACCTCAAAAAGGAGTGGGAAAAGCTTCTTTTTGAAAAGGGCAACCAAAATGATCCAAGGAGACGGCGCAACTCCCCTATGGAGTAAGGGGACAGAGTAAAGCTTTCACCTCCACTCTCACAACACTAGAAGTCATGGACATCCAATGAAACTGAATGTTGGGATTTTCAGGACAGAAAAAGCAAGTAATTTTTCACACATGACAGAGTTTTAGCAGAGCCCAACAACTATCAATATTATGTAGCCTGATTAGGCGAAGAAACACACAAAACACGGAAAACTGGACTATGAGGCATAAAGTGGGGTATCCTGGATAAGAAAACAATGGCCAAAAGAATTTCTGTTAGGAGGCGAGGAAACGCTGCAAATTTTGTTGCTGGTCCCAGATATGTATTTGGCCAATCTTGATAAGCCAAATCTGAAGCTAGGGAGTTTTTTTAAAAGAACAAACAAACCAATAATCTGGGCATGGCACTGACTCAGTGTAAAGCAAACTCTTCTGACAAAAAAATCCCCACTGGGATGAGGAACCTGTGGTCCTTCCATCAATATCTCCACCCCTTCCCTAGTAAATACCTGCTGAGGCGTCTTGCTGAGTCTTGACCCTTATGTGGAAGTTCTCCTTTTTAGATAAATCCAAACAACAATTAATTCAAAAGGGGGAGGGGATGACTGCTCTATTATATTACAAAACTAGCATTAATGTGACATCCTTCAAAATATACAATTGTAGTACAACCAACTTTGCAAATGTGACCTACATTCTGGAAAGATAATGTAGCTTCTCTCTCCCCCCTCCCCTTACGTTGCAGTACTATTTTGTTTCCTTTTATTTTTGATGGTAGCACAAGTTTGTCGCATTTTCCACCTGTCTTTTCTGTGCTTGCTTTATTCAACAAAGTGTATTTAGAAAGGCAAACCCTTTTGGATGTTCTCTCTCTCTCTTTTTTTTCTAAGCTGCTTGTTTTATGCTCTGCGTTATCATTGCTGACATCTGGAAAACTAAAGAGCTGTTGGAAAGCTGCTGAATCCAACTCTTTATTGGCGACTTGCTATAGTTTTCTTTCCCCCTCTCTTACAAGACTAAGCACACAATCAAAACAGCCACATGGTATAGCTTGTGAGAGGGCATATATCATTTTCCTCGGGGGGGGGGCACATCACAGCATTGCAGGTCTGTATGACGCCCTCCTAACGCACAGGCATACGTACAAGACTAGTAAGTTTGAGAGATGGCTTAGGTTAAAGCACATCAACATATATTACTTTAGTATGTGTAGGAATCCTCAAGCAAATATCTTTATCAGCATAGCATGCCTCACAGAACAGTTAAAATTGGATATTTCCACTTTTTATACACAGTATTAATATGCACAATACCTACATATCATTCATAAACATACACATATATCAACACAAAAACAAAAAGTTGACTTAACAGTGCAGCTTACTTCCTCTCTATTAAGCTAGAGTGCTGACATATTTCAAACCTCAGAGGACGTGGCATGCTCATACACATTCCTCAATAAACATATCAGAAGCTGGTAGGAAGGGATGTTACACTGAGCCAATAGGCAGGCGAGTTTCAAAAATTACAGCCTCTTAACCTCAGGGCTTTTCTCTTTCATTATCTGTTTTTGGTATAACTTGAGAAACCTACTTTTTTGTGTGCAAATCTGTGTGTTCTATACTTTAATACAGTATCTCATTCATTTCTCCACAACCAGACAGGCTCAACCATTCATCCTTGTGGTAAGTCTTGTACAAACCGTGTGAAGAAACCTCACTGTGTTATGCTCTAACAAGTCACATAAAACTCTATTAAGTGTACTCACAAGTAAGATTTTATAGGCTTTTTATATGATCTGAAGAGAAACCAGAGTATATGCTGGTATGTGACTGAAATAAAGTTTGATGCTGATACTGATTATTGGCTTTCTCAGTCTTTGTTTCTATTTTCGGAATCACCTGGAAATATGGGTGCTCTGTTTAGGGACTGGAGCTAACTGGACACAAACACAGATGATGCTAACGTACAGGTTTTAGGGCTGCCCTTGCAATATACAAGCATTTGATGTGCCTGACTAACACAATAGCAACAGACAATTCCAGAGATATTCAGAGTTAAAGCCAGGGTTCAGTCACAATCCTGCCCTAGCAGTAAACTTATCATTGAAGGAAGATGGCCTCAGCACATTAATCTGTCCGTTCAAATAGCCTGCTCCAAGCATGTAGGATGTACCTAGCTTCTGGTCTACTGATCCCTTCTTCAAGGTCGCTGCTGTGCTTTGCTCTTATGTATGGAAGGCAGGTCTTTGACCACAAAAGTAGCACATAAATAAATGAAACACTACTTCTATCAAAATTTTGTAAGAATCACAGTATCTCTATCAAGGGCCAGGGAGATCAAAGGGAGGCTTTGTGTCTCTGAAGCGTTTCCTGCCTTGCATCTTTGAACTGCTTTTGGCTCCTAGTCTAGAATGTTGTATGGCTTCATTTGGGCTGCCCTCAGGGCCATTGCTCCAGGTACAGGTCTTGTAGGTGCTGGAGAAAGAAAATTGCAGTGACAATACCACCCAAAGGTTGTCAGGACCATCCGCATCTGTAGCATGGCAAGGTTTATCTGAGTTTTAAGCAGGCAACAACTGCAACAAACATGCAACTCTCTCCTGCATCTGAGTACATATCTAGCTTCCCTTTATTACTAGTTATGAAAAACAGAACTTGCTATGTAATCGTGCAGTGTTCATGCAAAAGGGTAATGTATGAAACAGCTTTGAAAGCTGTTGTTAACTTCCCTATTCAAGACCCACCAGTTTAGAGAATGGCTTTTGCTAACTTGTAGCATCCGTGCTGTCAGTGAGATCATCAGAAGTACAGTGGTACCTCGGGTTAAAAACTCGTTCTGGAGGTCCATTCTTAACCTGAAACTGTTCTTAACCTGAGGTACCAGTTTAGCTAATGGGGCCTCCCACTGCAGCCGTGCCACTGCCACGCCATTTCTGTTCTCATCCTGAAGTAAAGTTCTTAACCTGAGGTACTATTTCTGGGTTTGAGGAGTCTATAACCTGATGCATCTGTAACCTGAAGTGTCTGCAACCTGAGGGACTACTGTACTTAAGCATAAAACCTCTCAACACACAGGAGAAGAAATGGATGTCAATTAGCTGAACTCTTGAGGGATGCTTGATTTTAGAATGCAACCTCTGCCAAGCAGAAAGGGGCCTGTAGCCCCAGCAGCTGTGGTGATGAGTTACTCCTAAGTGTGGAAAGGGAGCAAAGCAGAAATATCCTCCACAGGCCCTGAGTCTTTGCCTTGGAAATAGCTAGCTTGGTCATGGCTTTATTGGTTTCTTCTCCTCTAGCTGCAGTTTGACTCCAGCCTGTGTTTCCATGTCTGCTATCCTTTTCATGCCACTTCCAGACACCTTGGATATACAGTTCAGCTTCAACAACAAGCTTATTTTGGACTATTCTTTTTTATGAAGCTTTGACTTCCTGGGAAACAGTTTCAGGGGTAGCCTGAAAATGTTGGCCTACGGTTCTTGTCTGTGTCCTGTCCACACGACTTTGTCTACCAATGCTGACAAACCACGTTTACTGCTGGAAATCCTAAGAGGCACTGAAGTTTTTGTATTTGAAAAGTGATAGTATGATGTTAAAACACTACAGAAGGAGGACCCACCAATTGTTTATTGCTCTACCCTGCCCCCCACCCCAGAACAGCTTAAAAGAAAAAGTTTAAATGAAAATATTTCTGTCATCTGCCTGCAAGTTTCTTCTTTAGAACTGTGTGTCATTCACACCCTCATAATTCGATATGAAGGAATATGGAAAAGCATGTATGATGGGATGGTGAGCTGCTTGTGCGTAAAATCCTGATCCCTCAGAGTTTGGCTAAGTTCCCAAACCTCTGTCTGTGATGGAGCTCCTTAAGCATGGCTCCATCAATCGCTCGTTGAATCGGACAGTGGGCGTTTACGGAACTTCTTCCAGCATAAAAGCTCCTTAACGGAAACGCGTCTTCTGGACTCTCGGCGTGACAGTTTCCGCCGAGGAGTGGGTGTCCCTACGGGAGGTCCTGAAACCTCTCCACTGTTCTCGCTTGAAGTATCTCTGAGCCCTCCCTCCGACTCACTTTCCCTTGTAACTCCACTTCTCCCCCTGCTGGTCCCCTCCTCCGCTGAGTGGTCTCTCTCACCCTCCATGAGCCCTTTCACCTCCTTCGTCTCAGATGACAGTTCCCTGACATCCACCTCCCCTCTAGGGCCCCCTTCACCCCCTTCCCTCCCCTCCTCTGCGGGAGGTGAGGGAGCAAAACCCCTGAAGGAACCTCCCTCATCTTCCGAAGTTTCGAACACTTCCCTCCACCTTTTGCTGTTCCCGGTTTCCAAATACTCCTCCTCCTCGGAATCTGTACCCCCTTCCAACTCCGATTCCCTGAATCCCTCCAGTTCCTCCTCATCGTCGGTGGTGCCAAAGTACTCCCTCCGGAACCTCGCTACTGTCTGAGGTTTCCTGGGGAACCTTTGGTGGAACGTTTCGATCAAGACCTCGTCATGGACCTCCTCTGCCTTCACCCAGGTGTTTTCCGACTCCGGTTCCCCTTCCCACGCGACCAAATACTCCACCTGATTACCCTTCCACCTGGAGTCGATGATTTCCGCCACATAGTTGCGGCTTTCCCTTTCTTCTATGGCTGGCCCCCGTGTGGACACCCCTTCACCTTCCCCCCTGTATGGTGACAGTAATGACCTGTGGAATACTGGGTGCAGTTTCATGTGGTTCGGTAACCGGAGTCTGAAAGCCACTGGGTTGACCTGTTGGATGACCTCAAATGGTCCCAATCTTTTGGGTCTCAATTTCTTGCAACTCCCCTTGAACGGCAACCCTTGGGTTGATAGCCAGACCCGACTCCCCACCCTAATTGTTTCACCTTCCCTTCTGCTCTTGTCTGCCTGCCTCTTATATTCTTCTTTGGCCCTTTCTAAGTTGTGTTGGAGTTGACGATGGATCGCTTCCATTTCTTCTACAAAAAGTTCAGCGGCCGGAACACTCCATCTCTCTCCTCCTTCCCCTGGAAACGCCCTGGGGTGGCACCCATAATTAGCCAAAAAGGGGCTCATCCCTGTGGACACATTCTCTGCATTATTGTAAGCAAATTCCGCTAGTGCCAACTTTTCGACCCAATCGTTTTCTCTGTCATTGACATAACACCTCAGGTATTGTTGAAGGATACCGTTTGCCCTCTCCGCCTGCCCATTGGTCTCAGGGTGCCTGGCAGTCGAAAAGTTGACCTCTACGTGCAACAAGCTCATAAGCTTCCTCCAGAATCTGGACGTGAACTGTTTCCCTCTGTCGGAAACCAGCCTCAAGGGGGCGCCATGCAGCCTAAAAATATGTTCTACAAACAATTTTGCTGTCTCTTCCGCCGTGACTGCATGTGAGCAAGCTACAAAGTGACCCATCTTAGTTAACTGGTCTACTACGACTAGTATGGCGGTTTTCCCCTGGGATTTGGGCAGATCAGTCATAAAATCTATCGACACCGCCTCCCACGGTCGTTCTGGTGTGGGTAACGGTTCTAATAACCCCGCTGGTGCCCGCCTTTCTCCTTTGGCTCTCTGGCATTGGTCACACCTTCTCACATACTCCCGTACATCCTCCCTCACCTTGGGCCACCAAAACTCCCTGGTCACCAACCACATGGTCTTGTGTTGCCCAAAATGCCCCGCTGTGGGATTGTCGTGCAGCTGTTTGAGTACTCTCCCCCTCAATTCCCCTTCGGGTATATATAGCGCCCCTTTGTAATACAATGCCCCGTTTCTTTCTTCAAAACCTCCGGGGTCTTCTCCCTCTCTCCTTAAACCTCTGAGCTTCTCCTGGGCGTACTCATCATTTACCGTTCCCTCTACCAGTTCTCTTTGCCCCACCCAGGCCGCACCACACACCCAGTGGTCCTCTGGGATAATATGTCTCTCTTCTGGCGCTCCCTCCCCCTCTAAATATTCAGGTTTGCGAGAGAGAGCGTCCGCTCTGATGTTTTCTGGACCTGGCACATAGCAGATTTCAAAATGGAATTTGGAGAACTCCTGGGCCCATCTCACTTGTCGTTGGTTGAGCACTCGTGCCGTTCTCCAATACTCCAAATTCTTGTGGTCCGTACACACTTGCACCTTATGCTGTGCGCCAATTAGTAAGTGTCTCCATCTCCGGAACGCTTCGTGAATGGCGAGTAGTTCTCGGTCATATACCGTGTAATTCCTCTCGGATTTGTTCAGCTTACGCGAAAAGAAGGCACACGGTCTCCATTCCGACTTATTGCTCCCTGGCTGAAGCAGCACCGCCCCCACCGCCCGGTCTGAGGCATCAGTTTCCACTCTCATGGGTTTTTGTAAATCCACATGCAGGAGCTGTTCTTCCGAAGCGAATGCCTTTTTCAATTCCTCAAAAGCGTGCTCCGCCTCCGCCGTCCAAACGAATTTCTACTTGCTGCTTAGACAGTCCGTGATGGGAGCCGTTAAGTGGGCAAAGTTCTTGATGAATTTACGGTAAAAGTTCCCAAACCCTAAGAACCTTTGCACATCTTTTTTCGTTTTCGGTGTCTTCCATTCCAGTACCGCCTGTACCTTGCCTGGATCCATGGCTAATCCCTTGTCTGATAAGCGGTACCCCAGGAATTCCACCTCCTTGGCGTGGAACTGACACTTCTCCAATTTCACCCACAACTGGTTTGCTTGCAGCCGGCTCAGCACTTCCCTGACATCCTTTACATGCTGCTCCTCATTCTCTGAATATATCAGCACGTCATCGAGGAAGGCCACGCAATTCTTGTAGAGCAAAGGTCCCAGTACATGGTTCATGAGCGATTGAAAACAGGCGGAGCCTGCTTGTAATCCAAAGGGCATAACGAGATATTCGAAAGCCCCTAGGGGGGTGAACATCGTTGTCTTCCATTCATCCCCCTTCTTTATTCGTATCAGGTTGTACGCTCCTCTCAGGTCCAGTTTCGTGAATATCTCTCCCTTCCTCACCCTGGTCAAAATGTCATCAATCCTGGGCATGGGGAAAGTCACTGGTTCTGACACGGCATTTAGCCGCCGGTAGTCCACGATCAATCTCGGTTTATCCGTGTTTTTTTTGTCCACAAAAAACACTGGGCTGCCCCCCACCGCTCTGGACTCTCTGATGAAACCTCTCTTCAGGTTTTTGTCAATAAACTCCCTCAACTCCTGCATTTCCCTGTCTGACATGGCGTACAGCTTCCCCACGGGCAGCTGGGCCCCAGGGACCAGGTTAATTTGGCAGTCAAAGTCTCTATGCGGTGGTAGTTTATCTGCTTCCCTTTCGCTGAAGACCTTGCTCAGGTCAGCGTATTGTTTGGGCACCTTCCCTTTGTCAGCCACTTCCATCCCTGCTAGGGAGGCCTTTGCCCCTTCTGGCACCTTTCCCTCTTTGCAGTGTTCCAGGCAATGTGCTGACCCAAAGGAGACCACTCTCTGATGCCAGCCCACTAGCGGGTCATGCAACGCTAGCCAGCTCATTCCCAAAATGACTGGCGCCCCTCCCAGGGTGGCTACATTGAACGCTATCCTTTCAGTGTGCCTTGCCACCCTCATAACCATTGGGACGGTCTGTAGGCTAACTTCTCCCCCCAACAGCTCCCTCCCATCGATCGTGGTGACCTGCAGGGGGTTGCTTAAAGGGAGTGTCTGTATCTGGTGTTCAGCTGCAAACTCCTTGCTCATAAAATTACAGGAGCTGCCTGAGTCCAACAGCGCCTTGGTCTTTAGTGGGTATCCGTTTGCCAGCTCTAGCAGCACCTCTATTACTAGAGCTGGTCTTGGAGGTTCCGGAGTGGGCACTTTTACTGCTCCTTGGCCTGTCTGCAGTGCCCTGACAGTGGCAGACAGGCGTTGGCTTTTACTGGCTCCTGGACTTCCTCCTCCTTCCCCCCAACAGCTCCCGCCATCCCTTGCCATTCCTTTCTTTGCGGGCAGACTCTGGCAAAGTGACCTGGCTGCTGGCAGAGGTAACATTTCTTGGCGCTCTTTCCCTCCTTCTTCCTCCCTTCACTGGGATTTGAAACTGCGCGCGCGCGCGCTGTTCCAACTTCCATCGGCTCTCCGGGCGGGAAACTGGGTTCTGGAATCTCTGGAATGCGGAAATCCCTCCAACGCTCTCCTTTCCCCTCCCGCTTCTCCAAGGCTCTTGCCTCCTGGCGCGCTCCAATGGTCAGCGCTGATTTGGTCAGCTGGTCCATAGACTCCGCCCTGGGCGCCCGGGAAAGTTCGTCTTTCACCGCCGAAGAAAGCCCCTCTTCAAAGAGCATTTGAATGGGTTCCGCCGATAGGTCCCACCCCAATTTATGTATCAACATCGTAAACTCAGTCCAGTACTCACGAACCGATCGGCTCCCCTGTTTGCAAGCCATCAATTGTCTGCGCACCAGTCCCTGTTCAATCTCGCTGGAAAACATCAAATCCATGGCGCGAAAAAACTTCCTCGCGTCCTTCAGCATGTCACTATTCCCTGCCATCAGGGGCCGGACCCAGTCTCTCGCCCCCCCTTCGAGATGGCCAATCACAAACGCCACTCGCGATGCCTCATCGGGAAAGTCGTTAAACTGCAGTTCGAGAGCATACTGCATCTCTGTCCTAAAGGCTTGGTAGTTCCTGGGGTCCCCCCCAAACTTCTGCACCATTCCTGGCATCTTTCTTGCTAGTGTAGCGCCTTTTGCCTTTTCTGCATCCTGCGCCCTCCTTTCTTCTAGCCTCGCCGTTTGCATTGCTAGCTGGAGTTCCAAAACTCTGTACCTTTCTTCCAGAGTTGGACCTTCTCCAGCTCCTGCTGCTCCTCCGGCTCCGGCTGGGTTGCTCATGATGCCTCTCTGCACAAGCTGCTTTCAGGGACTGTCCGATTGCTATGATGGGATGGTGAGCTGCTTGTGCGTAAAATCCTGATCCCTCAGAGTTTGGCTAAGTTCCCAAACCTCTGTCTGTGATGGAGCTCCTTAAGCATGGCTCCATCAATCGCTCGTTGAATCGGACAGTGGGCGTTTACGGAACTTCTTCCAGCATAAAAGCTCCCTAACGGAAACGCGTCTTCTGGACTCTCGGCGTGACAGTTTCCGCCGAGGAGTGGGTGTCCCTACGGGAGGTCCTGAAACCTCTCCACTGTTCTCGCTTGAAGTATCTCTGAGCCCTCCCTCCGACTCACTTTCCCTTGTAACTCCACTTCTCCCCCTGCTGGTCCCCTCCTCCGCTGAGTGGTCTCTCTCACCCTCCATGAGCCCTTTCACCTCCTTCGTCTCAGATGACAGTTCCCTGACAGCATGTTTTTTCAAGGGTGGAAAACAAAGAGAAGCACAGAAGTGTGTAAATTTACTGCCATTGCAAAGGTACATATCCCTACACACACCAAAAGCTGAAGAGGGAAAAGAGAGTAGCAGGAAAAATTCATTTCATTGCCCATTGTGAATTGCATTTCAATTATCTGACAATAATTATTTGACAAGGAGACCTCAAGGCTGGAACAGTCATAGAATGATTAAGTTCACAGACAGCAGATGGCCATGCAGTCTAAATACCAACAATGAACCTAAATGATCCATGTTTCAGCACTGGTGATAAATAATATGAAATCTGGTATCTGGGAGTAGGAGGAAATTTTTAAATAATTAAATAAATACTGGCTTTCATGATTGCCAATAGAAACATTTGAAAAATATTTGGGCATAATCTCTTCAAGCCTCGAAGGCAACACTGCACCTTGAACTTTCTGGCGACTTAGTTTGATGTAGAGAATATACAGACATCCTATGTCCTCTTTTCCTTCTTTGCCTCTTGTGGAAAAATTCATATTCTGAGACAAAGACAACTCAAGTGTTCTAGAACAAACAAGTTGCACAAAATGTGCAACTCTCTGCAAAGCAAACCTGCACAATTACATTAGCTTCAGGCTTTTGTGATACAGAATTAGCAGTTTGTTTTGTTACAGAGGACCTCCAACCATATAGCCTTCTCAGAGCCAAAATACTGTACTTGTGAATGACAGAGAGCTCCCTATGTACAGTAATTGTAAAATCAGGTGGGTGGAGTAGGGCACAAAGAATCAAAGAATTGTAGAGTTGGAAGGGACCACAAGGGTCATCTAGTCAACCCCCTGCAGGTCTACAAGGCAACCCCTAAAGTTACCATTAGCCATGAAGGGGAGAAATTGCAGGTTGAAAAATTAAGCTCACACATTTTCGCTTCTATGGTTAACAGCAGCTCTGATAGTGCTGCTTTAGGGGAAGCAGGAAGCATGTAGCAGTCTGTTCTTTGCCAGTTATAGAAAAACACAGGAAAAGCTGCTGGAAGCTTTTCTTTATCCAGGTTTGCCAGATTGTTGAGCGGTTATCTTACAGGCTGCACTGCAGGACTCGTTTTAGATTCTGCTTAATAAAGTAATTAATGATGCACAAAATTTGTAATCTTTCCCCACATATATTTCTGATAACCCTGGATAAACAAGCAAAAGGTTTTCAGGAGTATCCAACTGTTGATGTCTACTCCTATGAGCATGTAGGGAAGGAGGACAACCTGTAATATGCAACATTAACGTCTAGGGGGGCCAACTTGAATGAAATATCGGGGGGGGCTTACCCTGCATAATCAGTCACATGATGCAGTGCATGCACAGCATTTGAATGGAACTGCCCATCAACTTTGGGGGGGTCATGGCCCCCTCAAATATTTTACTGGGGGTCCCAAAGACCCCTCTTCCCCTAGTTGTTGGTTTCTATGTTACCGCCTCCCAATGCAGCATTTCCTGTCTTCAGCTAAATACAAGAAAAAACAGTGTGTCCATCTATCCAAGTTGGTTTCCAGCCTACAAACCTCATGCTGTTCTCCATACATAGTGAGTGTGCAATAAGCAGGCACTCTAAGTAAAGGTAAAGGTACCCTTGACCATTAGGTCCAGTCGCGGACGACTCTGGGGTTGGGCGCTCATCTCGCTCTATAGGCCCGAGGGAGCCGGCGTTTGTCCACAGACAGCTTCCAGGTCATGTGGCCAGCATGACTAAGCCGTTTCTGGTGAACCAGAGCAGCGCACGGAAACGCCGTTTACCTTCCCGCAGGAGCGGTACCTATTTATCTACTTGCACTTTGACGTGCTTTGGAACTGCTAGGTTGGCAGGAGCTGGGACCGAGCAATGGGAACTCACTCTGTCGCAGGGATTCGAACCGCCGACCTTCTGATTGGCAAGCCCTAGGCTCTGCGGTTTAGACCACAGCGCCACCCGCGTCCCTGCACTCTAAGTAAACCCAGTCAAATGTTTTTGGGAGCTGTTTG
Organism: Podarcis filfolensis; assembly: GCF_964270895.1. Classification (NCBI taxonomy): domain Eukaryota; kingdom Metazoa; phylum Chordata; class Lepidosauria; order Squamata; family Lacertidae; genus Podarcis; species Podarcis filfolensis. The sequence goes on from NC_139607.1 coordinate 5,869,832, forward strand.
TTGTTTGAACTTGACTGGATCTGTGCACAGCAATTTTTGGCAGAGTGCTTATAGCCAAAGCAAACTGTTCTGGAGGAAAACAGAAGGCACCCTGTTACACTTTCACCACTCTAAACCTGTTTCGAGTAAAAATAATTCTACCCTGTTTGTTCCTGCATGAGTCACTGTTCTGAGTCCTGACTGGGATGATGCAGTTACACTGCAATGCAGAGATATGGCAGAACTGAGCAAAGGCTAATCTAAAAACCACATCCACGAGACCCTTGAGCCATTTTAAAATTAGCAGATGGACAGCACAAACATATACATGCCATGCCAACTCAGTAGAAAGTCTGAGCATAGGATTACAGCCTTATTGCAGAATAAACGTTTCCATCAGATACATAAAGTGTCACCCCCAAGTTGTCAAATATTACACACACACACACACTCTAAGGTACACAGGGGGCAATTTTCAGAGTCAGGGAGAAAAATGCGGAACAGAGGATCACGCTAAGATTCAGTAAGCAGCATCCTCTATGGCTGGGTGCTACACAGCAATCCTAAACAGACACTAGGGAATGACTCCCATCAGGACTTAATTCTGAGAGGGTATTGTTTCTGAATAAACATGTATAGGCTTGTGCTATTAGACTCAATTTAAGTATTTTATTTAATTCTCATGGCACAGTAGATTTCTCAATGTATGCCATTAATTCCCAAAATGAGGACTAGGGTACACAGGTGTGTCACAGGAGAATTGGTGGCATGCCACGTGAAATAAATTAAATACATGCACACAAAGAGAGAGAGGGGGGGGTACTTGAGCGATCGTTAATGCTCATCAATGACAGAGTAACATAAATGACTGAGACAAGGAGAGCGCTGGATTTTAGACCATATATGATGAAACAAACTACTAAGACCATATATTAGCAATGTCTGTGCACAGCAAAAAGAAATGCTGACTTAGAACCGCTCCTTTAAGAAAGAGTGGTGCAGGATGGGGGAATGGAGAAGTTATTGCTTGCAAAAGCATTCCAGCAATTAGAGCTACAAAATATATTATTCAAGGCTGAAAACGTATATGACAAAAACAACAGATGATAAAACTGTTCTATACCATAACATGCATCTTTCTATAGCTAACCTTCTGAGTATGTTTGCAGCACAAAATAAACCCTTACTCTGTTACAGACTTCTACAGCCCTCTAGTGTTCTAAAACCAAAGACCCCAACTAAAAGCATCAGGAAATGATTCTGCTCTTTGCAGCTGATCTTTCCTCTCTCGTTCCACACCCTTGTCTAAAATGAACATCTCTGACAATGATAACCAGCTAAATGGGAATTTGAGAGAGAGAAACTCTGTTGATTCAGAAGTTGTGTTTGCATAAGATGGAAACAGTGCCACAAGCAATTCAGATTTCTGAATGGATGCCTATGGCACACAATTGCTTCAATTCTAGGTCAGGTTGACAGCATATTTTGACTAAAACAATAAAGAGAGTTTTTGCAAGAGTAGCGAATTTCTGTGCATTTGTATTAATTTTCCACCAAGTTTTACTAGTGAAATTTGGAATCCTCTGCTTGGGAGAAATGCCTGGAGGATGTCTGAGTGAAGTTTCAGATCAGTCAAAGTTCTAAGGGAGGGTGTCTGCACAACCCTAGAGACTTCTGAAATATCTGTGCCACCCTACAGGTGAGTTGGGAATATTATTCATAGATAGCACCCTGAAGAAAATGTAGAAAATGTGGGAGTGGGGGAAACTCCTCCATATCATTCTTTAGGAACTTCATCTCCCCATCATCTCTTTCTCTCTTTCCCAGGTATTTTCTGTTGACAGACTCTAAACTGGTCAAAGCTAACCTGGCATCCTCAAGATGTTTTATGACTTCCATCATACCGGACCGGACCTTTGATTTGCTTCTGCTGCCTTGATACTAAACATATTTACTTCAGAAATAAGTGTCAACTTGTTATAGAAAAGAAACATATATATTTAAAGTAAGCATAACAAAAGGAACATCAACAACTAGGGAGTGCCCAGCAGACCATCCTCTGACTATGATTTTTAATTTTTAAAAATAGATGTAAGAAGGTCTGTAGAGGATTTAGGTTCAGTATTCAGCATCTCAAGGTAGAGCTGTGAGTCACACCACCTGAACCCCTAGAAAGCATCTGCCAAGCAGCGTAGACAATGGTGAGCTAGAAGGACCAAGGGTCTGACTTAATATAGCACAGGTTCCTATGCTTCCTAATCAGAATCAAATTATATTGTATTATACAATCACAAACCCTTTTTTAAAAAAAAAAGAAGGGAGAAAGGATGCCATGGCAGCCAGTCTTGACACGCCTGTGTTGTCACAGGTGCTGCCACTAGGTCTGTTTGGCACCGTTGACATTTGAGAGCTCCCTGGTCTGTAGGACCCTGGACTAGCAAGACAGAAGGGAAAGGCAGTTCGATCCCCCTGTGCTTACAGGTTGGAAAGAGCCACTAGCTCTCCTTGCACAGGGTTGGTCAGCAATGAGGCCTTGGGCACAGCATACAACAGTCAGTCAACACAAGGAGAAGATGAGGTTGTTCTTGGCCTCTTCCCCCTTAGACGGCATGTTGAGCGCCTCACGTCTGGATGGTTCTCAAGAAAGGGAACAAATAAAACTGTTCACCCAGAACACTGAAAATCATGCAGCAAGCAAGGCAAGAATGGTTCTCCTTGACACCTCCTTGAATATGCGAAAGGAGCTTTTTTATATGGGAGTCCATTCAATTACAAATCTTACATGTATAGTCTAAGGTGGTACAATCTAAGAACAGTTTTACCAACCTAATATTGTAAACTGATTTTACTACATTTTTACTGTAAATAAACTGTAATAAATGCTTTAAATAAAATTAATAAATAAAATCTACAGTTGGTATGACCTAAGAGAAGAGCAAAGAATAGGATCACGCAACATGTTCAAATGCAAATCTCTTCAATTTATGGAATTAGCATACCCTACCAAAAAATTTAAAATAACGTTTCCTCCTTGGAGGAATCATGAAGGTTTAACCATAGTGACTAAGTTTTGTGATTAACATTTCATTAACTGCCCCAGGCTAGGAAGAGGCTAGGAATCAAATCAGATCAAAATATTGAAATGAAAAAGTTATATTTAAAATACCAGTTCATAAGAATCTTTTGTATTCTTTTTTGCCTTCACGTGAAATGCCTTTGGCACCTCCAGGACTCATACATGTCTGCCATTGCATGGAGGTTAATGTGAAATGTGCTATATACTGTCAAAGCAATGTCTATCAAAAGTCTGCTTTTAAAGATTGTGGACATTCTAAGATCTCAAATGGGAGGAAGGATAGGAGGTATCTATGAATAGCAAGTATCTCCTACCCTTTCAGAAACAAAAGAGGGAACTGGAATGATGAAAAAATGAAAATAAACAAATGTGCAGGCCAAGTGTTCTGCAGCTATCCTTCCTTCATGCCATCTAGCAAACTTAAAGAGCAGTCTGAGCATTGACTTAGGACCAAAGAAACAGGCATGCATATTTTACTAATGCCCAGAAATCGGCAAGTATGAGCATTCACATGAGAATGTTGACAGCAATGCCCATTTTGAAAAAAGAATCACATGTCAGGGATTCACAGTCACAAAAACGTCACTGACAAATATTTATGACTGGTTGAATGCAGAGTGCGGAAGAATATTTTCAGAGACCTACAAGGTCATCTGCTGTTGTCATTGTTCACGTGTGACGGTGTTAATCTAATCATGCACCAAAATCTTTAGTCCTGTTTGGGAATTCCTCATGTGTAAACAACTGGGCCAACGAGAGTGGGGTCTGCTGCCAAGCCCTACCCTTTCTCCCTTGTGACCTTTATAGGGTTTACAACCCTCTGTGGGTTTGAGAACGAAGGTCTGAAGTTAGACTCCATTAAGCTCCTTTGTGGGATTTCAGAATTTTAAATCACATGGGAGCATTGATGAGTAGAAGAGACCTCCCACAGCAAACCTTCACCCTCAAACTCATATGAATATGTAAAGTGGGTGACAGTGACACAACTGTGCACACAAGGAGAACAAAATGCCCCAACAGGGTGGTAGTAACATATACACAATTAGAGAAATGAAGATCAAAACCAGCAATTAGCAGACAGGGGGTGGGGAGACACACACAGACAACTCTGCATGAAAGAAGATGTGATTGAAGGAGATTGCCACCACATAAGTAGTTTTTAGGGCTGTAAGGGCTGCCAAACAACCAACTAACTGCACAAACCTAGGTGTAAGAAATCATGCATAAATCAAAATTTCCTTTCTCAAATTATCACTGGAACAAAACCACAACAGAGTCCTTTGAAAATTAAAGTTTAGGGTGAACAAAAAGGGGAAGTCAAATCCAAATGGTTCTCCCCACAAAAACTGCTTATTGAACAGAATAGGAAAGATCAAGTCCACAGGCAACAAAAGAGATCATTTATTTCCATGTGACCACCACAATAATGAACAATGCATTCCATTGTTTTTTATTTTAAAACTCACAACAGGAAACAGATTAAGGCTAAATCCTAACCCCACTTATCTGGAAGAAAATATGAGCTGGACATTGCATTGCAATCATTACATTGCAAAGTCCCAATGGCCAGGAACCTGGAACACTAGGAGGAGTAAAGGCTGATAGGGAGAGCAGGGAATAGTTTGTGGAGGTGGGGAAGATGGTAATAGGTAAAAGATTAAGCGCTTCCTTTCTTCCGATTCCTTGTCTGGGGGAAATCACTTCTTCCATCAAAACTTTGTTTCACATGGCTTGCAGCAAAATGTGCTGTTTGCCCTTCAGTTACAAAACACTTTTAGGTAAATGGAATAACTATAAGCCGTTTCCCACCCAAAATCTCTGGCATTTCTTAAAGCACCCATTAGCAGTATTACAACTGGATCGAAGGCTTGCCATGTGTGCTTGTATACATTACCACTTAGTGCAGCCGCAGAACCATTGCTGTGCTGTCTGACTGCCGAAGCACAACAGTTTATTTTGCACTTGAAATTTCTGATAACTGTTGCCTGGGGGATCTCTACAGGGAGCTAACAGAAGGCCAGCTGTTACATTTACTAGTGAGGAGGCTCATTGTGCTTCCTCTGGACAATTCTACTAGAGTTATCAGGTTTAATAAATTGCAAAGCTAGGTAAGGGAGGCAAGACAAGGTGTAGCAATATTAATGTGATCCGCACCAATAATAGGTATATGCTGGGGCCTGTCCATGCAGTTCCTTATTCTGATACCATGAGGCTTTTTGAGGGGTGACCTTCCTTGCTGAAACATTTGAATAGACTTCAGGCTCCTCTATGTTCCACGGCCACGCCCTCGTCACAAAAAGTTGCCATTGTTCTAACCAAAACCAGCATGAGAATAAATTATGTGTGAGGGGAAGGGGTATTAGAGCCTAAAACAACTGATGGAAATTTTGTCCAAACCTTCATTTTCAAATAATGTTTCTAAATTTGCACTAAGCAATCTTTGGGCCGGGGTCTAATACAGTCATACCTCAGGTCAAATATGCTTCGAGTTGAGCGCGTTCGAGTTGCGCTCCTCGGCAACCCGGAAGTAACGGAGCGCGTTACTTCCGGGTTTCACCGCTTGCGCATGCGCAGACACTCAAAATGACGTCACGCGCATGCGCAGAAGCGGCGAAAAGCAACGCACGCGTGCGCAGACACGCTGTCACTAGTTACGTTTACCTCTAGATGCGAACGGGGCTCCGGAACGGATCCCGTTCGTATCTAGAGGTACCACTGTAGTGGAGGGAGGCAGAAAGAGGGAGGGTCTAATAATGGAGGGAGGCAAAAAGAGAGAAAAGGGAGATGTCCCAGCCATCACTAGTATATGAGCCTCAACAGATAACCTCTGAGAGAAAACAAGCTCTCTCCCCACACAAGCAAACACACACACAAGTTGCCTACCACTGGTTTTAGATAACAATGATAATAAAAACTGGTGCTTGAAACCTCCTATTTCAGGCAAACAGAAAAAAGCAGAAATTGGTGCATTAAGTATTTGTGTTTAGTACTTAGATTTTTAAAAGCTTGTGTAAATTTTAGGAAGTCCAAGTGCTGTTATGTTAAGAATAAGTCAGAACACCACTAGCTGTTTATTGATATTATGAATTTCTTTTATGGTACCCAAAGGAAAGCTATTTGCTCGGCAACAACACGCAAGACAATGTCTCAGACCCTAGGAGATTCTGCCCTAACTTTTCAGATAGGACATAATGAGTGGGTGCGATTAACAGAGGAACAGCAACAACAGATTACCACAGGATATGAAACACTTGGATTTTGCATTTCTCAGATTCTATGAAGTTACATATATAATTGCAAAGCGATAGTGCTGAAATCTCCATTCTTTCTAATGAGGGGGGGGACCAACTGTAAAAAGACACAGCTAGGGAAGTATGTGCCGCTGTTCTGATCACAAACAAAATCTAAAATTTAGGGCAACAAACCCCAAACAGTTCTCCAGGCTTAAGGTCCCCTGAAATGAATGACCAGATAACTGAACTGCTAGCATAGGGTAGAGTCCGCGAAAGCCCCCAGCCCTTGGGAGCAAGGCAGTTGTGGGGCCCCTGATGTGTCGCAAATGCACTGAGCTAAAACCTAAGCAGAATCCGTTCATGGCAGGAGTGGAGAACCAGTGGTCTTCCAAATGTTGCTGGACTACAACTTCCCTCAACCACAAACCAATTCACCAATGTTCAGGGGTGATGAGAGCTGCAATCCAGCAACACTTGGAGGGCCACAGGTTCTCTGCCCCGATCTAAAGAAAGGATAACAAGGCCATGTATAGAATCATAGAATTGAAGAGCTGGAAGGGACCCCAAGGGCCATCTAGTCTAACCCCCTGAAAAGCAGGAATCAAAGCTTAATAATCCCTTTCTCAGTAATATGAAGCACCTTTCCACTGATCCGTACATTTTCTCCTGGTACATCTGGGCTGTGGCAAAAGGCAGCCACAGATGCTCAGAGCAACATCAGATAAGCAGCAACGCCCCCTACCTCTGGTACAATGTCTTCCAAAAGTTACAAGAAAGTGTGTCCCCGTATATACAGAAGATATATTTTTATTTAAATACCACACTTTTCATAAAAAAGACACAGCAAGGTGGTGTATAACAAACAAAATTGCAATAAGAGCAATAAAAAATCATTATACACCAGTTAGGAAAAAGGAAATAATATTTCAAAGGCCCATCTGAAAAAACATAATTTCCAGAAGACATCTAAAATTAGGTAGGGTTTATTCCAGATTCCTGCTGATCCCCTACTGGCAGGGAGTTCCACATGACAGAGCCTGCCACGCTAAAGGCTCAGTCCTGAGTAAAGGCTCATAGATCCTCAGATCAGACAGAACCTCAAAATGAAAGCTCAGGGTGGTCAAAAATGGGAAGTCAAATCCAGGTGTTCTCCCCACATTACAGAAAAGTGCAGATTTAACAGAATAGCAGATATCAGTTTCACAGGTAACACTAGAGATCATTTATTTCCATGTTAACACAGCAATAATGAACAATGCATTCAATTATTTTGGGGGGGGGGGTCACAATAAGGAAGCACATAAGTGCTGAAATCCAAACCTACTTTCCTGGAAGAAAATTAACTCAAATTGATGGCATTTACTTCTGAATAGACATGGTTAGCATTGTAGGCTTAGTGCACATAGGATGCTTTTGGTGACAAACAATACTGCAGAAAAATTAAATGCACCTCTCTACATTAATAACTATGTTACTAGCATTACTGCAAAGCAGTTTTCATATCTATTTACATATGTGTGCATGTTTTAAGAAAATTTGTTGTAGACAACGGATGCAAATAGCTTTCACAGCAAGAATCTGTGCCACAGTGGAAGTCCAATGGGTGGACAGAAGGAAACTCGCCTGATAATCTGTTTCCAACAGATTCCTCTGACATCCCTAGTTCCCTTATCCCATGGCATTTTACCACAGAAAACTAGTGGCAGATTTTTAAAGGGTCAGGGGTCAAGGCTAACATAAAAGCAAAATGGACAAATTAAAGATAAGGTCAAATATAACCAAGACCTACTAAAAGAGTTCTGCTCAAGGGGGACAGAGAAGGTTTTCCAATATGTTGGACAAGAACAAAATTGGTATTATGACATTGGGCTTTTTACCTGGATAAATGCAAAATGAATGAATACAATTCCACATACTGTAGGGATTATAGGAATACTGAGGGCAAATTGGTAGCAGGGAAAGAATACAAGATTAAAGCTTGTTTGTAAAATAAACTATCAGGATCTCTGTACAGAATGGATTATATGACACAAAATGTGAACCTAAGACATTACATTGCTTGTGTGGAATTAACTTAAAATAGCTCAAATTCAGAAAGAGGTAGACTGCATCATGGTGGCAGGGGTGGGGTGGGAGAATGCCAAAGCTCTGTCTAGTGAAGTTGTATGGGATCAATTTCAACTTGTTATCTCTGTGTAAGCAGACAGGCTGTTTGGTGAGTGAAATCAACCACCTGTCTCCTTGATCCTTGCCCATCCTGGATCATAAAAACAAACCAGGCTGGCCTGAGCAATGGGCTCTGTGGATGATGAATGCTTCCTCTGTGTGGAATCGTCCCGGACCCCCTTAAAAAACCGTATTTGGACCCAGCTATTATGGCCAATTATCACCCAGTCTCAAATCTTCCATTCCCAGGCAAGGTGGTCGCTGAACAACTCCAGGCACATCCGGAGGATGTGCAACATTTGGATCACTTCCAGTTGGGATTTAGGCCCCATCATGGGACTGAAATCACCTTGGTCATGCTGATCAATGATCTCCAGTGGGTTAGGGACAGAGATGTTTCTGCTGGAGCTTTCAGCAGCTTTTGATCAAATTGACCATGGTATCCTTCTGGGGCTGGGAGCTGGGGGCACTGGTTCCGCTCCTTCCTCCTGGGCTGTACCAGAAAGTGGTGTTGGGAGATGAGTGTTTGGACCCCTGGATATTTACTTGTGGGGTGCCCCAGGGCTCCACCTCTCCCCCATGCTTTTTAAGGGTGGCTATTTACCAGCTCCATCTGGTATGTAGGCTGAAACCCTACCTGCCAGAGTGGAGCATGGTCTGGTTATCTCCTGCTTGTATTATTGCAATGAGCTCTATGTGGAATTAACCTTTGAAGGTGACTTGGAAACCATAACTAATCCAGAATGTGGCAGCTAGACTAGTGGCAGGGAGTGGCTGCCAGGACCATATAACACCGGTCCTAAAGGATCTACATAACTGTGGTTATTTTAAATGATAAATATTATTAATTAACTAATTTATTTTCAATGCTTGTCTAGGACTGGGCTTTAGTGGGCTTTAAGACTACATATATGAACAAATAATTCTAGTCTATGCAACTGAACTATATTAACATTATTTGGCAATGCATACATTTAGACCATAGGAATTTCTTTGGACAACATTCAGATTTTGCCAGTTGTGTGCCTGCCATGGTATAATTAGAACTTCCTCATTTTTTATTTTTTATTTTCATTTCTACACCCAGAATGTAGGGACAGGAAGGAGACTGGTTCACACATGCTTGTTCATCAGTTATCAGATGCAACATCAATTAAAAACTACTAAGTACAGATGAGCCATCTCAGTTCAAACGCCTCAAGTTTCAAGGCCTCTGTTACTTCAAAACAATACTTTCCAGCCGTGTCAGTTCACAAATTCAGCTACATCCATTGCTGACTAAACAGTCCCCAATTAAAATGTGATTGTAGGTATGTAAGGAAAACTTCTCTTTTTAGCATTCAGTGCAGCTGGTGTCTCATTTAAACTGCAGCATTAAGTACTAGGTGTGCAATGTTAGTTAGCATGCCAACTTAGAACCTGCCCAGGCCACAACCTGTGGCATGTTAACTATGCAAGCATAGGTAACGCACTCCAATTTAAATGCGATGTCCATTGAGAGTAATTCTGCACAGGTAAATGCTGATTATACATGTAGCATCACATTTGAACCGGGCAAAAGGGATGAAAATTGAATGATGTACATGCCATTATTAACAAGTCCAGGATTTTCTTGCCTTTGCAGATTCTGGAATAAGCACATGGATACAGCGTTCTCTTGCCATTTATTAGAATACAATAATGGTGCAAAATCTAAGCAAAGATTCAAATGGAGCAGGCAGGCTAGCTTCCTGGTGAGGTACGTCAATAGCTCTAAGTAACAAAGGAAGTGGCTCAGCATCAGAGGGCAAACAGGTGAGCCTCCTTCCCTCAACTTGCTGGTGCTTTAGAAAGACAAAGGCCAGAGCTCAGAGTTGTATTATGTGAGCTGGAAGCTAGAAGCCAGGCTGTAGGCTGGGCAGTTGAGATGGAGCCATGCCTGATTTCTGCTTGAATCCAATTCCATAGCTATGGGAGAAGCAAAACCCTCTTGGGGTGTTAATGCTGTGAGCCCCTTCATTGCTGTGAGTCCTTATTGTGTAAATAAACCATACGTGATAAAGACACCCACTGTCCCACATTCCAAAGGAAACACAAACCCGGGGAAAGAACCTGGAATCATATATTTCATAAAATGTTATTTAAATTGTTAGTGATATACTGTAATTATTTTATTTTTTTAATCTGGATTATTGTATGATTGCATTTAGAATTTATTTTAAGTAGCACAAACGTATCTGTAGAAAATGTAGCACACACGCATACACACACAATTGAATATGACTATTAGATGGGGAAAACAATTTGACCCACTAAATTAGAGGCAGTACATATTAAATTTGAAATATAATGATTATTTTAGGAGATTTTATAATCATGCCTGTATAAATGGTAGTTATCACTTATCTCTATGAGATTATCTAGTTAATATAATGAAAAATATTATTTTACGTAATATATTTTACAGCAGTGCAACTTTACTATACATTTTCATCTTTGTGTGTGTGTGTGTGTGTGTGTGTGTGTGTGGTGGGCTACATTTCATTTATTTCATTTACTATATTTCTATGAGTCACAAAGTGGATTACATACAATAAATAATTGCACAGTAGAACATACTACTGTATTACACAGCTTCCCTTATGAAACACATATTTAACACTACTGCCCCACTGCCTCCCCCAAATCCGCTGTTCATGTTTCTGCATTCCTGACAGTTTAGGGCAGGACAAAAATATAAAAAGGAGTTTGTCTGCCCAAAATAAATACCCCGAGCTGGTGAAGTTAATTATTTTGCTTAAATTATTGCACTATCATGACCAAATGAACAAAGGGAAGTTTGCTTCTGCTGCTGTGAAGCATATTATTGAAGTAAAGATAATAAAATGACAGGCTGAACCTCCCGCACTATTGAATGTTTAAGGCAAAATATAGGATGCTGTATTCAGGGTCAGCCCCTGTAGCATAGCAGCATCACTGTGCTACTGCCGCCATCAACTGCTACTCTCCAGGTGGTCAGTTTGGTGTGCCCTGATATCAGCCATATCTGTACAAATATATAAATATCTAGAAGGGGCCGCAGGCCTGTGATTGGCATTCCAGAACATGTGGAGGCCTGGGCATATAGAACTTTACATGGATAGACTTCCTCAATGCAAACATCCATATGTAATGACAACTATTGGAGGTCAGTGTGATAGTGGGGGTTGGCCAGCAGCTTCCATACATGGAGTCCCTTTTATATCAATAGCACATAGACTCAAGCTTCTACACATTGCAGGCTGGAGAAACTGAGAAGCCCATGAGCAAATATCAAAACTGTAAAGGTAAAGTCCAGTTGCGGATGACTCTGGGGCTGCGGTGCTCGTTTTACTGGCTGAGGGAGCCGGCGTACAGCTTCCGGGTCATGTGGCCAGCATGACTAAGCCGCTTCTGGCGAACCAGAGCAGCGCACGGAAACACCATTTACCTTCCCGCCAGAGTGGTACCTATTTATCTACTTGCACTTTGACGTGCTTTCGAACTGCTAGGTTGGCAGGAGCTGGGACCGAGCAACGGGAGCTCACCCTGTTGCGGGGATTCGAACCGCCGACCTTCTCATCGGCAAGCCCTATGCTCTGTGGTTTAGACCACAGCGCCACCCGCATCCCTTCAAAACTATACATGTCATTTATTAATCAGTTTAGTCATAAGACGGAACGACAGATTGTGTTCACAATCTGGATGCCTCAATAAGTGCAGCAAAGAACGTGCAGTAAGCAAGCAACAACAACAATAAAATAAGAATAGGAATAAGAAAAGGCACGTATGGCCACTTTACATGAGAACATGCCATAGTTGCCTATTCAAATAGACACAAAAGGCATCAATTTGTACAATTGTTTGCTATGTTCACAAAATGACATCAATAAGATAGAAAGGGCTTATTGTTTAGCAACTCAAAGAATCTCAAACATAAATGAATAGAATGCTGTACTGTGAATGAAGTAATCGAAAAAGACACAACCCATTGCAAAGCCTACTTGCTCGAGTGTTCCTCGTCATAAGGGCCGAGTTTTAAAAGAGCAGATTAGCAGGATGTGTCCAAGAGACAGGCAGTTGTTCACAATTAATCAATGCCTCACTTTCATTCATAGAGAATATCACTTTGAGATGAAAACCAGCTCTTTGCTGTCAAGCAAAAGCTAAAACAATGCAATGGCTTCTCTTTAGCTTTTAAGGAATGAATGATTTTGCCCCTTATTATTCATTACATGAGCATATGAAACTGTCTTATGTGGAGTCAGACTTACCTGGGAAGAAATTCCACTAAAGACATTGTATGCATTCATGGATCAGGCTGTCAGATTTAGTGGTTCATCTTCTAGTTCATGAGAAGGCAAACTACCGGTAAGTCCCGGGGGCCGGATCCGGCCCAATTGCCTTCTAAAAATCCGGCTCGCGGATGGTCCGGGAATCAGCGTGTTTTTACATGAGTAGAATGTGTCCTTTTATTTAAAATGCATTAAAATGCATCTCTGGGTTATTTGTGGGGCATAGGAATTTGTTCATTCCCCCCCCCCCAAAAAAAAATACTCCGGCCCCCCCACAAGGTCTGAGGGACAGTGGACCGGGCCCCTGCTGAAAAAGTTTGCTGACCCCTGTTCTAGTCTAATACTGTCTGCTTTGACCAGCCGCAGCCCATGAGCCATTTGGTAGTTTTATCATTCCCAGCTACCTCAGCTCATTGTAACTGGAGGCCCAGAGTCTGAACCTGGGACCTTAATATGTGCTTTGGTTTAAATCTACACAAGTGTGGGTGACATGTCACAGTGCTTGTTTCATTATGAATCACAAACAATTGCTCTTACATTTTTGGTGATAGAATTTGACATCTTTCTGTCTAAGAGGGGGTGGACATTGATGAACATTAATTACAGATTGGCTCTGGATTTAAACTGCCATTTGAACTTGCTTCACAAAGGTGTACAATTAGCCTTGCTGTGCATGGAATAACATCCACATATTGGCTTAAATACTATGTTTCGTATGTTCACAGGTGTATCAGAAATGGAAAAGCCTGATTCAAGTATTCTATTTTATTTTCTAAAAATCCTCAATTTTTCTTCGAAGATTTCCCAGTAGTTTATCTAGTCTATTTTTAATGAGTTCAGCTCTGGGATCTCTGCTACTTCTCTTGGCAGGCTATTCCACATTTTAATAGATCTTGCCATTAGAAAGCTTGTCTTTGTACAGACAAGAGAGCCTGTCTTTGCTTAATTTTATCCTGTAGGCCAACTTATTCACCTTGAAGTAGCACCAATTTCTCTTGTTGGACAATTATCACTGTCTACTAGAAATAAGGTTGTTGATATGGTCAATTCATCTACTGGTAGGTCTGAAATAGTTGCTTGCTTGGAGCTCGGAGACCATCTCTTCAGACTGGACTCCGTTTAAGAGCATAGTATTTGAAAACAAGCAAGCATAGGCTGACAATCACATCAGGGAGAGATCTCTAATTGCATCAATGACCATTTTGTACTTCTTCCACAAATCTAATACTCAAACGCCAATTGGCTAAAAAAATGTCTCCTGTTTGTCCTTCCTCTCTTGTTGTATTTAGTATGGGCATCTTGGTAGTTTTCCAGATCTTGGCCACTCATTCCTTAAAGGTAGCAGCACCTGATGGGTGTCATTACCTATGATAGTTTTAGTATTAATCAGTAAATTCCATATGACTTAATGCACCTCTGAAGGTGCATATCCTTCTAGGCACCTGAGTGAATCTACCAGCAGGATTGAGCTTCTCCATTATCACAGTGTGAAGTGTAAGTTGGGGTGGGGGCATGTGGGCAAGTTACTCATCAAAGTATCTAGCAAACAGGTCACAGGCCAGGTTATTTAAGAGACTGCCTTATCCCTTATATTCCCACTAGGTCACTGTGTTAGGCAGGGGAGTGTCTTCTTAAATTCCTCTAAGTATCAGAAGCCTGCTCCATGTTTTTAGAATATGTTTATAAATTTATTTGAGGTGAATTTATTATTATTTTATTTCTTAAATTTGTATACTGCCCTATACCCATAGATCTCAGGATGGTTTACAACATAAAATCACAATAAAAAACACAAAATGCATAATAAAAATGAAAGCAAAAATAACCCAATAATCCCCCCTTGCACAACAAATTTTTAAAGGGCTTGGTTAAAGAGGCCAGGTAAAGAAGAACATTTTTGCCTGGTGCCTAAAGATGTCTAATGAAGATGCCAGCCCAACCTCCCTGGAGAGAGCATTCCATAAATGGGGGCCACTTCAGAGAAGGCCTATTCTTGTGTTGCCACCCTTTGGACCTCTTGAGGAGGAAGCACACAAAGAAGGGCCCCAGAAAATGATCTCATGGTCCAGGAAGGTTCATATGGAGAGAGGTGGTCCTTGAGGTGTTGCAGTCGTGAGCCATTTGAGGCTTTATAGATCAAAAACAGCACTTTGAATTGGGCCTACAAACTAAATGGTAGCCAGTGCAGTTGGAGCAGGATTGGTGTACTATGTTCAAACCGTCTTGCCACAGAGAGCAATCCAGCTGCAGAATTCTGCACCACTTCAGAGGCAGCCCTACGTATAGCTTGTTGCAGCTATCTAACCTTGAAGTTACCAAGCACAGATAGTAGGTAGGCTGTTCCTGTCCAGATAAGGGTGCAGCTAGGCCACCAGCTGAAGTGGATGAAAGGCAGTTCACGCCATTGAGGCCACCTGAACCTCAAGTGACAGCAAAGGTCCCGGAGTACCCCCAAGCTACGTACCCACTCCTTCAGAGGGAGTGTAACCCCAGCAGGAGCCAGCAACCTCCCAGCCCTCTGGTCTAGGGAGTCATCCACTAACAGTGCCTCAATCTAATCTGAATTGAGCTTCAGTTTGTTGTCTCTCATCCAGTCTGTTACTGAGGGAAGACAACAGTTCAGCACATACTGTGCACTGACTCATTTGCAGATGTAAAGGAGAAGAAGAGCTGTGTCATCAGCATATTGCTGACAACATACTCCAAACCTTTGGATAACCCCACTCAATGGTTTCATGTAGATGTTAAACAGCTTGGGGATAGAATCAAACCCTGTGGAACCCCACACTTCCTCTAGGAATGCCACCCACCCCTAGTTCAGACAGTCGCCCCAGAAGGATACCATGGTCAATGGCATCAAAAGCCACTGAGATGTCAAGAATTAACAGGGGCAGATTTCCCCTGTCTCTCTTCCGACAGAGGTCATCATACATAATTGGTATAGAAAATCAGTTTCCTCCAATAATGCCTGGATCTGGTCTAAAACCACCTGCTCTAGAACCTTGCTCAAGAAAGGGAGAGTGGCTGGTGGTTATATTTTCTGAATCCAGGGAGGGTTTCTTAAAGAGTGGTTTTACCACAGCCTCCTTCAAGCAGGCAAGAACCACCATCTTTTGTAAAGAGACGTTAACTACCTCCTGGCCCAGCCTGCTGGCTAGAAGGGCAAGGGTTTAGAGCGCAAGTGGTTCCCATACTGATACAAGTACCTTGTCCACATCCTCAAGCCTTACCAACAGAAACTCATCCAACGCAA
This sequence comes from Podarcis filfolensis, assembly GCF_964270895.1. NCBI lineage: Eukaryota > Metazoa > Chordata > Lepidosauria > Squamata > Lacertidae > Podarcis > Podarcis filfolensis. Next base: position 5,885,831 of record NC_139607.1, read on the forward strand.
CATGACTAGACAGTGCTCTGAACACCGCATGATATTCATCTGATATAACAACATAGTCAATATCCCGGTGGATGCAAGATATTTTAGCCTCAAAATGCTTTGCAAACAACTCACAGCGAACTACCATTGGTTCCACTGCCTTCTTTGGGCTAGACTGTAAAGGTGATCATGTCAATGGCCTAAGCCATTTGGATGTTCCAGAGGTTGGCCAAGGCTTCAACAGGGGCACCAGTCATATCAGCCAGAACCCCCCCCCCCCAAACCATCTGGAAGTCCACTGGATTCATCAGTTTTCCATACACCACTTAGACATATTTTAAATATATTAAGCAGTATAGAAATTAAATCATCATCATCAGCCTCTGAGGATGGACCACCCTAACAGGTCCCCCACCTTGGCAGAGAGGAAAAGGTGCTGAAATCCTAAATCTCAACAGGAAGTGATCTGACCATGACAAGGGCCTGATGTCAATGTCCCCCAATGAATGTAAAAGCCGATTCATAAAATAATAAAACTAGCAAAACCATCCCACTATAAGAATTAAAAAAAACAGGCCTGCTGGGTTGGACTAAAGGGGTATTTAGCCCATCAGTCTGCCTCTAACCACGACCCACCGGATACCTCTGGAAAGGGCATGCACATAAAGGCAACAACCATACCACTTTTGTCCTCAGAATCTGATAGGAATTCAGGCATCTGATAGTATGCATGCCATCTCTGAACATGAGGGCCTATATGGGATTCATTTAGAATTGTTTAGTTACGTAATGCCAGAAAGAATTTTATTCATGTTTCCCATCCATCCCTCTAGTTTCTGCTGCAAAAAAATAGAAGCATTTAGACAAAAGAATGGGAAACAGAATGACAACACCCAGAATTGTTCTACCAGTACCAATGCTAAGTGTGTGTAATTACCATAAAACAGTGGATAGCTCTCTTCCTAAGCAATGGCTCTTTGATACAGTTTGACAGTACTATGACGGAAGCTATTTGACCATATCAGGGCCTGGCACCTGCACTGCAGACACTCATCAAAGCACTCCTTCAGAAGGGTGAAAGAATCACCATTTGTAGTGCAATAATTAGGCTGGGTAGAAGGTCCTTCAAAAGAAATTCAATCTAGCCTACTCTCCACATCTGACTCTGCTCTCCTGGCAGATTGTTAAAATAACAAGAGCACACCTGGCAAGAAGTCCCACAAAACACCTGTCTCTCCTTTCCTTACTCTTCCAGCTCTTCTTAAAATGTAATTAGTAGAGATGAGGTACATGTAGCAGAAAATTCCTTGGCTACCATGGCTGCATTTCAGTAGTTTCTGCCCCCAATCTGGGAATGACTGGAGGCTTCTAGTGCAGCGAAATTGCTTCAATGATTCAGAGGCCTTAGGGCAAGTGAGGCTAAAGTCAAAAATGGCCCAAAGGGCAGCACTAGATGTGTGTGTTGCACATCCCAGAAGCCTGGCAGTATAGCAAGGGGGGGCGGGGATTTTGGCCAACTTCTCACTGCCTATAAGGTTTCATTTCCACCTATAAGGTCTGCAGTGTAACAGACCATTGACATGTACATTGTCCCTGCACTATATTGAGTTGAGCATGCCAAGGGAAGCTTCTCAATGCTAAGCCTATTTGAACATGTCTGTGGTGAAGCTAGAAGCTATTCTAGCACTCTGAAAAGTTTAATGCATTCATTCTCTGTCAGGGCTCTGGAGAGGAGATACCCATCCCTAATAGTAATTATGGGCAGTTCTGTCTAAGGTCACCAAATGAAAGGCAGCAGCTTCAAGGAAGTTCATGAGAAATTACCAATTAACAAGATATCATTTTGGCCATAGTTATATGAAGGCTACATTTTCACTCACTCACTGAAAGAGTAACTGAAATACCAAGTATATTTTCCAGCTGTAACAGAAAATGAAATGAAGTTCCGTTCATATGTTCTTTTCAGTGTTTGGTCAAGAGTTTTCTTTTTGCTTGTTTGGAATTCTGAGGAAAGGTATTATGTGTAAGAACTGGCTCTCTCATGTTCCCCAAGGGAGGAGACAAAATGACTACACCACATCAACATGTCTGTCTCAAAAGTTGTGGTCATCTTTCAAAACTTCTCCGCCCAACCTGGTGTCCTCAAGCTCTGGCCTGTATGACCAGTGGTCAGGGATTATGGCAGCAGCAGTAGTCCAACAAAACATTTGGAGGATATCAGTTTGGAAAAGGCTCTTCTGAAATATGTGATTCCTCCTTTGCACCAGTAACAGACACCTTGTCTAGGAACAAATTGGAAACAGCTTTGTTTAAAAGAGGTGAGGTAGGTACAGCAGTATTCTCCTTTCCTCTCCAAAAGAGCATGGAACAGAAAACTAGCTCCTGAACATTTTTCTTGTCCTGCAAGTACTGTATGGGAGTCTCAGAAAGTCAAAACATGGAGGACTAGAGCTGCTTAAGAACCCAGACTTCCTTCTGTCAGTATAAGAGAAAGTTTGCTGCTAGTAAATATGTGTATTACCTACTGATTCCAAAAATTAAATAAGCTCTGCAATACACATTTTAGTTCCCGAGTACAGAATTTTCCAGTACTTCTTGTTTCTCTTGAAGTGTGCTGTCCTTAGTAGTTATGCCTTTTGTTCAAGCTGCTGAGTGTTCTGAATTTGTCACCTTGCCAATAAATATCTGCCTTTCAGATGTTAAATGAGTTCCCTGAAGTTTTCCTCATGCTTTTGTTACAGAATATCAGCCAAACCTTTGATCTGAACCATTATTATTACCTGGGATAAAGGGAAAAGAGGGCAGTGCAGAAAATATTCCACCTCAATATCTATTAGTTAACACTGCAAAAAGAAGAGTAACTCTTTTCTAAATTAACCCTCCGTTAGGCCATTAATTTTGTTTCTGAGTCCCAGAATTGGTTCAGAACTTATTTTGGCTTATATCCTACCCTACTGCTGAGATGTGGAGAAGTGCAGAGCTGTTCACAGTCTTTTATTTCTGAGACTTGGACAGGTATAATAGGGAAAGAGGAATTGGCTTTCTCTTGCCGTACTTACTCATAACATCAAAAGTGCAATTTCCACATTAACCCCTGACAGTGAGATGTGCAATCTCATGTGCCTCACCTAATGGCATTATGGAGAAGAATGGACACAAAAAGCATGATGCTTCAAGGAAGTGCTACTGCAACTCCATCATGCGCAGTGATCTTATAAGTTCTTCATATGTTTAACTGTGGAAAAAATGCCATTGTGGAAAACCTGTACTGGAGTACCATGGTTGCATCTTTCCTTGCTTGCTTAAATCTGGTTTGGGCATCTTCTTGAATGCTTCCTGATTATCCTTCACAAACACTTTGAAGGTGACTTGGAAACTAAAACTAATCCAGAATGCAGCAGCTAGACTGGTGACTGGGCGTGGCCACAGGGACCATATAACACCAGTCCTAAAGAATCTTCTCTGGCTCCCAGTACGTTTCTGAGCACAATTCAAAGTGTTGTTGCTGACCTTTGAAGCCCTAAATGGCCTCAGCCCAGAGTACCTGAAGGAGTGTATCCACCCCCAGACACTGAGGTCCTCCTCTGAGGGTCTTCTGCTGGTTCCCTCACTGCGAGAAGTGAAGTTACAGGGCACAAGGTGGAGGACCTTCTCAGTAGTGGCACCCTCCCTGTGGAATGCCCTCCCTTCAGATGCCAAGGAGATAAAGAATTACACAACTTTTAGAAGACATCTGAAGAGAGCCTGTATCGGGAGGTTTTTAATGCTTTATGTTTTAGATATGCTATAAGCCACCCAGAGTAGCTGGGGAAACCCAGCTAGATTTGAGGGGTATAAATAATAAAGTTGTTGTTGTTGTTGTTGTTGTTGTTGTGTTGTTGTTGTTGTTACTACTACTTCTACTAGAAAATACCAAAGAATTGATAATGAAAGCTGAGACAAAAGGAGTTGCTTTTGTGGACAGTTTCCGTAGCATCAAAAAGTGTAGTTTCATTTCATTTTTTACAAAGGTGTTGAAAATTGTTGCTGACTGAGAGGCTGAATTTGGCAATCATATGAAACTAGCTACATCAAGTCTTTGTGATGCCATCTGATTTGCTACATGTTCCCTGACTGATTTGAATCACCTGCACTGTTTTCACAGGAAGACCGTCCAGTAAACATGAGAAAAGAGTGCTGAAGCAGGGCTAGGTTTCGGGGCAGGCTGGAGAAACCACTTGAACAAACAGAGCAGAGAAGGAGTGAATGTTCTTAATATTAGGAATCTGAGAGGGGAGTCAATCATTTGGCTTTCCCCCAAAGCAGGCAAATACAACACAACAGTGAAATAATTAGATACTTAAAATCATCATGCTCACTCCCCTCATCTAGCAGAAGAGCAGCTTTTGCTCTTGGCCCTACATGTGGGAAATAGTGTTCAAGGGCTGCCTGCCAAACCTCCTGTGGCCGGTGGGCAGGGCTTTGGGGAGCAGCCTATATATGTCCAGGCTTCCCGCTCAGTTTTGTTCATATTGGCATGCACACATCTGCCCCTGGCACAGTGTGGGTTATCTTGTTTGCCATTTTCATTTAGAGCCACAAATATATTTTTTGCTCATAACTGGCTTTGGGCCAGATATTTGTTGCCTTTCTCACCTTATATCACACTGGTTTACCTTACAGTGCTAGGTTTGTAATTTTGGCAGATACACTGCAGGGATAAGGCAGGGGGGCACGTGGACAAATATATAACAACAACAGGGGTTTTCTGATACCTAACCATCAGTGCCTCATGGCCCAAAGGTGCAAACAGGTGATCCCCTTGAAGTCTGGCCAGCTCATCCAACTCAGTACTTCAAGGTTGGGCATGTGTGTTTCAATAAATTTTGTTGCTTATTTAAATATCAGGAACTATTCTTAAGTCCTCTTTGTGGGGGTTCAGGGACAACAGGGTGTGTGGGAGAGAGAGAATAATAAAATGGCATGTGTTTAAAAAAAACACAGTTTGAAGAAGACTGGTTTTTTGTTTTTATTTTAATAAAGGACAAAGAATTGGTAGACTTGAATATACACACATTTTAAAATAGCCTGTTATATGTGTTTAATTTGTATAGTTTATTTAGCCTTAACTTTTTCAAAAGTAGAACTGATCCAATTCAAAGTTAGTGCTGCCAAATACTTTAAATATTTATTATTATATTGTTCCCTGACAAAAAGGAGCTATTTTTCCAATACTTACTTATAACTGTTTTCATTGTAGACATTGAGGACAGAATTGCACGTAATGCAAAAGGACATTTCCAAGAGAGCAGATGGTAGATTTGCTGCCAAATGTCACCTAAATCAAAATCTGAAGGCAATCTGGAGATTCCTGAGAGAAATCTCCATGGAATGTCAAGAGAAGCCAGCTTTTACCTGGCCAGCAACATTTCTCCCGAGACTTTCATTCATCTTTACATTGCCACCAACTTCCACCAGAAGCAAATTCTGAGATGGATTTGAGGAGTTTTGCTTCCATAAAAGCTCTCAAAAAATGTCAAGGGAAGCCGTAAGAGCAGCAACAGCCCCCAGGAGAGTTTTGCAGATTCCTAACAGAACAAAATAAAAACAAATTCAGACAGTTCCTGATGCGTCTCCTTAGAAACCTAACTTAATTCTGACTACTAGGAAGTTGGCCCCATTGATTTTCATACATTGAACTCACTTCAAAGAAGAACACGCTTGAGAACACTACCCTGGTCTGTTCAAGATTGTGTAAGATGCACAGGAGCAATGCTAGGTTTGGGGGCAGATTCATTCGTTTCAATGCAGCTTGTTCAGAAGGGATTCCAGGTGTATGCTGCCTATTATATTCTACCTGTCAGGCACAGAATTCATTCTGTGATATGGAGAGAATACAAATAAATATGTTTAAAGTATAAATATGTGGTTATACCTACAGGCATTGCTCTTAGGGTGACAAGATCAAATTAGATTTAAGCTTTAGGCATGATATCCATCAAGTGGAATGAATGCAGACTTTCTCCTGCACACAGAAAGATCTGCCTGGCAGCTAAACTCATAATAGCAAAATACTGCACACTGTGTGTATATATAGATAGATACTGTGCAGTCTTTATTACGACAGAGATTCAGGACACATCACTGAATTTCTTTTGCAGGCCACACACACAAAAAAGGCAAGCACAATCCTGATTTTTATATATGGATGCTTCTACAACAGCTAGAGATGTATCTCATGTACAGACAGTTACGCCAAATTAAGTGGCTATAAGTTTTTTTAAATGAAACAAATGGAGAACCGAACTGATCAGTACAACCTACAATAAAAAGTGGGTAAGTTAAAAGTACTGATGGGTGAACTGACTACATCATCATTTATTATATAATCAATTGTGGAGAATTTTAAAGGAAGCCAAAAGATTTGTTTCCGCCCCACCCCCGCGCAAAAAAAGGCCAATTCTTAAATCTGAATTCTAAAGTTTTGCCACTTTTCAGCATTGCTGCCTTGACTCTTTGTTTTCAGTTTTTGACATATGGGAAAAGGAAGCTAGCTATCCTCATTCTCTGAAGGGGATAAAAGAAGAGTAGTATTTGACCTTGGACCCATTTTTGTAGCAATACACGAAGCAACATGAGAAGGATGTTGTATTTGTCAAGTACAAAGTTATGCTCTCAGCACAAGACAGATAAGTGTTATCCATCTGCAAAGACAAAAATCTATCTCTTGCTGTTCGCTTTGTAAAGAGGTAACAGACAGCAACACTTCATGCTTCTGGCTCCTCTATTATCCAGTTTGGGGTGTGTTTTAAAGCAAACAATAAAAATATGATTGACATTCAAGTCAATAGTAAGCGTTATTCTCAAAAAAAAAAAATCTAGCTAGACAACTGTATAAAAAGTCATAATTACAGTGGAAACCTGCCTGTGGTAAATTTAGCTTTATGGAAGGCTGAGGAAGTTGTTTCAGAAAAAGGATGGAGAATCTAAACAACTGCTGTCCACTAAGAACATTTATGCAACCTGAGGGGAAAGTGGACCAACTTCTCTTCTAGTCCCAAAGAAACAGCCTGAACAAATGAAACTCAGGTTTCAAACTGGTGTAGCATATGATCATAGAATCATAGAATTGTAGAGCTGTAAGGGGTCATTTGGGTCATCTAGTCCAACTTCCTGCAATGCAGGAATATTTTGCCCAATGTGGGGCTTGAACCCACAACTTCTCCATATAAACATTTCCCTACACTTGGAAAGCAAGCATGTACGAGCATAACAGTTTCTCTGATGTCCATTTCTTGGCATAGGGCCTATCCAAGCATCCAATTCTCCACCTGCTTTTTGCTGTGGTATAATCCCAATATGACTGTACCATTTATTTCCACACTTACAATTAACTTTTACTATATTGAGTCTGCAGTGATACCCGACACATAATGAGACATTTGCCAGATCATATTGACAGTACGTAAAAATTGTTGGGGGTTTTCTGCTTTACATTTGAAGATATTAGCTTTTATTTCACAGTATTTCAAATATGTGGGCTGCGAGGAAGCTGAGGTTTTCTTCTGACATAGCTTGTTCTCACTCTACTTGATATTTCAGAAATCTGAGGTCCTGTGTGAGGAGTCCATGCCATACCCTACTAAAAGATAATGTCAGCATTGGCCCAGGGACAGTTAGTGCCCACTGGAGGGACCAACGTTGTTCTATTACAAAGCACCTAATAATTGCCAAGTATTAAAACAAAACAGATGATTATGTTGTGGAAATATTGATATTCACAAAGGATACACATGAAAAGGAAGGTTTGGACTAAATTTATCATGTGGCTCCTCTGTTAAGAGCAGGTGTGAATACCACCTGCTCACAGGAACTTTGTGGCATGTTAATGAAATTCACAGACGACACTCAAATTAGAAGGTGATAAAATAGCAGCAAGGGGCACAGTCAGTCTAGAAATGTGAGCAGAACAACATAATGAGATTTGTTTTTTGTTTTTGTTTTTTTAAAATGCACCTTGTCACATCTAGAGGGGAAATACTTCACAACACAAGTTGCCATCAGTGAGATGAAACACATTTACCAAACAAAAGGAAGCACTTGTGTGTCTGTATACAAAAAAGCTCTTTCAATTACTTACAATATTAACAATGGCCAATAAAATATACATCACAAAAGATGAAATATCCTGACAGTTAATGAATGCATAACAAATACTGGGTCAAGTACACTAAAGTATGGATCCTCAGAAGGGCACAATCATGGAACTCTTGCATGCAGAGACCCATGCACTCATGACCTTCCAATGTGATCGCTGCAATGTGGGCTACCCTTTAGAATGGTACAGAGACTGAAGCTGGTGCACAGCAGCACATGTTGTGATTTGTTTGTGCAACAGGGAACAATCATCATACACCAGCTGTTCCATTTGCTACTGGCCCAATGTGAAGTGTTGTCTTTAATGTAAAAAAACCCTAAATGACCAAAGACCCAAATAATTGATGAAGTGTCTCATAACATCGTCAGTGCAGTTTTTGGCACAGAATTAAAATGTACTATTAATAAAATGAAAGCTTTAGGTACCAGCCATTGGAAACCAGGGTGCTAAAGAGATGACTTAATGAGGAAAGATGAAAAGATCTGACAGAAAAATGGCTGAACCCTAGAGCACAGATATAGGAATGGAGGGAATGTTAGGCCTTAAATAAGGTTACCAGATTTTTTTCAATGAATCCGGGGACACTTTTCAACTTTGGTCAAATTCAATGGATTCTGTCAGGGGACTGATTTGTAAATCCGGGGACCGTCCGCCGGGAATGGGGACGTCCGGTAACCTTACCTTAAGAACTATTTCAAGCATGTTGATAGTAGTTTACCTTTGTCACTCACAATATGTTCTTCAGTTGTGCAGGAATAACACCCACAGATTACTATGTAATGGCGAAACTGAATTCTACACGTTCCCAAAACATGTGTCAGTGCTGGCTGGAGCCGCATGGAAGAAATGTTTTTGGGGCAGAGGCTAAAAGTAGATGGAACAACAGGTGGATGTTGCACATAGAAACCCAGCTATACCAGTGAACATATGTTTAATAAATGTATAGCCCTTACAGCTAGGAGACACCAATTTTTGTGTTTACAAAGTTGGGTCATTCGTGAGACAATCAGCTTATCTGGTTGTCAGACCACTGTCTGGGGAAGTTGCTTAACGAAACAGGGGTCAGCAAACTTTTTCATCAGGGGGCCGTTCCACTGTCCCTCAGACCTTGTGGGGGACCGGAAGAAGAATGAATTCCTATGCCCCACACATAACCAAGAGATACATTTAAAATAAAAGTACACATTCTACTCATGTAAAAACACGCTGATTCCTGGGCCGTCTTTGGGCCGGATTTAGAAGGTGATTGGGCCGGATCCGGCCCCTGGGCCTTAGTTTGCCTACCCATGCAATAAAAGGTCTCTAGTTCTTTGCTCCCAGCATGACTGGGGCTGCAGTTACAAAGCAGACATCCAAAGGAATATATATATATAAACAGAGAGAGAGAACACAAATAGATGCAAGAGCGACAGACTGATATGCAGTATTAAGTGAAGTTGAGTGCAGTATCTACTATTGATTAGTGGAGCAGTTTGCATTGGCATTTGTTCTCAGCTTGTGAGTAATTCTCCCTAACAGTCCAGCAAAGATTTCATCCAGGCTTAAAAAAGACACATTGCCTTTCGGTATGTCTTTCTCCCAACTCCCACCTTCAATACATTTCATGATCACTTTCCAGCTCACATTTTTCCTTTAGTGTTTATGTTTCCAACAGAGTAGTGCAAGCTGGAGTGGCAACTTCTCTGAGTGGTGCATTGTGGGGATCTAATAATTTGGATAAGCTTTCCAGGCTCAGGGCTGAAAAGTAGCAATGACACAGCCGACTCTGACGAGGTGAGGTTATCTCCAGTCCCCAAAGATTTCGCAACTGTTCTACTGCCCAAGCAGTAAATGCCTGTGTCTTTAATGGAAGCCTAGACTGCAGAAATTAAACAGGTGACGCTTCCCTGACATGGAGATTGTATAATGGAAAAATATTTTATTAGGAATAAGATTCATCAGGAGCATTATCCAATCAACCACAAATGGTTTTGAATTATGTTTTAATTATCCAATTCAATTTCAAACAGAGGCTTAAATAAGGAAGGACAAATGTATTTGTTCTCCTATTCCATGTGTCTTTCAATCCATCTGGCTATTTAAACAAAACTTTTTTTCACAGATCATGTAGTCAGGGGACGGGGACAGGGACTGAGAGTTGTCCACTTATCACCATTTAAATCCAGTTTATCCTTTTATAATGATTATAGAGTTGAATCACACAGGCACATGCCTTAATTGCAAGGCCTTGCAAACATGTAGAGATGTTTTAAGCTTTAAAGGTTTTCCATGCCATCAAAGCCTAAATCCTCTTTAAGACTTTATCTCTAATGATATTATTAACAGACCTAATCATCTTATTACTTGCGTTAAGAATCTTGACAAAAGCCATCTAGAAAAAAGATTTGTATCTTCAGGGCGCACTGGCATGAATGCTAACAGCACAATTGGTGAGCAAGAAGTGTTATGTCATAGATAAATGCGCACTTAGTTTAACCTTGCTTTCAGACAACTATAGATCTGGGGGTAGGAGGACAAATTCCCTTGATTTTTCTTAACTTTTGCATTCAAGATCATTATATCACTGTGCAGAAGATATTAAACCTTTAACTTTTGCTGGAAAAAAACCAATCTACTTCACTTTAAACATCAGTACTATGTGTTCTTATGTCTTCAATAAGGCTGGCATCAGCAGAGAGCATCACTGTACACTTGCTGGGGTTTGAGGCTCCCAGCTGGGATGGCCACCAGTTTTCCAACATGGTAAATTATATGTTATATGGTAATCAGCCTGGTGATTAGGTGCTGCTAACTGTTGATGGGCAACTTCAAGACCCCTTTTTGATGGCTTTTTGTCTTTAAACCAGGTTCAGGCTGGGCACCTCTCAAACAGAAGACACTTTCAGTTAGAGGACTGCCTCTGTAAAATAGGACAAGTGCCAGAAGAACTCCTGACCATTTTGCTACTCCTATTCCATGCTGCTGTTGACTGTTCATTTGCTATCCTCGAGGATGGAGTGCGATAAGTTGGCGGATGACCTATTTGATGGGAATTTTATTGCCGCTGATTCTTCTTTTTTGGTTTGTTTGTTTTTAGATATAGTAGTATTGAAACTGTTTTATTGGAATGCATTGTCTTTGATTTCATGCTATGCATTTTTGGCTCTTAATTCTTGGAAGTCGTTTAATGGCCTCTCTAGAGTAAGTGACAAACATGTGAAATAAATAAATAAGCAAGTGGTGAGAGAAGGGAAGAAAAGGAGGAGCAACATCTGTATGCTTTGCTTCCACCACTGAGAAGTGTGGGCTGGGGCCTGAGGGAGAGGCAAGGAAGTGGGTGATGAAAAAGGAAGAGGTGAGTCTATTTTAGAAGCAGGGCCCACTGAGAGTCCAAGGTGTCTCCTGCCTCCAAACCCCCCTCCACATAAAAAATGTAGGACTGGCATTCTGTCTCTAAATCCTGAGGTATTGCCATTTTGGTTAAACTGCAGTGGAGGCTAAAGTTCTATTTATTCCAGTTCCAGGCAAAGCTATCTGTAAAATGGACTTGGGTGGAATTGTGGAATCATACCAGTCCAGCCATTTAGGTTGTTCTCCTGTATGCAGTTTTCAACTGGTGCCCACTTTACTGGTTTCTGTCCCTTGTGAAATCACCTGTCTCTATTTATCCCTACTTTTTGCCTCTTGAATTGGTTTGTGCAAGTCAGTCTTTAGGATTCAGCTTCTTCCCTGGAGAAGTAATGACAGCAGTCCTAAACACACTCCCTAGTGAGAAAACAGTGGGATTATTTCTGTGTAAACATGCATTAGATTTAACTGTAAATCTCCGAACATGTGCATAAATGCATTTTGGCTTTAGTGTAGGTGTATATGCATGAGTGCTGAAGTGCCATGCAGTTCACAGCCTGCCATTTCTGTCAATAACTGTCAATAACATTTTGCAGGACAATCATGTTTTTTCTGGTATAAATTTAAGCAAAAGAGCAATCATGCTTTGGCATGTAAACCAGTGGAGAATAGAGTCATTGAGAGATAAAACTACAGCACACAGCCAGATGGCATGAAGAGACTTCAACGACACATAGTAACAGACAGAGTGGGGTTCAGAAAGTACAATAACAGGGTTGTTAAAAAAGATCTTGATTTATTTTATTTACAGTGGTACCTCGGGTTAAGTACTTAATTCGTTCCGGAGGTCCGTTCTTAACCTGAAACTGTTCTTAACCTGAAGCACCACTTTAGCTAATGGGGCCTCTTGCTGCTGCTGCGCTGCTGGAGCACGATTTCTGTTCTCATCCTGAAGCAAAGTTCTTAACCCGAGGTACTATTTCTGGGTTAGCGGAGTCTGTAACCTGAAGCGTCTGTAACCTGAAGTGTATGTAACCTAAGGTACCACTGTATTGAATTATAGTATTCTTCTTTTAATCTGTGAAATGTTTGACTTTATGGCATTGGATGAAATATGCAAGTGGCAGAAATATGTGCAAAGTCCGGTGTGCATAGGTTCAATAAAATATAGTCCTTTGTCCTCTGATTTTGCTGGGCAAGGACTGTGAATTATCAGGTCTATGTATATGTGCTCAGGGATGGAATGGAACTGGGGCGGGGGGAGGGGAGGGGTATCCAAAAATCTGTGTTTGCCTCTGGTCATCTTCTGTTCTGAAAATCAGAAACTGAAAATACAAATTGGAAACACAATAAAGAAATATTGAGGCGTTTTCTACTTGTGTGGCTATGTTGACAAAAGAGCTGGTAAATATTCTGCCCTTGGGGGAATACTGAGCTAATTTTTTATTCCATCTCCAATGCTTATCAGCTTGACTGCTTGCAGACGTACTGCTATGTAAGACTGCAGTGCTCTATAAGGCTGATCCCTTCCACTTACTCAGTGTCACATACTGATGAGGGTCCCCTAGGAATTTTCAAATACGGGGGAAAGAGGTCAAGTATCCACTTCTTGGCCTATATTTTATTCATCAACTATTTCAGAAAACTACACCTGTTTGGGACATAAGTTGAAAACACACCTAACCATTGCGTTGGGCATTTGGTGTTCAGATAGTCTTCCCCACGTGCAAACTATAATGATCAGTGTTTTAAAATGTATGATGATGATGATGATGAATGGTCCATTAACACCATTTTTTGGAGACTCCATAAAAATCAAATAAAGATATTGATATCAGAAGAAAGTCTACTCTGTGATGCTGGGGGCCAGGGAGGAAACCCACAATGCCCAAGTCTTGATCCTCCCCATATTTTTATTAACATGCCTCTCTTTGAACATCTCTCGAATAGTAGCTAAGGGGTTTGTCACCAAAGGGAAGAGTGCTGGGACCTCTCTGTCCCATCACCTGCAATTTGATTACTAAGCAGCTTTTTCACGCTTTCATTCTTTAAAAATTGAAATTTACATATATTTTAGAAAAATAAAGAACACTGCTTTTGGGGGCAGAAATATAAAAAGAGCTCCAGTTTAACTAACTAAGCCATATATGGTTTTTTAATCAGTCAAGAATCTTTCTATAGTTTACTGAAGAAAGGAGGAACTGTAGTGAAAATGCAAAAATTAGCAATAAAACAACAGGGTGTGCTGTTGCAGGGTAAAAACAGCCTGCATAAGTTTTCACCTTGTGTCTGCAGCTACCCTGGGGGTGCACTTAATTAATACACATTGAAGTCTCATATAATGAGGGAAAATAAAGAGGAAAAAAGGCTTTTGCCATGCCTACTTTACTTCCATTTATAGCAACAGATTTTCATAAAGTGTGACCTTCTGCCAAAGAAGCAGCTGTATGAAAATAATGACCTGCCAAAACTTTAATTAGAAAACAGCTCTGTTATTTTAGTTTTTTTAAAGTTTCACTTCAATGTGAACTATTAGCAGGAATGGAGCAAAGCAGCTCTGATCACCTTCTATCCTACAAACAGTGAAGAGAGTTCTCACTTCTTTGGATATCTGGATAGTTGGTTCATGTATTATTTTTTACATGGTCCATTGTCCCTATGAGATGACTATCATGTCCTAAATACTAAGATCTGGTTACTTGCTTGTTTGCTGGCCTAGCTCCAAGTTTTGACCTTTAAAGCAGTGCGTCCCCATGTATGCAGTACTTCAGATAGCGCCTTTTGGTCAGCTGTACGGGTGGCGCTGTGGGTTAAACCACAGAGCCTAGGACTTGCCGATCAGAAGGTCAGCGGTTCGAATCCCCGTGATGGGGCGAGCTCCCGTTGCTTGGTCCCTGCTCCTGCCAACCTAGCAGTTCGAAAGCACGTCAAGTGCAAGTAGATAAATAGGTACCGCTTCAACGGGAAGGTAAACGGCATTTCCGTGCGCTGCTCTGGTTCGCCAGAAGCAGCTTAGTCATGCTGGCCACATGACCCGGAAACTGTACGCTGGCTCCCTCGGCCAATAAAGCGAGATGAGCACCACAACCCCAGTCGGTCACGACTGGACCTAATGGTCAGGGGCCCCTTTACCTTTACCTTTTTACCTGAGATAGTGACTACACGGGAAGTTTTCCTTCAAATATGCCCCTGTTCTTTCAAGTCATCTGAGGACATCTTGAGTGTGCCCTGCCATCAAGTATCTTGTCCCTCTTACACTTGAGTGGTAGGACCTTGTCTTAAGTGCAGCTGAAGCAAACAAACCAGATGATAATATTTCATCACACAGCAATGACAGAGTGGTGTGTGGAAAACCAATTTCCTGCAGGTTACAAGCATCTTGGAGAGCTCTACAGGGAATATGGATGAAGATTGCTATAGTCCCTTGCTGGTAGTTTTGGGGAGTTATCAGGTGTGCTATGCAAAACCCTGTCTGAGGCCAACGCCACTGTTCCAGCTTTGGGTTGCCCCGGCATTGTAAACACGCCATAGTGTGTTTGCAGGGCTTGTAATAAAGTGTTTTTGAACTGCAAACACACACTAAGCCAGCAACTGAAGATACTTTCATGATTTGTTTATTCCAGGTGAAAATGTATTGGGTATAAGATTTCATTTATCAATATATCTAACCCACATTTGATTTTATAATCAACCCTCCATCTCGTAAATATTACCTGCTGCTGACTGGGAATGCATAACAAGCCCACACAGTGCTAGCTTTTAATTTATGTTATTTTTATTATTTCTATCACTTTTTATGGTTGTAAAACACTTCACAGTATAATTAACTAAATATGTAAATAAATCTTCTCTGGGCTTGATCAGATTCTATCACCCGATACAGGCATAAGTAAGTTATAGCAAAAAAGTGGCATTATGAAGAAGTACAAATGGTGATGGCTCTTAACTAGAAAAGGAGGTATGTTAAAGTGCTATGAGAAATTCCGGCTAAGCAAACAGAAATTGCATGTTGTGAAAAATGATTAAAAGAGTCACAGTTTGTTTCACAACTAGGGATGGAAGAATAATCTGTTTTAAACAGTTTTATACATGGGATTTAAAGGTTCTGACGTGAACAACTTTGACCACATCAGACTGCCTCTTGTATCAACTGCCTGCTTATATCTGAGCTGCTTCCACACTATTGGGTTTTTAAAACATTTATTTATTTATTTATTTTAAAAGTCTGATTTATTGCATGCAAAAATATGTGCAAATAGTAACTATATTATACATTCAGTAAATATATTATACAACAAGCCCCATGCAGCAATATATTTCTACAGCATAATTTTGTAAGTACTAATACATAAGCATTTCTATACAGCTATGTGAATTGCTATATGTGTCTGTTTATGTGCTAGTTGCTGTAAGAAATCTGGAGTGTATATTATTTAATACCAAAGTAGGCTCCTAAATTGTATGCAAGTATATGTGTGTGATATATGTATAATATTATATGCATTACGATAATAATATATGCAACACAGTGCATATAATTATTTGTCTTTTTAGCAGACTCGGTAAAACTAAAAAGTACCAATATCTTCATCAATATCTTAAGTACCAACAAGTACCAATATCAATATCTTAAGAGCAAAACAAGATATGTTGCTAAGCTTAATATTGAGATTTGCAGGAAATTCCATCCCTGTCTGCAGCCCACGCAGTGGTATGTTCTGTCATGTGCAATTTATGTATTTATATCCGTATACCACCCTTCATCCGAAGATCACAAGACAGTTCACAGCATGGGTCAGCAACTAAGCAAACTAAGACGCGCTGGCCTTCTGGATCTGGCCCACAGATGGTCCGGGAATCACCCCGTGGATCGTCAGCGCGCATGTTCTTTCCCTCTCCCTCACACGGCGCCTCCTCCCTCCCTCCTCCTGGCTTCTCCCCGCCCTGCCTAGAGGAGGAAGGCGACTGGGCCCCTCTCCTGAGCCCTTTTGTGCGCCGATCATCGTCCCACCGCCAGCCCCTGCCGCTCACAAGACACAGGTAAGCTTTTCCCTTTTTTAAAGGGAAATTCCCTTATTCCGAATAGGATCCCTCGCAAGAAAAGGGAAAAGTTGACAGCTATGGGAAGCAGCCACTGGGGCTCGTGGTGCTCTTGCATCACCCCCCCCCAAAAAATATAGTCTGGCCCCCCATAAGGTCTGAGGGACAGTGGACCGGCCCCCTGCTGAAAGTTTGCTGACTCCTGGTTCACAGCATAAGAATACAAAATGGGAGCACAAAATACATAATAAAACAAAAAGAAACCAATAACCCCTCTTCCACGAACTCATTCCAAACAGAGTGCACTCAATTACTGCAGAGAGAATAATTGGGTGCACTCTTCCCACCTTAGATCAAATCTATGCTGCCAGGTGCCATAAGAAAGCGGCAGAGATAGTGCAGGATAGTGCGCACCCCGGAAATGATCTCTTTCAGCTTCTGCCTTCTGGAAGAAGGTATAGGGTTATAAAGGCCAGGACTAGCCGCCTGAGAAACAGTGTCTATGCAAATGAAATTCTGGTTCTAAACGCAGCATAAGGGGTCTCTATAGTATAGTGTATTTTAAAATGGGGTTTTAGAGTTTTTAGGGGTTTTTGATTGTTTTATGTAGTTTTGTAGTAGTTTTATGTAGTTTTGTGGTAGTTTTATGTAGTTTTTGTGTAGTGTTATGTAGTTTTTCAATTTCATTGTTCTGCATGGGACAATGACAATAAAGATATCTAATCTAATCTAGTCTAAAATAGAATGTTAATCAGCCCAAGGCCTGGCAATAGAGAAATGTTTTCACCTGGCACCTAAAGATATGCAGTGAAGGGGTCAGGTGAGCCTCCCTCCAATGCAACCTGCATTGGAAGCTGGTCAGACAGTAGAAGAGAGGGGGGCACTAGCATCTCCTCCCCTCATGGTGATGGTCCGAGTGATCCCTTTCTCCCTTATGCATATTGAATTCAGGGATTGCCTGAGTGATGTAATGAGACGTCACTAGGCAACTATGCCACTTCAGAAACGTAAGTGAAACTGTTGTTTTGTGGCTATGTTTCACTTGGATGAATAATATAAGTGGGACAGAATGAAAAAATATCCTATCTGAGGCCATTCTTGCCTTTTGCCGGCATTTGTTACATGATAAGCCCACCCAAATCTGGGGGTCCTTTAGTCAACATGAGGACATCAAAATGATAAGTTGTCAGTTTTGGTTAACATCCCTGATGACAAATGCACTCAACTGAAAAGCAAAGCATGAGAGCATTGTGAAAAATTGTAAGCAACTCCAGAAAATCAAAATTATACTCCTTTCTTGCTTGTATATACATGTTAAAAAGTCAAAAGTGGCACTGAAGTTAGATAATGAATGTCTTGGTTGTTAAGCACCCGCCTATTTCTACCCGGACGCTGAGGTCCAGCGCCGAGGGCCTTCTGGCGGTTCCCTCATTGCGAGAAGCAAAGCTACAGGGAACCAGGCAGAGGGCCTTCTCGGTAGTGGCACCCACCCTGTGGAACGCCCTTCCAGCAGATGTCAAAGCGATAAACAACTATGTGACATTCAGAAGACATCTTAAGGCAGCCCTGTTCAGGGAAGTTTTTAATCTGTGATATTTTATTGTATTTTTGGTTTTTATGGAAGCCGCCCAGAGTGGCTGGGGAGGCCCAGCCAGATGGGCAGGGTATAAATAATAAATTATTATTATTATTATTATTATTATTATTATTATTATTATTACTATTTCCTGGATAAAAGTGCATGATTTGTAGCACAGAATACCCTTGATGAAAGCCCTTTGCTCCTTAACTTACATTGCCAAGGTAATAATTTGTTCATCCCCAATCACTGAGATACTATAATTGCACTAGGGAACTATGGTGTTGTTGGTTTTTTAAGCCACAGAAGGATGTCTTAATTTGTAAAATACAAATTCTGCATGATATGGGATTAACACTGAAAAATGAATTACCAAAGTTTCCTTTCATGCTTTCATGCTGGATTGGGTAACTCAGTGCTAGAAGCCACCCCCCAAAACAAACTTGTCCATAGTACAAGTTTAAGGAAGGGCAGAGAGAAAGCAAACACATTAGGAAATGGTTTTTAACTCCTCCTTGAGGGTTCTTCATTCTAATCTTGTTCCTGATCTTTAGCTTTTCTTTCCTGTTGGACAATCAGGCACCTGCAGCACCTGCTCACAAGCAAATATGCTATTTTTTTAATTTTAATTTTTATTGGGATTTTATTTACAACATAACACAAACCTCCCACCCCCAACACACAAATCCACCCTCATTAAACGTAAACATAACATACGGAGAACATAACATACAACAATACAAACAACCAAATAAAAGACTTCCTTTATCCTGTATCTGGCCTCCTTATTTACTTCTTATAAACTGTTTCCTTTATGAATAATTATTAAGATTTTTTCTATTTTTATAACTAATTATAACAAGCAAATATTCTAATCTTAGCAAAAATAGTTCGGTTTTCATCAAAATTCTCATGACCATGATTATATTTTTGCCTTCAGAGTCTCCTCTAACTTCACCTTTGCATAAATTTATGTGGAGACTCTACGCTGCACTACAGCTCCCTGAAATAAAATTAATGGTGACAAGAAATCTCAAGAGTTTTTGGTTCCAAACAGAAATGCATGTTCTGAGCTCTGTCAAACATTCCACCAAATTTTGAAGACCAACCTGATATTTTTACAGCATTATTCTTAATTTTCAGCATGACTTCATTAGCATACCATAAATTTTATATCCAGGGTACCTGCTAGGCACCCCACCCCCACAAATTACTTCTGGTTAATCAATGTCTTGATAAAGCTCTTGCTTATTCATATTAATTATTCCTTTGGGCTTCAAAATTGCTCCACGAGCCTCAAAATATGAGATAGTGAGCCCTTCAGTAAACTTAGGTTATACAACATTTTCGTCTGAAAAAGAAAGACAAATCCTAGTGTTCTTGAGGTAAAGCAAACACATCCCATCAAGAGAATCGCATCAGCCAACCTGGGATCTGGAAAACCCTTCAAGCATTCATAAGAAGCATGCTGTGTACTGACAAACCTATTAACAGTAAGAGGAGCTTAAAATGCACTTCTTCCTACATCTTTTTTAAAAAACAACAACTTTCATTTCCTTTGTGGTATGTTAAAAATATTGGTGTGCCACTGGAAATTAGAACACCATTAAATTAGGTCAACAAACATAAATGAAGTAAGGACAAATGTTCCTGGGTACTCTTAATGTCATACTTTATTTCCAACTGAACAGATGAAACTAAGATGAGTACAGCCTTCCTCTCTACACTTTCTGGCCAGAGGCACTCCAAGAGTTAAAAGGACATTATGTCCAGAGGGCTTTGTTCTATTTTCTTTCCTCTGGAAGAGCAATGAAAGCCAAATTGCCTTTTAAAATTCAAAGAACGTCAGCCTCCATTTTACTTGCTTCTTTCAACTTTCCAGTCAGATTCTGAGCAATAGATTATTTGTCCTGCTTTCCTGCCACCCTTTAATGCAATACACTAAATTTTGGCACTGTCACCATTTTGCATATGGCGAGCCTGAATGAAAAGGGGACAGAAAAGGGCAACTAAAATTATCAAGGGACTGGAACAGAATCTCTGTGTGGAAAGGCTAAAACATTTGGGATCTTGTTAGTTTAGAACTAAGTGGTGGGTGATATATCAGAAATTAACATTATGAAACAGAGACATTTTTACTAGGGCTACACTGGGAAGGAGACGGAAAATTTAGTATACATTTTCAACAGTGTTAGAAGGTGCACCCCTTGGCAATTATTTAGCAGTAGGAAAATGAGATGAGATTTTACTTATTCAGAAAGTATTGTTCCCGCTCTAAAGACGCGTCACTTAACCTTAGTGATCTCTGATTAGTTAGATTCACCAATGTGACTAGCACTGTCATTGGTCGACGTTCATTTAATCTGCCATTAGTAACATCAGCCCCGAGTCAGTTGGCTATGTAGCATTGTGACACCATTACAACAACTATAAGATATCTGAGGGTCTGGTGAAGGAAGGGGAAAGTTTTTCAGCAATCCTTTCTGGGCAATCTTCAGTGCAGGAACATGGCACACGGCAGTGGTGTGGGGGGCAATATATGTGAATTTTACCTTTCTACAATAGGTTGTGTTATGTACTGAGTTGAATAGGATCCAAACTGCAGGAGTCTGATTGGTCCTAGAACAATAGGATCCAAAAGGCAGCAGTCTGATTAGTCCTAGAACAATAGGATTCAGAATGCAGCAGTCTGATTGGTCCCAGAACAATGCAGCAGTATGATTGGTTGGCAGGAACCACCCAATCATGCTCCAGATAGAAGTGAATCCACAACCTGATTGGCTTACAGTAGAATTCCGGAATTAGCCAATCATGTGCAGCCCATTGTGTAAATAATGTATATAAAGCAGATACTTTGAGGGGACTTCCATTCATTCCTCCTCACCACTATGAGCTGAATAAAGAGCATGAAATCACTTTGCAACTCTGAGTATATTTCAGGTTGGTTTCCACACACTCACACACATCATTTGAATCCTCCAACCGGGCAAGCAGCATTATCAGAGGTCTGCACCACATTCCAGCCAGACTGAAACACTCAAGGAGTGCGCCAAGGAGAGCTGGTGATGCCTGCAAATATGACATTTATGCATGACATGGGTATGAACCAACCCCAAGATCCACCTTGTATTTGTGTCTCTGTGGTTATTTCCTCTGTGGTTATTTTATGTATTTTTGTGTTTTTACACTAAACCCCCCTGTGATCCCTGGATGAAGGGTGGTATATAAATTTAATAGATACAATCACTGTGGCCTTTTTGGTGCCTGTTTGCATCCTCCAATAGGCCTCACATGAGGCTATATAGAATGCTGCCTATGGAATTCTATATAGCTCTGTTTGTTTGTAAAAGCAACACAGGATTTTTAAAGCAGAGCTTTTAACTTAAAAAAAATAAAAATGTTCTGCTGTTGTGTTTTAACAAAAAAAAGAAACCGGCACTCTAGAGTGCTCCGCAGGCAACATTTAGACCATTTCACTTCTTAAAAAGCACATACTTTAAGAAAAAGGAGGATATAAAGCTATAACAGACAGAAAATTTGGGAGGGTGTGGAATGACAGAGCACTGGAAGGCTTTGTGGTAGGCCCTGGTTCCACAGGACACTACTACCATTGCACTTTGAATGGGGAGAAGCAAAGTTATCCCAAATCACCCCACTTCACCCTGTTATACATTTCTGTAGCTGAAAGACTGAGTTCAGCTTGGTGGGTTGTAAATTGGTGGGTGATGACTTGCAATGACCATGTGTAATTGGGCCACCCCGAAAACAATAATGCAAAATATATTATTGTTACATTGAAAAATCTCCCTCTAAATATCCATTTTACACAAGCTTTCATGGTACATAAAATGAATTGGATAAGCATCTGAGGAATCATGGGGGAAGCCAGGTGGGTCTTGATAAGACCAGTAACATTTCTTAGGGAACTGCACATTTTTCAGAACTTGGTAACAAAATATTCAGTTCCAGCGTCACTCAGACTTCTATTTAAAATCCATTTTAAGTTTCACTTTGATTTTTCCTTCAATCCAAGCATTATTTCCAACTGAATTATATTAATTGGCTTTCCAAACAGACTTTCACCAACGTGTCATAAATAAAATTCCATACACGTGGAAAACTAGTTGTCCTCCAGAGGGAGAAGGCATTTGAATACCCCAAGTGGGAGAACTCGTGGCTCCCCAGATCTTGGTGGACTACACTTCCCATAATCCCTGACTATTTGCTATGCTAGTTGGGATTTATGGGAGTTCACGGGTTACAGGTTCACCACTCAGGTAATCCCAGACAGTTTTACTATCTCAACAAAAATAGCCCTTCCACATTTCCCCACAAATGGTAGTTGGGAATATGATGCATTTGGATTTCAAAAGGCATGTTCTCAAACTCTTCCCTGCCAGGATAGGTTTGTGTTCTGAATATCCGTATGAACTGCTCTGAGATTCCTGCTGGAAGTAGTAGCTAAGTGTAATAAATAAACTGTTCATCTGCACTCAAATGCAATGCACATATACAATACAAAAGGGGCATTAAAAGTTTATACTTTTTATCCCTCAGCTGTGATACCTCACTCTATTAGGTTGCAAGGCAAACAGCACCAAACGACTGTGATTAGAACAACACTATTTACTGAATAAAATCTGAGCAACTTTTACATGAAAGAGGCTTCCAGTTTTGACTTTTGGATACAACCAAGCAGGAATGACACGAGTCCACCATCTCAGTGCAACACTCACCATTTTAGAATGAATTAATAGGAATGATACAGGCTTGATTTCAGCAGCTGTTGGGACCAGCAGGGTTCTTTCAGTCAAGCACAAAGACACTCTGCCATCACTTCCCAGACAGATGCATTAGGATCAAGCAGTTCACACAGACATTCTGTCTACAATATTCCTATGTTAACAATGATTAATCATATTAACGAATAGCAGTCAGCTGTTCAGTTCCTCTGTGCATACACAGATTCTGAAAAGTGTGGGGGGGGGGGAGATTTGTTTAGCCAATATAAGAATCCTGGAAGCTACCTCTGATGTTATTGAGTATATTTGTAAGGAAAAAAAAGAGGAAGAAAGAATAAAGCCCTTCTGGATTGGATCAAAAGTCCATTAAGTCCAACATTCTGATCTCAAAGTGACCAATCTTCTTGAGGCAAGGGGACGAGAACTGTTCACAGTATTCCAAGTGTGATCTCACCATAGATTTGTAGAACAGCATTATGATATTGGCAGTTTTATTTTCAGGCCATTATTAAATGATCCCTAACAAGGAAACCACATTTTTCACAGCTGCTGCATACTGGATCAGCTTTTTCAATGAGTGATCCACCATGACCCCAATATCTGTTTCCTGACAGTTCAGACTGCATCAAGACCAGATCCAAAAAAATCTTACAATGAAGCCATCTACTTCCGTCTTAGGCCTACAATGGAAACACACAGTCTTGGAAAGAATCATATTATGATTCCACTAGGAGCATTTGAGTGACCCACCATGTGATCAGAGGTTTCCAGTTGACTATCAGCTATCAGAATGAATAGCTATTCACACTGCAGCCTGCCATTTTGCACTTGCTTGCTCACTCACTCCAACCTCCAGCAGGACTTGGCTTCTTCTGAGAGCAGAGGGGACGTAGTCACAGCAAAAGGAAGACTGTCTACCTTTTGCCTCTGTGTTGTCAGCAGAAGCCATGTACTGAGGATGCATGAGTGGCAGCAATAGCAGGCTGAAGCACCAAGAGGTCTGGAAGAAGACTTTCCATAGAGGCTGATAATCATTAGCTATGATAGCTCCTATTAATGTTACCTGGAGGCCTCTGAACTTACAGCGACTGGTTTGAAGTCTGCTGTGTGAACTGGACCATAGTGCCACATACTCTCTGTTATATATGTGTGTGTGAAATGCAATACAAGTATTAATGTCGCTGCAAGTTCACAGATCAGTATTCTGATGTCCTAGCAATGCTGACTTTTAATGAGCACAGTAATAGCAGCCCACTGTTAAGCACTGGAGGGGTCATCTCATCAATGCTGTGGTCTATATTAGTCATCTAGAATAGATAGATCTTAAAGCTTCAGGTTCCTCCCCTTCATATCCAAGTTAATTTGGTGCTCGACATCTGCTTAAGTCATTACAGTACAATCAGTACCTCTGCGACTGAAGATTCACAGTCCACAATTGACTGCTCCCTTCAGTGCTTTGGGGGCACAGATCAGCAGCTCACTCTTTCTGCTTTGATGTGCATGCTCTGTGCCAACAACTCCAAAAGATGCAGATCTAATGAATTGGCTTTAATGGTCCTATTTCCCACTTAAATGGCTTTGTTTTAATTGGCTGTGCTACTCTGTGTCCAGAACTACATTGAAAAGTTCACGGCATACATGCTAATGGTCCCTTTCTAATTACTGCATAATGTACAAAGGTCTGACAGAGCAATTTCAGAGGTTAGGCGCCATCATTAGTAATTCTCTTTATATTTAATTCGACAAAAATCGCTACAATCATGCACAAGGAATGTAACCGAAACAATATATATATGCAATCTAAATATATTTTATTATATAACTGTACTTTTACTTGTGGGTTTTTTTTAAAGGAGTTGGTTTTTCTTACTTAATTTAGCCACATGCAGCTGCAAACTCAGCTACTCATACGATCCCCCAAAGTGTACTTAACTTTCATGGATCACCTCTCTAGGGTTGAACATAACTGGTTTTCTACCTTCATTTACCGGATGAAAAGAGTAACGGCTGTACCATTTACTAGCAAATATGCACACAGGGTTCCGTTCATGAGTAAAGGCAACAACAAATCGGTGAACTAGAATTACTGTCTATATGAGACTTTTAAAGTTTTTGCTATTCTTCTGGCAATGATATCAGTCATAGCTGGTGATATCATTTGTAGCTAGTGCAAAATGCTAAGGCTAGTCTCCTTAGAGAGCAGCCACAGGGAGCACATCATTCCTATTCCAGCTCATCTGCACTGCTAGATTCAGTGCCCAGTTCAAAGCACTGGTAATAATGGCCTAAACGATCTAGAGCCTGCATGCTTTAGGGACCACCTCCAAACATATGTACTTCCTTTGTTGGATTACCACTAATTAACTCCTAAAGCAAAAGCTTAAGGGGAATTTGAACATATGAAGTTGTTTTATATCAAGCCTGATGCAGCCTTAGGATGATGCAGCTGTTAAATAAATCTAATCTATATTCAGAAAGACCATTGGCAGAGTCCAGTATCATACACACTGAGAGGCAATGGGTTTGCATGATCTCAAACAGAGGCTTCTCCTAACCATACAGATTGAGGGGTTTTTTTTTTAGTTGGAAGTGTTCAGCACTGAAAATGTGCCACAAAATATGCATTAACTCCAACCCATTCCTCTAAGTTACAGTACCTCCCCAATGATGTTTTTGTTCAGGCAAAATCTTTGAGGAATTTCAAGGAAGCTCAAGGAATTTCAATACGGCCAATGCAATTTCTTTGGGGTATTTTACATGTTCTGATTTTTGGGGGGAGAATACCTAGCCTTTCAACCATGGGATGATAAACTAGAGGAAGAAAATCTTATACTACATGAAAATCGGATTTGTTTCTTTGAGTGAACATTTCCTCAACTACTAACCGACTCAAGTGCAATATGAAACTTTCAAGGAACATATACCATGGATCCAAGCCTCCCACACCAGCCAACTATTTTCATCCTCTTCACCCTTGTTTTGTTTACCATATAGCTTGACAAAGAATTCTGGAAAACTCCAAAGCTTGCAGACTATCAAATTTTGCACAAGGATGTGGGGCGATGATGATGATGATGAAAATATTTCCAAATGTTTCAGTAGCACACACACTTCAACCACAGAGTTAATTGGCTTAAGCCCATAAATTTATTGATTTACCATAAATTGGCTTCAGCTCATTTTTGTTTTGAATTGTTGCTGTCATCTTGAAATGCCACCCCTCACCCCCGGATATCATTGATCCTGGACCTTGTGGAGTGGGGGTGGAAGTTCTTCTTACTGTCCCACTAGTAGACTTCCTCTGTTGTGACTCTGTGACGGTGGAACACCCTCCTCCTGGATGCTCAGGCAGCAAACACTCCAATGGGTTTCTACCATCAAATTAAAACTTAACTGTATTGCAGAAGAATCCAAACCCCAGCCAGCCAGGCAGCATGGGGCGTGATGGAGTTGGCTCATTTTTGGTCCAATGGCATTAAGCAACAGCAGTGGGGCTGGACTGACTCAACTGCTACTCCTCCCTCTGCTAGAATGTCCTTGGCTACCGCCAGCACAACTCACAGCCACCTGCACTTACTGGGTGCAGAACAGCAAGTGACCCCCATCCAGTTACTTAAGCCTATTGATTTTCATGGGCCTACTCTGAGTATGATTAATGCTGGATACCACCCATGGTGTTTACACACTTTGTATTCTGTCTTTTCTTTTGTTCCATCAAAGTGCTTGAATTCTCCCTATATCATCTTTAGAATGGTGCAATCGTTATCTTTAGTTACTGTACAGCATGTTCCAATCAAAGGAAATCTCAGATCCATCATTGCATTCTGTTTTGAACCAAATTCATCAGCAACAGTATTATTTACATTTAATCTTCATTCTGAGCGGGTCTGTGTTCCCCTCCCCAGCCAGAACTTCTATTGCATTGTGCCGGGTAATGAGCAACATCTTCATTAAGCATCAATTGGCAATCAAATAAACAAGAAGATCTTAAAGTATCATTCCCCAACCTGCAGGGTTCCAGTAAAGGAAATAATAAAGTGAAATATGAAGAATAAGCCTCCTCTTCTAGAGGAAGAGGTCTAATTAAAATAGGACTTAACAACTCTATGGATTAATTGGGAACCAGCTGAGAAAATTAGACCTTGGGGAATAAGATTACACCCAACACAAACCAATTTTATTCTCAAGTACAGGTTATGTGCATAATGCTTTGATTTTGGAGTCAAACTGCATGGCGAGGTACACTTTAAAAATTATACCAACTTCCTATTACAAGTTCGTGAAATTACTGGTGACAGTGAATTCTGAAATCATTAAAAACTTTCTGACCGCTATACCAGACAACCCATCACCAGGCTTAAAATGCACATCTTAGTTAGCTGCTAGCCAGTTTGAGGACCTGCAAAGCCCTCCCTGAGAATCTTTTTCTAGCTATTGATGCTATTTAAGTCACCTGCAAAATTTCTCAGATATTTTGCCTGAGCAGTAACTTCCAAAATCACCTTTAAATTCCAGTATTCAATATCCTAGGCCTAGGAGATGGCTCCTATGCCTTATGGTCAGACATCTCTTTCCTTGTAACTTGAAGCCATTGTTGTGGGTCCTATCCTCTGCAGCAGGAGAAAACAAGATCGCTCCATTGTTTATCATGCCGTTAACATTATTCATTATCAGTTTTAGTTAAACCCTTTGGGGGGAGGAGATCTATCATTGAGGATGATACCCAGCTCTACCTCTCTTTTAAATCAGAACCAGTGAGGGCGGTGAAGGTCCTGTGTGAGTGTCTGGAAGCGGTTGGAGGATGGATGGCGGCTAACAGATTGAGGTTGAATCCTGACAAGACAGAAGTACTGTTTTTGGGGGACAGGAGGCGGGCTGGTGTGGAGGATTCCCTGGTCCTGAATGGGGTAACTGTGCCCCTGAAGGACCAGGTGCGCAGCCTGGGAGTCATTTTGGACTCACAGCTGTCCATGGAGGCACAGGTCAAATCTGTGTCCAGGGCAGCTGTTTACCAGCTCCATCTGGTACGTAGGCTGAGACCCTATCTGCCTGCGGACTGTCTCGCCAGAGTGGTGCATGCTCTGGTTATCTCCCGCTTGGACTACTGCAATGCACTCTACGTGGGGCTACCTTTGAAGGTGACTCGGAAACTACAACTAATCCAGAATGTGGCAGCTAGACTGGTGACTGGGGGCGGCCGCCGAGACCATATAACACCGGTCTTGAAAGACCTACATTGGCTCCCAGTACGTTTCCGAGCACAATTCAAAGTGTTGGTGCTGACCTTTAAAGCCCTAAACGGCCTCGGTCCAGTATACCTGAAGGAGCGTCTCCACCCCCATCATTCTGCCCGGACGCTGAGGTCCAGCGCCGAGGGCCTTCTGGCGGTTCCCTCATTGCGAGAAGCAAAGCTACAGGGAACCAGGCAGAGGGCCTTCTCGGTAGTGGCGCCCGCCCTGTGGAACGCCCTTCCAGCAGATGTCAAAGCGATAAACAACTACCTGACATTCAGAAGACATCTTAAGGCAGCCCTGTTCAGGGAAGTTTTTAACGTGTGATATTTTATTGTATTTTTGGTTTCTATGGAAGCCGCCCAGAGTGGCTGGGGAGGCCCAGCCAGATGGGCGGGGTATAAATAATAAATTATTATTATTATTATTATTTGTATGGAGAGTTTTGGATGCAATCATCAAGTCTCTAATCCCAGCTCTGCCAAAGATAAAGGTAAAGGTAAAGGGACCCCTGACCATTAGGTCCAGTCGCGGACGACTCTGGGGTTGTGGCACTCATCTCGCTTTACTGGCCAAGGGAGCCAGCGTACATGTCATGTGGCCAGCAGGACTAAGCCGCTTCTGGTGAACCAGAGCAGTGCATGGAAACGCTGTTTACCTTCTCGGCAGAGCGGTACCTATTTATCTGCTTGCATTTTGACGTGCTTTTGAACTGCTAAGTTGGCAGGAGCAGGGACCGAGCAATGGGAGCTCACCCCATCACGGGGACTCGAACCGCCGACCTTCTGATTGGCAAGCCCTAGGCAAAGGCAAAGTTGGCTGAGCTAAGGCTGGGTGAGTCCCCAAAAAGGGGTGACATGGGGCATGGCTGGGACAGTACCAGAGAATAGGAACTTAGGCGGGATTCTAAGCCTGTTCAGCTCACTCCCCTGACCTAGCAAACCATCACATAACACTATTTCAAAGGCTTTTTTCCTTTGAAAAAAGGCAGAGCCGCAACAGCAGTCCCACCACTGAACAGCTTTTGCAGCTGGTCTAACTTTATGCCATGTTCTTGAGCATAAGATTACTCCCTTAGTTTGTGGAGAGGAGAAAAGGTCCAGAAGTATAATTTGACTCCTATGAATTGCTCTTTTGGGAATGTATATCACACTTCAAATTCTTCCTCTCATCTAAATGAGTACTATTGTGTGCAACTAAAGTAGTGTGGCCAATAGAGATATATACACAAGGAATGTCTGCTGTCCAAATATCTAAGGCGGTTCATCATGGAGTACACCTACTACAGGTTGAACTCAGTAGTAAAAATTCACAGGCTGGCTTTGTTGAAAACCCTAACTTCTATTTATGTCTTCAAAATATGCCTAGAATTACTGCCGATATCCCCCTCCACCTGGCAAAACAAATTGTGAAACTATTTATAGGTATCTTGCTTTAGAAGACAGGGGTTGTCAGAGGCGTATAAGCACTTCAGGCTACATTCTGGAGGCAGTAACCAATGAATCAATAACTATCAGCAGGGCTTCTGCCGATATACTGCTGCATTAATGAGCTTAGATCAGACACACAAACTGGTTACTAACAGAATTGTCTGCCTGAGTTTTGTTATGGATTGGGAGAAAGAAAAATACTGTACCATCTTGTTTGTCATCCCTTTCAATTTTTGATGGTAAGCCTGCCTTGCTTCCTCTTCTCTGCAGGAAAGAAGCGAGTTTGTATTTTCCCCTTTTCAGCTATGCCTATACAATATTATTGACGTCATTAGACTGTACTGCAAATGATGAGTAAATTTGTCTCAAACATTTTATGTCAATGTGATTCAAAACTAGCACCGATCATCTCTTCCACACTGCAGTTTTACATCCTCCGTTAAGGCTGTGACAGTCTCCAGCAATAATAAAAAGTAATATGCTATGAAAATAACTAGGGTGATAATTTGGAAACAAAGAAGCAATAGGGATTTATGTACAAAATTCCTGGAAATTAATCCTTTCACTTGTCTTCTGTATAGCTCTTCCCCAGAGCATTTGAGTCATCCACCTCTTGTGGAATGAAAGCTCTCTGTATATTAAATCTATTATAGAAGCCACAGCCAGCCTATGAATCACTGAACCTTCACCTGGGCTCTCCCTGTATGACTCACTGTCTGTGACTGAGACAAGATGAAGATGGCATGGCTTTAAGCAGATGACTAGTGACAGTGCCTTAAGACAAGGAACTGATTGCTGAATTTAAACCCTAGGAATGGGGGATTAGGAGCACATTCTAATATATGTTCCAGACAAAACTGTACCAAGAAATGTACACAGCTGGACAGAAGTAATGCAAACATAGTCACCTGCTTAATGTAGGAAACAGGTGCATCCATCATGCTAAGCCAAACTCCGAGCCCCTGGGCATTGCTCAACTCTGGGGTTACAGAAGAAATCCCTTGAGGAGCTGCCCCAATGCACCAAGTGACGCACTGATGTTATTCCCGCAAGCACTTAAAATTAACCATATTCAGCTGTACTTTACTCAGTGGGCCCCAATTCTGTTGTGTATAATTACCAGCATCTTTCCCCATCCTAATATTGTGTTCACATTGACAAAGTCTCATCTATGGCACTCTGTTTAACGACACAGAGATGATTTTCCAGCTGGACCCTAAATTAACTCCATGTAAATAAACAGATGGCTTTTTGTCTGTTTTCCTCCCATATTAGCCTGAAGCTAGAGATGCCACTTGGTTTCACCTAAAGCAAAGTTTGAAGCTAATTTTGCCATTTATCTTTGGGCAAAAACATTTAACTAATTTTAAAGGGGCATTTAAATTACTTGTTTGGGGGCATTTCCCACATCCATAGTTGGAACCACAAGGCCAGCTCAGGGAACTGAACAGCCCTATACAGTGGTACATCGGGTTAAGATTCGTTCTGGAGGTCCATTCTTAACCTGAAACTGTTCTTAACCTGAGGTACCACTTTAGCTAATGGGGCCTCCCGCTGCAGCCATGCCGCCGGAGCACACTATCCATTCTCATCCTGAAGCAAAGTTCTTAACCTGAGGTACTATTTCTGGGTTAGCGGAGTCTGTAACTTGAAGCATCTGTAACCCAAGGTACCACTGTACAGCTGTAAACAACAGTTGTAAACACTGCATCAGAAGTGTTTCCTTTAATTATGTGCAGATTGTTATTCAGGGTAGCTAATGATGTAGCGGCACTGGTACCACTTCCAATATTCATTTGTTTCAAGTATCTGTTTGCACAAAGGCCTAGGTATGCAACACAGATTCTCTGCCCCCTGCCCCCCTCCCTCCCTACAGCAATGGCATGTAATAGATTGTGCAATGGCTCCTGAGCAGTGGACTGGGAACACATGAATCTGTGTGTTATGTATTAAGCTTGGATCCTAGAACAATAGGCAAGTAGGATCCTAGAATGCAACAACTGATTGGCTTGCAGTAAAAGACCAATCAGGCTCCAGGAGGAAGTTAATCAGCCTATTAGGCTGGTAGGATCATAGAATGCAACAACTGATTGGCCTGCAGGAAAAGACCAATCAGGCTCCAGGAAGGAAGCAGAATCAGCCAATCAGACGGGACTCGTTGTGTAAATAATGTATATAACAGCCTGAGGTTTGGGGGGGCAATTCAATCACTGTTTTACAAGCTGCAATAAAGAGCATGAAATCACTGCAGGACTTCGAGTATATTTCACTGTGGTCCTCCAGGTGTGGTTAAACTACAACCTCCATCACCAGAGACCATTGGCCATGCTGGCTGGGGCTGATGGGACCTGTAGTCCAACAACTCAGTGTAGCTCAGAGACTCTTAATCTCAGGTTTGTAGGATTGAGTCCCAAGTTGGACAAAAGATTCCCGTATTGCAGGGAGTTCTCAACCTGTGGGTCCCCAGATGTTGTTGGACTACAACTCCCATCATCCCTGAGCTCTGGCCTTGCTAGCTAGAGGTGTTGGGAGTTGTAGTTCAACAACACCTGGGGACCCACAGGTTGAGAAAGGCTGGACTAGATGATCCTCAGAGTCCCTTCCAACTCTATGGTTCTATGATTCTAGGACTCTTTCTATCACTCTAAACTTCCTGAGAGCCACAGGGTCACCACCAATGACAAACCCTTCTTCAAATGTTCATTACTCTGCACAGGGTGAGCATAGTCTCGTTTGTGACTCTAAAAAGTATTATTTTTTAAATAAATGCTTTCAGCAGTGTGCTGCCCCCCCATAGCTTCTGCAAGTGCACCTTCTTCAGTTTCTGACTTCTGGGTAAAAAACTCAGAATATCTAACCTGTGGATATACCATAGATGGTAAATAACAAAATTTATTTAACTCTGCAAGCATCTACAGTGGCACCTCGGTTTAAGAACAGCCCTATTTACAAATGATTCAGTTTACGAACTCCGCAAAACCGGAAGTAGTGTCCCGGTTTGCGAACTTTACCTCGGTCTAAGAACAGAATCCGAACGGTGGCAGGAGGCCTCATTAGGAAAAGTGCACCTCAGTTTAAGAACAGTTTAAGAACGGACTTCCGGAATGGATGAAGTTCATAAACTGAGGTACCACTGTATTCCATTCTTGCTGGCAGAGGGTTCTTCTCACCCTCAGAACCAGGAAGCCTTTTTTCCTTTTCCAGTGATATATGGTAGATTCTGACAATCGCATGTTGATGTTTGCAATGTTCATATGATCACAACTGAACTAAATGGCATAATGGACTCCAATACCACTTCGCTTCCAATAGGCTATGAAATTCATATGTGCACATTGTTATGGGGGGTGGGGGGGTGGGAGAAGTGTCTGTATGAAAATTAACCTTATGGAGCAGTGGAAAAACTATTTTTGTGAAGAGGCTTCCCGTGCAGTTTAGGTGTGTTGTGGATTACATCTGCAGTTTAAGCTGTTTCACATAATTCTGGGCTGAATACCTTCAACCATACCCTGCCAAAAGTGGTGGGAAATTACTCTGACGATGATGGTGGTGGTGGTGATGGTGATGGTTATGGTGATGATGATGATTATAGCCGGTGGGCAGTGGTTTAGATGTGATGGGCAAAGGTTTCTTGTCCTCTTTAAACATTAAATGCAAGGCTCTCCACAGCTTTCCATCCATGTTTCCTAGGTCAGAATGCCCATAGGACTGATGTTCCTGCTTGTTTGCCAGATGCCTTCACATAGTTGCCACTCAAATAATCTTGGTATCTCATTTTATTTATGAGTTAGACTTTAAACATTCTGACTAACGCTAAAGGAGCAAAATCTAAACATATTTCATTTAACAGAATAGAATACTGATGAAGCATGTTTATTTTAATACATGCACGGTGTAGGATTTATTACAATTTATACAGCACCTTTGATGACTCACAGCTGAAGTGCGCATTCATTACACAGAGGGAAATGTGTGTTTGAGTTGCCAATGTCTCCCTGGGCAAAATCAAAGCTTTGTCTAAGGTCACTTATCGATGATCCTTCACTTACACATGCAGGTCATCCTTAAAACCATCAAGCAAAGCAGATGCATGTATGTGTGAGCTATTATATTACCAGTGGGGAAAGAAAGCGAAGAAGCAAGCAAAATTCCGGTAAACAAAAACAGGACATTAAAAGGCAATCAGGAATATATTCACCTTGGCTGTTGTGTTCATACTTGAAACCGTATCAACACAAGAAGTACAGCAGGAAAAACAACCGTAAACACAAATGTGGAGCCTTTTTTAATTGGTCCTGCTTGTCACACTTAATTTTCCCCTGATTTCATTTCAGACTATTATTAAATTCAAATGAATACATTAAAAAAGGCATCCTGTTAACATTAGCTTGTGCATTCCATTCCACATCCAGCCCTTATATGAACAACTGCTTCAGCTTTTTGTGTTTCTTTCAGGGCAAAGGCAAAACATGGATTACATCCAATTTTTAATCAGCTGTACAGATGGGTTTATTTCACAAATGCACTAGGCTGCACAGATGGAGGTTCCTGAATGCATGACAAGGTGTAAAACTGTTACTGAGATTACAAAGGAACAAAAAGGAAGCAGTGGAAAATTATAATTAGCAGGGACTTGGTCTCTTAAGGGTTTATTAGTTCAGAACTTAAATTTTGTCATTGGTGTGCACAAAACAGTTTGCTAAGAAAGAAAAGGAAAGGAAAGAAAAACACATATCAGATTAAGTATGAAAACTGGTTGGGAGTCCCTCAAGAGCATATGCAATCTTGCAAGTATCTAACTCATTATGATACTTGATACAATTCCCCCTGAAACCAGCCAAAAGCATGATACAATAAATTCAGCCATCCAATCGCAGAACAAATTGCAGCGTTTTCTGAGGGGATTTGAAAAGGAAGGATTAGCTGAGGTTAATTTACAGGTATAAATACTGAAGGTGCTCATTAAAAGAATGGAGCACGATCTCAAGCAGGCAGCTTAAAGCCGATAACCTTCTATCCTTCAGCAACTGCATCTGAAATTCCCAAATGTTTGTGCCTAAATAATAGGACGTTCTGGTGTGTTGGACAATTTTCTTGTGGGTATCCGCATTTATTAACTATTTTTTGGTTTTAGCAATAAACTCATTCTAATACAACGAGGACGAGCTGCAGATCAGGGGCAGAGCAACTGTTTTGTATATGAGGAAGATCTCGGGTTCAGTCTCAGGCATCTCTGGGTGGACATGGGAGCCTGGAGAGCTGGAAACCCAGCTCTCAGAGCAGAAAATTCTGAGCTAGATGGATCAATGGTCTGACTTTCATACGGCAGCTTCCTACATCCTGACAATGTCACAGAATTTTGTGTGTATTGTCAATGTTATCATATTGGACATAAATACTAAGTGCTTCTTGGTTCCATGGCTATGGGTGCATATCAGTGGCTGGGCTGTTGGAGAAGGGGACGACAGAGGACGAGATGGTTGGATAGTGTTCTCGAAGCTACCAGCATGAGTTTGACCAAACTGCAGGAGGCAGTGGAAGACAGGAGTGCCTGGCGTGCTCTGGTCCATGGAGTCACAAAGAGTCAGACACAACTAAACGACTAAACAACAACAACAACAACTGGTAGGAGGAAGTATGCTGAGAGATGGCTGTGAAGCTGGGGCATTGCAGGACTAGAGAAAGTACTAAGATGTTGTGAGGAAAAGGGGAAGAAGCACGTTTGTCGATCCTCCTCCAACCTGTCAAAAACCTGGTTCTCCAACCAGCCCAAAGCCCTGGGGTTTATGAGCTTTGCCAGTTTAAGGCCCAATGTGGGTCCCACAAACATGTACACACGACAGCACTTGTAACAGCGCATGAGGGAAATGCTTCAAGTGTTGTTATTTGTACTGTGCTAGGACCACGACCCTAGGCCTGATCTCACTATGCAGAAGTCATCGCTATATTTCCATATGTGTTAATTATTCCAACTGTTACTATCATTAAATAAAAGACATGACTCACGGACTGCTACCTGTAAATGTACATATCTTTGTAAATTAAGCATCACCCTGCTGAACGAACTCATGGCTTCTCTCCCTCACCCAGACATTCTACTATCCTAACAAAAAAGGCTATCAGTTTACCCAAACTAACACAATCTGGGGGCATGACCTCATTTCAGAGAAATAGCTATGTAGCCCATTTATTGTTTACCTTCTTGATAGTGTTTCCCCCCCTTCATCATTTTTAGGTCAGAGTGAACAGATTTTGTTTGGGTGGATCATATGAAGCAGCTTTTATGGCTTCATAACTTGCTTCCACCTATTCTAAAAATAAATAGGTATTTCATAATTTAAAAGTGGGCAGAAAAAAAAGAAAGATAGGAACTCAATTTCGTTTGGAAAGAATTGCACAGCAAAATTTTACCATCTGGTGGTGTCCGATTATTGAAGGTCTATTTTTGACGGCTTCTGAAATGTGCAACCATGGTCAAGCAAGTAGATAAAATGTTATCATCTTTAATACTGTTTTAAGCAAAGTAGATTGTTGAAAGTGGTAGTACATGTTAAAGTGTATTCATTAAATTCCTTTTAACACCATTGTGGTTTCTCTTTTGGGCCCCATGAATCTCTAAATTTGACACTGCTAATTGCACTTGTAATATGCATTAAGTGCACCTGTTTAACTTCATGCAATGCCCAAGGCAGCAGACGATTGTGATCAAATGCAATGTGAATCGTGAAAGAATCGTTTATACTGTAGTGACTATCTGGTGCATGTTGATGCACAAAAGTCATCTGGGATTCTCAGTGTTCACATGTGAATGTCAACATTCACCAAATTTTGGGCAATCAGCTGCATCATCGTCATTATTATTAAAATTTGTATATTGCCCTTCATCCAAAGATTCTAGGGCAGTTCACAAAAAATACAAAATGATAACACAAAATATATAATAAAACAAAAACAAAACAATAACACCCCCCTCCCAAACACATTTAAAAATTGAGAGATTGTTAATCAGCCAAACACCTGGTTGAAGAGAAACATTTTTGCCTGGTCCCTACGATATGTAATGAAGTGCCAGGCGAGCCTCCCCGGGGAGGGCATTCCATAAATGGGGAGCCACCACAGAAAAGGCCCTCTGGACCTCTGATGGAGGAGGCACATGAAGAAGGGCTCATATGATAATTGCAGAGTCCAGGTCAGTTCATATGAGGAGAGGCGGTCCTTGAGGTATTGCGGTCCTGAGCTGTTTAAGGCTTTATTGGTCAGAACCAGCACTTTGAATCAGGCCCAGAAACAAATCTGTCTTGCCCCAGTGAGCAACCTGGCCACTGAATGCTGCACTAGCTGAAGTTTCTGAAATGTCTTTAGAGGCTGCCCTACATATAACATCTTGCAGTTATCTAACCTAGAGGTTACAAGAGCATTAGGTTATCCCTGTCCAGATAGGGGTGCAGCTAGGCTACCAGCCAAAGCTGATGGAACATACTCTGCACCACTGAGCCGCAAGTGACAGCAATGGATCCAGAATTACCCGTAAGCTGCATACCCGCTCCTTCAGAGGGAGTATGACCCCATCAAGAGTGGGCTACCTCCCATCCATCTGGTATAGGGATCCACCCTCTAACAGTGCCTCAATCTTATCGGGAATGAGCTTCGGTTTGTTGGCTCTCATCCAGTCCATTACTGGGGCAAGGCAATGGTCCAGCACTTCCACTGCCATGCCTGCAGATGCAAAGAAGTAGAGTTGTGTCATACAGTGGTCCAGTTCTCATGTAATGCAAAGGCAAACTATGATTCAGCATGCAAGGACTCAAGAGTAGAAATTGTGGTTATACAGTGGTACCTCGGGTTACATATGCTTCAGGTTACAGACTCCGCTAATCCAGAAATAGTACCTCGGGTTAAGAACTTTGCTTCAGGATGAGAACAGAAATTGTGCAGCGGCAGCACAACAGCAGCAGGAGGCCCCGTTAGCTAAAGTGGTGCTTCAGGTTAAGAACAGTTTCAGGTTAAGAGCAGACCTCCAGAATGAAATAAGTTCTTAACCTGAGGTACCACTGTATATTACACATTGTCAAATTATTGGTTAGCGCCAGGTACAGTAGGAGGAGGACTAGGGAAGGAGGGAAGCAGTCAAGATTTTTGCTCTGAGTTCATACAAGTTTGGCTTAGTGTTACATGTGAACGAAGCCAATATGCAACTTGCAATTTCATAGCCACAGCCTCTGCAGCCCTTGAACATGAGACTCCATAACGTATACTAAGCTAACAATTCTAGAGTTAACAGAAAAGTATGACAGATCACCCCATTTACACATTTTAAATGTTTTTACCCAGCCTCTCTAAGTATTTGACGCAGCTTGCAAACATCATGAAATGTTAAGCTTACCTAATATAGTGGGCCCTGCGGAGTTTTCTGAAATGGGCAAGGAGGTACAATGACATTTCCTTCCCCTTCCTAAGATCTTATGCTGGAACATCAGGATGACTTCTGAGAAGGCTTTGATCTCCGTGTCCTAGATGAGGAAACTTGTAGCAGAGTCCTACCTACTCATCTTAATTGGCACGTACTTTGCATCGGGAAAACTCTGATGACTGCAGGTCATAAGCAGGGAAGGACTCTTACCTCCAGCGCCTTGAATAGGGTCTAGAAACTATCCCTTTCTCATTCTACAAATTATTAAGAATAACAGATAACTGAATAATTGACTCCTTTTTTCCATAATAAAGAGAATGTTTTTGTGCATCCAAGTGCACACGTGTTAGAAACACCTGTCCTCCAGTAGATCTCAGTATCTTGCCACCAACGCAAACACGACTTACACAGTTACAAGTGTCTCTCAGTGTACCATCTGTTCCATTAGACAACTGTCTTTTCTATCACCAAACTTCCACCAGAGGCTATCAAAATGTCATGGATTATGGTTTGGATTGAGAGAAGGAAAATGCTAACAACATCCCTCTTGGCAATTCAAGGGTAATCTGACCTTATTTCTAACATACCCGTTACTGTATGGACTTTTTCAAATCAATCTAAATATATCAACTGAGGCCTGACATTAAGCAGGTGACACCATTAGAACTGTCAATGTAGCCTTATATTTTTATAAAGTATTATTTTACACAGGAGCATCTGCTCTGTGTTTAAAGTCTACAACACCAGCTGTTGGGAACAATACCTTTAGCAGATAAGGAGCAAGGCAGCCATTCATTTAATTTAAATTCCACTGCTAAGGTTGGCTGTTAATTAGATAGTGTTGCAAATGGGTTACATTGAAAATGACTGGTGTGTGTGTGTGTGTGTGGTGGGGGCTATCTATTAGTGATCAAGAGAGTTTTACTGACATCTGCTAGGGTAAAAATAGATGTAACAATAATGAACACTTTTGCTCTCCACATGCATGCCCAAATAATATTTAAAATGGTTTGTGTGTCTGTGTGCGAACAGTGTACTTTTAATAATAAAAGGGGCATGTGGGTGAAGGGATATTTTCTTTGTGTGTCACCACATTTTCTAATATATGGAAGGCAACATTAAAGATATCCAAAGACATGCCTCACTCCTTCTGCATTCCACTGCAGTCGAACAGAGGGATGGAAGAGAAGGTGGGTTGTGGTTGAGGTTGCAAATTGCCATGCATATGAACAAATGATAACATGGTCTAGCAGTGGAACAGTCTTCCTGTGGTAAAGAAGCAGAGGAGACCCCACCCATCAAGCAGATGGCATCATTAACAATTTGCATTCTTTTTCCTTCTCAAATAAAGAAAGGGGATTTTACTAACAGATCCTTTGGCTTCAGAAAAGATCCCGGAGAGCTACGGGATTTGAGTTTTGGGCCACTGTCACTGTTGAGAGCTGTTGTGTGTTTCCTATTTGTCTGGTTTTGTCTCTATGAGAAGAAACCAGTATCAGCCTGGCATACGGCAGAGGAGGAGGGGAGAGGGAGAGGCATGCCAGGGCATCTGTACCTCCTGGAGAGCAGTAGTTCAGATGGCCCTGCGGCTGCAGTGTGTGTCTGCTTTATAGTCCCCAATGCCCCTTAGAAACGAGATGAAAATCCACAGCTGCTAGCCTACTTGCCTCCAACTCTCAAATGAAAGCTTTCCAAGCCAGTTATCAATCACATTTCAAAAACATTTGTAAACCCAACCTTCAAAGTTGCCCAAGGGACTGGACTTAAAATACGTCACAGACAGACAGTGGATGGTAAACTGATGTATACGTTCTACACACAGTCTTATGCAGGAGCTTCTCTGGAACACCTCCAAATGCAAAATGCTTTGTTTTCCTACAAGAGGTGGAGGCTGCTGTCCAGTATTTTTGCTGGCTTTTGCTGTCATTAAACCTATAAAGGAAGACTAAAAGCTTACAACCAAAGGATTGAACTAGCTAAGTTAAATCAGGAAATGAATTTCAGCCTCCCGGAAACATAACCTTGGTCCCGGACCCACTATCATTACCAACATTCTCTCTTCACCCACTGACTAGACAAGCCATTGCTTTCTTTCTAGCCTCTTGCTAGTGTTTGTTTCCTTTCTAAAGTCCTTCTGCCTGCATCAACCCCCCATTCCAGGGGGAATCAAAGTAATAGCAGGCCTGGCCACCTCTCGTGACATTAAGGCAGATTGCATTGTAACTTCTTTAATCACCACCACAAAATCCCTAGCGTGTTTATAGGTATTTTTGCAAAGGCAAGTTAATGTAGCATTTTCCTATTACTCTGAAATTACTAGTGCCTATATGAGGGCATCTTGTTAGTTAAGGCTACATGGTTGAGCAGAACTCCCAGCTGCACTTAGCCAGCAATTTCCCCCCTGGCCCAATTCACTCCCAATTTGAATGGGCATGGAAGGATATCCCAATATCTCTGCCAAGTCAGCTTGTATGATGTGCCATTAGAGTATTTCTGCTGTTTTTGACTGGGGGAAGCTGAAAATGTATTTTTGTCAGACGTGTCAGTGAACAGAAAGGTAACACCAATGCAGTTGTCCCCCTACTGCAGAAATAATACCTGCAGCCATAACTATATTTTTACAATTAGTGGCAATGAATTAAGATGGGCCACTATAGGTGGCTGGAAACCTTATTAGCTAGAACTTTTTGGCAATTTCTAATGCAGGGGGAAGTTGCTGCTTGATAGCAAGCAATTTATAGATCAACATGTGGCCTTCTAGAGGCATGAGAGGACAAATCAATCCCCAGCTTTAATGCAAACCAAAGGCTCATTCATATTGTCAGATTCCATGTAATTATGTATGTGGGTTCACAGCTGCGTGGAGAAAAGCTAGTAGGAGGACAGCTGTACTCATGGGATTTCAGCAGTCATCTCTGATCACAGCTGCTGAAAACAGCACAACCTGAATCATGGCAAGGATTCCCCTGTGTGTACAGCCTGGTTCATACTACTACCCATTCTCCATGCTGCTATTTATAGCTGTGGAACTACGTGAACTGGTACAAAGACCTAAATTGGTAATTGAAACAATTCCACCTTCACTCAGTAGTACGGGGCCTAGAGCTAAGGCAACAATTGCTAAGAAACAGAGAGGAAAGTGAAACTAAACTAAAGCAACTGCTTTGCACCCCTGTGCCGTTTCCAATGCAGCGGTTGGTCGCTGCTGGTAACCAAGAGGGGCTGGGGCGAAATGGTGAGGAGGTCAGCATGGTCTGTTGAAATGTTGTGTTTTAATGCTGTAAAACAACCTGGGACCTTTAGGGTGAAGGGAAGGTAAACAATACCAGGAATAATAATACAGTAATATTAATTCATATTCACTCTGCTGCTGCGTCCACACTGCACTGATCTCCCTGCAGCCTTGTCCCTCCTTTTCCAGGTCACCAGCAGCAACCACTGTAGTGGGAAGTCAGGTAAGCATATCACTGCACCAACTCACCATGCCCAGCTGGCTACTACTGAAACTGTATTTGGGAAACACCCCCCCCCCCCAAATTCCCAAATGCCAACAACACACACACAAACACAAACCATGACATTAATAAACCTGGTTTCTGGCCAGGGATGCTCCAAGAACAGCCATGCTCATGCTTGTGAATGTGCATGTAACTGCAAGCTGGAGAGGCATGTATGTCTAAATCAATCTGTTCACACACACACACTGGTTACCATTAACTCCATCTTATTGTGGTGGGGGTGGTATGAGCAAAAGCGAACATACCAAGCTGTGTTTAATCAAAGATGAAGTGCTTTGCACAATACCAAATTTTCCTGTTCAGCAACAAAATGGTTAAATTAGTTATGTTGTATCTAAACTGTGTCCAATGCTGCAAACCTAAATACTGCGTGCCTACTAGAGAGAGAGCATAAGCCCTGTTAAACAAAGTGGGATGTTTTATTTGAGTAAGCATGCACAGAATTGCTCTACCTGCCACTCCGGGGGAAACAGTAAATAAGCCTGCTAATCAACGGATGGCTATTCTAACATGCACTTTGGATACTGGTCTAATTAACAGAGCACATGACTGCTGAAAAGGGCGATAAACATTAAAACCCCATCTCAATACAAATATTCTAGTGATCGAGGAGAATAGATTGTGTCTATCACTATTTTTATGAAAACTGTACCTAGATGTCTTCATTCACAACGTCAATCATTCTTTCTTCAGAAATTTACTTCTTTTCCATTCTCCGCTCCTTGTGTGGTTCCTGGTTACTCTGAAGGAACAACCTTTTAAATTCCCTGTTTCTTTTTCTCATTTTCACTGAAACTCCTAATCAGCTTGCTTGTTTTAGACTAATTGGCTCTGGCTGCCATCCCACACAGCCAGACCAGCTCTCCTACGGACAGGCACCGCCGTTTCACACATCATGCCTCTGCCACAGAACATACACGGAGTAAGGTTGCCAACTGACTGGGGCGGAGGGGGAAGCAAATGGCCTGACCTGCTCTTGTAGCTTTAACAATGTGATATGCAGAAACCAGCATGTGCAGCTTTCCACGGCATCACCTGCTAATAACACACTTGTGATACAGGTCTAACAAACAGAACAGGAACTAGCTGCTGTTCAGGATGTATCTGCAGAGAATGCACAGTTCACCAGCTGGTCTTAGAATAATAGAATTGCAGAGTTGGAAGGGACCTGGGGGGGGTGTCTTTCCAATGCACAAATCTCAACTAAAGCCACCATGACAGGTGGCAAAAAAACTCCAGTGAAGGAGAGTCCACAACTTCCCAAGCGAGTCCAGGACACCAATCAGGCAAATGCAACCAATCAAAGTTATGAAACATCCTCATATGATGCAGATATTTGCTAATCAGTTTCTTGCATCACCACTTAAATATATTAAGGTATACACTCAGAACATGGGAATAGTTCATGTGAACTTGCATGCAAACGCATTCAATGTTGCAGCACAGAGGCAGGAACATAAAAAGTTGCCTTATACTGAGCCAGGCCATTGGTCCATCTAAGGCAGTAGCTCTCCAGGGTTTCAGGCTGGAATTCTTCTTCCCAACCCTACCTGGAGGTGTTAGGAATTGGACCTGGGACCTTCTGCCTGCAAACCACATCCTCCAGCACTGAGCTACAGCCCTGCCTTCTACAAACATGCACCATAAACAAACCATTTCATGCTCAATCAATCTCTGAGGACTTACTACAATCTCTTGTAAGTAAATCCAGTGGAGGCATGTGGGATTTATTTCTGCGTGAAACAACATGCAAACTGATAGGGCTGCTAAAATCCAATTGCGGACAGAACCAGCCATACCATTGGGTAAAGAAAGGCAGCTGTGTCAGGCAGCAGGAGGACAGAGCTGTGAGTCTTTGTGCAATGACCTACATTCCCTTAAGTTAGCCTGCTGTCCTTGGGTGCAGTGGAGGGTGCTGCCCTATCACCAGGGTCGAAGTAAGATCTGCCAGTACACTCAGCTTCTGCACATGGAATCAAAATGTTTTGGGCTAGCGCTAATCACATACATGACTAACAATAGGTTTTTCTTTACAATCTCTCTGCAAACACCAATTAAATAATAATAATAATAATAATAATAATAATAATAATAATAATAATATTTTTTATTTATACCCCGCCCTCCCCAGCCAAGGCCGGGCTCGGAGCGGCTTACAAGCAATAATAAAAACAGGATGAATGATTACAACTTAAAAACAAAAATAAAATACAATATTAAAATAATGGAACATTAAAATATTAAAATGTAGCCTCATCGCAGGAGGAAAATCTAAAGGTCCACTGGGACATGTGACCTTTTCAAAGTTTGTTTCTAGTTGAAGAGAAGGCCCATGCTGCAAAACCCTTATTGCTACGTCTAAAATTTTTATTTCCTTTCTGCTTTTGCTGTGTTGTTCCTGTAGGTGCTATTCTCAGCCAAAGGTTTCAGGCAATTGTTTATCAACTGAATGGCTTATGAAGACTGGTCAGCACAGGGTAAACAAGAAGCCTTTTGCTAAATGACAGATGGTTGTCAAGCTAAAGGGAGTTCGTGGCTGGAGGCACTTTGAAAAACAACACATTAGCAGCATGCAGGTATTAACAAACTCTGCAGCTTTCGAGGCCACCTGTGGGCATCTGACCTACTTCAACCATGTCCACCTATGGTGAAGCAAGCACTGCCTTTCCTCAGCAGGTAGTAATCTTTCAGGAGGGCTTGCTGGGAACTGCAGGCCTCGCTGTTTGCTGACTTCCCAAATAGTTGCTTAGCAGTGTTGTAGGAAGGACAACGCAGCCATGTAGTATTTCTAGCTGCTTCTTAATCTCCTCTCCACCCACCCACCCCCACCGCCAATTGTCTCCCATCCACCTAATAACAGGAGGCTCCTTTTGTGGAAAGGAAATAATCAGGACCAACCCTTCATTTAATAACACTGCCACTCCAAACACTTCTGACTTGAAATAAAGTGAAGCCTCTGCTCTGGTGCGTTCAAATTGCCCAGCATGGCGTTGTAGCGGGGAGCTTGACAGCCTGACATTTTCAACCATTGGGTTTTGATTCCTATTAGCTGACAGCCCTGCCATCAAGCAGCTTTGCTAAAGCAACGTCTCTCGGCCACGCACAGTTCAAGACAATCTGTGAGATTGTAAGGTCTGGTTTTCA
Organism: Podarcis filfolensis; assembly: GCF_964270895.1. Lineage (NCBI taxonomy): Eukaryota > Metazoa > Chordata > Lepidosauria > Squamata > Lacertidae > Podarcis > Podarcis filfolensis. The sequence continues at coordinate 5,930,368 of NC_139607.1, forward strand.
GACGCTGGGGTTCCAAGAGGCACCTTTGCAAAAGGACGCAGCTCCTGGACCTTTTCCAGATGCAGGGCTCACTTTAACCCAAGATGACAACACAGAACCCACTCCTGATCCCCTCCAGTTGTATACCCCATTCCTCTTTCTCTCCGAGAACCAAGGTGACCTGTGGGTGGCAAATAAAACACTTGGCTCCTGAACAAAACCTCATTTTTTATTTTTTTCACAGAACTGGGAATTTTGGCATGGCCAATTCTGCATGCAGGGTTGAGAACAAGTTATAAAATTCTACTGCAGTTCTGATATTTTTTACATCTGGTCCCCGTGTGCGTACGTGCTTTTTCTCTTGCTAATCCTGTCAGCCACCTCTTCCCAAAAGAATATCATAATGTGACTCCTAGTGTGACCAACATTGAATTGAAGACACCCATATGACCCACCACTTGTTGACAAATTGTGCAGCAGAGGGAATTTCATGACATGCAGCTTTTCTCATCTCTATATAGTAAAGCACACCTGTAAAAAAACCTCCTCTTATTTGAAATTAGAACCCCATACCCTGGTGCGAGAAGTTTTCCTTAGCTGGTGTGCTGACGTTCCTGACGTTTCTTCCTTAGGCTAGAATGAGGAAGTGGCACACTTCCTTCAAGTGACCACACACTCCTATGAGTGACCCACTGAAGCCCCTCTGCTGGATCAAGCCAGCCCAAATCGCTGCAGCAGCGGTGGCGTACCTCAAGCCTGGAGGCTGGATGATGCTAGCTAGATTTAATGAAGAGAGCCCCCTTCAGTTTTTAATAGTGTTCCCTGTCTACCTTCTCACTGTAACCAGATTCACTTGGAAGTGTGATCCTGTTTATCCCAATGGAACTTCCAAGCAAGTATGTTTAGAATCAAAGCCTAATCTCAGATTCCCCCGGATCTTCTTACTCCACAAAGAGAAAGTGATTACAAGCATATTGAAAGTATGATTAAAGGCAGCACTAAATCCTTTGATACTGGACAACTCAGGTGAGGCTACAGGCCAGAAAGAAAGGAATTTTATAGATGTTTAGCTCAAATACTCTTTGGGACTGATTAGTACAATTATACATAGTTATATTTGCACTGTAACAAATTTCCATCTAAAAGCAAAATGAAGTTTACAATAGCTCCAGGCACTGCGCAGATTAGCACTTAGTTGCATATTAATGAATTACTCCTTGTGACCAATTGTTATGCAAATTGCTCTTGTGTCAGAATTTATAATAATATTTAGCTGAAGATAAAATACATGAACATTTAAAATTAAAAACAAAATAAGACTCCCACAACACAGCAAATTAATCAACTGAGTTGAGCGCACAGTTTACAATTATTAAATTAGTGATTTCCATTCTGATTTTGCACAGTGAGATGGCGCTGGTATTTATAGTCTTAATAACAAAACAAAAGAAAAGGCAATATATTTTAAAAGTATGGGGATTCCAGCTATTTTCACATTATAGGCCTCATCTGCTTCTTTAGTTTTTAAATTTGGATAAACATCGTTATGTGTATCTAATCAGTGCAAATCAATTTCTCATTAAAACCTGTTAACTTCTCTATGCATTTCATTAATACAGGATGAGGAGACATCACCTCACATTAAGAGTAAGGGATCCCCTACAAACCTCTTGGGGCAGGAGTTCCCGCATGTTGTGATAAGACCCTACTCTGTGCTACATATGAGAACCCAATGAATAGGAGAACCCATAAGGCTACTGTGGGAATGCTCTCACCATGCTGCCCCTGTGTCTCAGCGAAGGTGAGCCTGTGCCTCACCTTTGAGCATATGGCTTCATTGTCCATAGCCCTCCTTCCCACCCCACCACAAAACCACGTGCATATCAACCTGTAACTCAGGACAACACTTCATGCATCTGATGAAGTAAACGCTGGTCGATGAAAGCTTATGTCGTAATAAAGTAGTTAGTCTTTGTGTTGCCACAATTCCCTTTGTGGTTTTTGCTGCCACAGGCTAAGAGCTCATCCTGACTTCCTTTTGTGCCACATTTCAGGACACAGGTCCATGCTTTGAAGTGCTGTGTGTGAGCGTTTCCTCCGCCTCACAAGTGCCTCCCCCTTGAAAACCTCAATCTGTGGAAGAATTGCCAAATTGCCATTTGTTCTGATTCAGCATTAAAGAAGCTTTTCCCTGGGGAAAGCAGTGAGGCAGAAAGAGAAAAGCCCTTGGACATGGACCAGGGAAGCACAGACCTGTGGATGAGCCCTAACCTGTCTGAAAACTGCTACAACCAAAAGGGAGATTTTTGTGTGTAATCGTGAATTTAGCCCAGAAAGCTCTGGATCCTTTGGTCAAAGGAACTGTGCAATTCCTGCCCTTCTCCGACTGCACCGGTAAGCTCGCCAACCTAAATAGAGCTGTCAGAACTGCGGGCCCAGCTCTGAACACAACTGATGGGAGTTTGCCCAACAATACACCTGAGTCTTTGAGAAGTCATTCTTCAGTCTGCTCCTCATGCACACGGAGTTCAACAGAACCCCTCACATGCTCCCAAGTAGCGAAGCCCAAACAGCCACCCAGAATGCAGTGACGTCACAGCCCTTGCTTTTGAAAATGACATTGCCTTTACTTTTCAATGCTAGTTATTATAGGCAGGATATAAAACCCAAGAAGTAAAATGTTTTTTTCCCCCATGATAATTTTTTATTGATATTATACATATATACATATAGACGTATACAAAATCCAATACATCCAAGAAGTAAAATGTTAATGATCTATGTTTCATCACTGTCATAAAGCAGGTACATATCACAACTACTTCACTGCCCTTCTTATCCGCATATTTTCAGTCAGCTTCACGGTTCTGAACAAAGAACAGGAATTAGCAACATCTTTTGGCTTGCTCTCACGCCTCATGCGAGACTTAAAACGGATGCATTTTTTCTTAAATGCACTTTGCATGTATCATCTCAATAATCCCTGAAACTACTGCATAATTAGTCTTACATGGTCAGTATTATTATTCCCCTTTGTGGTTCAGGGGCTCAGGATGAGAGAATCACAGCTTCCCTCATGCCACCCAGACAGTTCATAACTGCGGTGAGATTTGGGACTTCTTGCCTCACAGCTCACACTGGTAGCTACTGTACTACAACAGCTCTACACCATGTTCCCATGACAGTGCAAGCTGTACATATTGTCTCACCTGAAGCAAAAATCAAACACACGAGGGGCTAGAGCTCAAGTTTGTTCGTTTGTTTTTCCTTTTTGAAACGGCACACAGAGAAACAGGTAGAGGAAGGGAAAATTGTATCCCCATTGGAATTAGTTGTCTGAGCCAGACTGCTTGATGGTAAGACCAGCAGTGACCCAGACAATCACATGATCCAGTTTGGCAAACTTGCTGTAGAAAAGCAGCCTGAATTATTGAAACTGAGCATCTAATATTTAAAATCTGTGGGTCCAGACTTACTCCTGCATAGAACAGACCAAATGAAATCAATGGGACCTAATTTAAACACGAGCAGCTTAAGTCACACTGATTTCAGTAGGTTTACTCAAAACATGACTAGGTCTGGATACAACCCTGTTTACTGATACAAACAGACTTACTTGGGGTTGAGCTGATATTTCTCTGATCCTCTTCATTTAAGTGGAAATGTTTTCATGTGAAATGCTACTCCTAGTTAATGAGACAGGTTAAAATAAAAAGTATGTTTTGCCTCTTAATTTGGGTGAGTAGTCTGATTCAATATGTTCCTTTAAACATGCCAGCTAACCAAGAGAGATAAAATGTCTTAAACTGAGGGGGTTTTAATGCATCAGATAAAATAGCAAGCCTGTGATTTATCTGATCCACTTCAAAGAAGCCTAGGCAATAATTGTATTGTATTAAAAATGAGATATGAGCAACTTGTGACTTCACAAGCCAATCAGGCACGAATGGCAGGTCTGCTTACAAGCAGATCTGATCTAAAGTTGGAATGTGATTTATAACAGCCCATCACAGATTGAGTAAACCTCTTGGTCTAGCTGCCTGCCAGGGTGACAATCAAAAGGTGACAATCAAGCACCTGCTGGGCCACAATTAATCAATGGTGGATTCTGACCAGTTGGTGGACCATAAGTTCTGCATGCCTTGACTGGATATCTACAACTTATGGTGGTTTTATATGTTCATTTCACATGCAATGGTGCATAGAAACCCAGCATAATATTGTTTAGATGTGTTATGTTCATATGTTGTTGATAGGTTTATTAGGTTTATTTGTTGCTGACATTTATTTTAAGCCCTAAGCAACCAGGTAGCAGAGTACATAGCAGGCCACTTCCTTGAGAATAAATGAAGCCAAACCTTATGAACTTCCAAGGACTTCCTTCTGAACATCCACTACCAGCAAACTATCTGGACTCTGATTCCTAATACGTAAACTTTTCTTGTTATTTCTGTGCACAGCTCACTTTTATCTGTGATATAAAGTTTATTCAGCTTTTAAAACATTTTATTGGCTTGCTGTGCTTTATGAATTTACATTGATTCCCCCTCTACACCCAATTATATTTTATGCGCACCATTTGGATATTTCTTTCAAAAGTAAGCAGTATATAAATCTTACAGGTGAATTTATAACACCGCTATCAAACTGTTGTCTGAAACCTTCCCTTAAGCCAACACATTGATCAACTTAAGCCCAAATGCTTCAATTTAATTGCATTGGGGATTGGAAAAACATTTTGCCAGAAGACACTCAGTAAACCGGACACAAAAATATTTTTGCATTAAGAGTACACGATGTAACTTACATTGTGTAAGAAGGGACAATGATCACTGTATGTAATTACCAGGAGGCAGGGTTTACCATATCATCTTCAAAATAGGAGTTAGATGCCCCCCCCATATGCTACTGACATGCTCCTCCATGTTCAAAGAACAAGAGAAGGAGGTCTACTGATACACTGGTCCACACCAGTCTATCCAGAGTCGTCCCTCACAATATGGAACTCTATGCATGCATATTAGTATGAAAAAGGGAACTTCTTGACACAGCTCAGCATGCAGATGTTGAGACTGCCTGGCAGTGAGGCCCTGAGATCTCTCTCCCCCCCCCACTTCCTTTCAACATGTGCACCACAGAGAGTCTACTTCATTTATCACTGACCCAATGGCTTACAAAAGCACAAACTGAAATCCAGATTAGGCCACCAAATTAACAGCATGAAGCCCTTTTATTTCTACAGCAGTATTTTATCTCTCTTTCCTACACCCTTTATTTTGGACCAGAGAGGGTGGCATGCAGGTCAAATATTCATATTTTAAAACCACTCTTCTGTTCAGGGACACAGAGAATTAGTTAATGTATCAAGACACTCACACAGTATAGAATCTGTTCCTAATCTCATCGTAGACTTCTAGTGTTCGAGTATTATTAAGGTGAGCTATGTAGTTTTACAAATGGGATCAACTCTGAGCTCACAGGAAAGTCAAGATTGAATTTTACTTCTACTAAACAAATGGATATAATTAATTATGGTGTCAACTTCTCTAGAGCAGAGTACATTGCCAACAGAGGTACGGATGCACTGTGGGTTGTTTCTCTCTCATTTTCAACAATAACTGAAATTGTTTTCCTTTTAAATTCTCACCTTTCATGTAAGTGTGTGATGACCCATGCAGTCAACAGCAGAAATAATAAATCGCTTATTTAAAAAGCCATCAAAAGCAGCACACACACACACAGAAACGAAGCTATGAAGCAGCCTTATACCAAACCAGACTTCCACAGGCATTGAACTATGCCCCTTCCCCAGTTAATTTCCCACAATGGAACCAATGCACCCTGCCATTGTACACTCACTCACACCTCATTGGTGACGTAGATTGTGTACAAAGGATTTCCTCTACCTTTTCCCATTCCTGTACCTTAAGATTCTGGGGTGCTTTCCAAGCATGCACGTAGCAGTGTGGGGGCTCCCTGAGCATGGTACAATCCCAGGTGGGATGAGGGATGGGGGAGAAATCCAACTTATTTTGCATTTCATGGGGAACCCACCCAAGTCACACTTTTCAAAACAACATGAAAACTGAAGCACACTCAAACCTGTACCCTGAATTTTGCAATGCAATTCTGCAGACAAGTAAGGTATACAGAAACACACACGTAGGGGTAAAGTTTCCATTAAAAATGCATGTCTTGGTGGAAATAATATTTAAGAATGCAATATTTTAGGGGAAATAGCTTTGTAGAAAATGTTATATTGGGCAAAATAGCATACAAACATGTTTACAGGAGCAATTCACACCTAATTTACAGGGGGAATTTAAAACTATTTTTTAAAAAATCACATACTGATGTAGGAATGTGAAGAACTGAATTTAAGACTGAAGCTGAGAGAAACTACTATTGACGGATTTGCCCGTCCCTATGTGTGCCTAACACAACATGTGAGTGAGCCAACGACCTCAATTTCTCCCACAGAACTGGCATCTCTCAATGGCAGTGGAGCACACCTGAAACCTCTCCACTGCTCTCATTTGTGCACACAGAGCCAGGTAATGTGCTCTTGTACCGCTAGTCCCACACTGGAAACCTTTGCCAATATCAAGAGATGTTTATTCTGAGCACAATGCAATGGGTGGGTGGAATTCCATCCTGAGAGAGATCAGTCAGATCTGCTGCACAGCAATCCCCCCCCCTTTTCTGTCAAGCTTTTGTGTTAAGAACTATTTCTATCCCCTGCTCTCTGGTTTTATTGTTGTTTTAATTTTTAAAATTGTATTTGTTTTGAACATGTTAATAGCCCCTTGGGGGAATGTGCATGATGAAAACAAGGTACATATACAAACCATAAATTAACTTTAAAAAACCAGCAAAAAACCATCACAGCCAAATCATGCATATTCCCCATTCGCTAGCAATCTTATGGTACCAAGCAGGAGGAGGTGGTTTCATATTAAGCTTCCTTTGCCACTTGACCTCCTCCTCCTGTGTTTAAAATATGATTACTACAATGGTTTCTTCATGTGCATATTACAAAGGGCTACAGTGACTGCTTCATGCAGATGTTAGACATTAATTTCACTCAAGGAATACTTCCTTATGCCAGCTGGGTAAGGAGGGACGAAGAGAGATTTTTAAACACTACCTGGAAAATTTTGATGTCTAATCTTTCAGTTGCACTGGCTCACAGTATAATTCCACACAAATGTGAATTCACTTTCCATCTGACTGGAGGGAGCATACTATTCAGTGATTTGAGCAATTTACCTGGGATAATAACCAGTTGTCTCTGGCTCACTGGGTGCCAGAAACTTCTTTTTTTTAAAATCTATGCCTGTTGGCCTCATACAGTCAGCTGAGGAGCCACAAAAATATCTCACAAAATTACCACTTTTGCTCAATTTAAATCAACAGACTCCTGTTGCAATAGCATCTTTTGGCAAAAACACCTCTGCAACTATCATCTAGAGCTCACCTGCTGGAAATTTGAATCTGGCCACATTGAATAGTCTATAAATTTTGATATTCCCTTAGCAATCAGCACATTTAATGCATATATATATATATGGGGACATTTGTGTTGATTCTAGTTTTTCAGCTTCATTTGTTTGCACTGTGCTTTAATCTGGTTGTGGTGTGGTCTTATTTCTGTTTCTGTAATATCATGGCGCTGTAATGTCAATAGAATCACAGGGGCTTCCATGACCAGCTGGATTAAATTACAATGTGGGACAGATAATGAGGGAAAATAAGAAGAACAGCACCAAAAAACAACAACACATGGATGTCTTCAACCACTTAAATTAACTGAAAATGCAAGAGACTTTTTGGCCCTCACAGAAATAAGGAAAGTCATTTTCCCCTTAGCTCTTTTTTCTCATTTAGCCCTGCAACCTACAGAAGGTTTGGGTCATTCATTTGATATTTTCTTGCTAAAGATGCTCAGAACAAAAATTAGTACTGTGATCTGTACACAGTAACTTCTCTGGGGCTGGAACAAAGTTGAATCGTGGTTATTTCCTCCCCAAAGCTCATGATCCCATTTCTGTTTTTTTGGTGTTCTTTAAAAATAGAGGATTCATTGGTGTCTTTGAGTTCTTTGAGTTCCCTTTGTTTAAGCTCCTTATGCTTCTGGCAGTATGACATTTAGTGACAAATGCCCTTTAGACTCTGCTCTTGGTGTCAGATCTTTTATGTGCTCTGGAGACATGCTCACCATAATAATCAGGATGCTTGTAGTCCCAGGAGAAGCAAAAAGCAGTGCTGGTGAGATGATCTTCAGGCCCAAGAACCTGTATCACTGTTCCCCCTTTCCCTGGAACCAAAAACGTCCTGATAATTATGATGTGCATCCCTCCTCCCTGCTGCCAGACCCTGACTGTCCTACCACAGGAAATGGCAGCAGAAACTAAGGTACTCTGGGAGCTTGAGAGAACATCACATAGGGAGGCCTGTGTCTGTCTAACCCTCTTCAAGTGACTTTCCTCTTGAATCATTTCAAGCTGCTTTAGCCCTGGTTTTGGAATCTGCTGGATGATCTGTATCCAAAGGTGGACCAGGGGATCCAGTGTTGTTTATTCTCTTTTACCTCTTTTAGCCATGATCCCCACCTTGTGGGTTGGGAGCTGGAGGCATTATGTAGTTCTGCTTCTGTCTGTAGGAATGGGAGACGATTTCCCTTGGAGAGCCCTTGGAAATTGTGCTGCGGGGCTCTATTCTGCCTCCCTTGCTATTTAACACCCCTATGACGGTAACCCTTGCAGGCAGCCACCAGGGGTTTCAGTGCTCACCATCACCAGCATGTGAATGACACCCAGCTCTATTTCACACAACACTTTACATCTGTCTTTGATAAATCCTGTATTATTGCTTCCAGGCAATTCTTCAATTTATCAAGGTTATTCTGGATTCTAATCCTTGATTCTAATCCTATCTTCTCAAGTGACTGAAATCCTGCCTGCCCAATTGCTTTGTGTCAACAGCTCCAGCAAGCTTTCTAAAAACTTCTGACATAATATTGAACACATACCATATTTGATTGACACATTTGTTTATTTTTCCCCCTCCCATTATCTTGAATACTTTACATCTAAAGCATAAACTGTAAGAGAAACATATGTTTATTAAATACTGGCTTTACCTTTTTCAAACGTTAATGATGCTGAGAAGCTCTTGAAAATATATGTCATTTTTGCAACTATTTTCTTATTTATTTAATAAGATATTTACACTACTTGATTGTAATAAGAGAAAACAAAATCTCAAAGCGGTTTACAAAAAGCTAAAACAGGAAAATCAAGAAAAAATCACAACCATACTTTTGAAACATAGTAAAGTTTAATTTTCTAAGCATCTAGGCTTATCTAAACAAGAAGGTTTTTAGCAGGCATGAAAAAAACTGCAGTGAGGCTGCTGTCTTGACCACACTAAATGATAAAGTTCTTATTATTTATTTCCTTATTTTTTAAATAAAAGGACACATTCTACTCATGTAAAAACACGCTGATTCCCAGACCATCCATGGGCCAGATTTAGAAAGCGATTGGGCCGCATCCGGCCCCTGGGCCTTAGGTTGCCTACCCCTGATATAAAGGGTATAGAATCATAGAATTGCAGAGTTGGAAGGGACCACAGGGATCATCTAGTCCAGGGCGGTCCAACATGTGGCCCCCAAGGCCTTTTATGACAGCCCTCAGCAACACATGATGCTGCACCCCTGGAGCCCTCACATTGCCTTCCCAAAGCTGGGTAAGGAGGTGCTGGGCTTTGGGAGAGAGGCGTGAGGGCTCTGAAAGGGACCTAGAGTTAGCGCTTGCCAATTTAGGGAAGGAGGTAGGAAGGCTCTAGGACCTTCCCAGAGCTTTGGACCTCCTTCGCAAAGCCTGCCACCTCACTTAGCCAGCATTGGGAAGGCCGTGAGAGGGCTGGGGGTGTCAAATTTTTGACTTTCTCCTCCCTCCCCACATGGCAAAGCAGTATGCGGCTCACAGGTTCCAAGTTGCTGCCCACTTGGTATGAAAAGTTGGATTGTCCTAATCCAGTCCAACCCCCTGCAATACAGGGATCTTTTGCCCAATGCGGGGAAATTAAGGAAATCAAGAGTCTCTTCAAGAAGCCTTCCCTGGATTCGAGAAACCTAACTAACTACCAGCCACTTGCTAATCTCCTTTTCCCGGCCAAGGTTCTGGAGCGAGTGGTCGCAGACCAGATCCAGGTGCTTTTGGCAGCACTGATTTTCAGGATCCATTTCAATCGGGGTTTAGGCCCGATTTAGGCACAGAAACTGCTTTGGTAACCATGTATGATGACCTCTGTCGAGAGACAGAGACCAGGGAAACATGTCCCTGTTAATTCTCAGCCTCTCAGTGGCTTTCGATACCATCGACCGTGGTATCCTTCTGGGGTGACTGTCCGAACCAGGGGTGGGTGGCAATGCTTTGCAGTGGTTCTAGTCCTACTTGGATGGTCGTTCCCAGAGGATGCTGCTTGGGGAATGCTTTTCAACTCTGTGGGATCTTCAACTTGGGGTTCCACAGGGCTCAATCCTATCCCCCGTGTTGTTTAACATCTACATGAAACTGCTGGCTGGGGTTATCCGAAGGTTTGGAGTTCATTGTCAGCAGTATGCTCAGCTCTATTTCTCCTTTACATCTGCAGGTGAGGTAGTGGAAGTGCTGGACCAGTGTCTTGCCTCTGTAATGGACTACATGAGAGCCAAGAAACTGAAGCTCAACCCAGATAGGACTGAGGCACTGTTAGTGGGTGGTTCCCTAGACCAGATGGATAGGAGATCGCCTGCTTTTGATGAGGTCACACTTCCTTTGAAGGAGCAGGTTCATAGCTTGGGGGTACTCCTGGATCCTTGCTGTAGCTTGAGGCTCAGGTGGCCTTAGTGGCTTCCATCAGCTTTGTCTGGTGGCCCAGCTATGCCCCTATCTGGACAGGAATAGCCTAACTACTGTTGTCAATGCTCTGGTAACCTCAAGGTTAAATTACTGCAATGTGTTATACGTAAGACTGCCTCTGAAGATGGTTTGGAAACTTCAGCTAGTGCAGAATTCAGTGGCCAGGTTGCTCACTGGAGCAAGAGAGTTTTAACATATTACACTGATCCTGGTCTGACTGCACTGGCTACCAATTAGTTTCTGGACCCAATTAAAAGTGCTGGTTTTGACTTATAAAGCCTTAAAAGGCTCAGGACTGAAATACCTTAAGGACTGCCTCTCTCCATATGAACCTACCCGGACCCTGAGATCATCTGCTGAGGCCCTTCTTCGTTTGCCTCCTCCTTGAGAAGTCTGGAGAATGACAACACGAGAATGGGCCTTCTCTGCAGTGGCTCCCCATCTGTGGAATGCTCTCCCCAGGGGAGTTCGCCTGGAGCATTCATTACACGCCGTTAGGTACCAGGCTAAAATGTTCCTTTTTAACCAGACCTATGGTTGATTGGATTATCATCCTATGCCCTTCTAAAATGTAGGTGGGGTTTTTTTTTGGGGGGGGGTTGAGTTGTTGTTTTTATTTTTATTATATATTATGTGGTTTTGTATTTTGATTTTGTTCTGTGAACGGCCCTGAGACCTTCAGGTATAGGGTGGTATATAAATTCAGTAAATAAAAAATACAAGTAATAAATAAGAGTCTGATGGCACCTTTGCATTCATCATGGCAAGTTGAGTAGACTTTCCTGTTTCCATCCTCACTACACCCCTGAGAGGTAACCATTATTGGCCCAAAGTCTGCTACTGAGTTGGGATTTGCACTGTCCACAGTCAGTCCAAGACCTTTTGGTCCAAAATATAGGTGTCACCCAACACTTTTGAGTGCACAGCAACATTTGATCTTTATAAGTAAGAAAGATTTAAGGAAGGGAAATCCAGGTCTCTCACCCTTTGTCCCTAGATTTGTCTCATGTCACATGGAACAGTGGCTGCAAGTCAGAACTTTAATCAATCTTCACTAAATGGAGATAAATGTTGGAGCGCCTTAGGCAGGACAGATGAGATAGCCCAGCACAAATGGTTGCTGTCTACTCTTATGCCCCTTGAAAGACTGCTGTGTCCTTTGCATCCTTAAGTACCTACATGAATATGTTTTAAAAACAAGGCATGCATTTCTCTGAATTATCCACTTCCTCCAAGCTGCAGGAAGTTTCAGGGTAGCCTTTTATAGGATCAGCTTTCTTGTGAAGCTACATGAGACTTATTATAAATGCTATGTCTGTTTATATACCGATATACAAGTTGAGTAGCAGCGATGCATGCAGCCAAATACTAGTCTTCAGTCAATATCTCTTCCCCAAACAACAAAGTATTCTTCTCAGACTGTGAATATGGCCAAACTTTATCTCACTTACTAGCTTAAAATAACCAAGGTGGTTTCATTTGGTAAACCCAGGCTGCCTCTTTCTCCTGTTCACTAGCATCTCACTAGGCATAGGCAAACAGTTTGTTTATGATCCTTATAATCGATATAACTTTCACATATGTTCACTCATATGTCTGTTCTTGTTTCATATACATTTACCTATATCTCTATAGATAGATACAGATATTCACATTAAATTAATATTTCTAAATGGGTTTACCCCCTCAACATATGCATTCCTAAACATATGCTGTCTCAAAACATGCATTTTAAAGTACATTCGGATGTGTTTCCTGAGCCAAGAATTGCGTCAGAACATTCAGGGAAACTCAGTTCCATACTGCATATTTGTCTGGCAAGTGGGGATTAGGTCTGTTCATATAAATATCAGATTACTAAGCCGTAACTACGATGATGTCTCTTTCAAGCCCCTTCTCAAACCCCTTTACTAGCAGTAGTCAACTTTTGGGGGCACATGAGCAAACTGAATAAACTTGTTTTGGTCACTTCCCTGACCTGCTCTAGGATCCTAGAAGGCAGCAACTTGATTGGTCTGCAGGAGCCACCCAATCCGGCTCTAGGAGGAAGTGAATCAGCAACCTGATTGGCCTGCAGGAGCAGCCCAATCAGGTTCCAGGAGGGGAGTTGAATCAGCCAATCACACGGGACCCATTGTATAAATAATGCATATATAGCCAGAGGTTTTTTGGGGGAACTCACTCACTCACTGATGACCATGAGCTGAAATAAAGAGCGTGAAATATATTTCAGTTTCCCTTGTGGCAGCAGCTGCTGAGGGATCCTTTGACAGGATAGAGGCAAGTCCATCCTTCTGCCCACCCTGTTCCTGGTTGTCCTGCCAGCCAAGCTCCTGTTGCTGATTCCAGAGGAGCAGGCAAGTGGAAACAGCTGCAGCTAAATGACTTGCATCCCATCCCCTTGTTTGGCAGCCATCTGTCATGGATGCTTCAGCTGAGATTCCTGCATTACAGGGGGTTGAACTAGATGACCCTTGGGATCTCTTCCAACGTATAATTCTACGATTCTATAAAACTAACTCCATCAAATTCACACTTTCCAGAACAATATGTGGAGCAAAACACAGCTCTCCTTCAAAATTTGCACTTATGAGAATTTTGCACATGCTGTTCTCCAACCAATGTTTACAAAAATACAAATGCATAAAAATTAAGATATTGTTGAAAACAGCATACAAAAATGCATTTTATTGTGGAAATCTGCATGCAAAAACGTGTACAAAACTGCACTTAAAAATATGGTTTTGAAATGAAATTAGCACTAAAAAGCCCAATGAATTTTCATAAGGATTTTTTAAATGGGTGGGGTATAAATAATACAATAATACAATTGTTATTAAATTATTATAAATATATCACAAATTGCTGCCAAATGCCAAGAACTAATTTAAGATTGGAAAAACAAGAAACTGAGGAAACGGAAATGGGTAAATCCTTCCATCTTTGTTTCTGGGATCACCTGACGTAATCACCCCTTTAATTTTGTTCTGTTGGATGTATTATCCAGTAGGAGAAAGGGGGCAATGTATTGGTTGGTAACTGGAATCAGATTTTTCAGTAAAAATCATGTTTTTACTGAGACTGGGTTGTAATATATTTCTGTGTTTTAAAGATGCTTAATATGAGTCAGCGTGAGAGACGGAACGGGTATAGAGAACAGCCCTAAGGAGGGAGTAGTTCTGTTGCTGCTTTTATTATACTAGATTGCCCTAGATGGAGGTGGGTGAATGAGCTGGTTGTAAATTATGCTTAATACTGCTATGGGGTTTTGTAGACCAGATGCTTGCTTTGAAATAAATGGTTGGCAGAGGAATAACTGTGTTATCCATAGGGTTGGTGGGAATACATGAGAGCTTTGCGTGGGGCGTATTTGGGAATGGTGACTGTTTCAATTTCAGTTACTTTGCGTAGTTGCTAATGAGAGTTTTTGCGGAGTTTCATTTTTTTACCTGCAGCGTTTACCTTTCATGTTTGAGAGAGTATTTTTTGTTTTCCTATTAATCATGCTGCTTTAAACATGAATTTTGTGTTTGACCTTTATCTGTAAAGTTTTATGTAGGTATTACTGCAAAGGCTTATTTGGATGTTTGAGATTTATTTTTCAAAATATAACACGGTATAGAAATTATTTAAGTGACAATGCACTCATACACTTCCATTATGATGGTCACAGTAGACTGCTGCTTTCAAACAGGGGGAAAGGATCTGGTGAGAACCAGAGAAGGTCTCTATGGGAAATTGCAGGCACCACATAGGTGAACCCTTTGTCCTTTTCACCAAATGAAAGTAGACTAAGACTGTTATCCTAACCCCATTTATCTGAGAACAAGCCCAAATGAATCCCATAGCACTTACTTCTGAGTAGACATGGCTTGCATTGTAAGCTACCTGCAATAAGAACAGAAGATGAATGCATAGCCTTTTTCTGGTCTGTGCTGATACTGGTCTGGGCTAATGGGCATCTTGGAGCCTAGCTGTCCATAGGATTTTGCATTTCTGCTAATGTTGTGACACAGTTTTTCACTTTAAAAAAACTATCAAAATGCATTTTAAAATGAATACTTGGAGATAAAATTTGTTTAGAAATGTGAACGAAAATATATTTAAGGACTGTGTTTAAATATGATTTAAGTGCAAGATTTAGAGTTTTTAAACAAAAATCACAGATTAGTGCATAAATGGGACAGAACAGACTTACAAATGTAAACTTGTGAAAGTGATATGGGCTGGATATACACTGATTTGGAGGAGCCTGTCAGTTTTGCTTAAAACATCAACTACTTAAATGAGGATGGAGAAAGCTGGCATACAGGGCTTTTGAGGACGTGGAAAGATGGTGGTTTTAAGACAGAGATGAGTCTGTGGAAGTTTAAAACATTACCTTCCCAAGCTTTCTTCCAAGCCAGACTCGGGGGAACCTCAAATTGCATAGAAGAGCACCATTGTATGGGAACTAAACCTGTTCTCTGCCTGTAGGCACTCATCCATTGCTAGTCAAACTTTGTTCTATTTGCATAATCCCTGCCCACCAGCATAGTCTCATCCTGGGTTCATTTTTCTAGTTCATACAATAGTACAATAGAAAATTAAAAGCAGACACGTAAAACAAGTTAGATTGGCTGTTTTCTGTAAAGCGTTTGCCCTATTTAAGAAATAGTTATTAAAAGTTTTCATCTGGTTTTTTTCTAAAACACAACTTCTATTCATCCCTTCATCAATAATACCAGGGTAGTTCAATTGATTCTAGCATCACAGGGGGTTGGACTTGGGTCCTTTCCAACTCTAAAATTCTATTAATCTATGAACCCGGTTGGTTTTTGAGTTCTCTTCTCTCAGTGCTGCCACCCTCACAGGCACACTTGGTAGGGGCATGGGAGAGGACCTTCTCCCAAACTTTAGAACTCCCTCCCTAGACAGTTAGCCAGTAGTGATGTATGGAAGTGAGAGCTGGACCATAAAGAAGGCTGATTGCCGAAGAATTGATGCTTTTGAATTATGGTGCTGGAAAAGACTCTTGAGAGTCCCATGGACTGCAAGAAGACCAAACCTCTCCATTCTGAAGGAAATCAACCCTGATGCTCACTGGAAGGACAGATCCTGAAGCTGAGGCTCCAATACTTTGGCCACCTCATGAGAAGAGAAGACTCTCTGGAAAAAAACTCTGATGTTGGATAGGATTGAGGGCATAAGGAGAAGGGACAACAGAGGACGAGATGATTGGACAGTGTTATAGAAGCGACCAACATGAATTTGATGAAATTCCAGGAGGTACTGGAAGACAGAAGTGCCTGGCGTGCTCTGGTCCAGGGGGTCACAAAGAGTCAGACACGACTAAACGACTAAACAACAACAACAGAGAAGTTAGACTGGCTCCCTCTTTGTTTTCCTTCCTCTTGCAGCTGAAAACCATCTTGTTCCTACTGGCTTTTGGAAGCTGACTGCTTTTAATGAAAGAGTGGGTGCCCTGCTATGTTTATGGAAGTTATCTGTATGCTTTTAATAGATCTTTACATTTATATATCATTTAAATTCTATTAATGCTTGTTTTTTAATTATTGTTTCCTTCCCCACGATGTTTTTAGCTGTTCCTATTTTATCTGTAAGCCTCCTTGAGTCCCTGTCACTGCAAAAGGGTGCAGAACAAAGAAATATTATAATAATACTTTGCAAGTTTTAATGTCAAAATATGCACTCACATTTTCAATTTCTTTTTTAAAAATGTGAAAAATAAACTACCAGGCCCCCCCCCCCCCGCAACCCTGAGCAAAGTCTAAATATGAATAATAGCATTATAAATCAGGGATAATTAAACAGAAAAAAAGTTTCCATAAGTTTATCCAGTGCTAACACTATAGCCTATGGGCACAGCTTGAATTTATGGCAACAATAATTCTGATTTCAATTAGAGCCTACTAGTTCCCCTGTGCCTCATTTTTTTTAAAGGGAAGAAATTAAGAAAGGCATTCCTCTGATCAGCTCCTGGAGGCACCTTTTCTGAGTTGGCTGGAGTGACTGCCACAGGGGTAAAAATGATTGTACTAAAATATCTACTAATGAGGCCCCTGTAGAAGTGCTTCAAGAAGGACCATTACATGCTACATTTGTCAATTTCTTTCTCTCTCAATATTTTGTTGTCATTGGGGAAAATACTGACAAAACTCCCTTCCCACACAAACACACACACAAGGAAAAAAACTTGTTTGCTTGATTTGGGGACATTATAGTCATTTAACCTTCATTATTAAACTCATCCTAGTTTTGCAATGCATAATATTCCGTTACACAGCTATGCTTGTAATTATGAATAATGATGCTGCCAGCCTCTCTAGCAACATGGTTTGCTTAGGCAGATATGTATGATACTGAAAGACAGCAGCATTATCAGTTTAATGCACATGCAGGGTAGAGCTTTGGTTTTCCACCACTGATGGGCAAATGTCACAAATACGTCACTATTGTCACAGTAATGTTGCTTGTATATCTCATTAAACATTGAGATTGTCCAGGCTGGCTCATATGGCACATGGAAGCATTTAATCCATGGGTAGGCAAACTAAGGCCTGGGGGCCAGATCCAGCCCAATCGCCTTCTCAGTCCGGTCCACGGACGGTCCAGGAATCAGCGTGTTTTTACATGAGTAGAATATGTCCTTTTATTTAAAATGCATCTCTGGGTTATTTGTGGAGCATAGGAATTTATTCATTTTTTCCCCAAAATATAGTCCCGCCCCCGACAAGGTCTGAGGGACAGTGGACTGGCCCCCTGCTGAAAAAAGTTTGCTGACGCCTGATTTAATCCTTGTTTAGTGTAAAGCGTTTGACTGTTCTGTATCTTAGGGAATGGCCTGACAGACATAATCACATAGGGTTGTATCCAGCTAAGTATTACTCAGAGAATACCCACTGAAAATTATGGCACCTAAGTTAATCATGCCCATTAACTTCAGTGAGTAGAACTCAACATTAGATAAAAACCACATGCAAAATGGCTTCCACCACAGAGTCTGCTGAAGCAATAACTGCACTCTTGAAACATATAGAATTTCCCCTCCACCAATATTTTTGCTGCTCTTATGTAGACTAACTTGTCTTCCCCAGGAACCTAGCACCGTTGGACGGGGCTCCTGGGTTGGGCCCTTCTTCCTGTCCTCCTCCTCCAGTTCAAATTTACCAAGCGCTATTGGTGGGAGGTTAGGAATCTACAATTTTGATGTTCCCACAATGCCACAGTGATGCTATAGGAGGGCTTCTGGGGAGTGTCACGATGGGAGGTGACTCATGGATTGTGGATATTACATTGCCTATTTCACCACCAAGTAAGCCCAGTTACATTGGAGGGCACTTTGCTTGGAGGCCCGTCTCACCTGCAGCTGGTCTTGCTCTTCCCACAATTTTTTCAGCTTCTAACTGCATTCAGCTGGATATGGTCACAATTATTTGACAAGTCATTAAGCAGTGACTAGGCTGAAGGACAGCCATAAATGCTGGTCCCCAGAGATACGCCATGCCTACTCATTATCTGGGAGGTAGTACTCAAAGTGGTACTCATTATCTGGGAGAAGTGGCAAACTGCTACCAAACAGGGATTTTTGGCCACAGCAAACTTGGATCTTTCTATCCTCTTAAATTTGTCTGCGGGAGAGAGCATTATTGGTTTGGTTTGTTCTTGTTTTCGTTATGTATTTTGTGTTTTTATCTTGTATTTTATGCTGTGAACCACCCTGAGATTCTTGGGTGAACGGCGATATACAAATTTAATAAACCAATAGTTCAGTCTGAAGCAGAGATGGGGGCAGTTTGAAAACTGCAATGCTCCCCCACAAAAAAATAAACTCCTCCACACACATACAGAAAAAACCGTATCAAGGAAAGTTTACTATGCATTAGCAGGTATTGGTGGGGTAAGAGTGTTTGTTAGTTAATAAATTTTATGTCTGAAACAGAACTGTCCAAAGTAGCTAAATGAAACCAAGTATAAAAAATGAACAATATGCCAACAAATTGGTGAGTGGGGGAGATGTCTAAAAACAGAACAAAACAAGAAGAATAACACTACTAGACTATGGAATGCAGCTATAAAACATCAATACTATTAACTTAAAAGATCCAGGAGTTGGTAAAATAAACCCATGCCACATGTTTACTTGTAAGGAAACTTAATTGGCAAGTAGAAATCTGCCTTTCTCTACACTCCTGCTCCTTTGCCATGGTGGGTGCAGTGCCTGTTTGAGAGGACAGCAGGGGGTGGACAGGAAGACATGTATTTCATATTCCTGTGATACTGTTACACTCTCTTAGTCTCTGAGACAAGGAAGGCTACAAATACAAATAGGAGGATTGATTACTTCTAAGGGATTATCACACACACACACACACACACAGAAAGAGAGAGAGAGAGAGAGAGAGAGAGAGAGAGAGAGAGAGAGAGAGAGAGAGAGGAGATGCTTTTCTAATTTTGGATGTTTACACTTTCTGGTCACTCCCATAAGTGGGACTTAAAAAAAAAAAATTGGCATACTAGAAAATTGACAAATAATTGTGAAACTCTAATATGAGGTACCATAAGCAGAATCAAGCAAATGCATTTGGAATCTGAATTTAAATAAATAAATAAATACATGAATTAATGATTCATTTAGCCGCTCTTTGTCCATTTTCTATTCACTACCACACCTTGCCACCCCTCACACCATTATATTAAACTGGGTGAAATTGAGTGTGATAAATAAGTAAAAAATGCAGGGGAATGCAATTCTTTGAACACAATTCCTTGACCTTTTTTTTTTTAAGATAATGTACAGCAAGAGCTCATATAGCATACATATCATTTAAGGGCCAACATGTATATTGAAGCCCCATCACAATTACATCCATTGCAAAATGCCCACAGACAAGGTGATAAGCTAGGGTGAAATCTGAACCCATCTAAGATGGAACTTCCTGGTGCTTGGTCTGAAAACTGCAGTGTATGCAGTGCACTGTAGCATGATGGCTAACAAGGAGTAAAACCCTGTCATCATATTACACCTTCCTTAGAGAGCTGCACCTGGCTTGACAGTAGTACATGTGAAATGGATCTAGGGGTCTTAGTAGACCACAAGCATAATGTGAGTTAACAGTGTGATGAGGCAGCAAAAAGGGAAAATGCTCTTCTTCTAGGCTGCATCAACCGAAGTATAGTTTCCTGATCAAGGCAACTAATTGTTGTCGTTTAGTCGTGTCCGACTCTTCGTGACCCCATGGGCCAGAGCAAGCCAGGCACTTCTGTCTTCCACTGCCTCTCGCAGTTTGGTCAAACTCATGCTGGTAGCTTCGAGAGCAACTAATAGTAGCACTCTATTCTGCCTTGGTCAGACCACATCTGGAATGCTGTGTCCAATTCTGGGAGTCACAGTTTAAGAAGGATGTTGACAAGCTAGGATGTGTGCAGAGGAGGGAGACCAAGATGAACAGGGATCTGGAAACCAGGCCTTGTGAGGAAAAGTTTAGGGAGTTGGGTGTGTTTAGCCTGGAGAAGAGGAGAGAGAAGATATAGGAAACCATCTTCAAATATCTAAAGGGCTATCATGTTAGAAGAAAGGAGATTCCAACTAAACATCAAGAAGAGCTTTCTGACAGTAAAAGCTGTTTGACAGTGGACCGGACTCCTTCAGGAGATGGCGGACTCTCCTTCACTGGAGGTTTTTAAGCAGAGGATGGATCTGGGCATCTGTCCTGGATGCCTGGTCCCTTACAACTTTTCTCATTTTCTGATGAGGCTCTTAATGTCAGGGTCATGGATTCAAGCCCCATGTTGGGCAGAAAGATTCCTGGATTGCAGGGGTTAGACTAGATGACTCTCAGGGCCTTTCCAACTCTATGATCCTATATGATTCTATAATTATAGAACCTAATCTGTCACAAACAAGCTTGAAAGTCTCATTACCGCCTCATTCGCCTGCCAGAGCAAGGAAAGGGCACTTTGGGCGCTTCAGCTAACGATGTCTGTGTTTCTGGTTTGAAACAAAATCTCACAGCTGGGCTCCTCAGCATCCCCCAGTCTCATTTATTTGAATGGAAACTCAAAGAACAAAGAGCATTGTGACAAAACAAACACGATTATGACGGCGTAAGCTTTTCTGGACCACATTCTCTCCACTTCACCATATGTGTATGAGCGTTACACTGATGTATTTGGTTTGGGAATGGGAGGGATACTGAAAGCACCAAAATGAAAGTGAATACCTTGTTGTTTACAATTCCACCCCACAATATTATGTGCACATATACCTCTACAACTCAGGATCACACTCATGCATCTGATGAATTAGACTGTGGTCCACAAATACTTGTGCCGCAATAAATTGGTTAGTCTTCCTGGTGCTACAGAATCACATCCATCAACACATTTTTCACTGTTTTGTTTTCTGATTTGCAAAAAAGGTCTGACTAAGGGAGATAAGCTTAGTTTGCTGTTTGCCTGTCTGTTGTTATTTGCTCTTAGTCATCCCCCCTCTAAGCTGGACCAGTTGCAAAACAAGTAGGCAGAATGAACCCACTTTCCACATAGGCCAATCCTGCCAACATTCAGATATTATTTAGAGGAGAGCCAGGTTCAGATTACCAGCTCCTCTGGATCACCTCGTTTTTTGTTTTGTTTTCTACTCAGCATCCCTGCAGAAGCAGCAGGGAAGAAAGTACAGTGCAATATAAATAAGGTCCTTCTGGGGGAGCACAAACAAAGTGCAGAACTTTGCACTATACACACAAATTTGCTTTCATTGATGTCTCTGAACCAAAATGGGCTTTAAATGCTTTATAAATGCTTTTTAAAATAGCAGTGGCAGATCGACTGGCAATAGCCAGAAGCTGTAAAGATGGTTGCTGTAGTAAGTTGCTTTGAGTTACTTTCTTTTTAAATAGTGCCCAATAAATCTAGTTAATCATCATCTCACCATCAAAGTTTGATATCTAAGAGTGGGGCACATACGCCTATCAGAAAAAGTTCACACACCAAAGAAGACCCTCTAAAGAACAGGCCTATGTAGACATGATAGCCTTTCATTTAGAATGTCAACAACACACCTCATTCAATATGTCAGCAATAGTCCTCTTGTCTCTTATGACCCGAAGAGGCAACATGGGTATAATCAGGCATACAGTGAAATGTGTGATGCTCCTGCACATACCTGTATAACCAGATCACAGGCAGGGGTCCGTGCCACATTTGCATGTGCTCACTTGTACACTCACTCTGTCCTATTTTCACATCCATCTGCATTGGGAGGTGGCCACAATTTAAATAGTACTTAAACAGGTGTTGTCTTATCACCACCCCACCCATTTTAAAATGTGCTTCAATCCTTACGAGCTGAGAAAATTGCACTGCAAGTGTGAAAGCCAGCAGGTAGCCAAATTACAATCTGCTCATTAGTCCAAGACATGCAGATTCAGTTTAGTTTATTTTTGAATTCTCAAGAATATTTTTTTTTCTAAGTATACGTAGCATGGCTGGGACATGCAAGTGTTCACAATTTCCCATGGAACAGCTGCATTTAGGTGAGCACATAACCAGATATCACATTCCCAGCACATTTTTATCTTCAAATTTCTCTTTACTTTGGGTTTCCTGCAACTGTTGCCTAGTTTTCACATGACAGGTCAAAATTAAAATTAAGAAACAATAGTTTCTTAAGTTATATTTGTTGCCCTTCAAACAATGTGCTCAGTTCAAATCATCAGTCATGAAGTATTTATTTTAATCTTAAGAGTATTTTCTCCCGATACCGATGCACAAGCATTTGGAACTAATTATATATAAGTTCCTGCAGGTACAGATAAAAACAAAATCAATCTTGAATTCAGTTGCTGTTTTCCAGTTTGAAACTTGACCTTGCAAATCATCTGTGAGCCTACAGTGCTTATGAGTTACAGCTGTCTATCTTTCTTGAGGCATAATTTGACAGGTCATAAAAAAACTTGTAAAACCTCAATAGACTTAACACAATTATTCTGAGATTTAAGCAGAGAGTAGGAATAAACGGACAGTTTCCACAATGCAAAAAGTGAGGATTTGTATTGGGACAAGGGCTTTTAAATTTGTTTTTAAATTATATGTAGTTGAGGTGAGTGGTGAGGTGGTCAACTTGCTGATCATACCAAATTATTCCAGGGGGGGGGGGCACAAGCATATATTGCATACTGTTGGTCTCCAAACGTCAAGGAGGATACAATAGAGCTGGTAAATTTATCGCCTCTGTGTTTACCTTTAGACACCAGCTTAAAGCATTATTTATTTACCGTATTTTTCCGTTTATAAGACGCCCCCATGTATTTGGGGGGACTCAGATTTAAGAAAATGGGAGATGTATCCATATATAAGATGCCTCCTAATTTTTGACATTATTTTTTTGGGTAGTCTTATGCACGGAAAAATACGGTATTTACGGTACTTATTTGCTTCCTTCCTTACTTACACAAGTTTTGTGTTCTGAGCTTTTCCTTTTTATGGTTTTTTTTTATTTTTGATTTCATGTACCCTGCTTTGAGGAGATATTTTTCTTGGTTTAGCACATAGAAATTTATGTTTAAATGAATAATAAATAAAAGCTGCAGAAAAGGGCAGCCAAAATGCATATTTAGATTTACTGAAACTACTAAGAATTGTTGCAACATTCAGGGAAATCTGGTAGATGGCCAAGATCTGATCAATAAGTGTTGATCAGATAATTTTATATAGGAATTTGAAAAGATTGAATTGTTTAAGGCTCCCCTGATTATCTGACACTTTCCAGCCCTTTAGAAAGAATGTTAAGTTCATCCTTTGACTTACTGAGGTTTGAAATTTGATTCCAAAAGCGGATGAACAACTTTGACTTTGCAAACAGTCTGCCACTCTCCTGCTGTGAGTCCCACAGAAGTGCTGGTGTCTGACTGCCAGGAGCACTGCTTCAAGACACTTGTGCCCCCAAACCTTACAGAAAATGAGGGGATCATCCCTGGGAGTTGTAGTTCAGCAACATCTGGAGGGTCAAAGCTTCCCACACTTGCCTTAGGGTACCATACAATTTATTTATTTATTTACGGCTATTAGCCCATAAAATATGTACAAACATAAAAACACAGGGACATAAAAACAGATATATCCGACAACAGGAGGTGAACACCACGATGCAAGGGTGGGTCATTGAGCAGAGCCAAGTGACAGCTTGGGGCCAGGAGAGCTCCAAGGGACAGATCACAGAAAAGGAAAACTGAAGACGAACTCCGACATGCACTCTCATCATAACAGTTCGATTAGTTTTGATGTTGTTGTTGGTTTTTGGTGGTTTTTGAGTGTGAGATAACCGCATTCAGAAATCTTGCCACCTGCAGAGTTACAGTGCCTTAGGGTACCACTGTTTGGTTTGGCTTTGGTTTCTACATGCTGGAACCATTCTTAGGGCTCAACCACACTTTCCCTTGACCTGTATTTTGATCATATAGTGCACCAATAAATTCCCATGGGTCCAAGAGCTTTTCTTGTTCTGTGACTGTGCCTTGTAAAAATCTGATCTTACTGTCTAGAAGCCTAGTTAAGCAAAATCTCTCTTTGGATTTTCCATGCATCTGATAAGATTCGATTCAGTGGGTAAGATCAGATTTCCTCAATGCACAGCTGCTGAACAAGCAAAACTCTCGGACCCTTGGGAATTAATTTGGTACACAATGCAATCAAAATATAAGTCAAGTGAAAGTGTGAATCAGCCCTTAGTATTAAAAGAACAACAACATACTGCTTTCACAAACCAGTTAAGGCTGAGTATTAGACATATAGTTCTCATTACATGGAAAATGTGGCCTCATCTCAGGAAGAAAGTTGGGAATGTTTTAGCAACAAGGACCACATGGTGTTGAACTTTTGTTTTTCAAGGTGACATGTAAAATGGTTGGGCAGATCCCTTTTCCCAGCATAGATTAGTTTCCTATGCATCAAGCACACTGATTAATTTTTGTTGGTATGTATCACCGTGTTGTTTAAATACATCTGTGGCCTTTTATGTTCCAACAATGGTGCGATTTAATCACTTATTCAATTTAAATTGGGGGCAGGAAAGGGTATCGGAGCAATGGGCACCTTATTGAGAAATTCAGAGTGTTTTCAGAAATTTGACTGTTCTTAATATCCTTTTCAGAGACACCCCCTCTCCTTGTTTGATATTTGTGGGATTGTAAAATGATAATGTATGGTAATTCATGATGGTGTGATAAGCATACTAATAACCTCTGTAGCTAGTGCTGGATAGCTTGGCACTATGTGATCTGACTACAGGCAGGGAAAATAAGAGCAGTGGAAAACAACATAACAAAAACGAAAGGGGGAGGAAGGGTGTCAATTTGGCATCAAATCAAAGCTGTCGACTTTTTACCAATGCAGCTGTCTAGGCTTTGGTTAACCTCTCATTGATCTTCCCAAATAGGATTTCATCTAAAGCACCAAATAAAAATAAAAAAACCCAAACACACACAAACACGACTGAGAGCTGGTTCTGCAAATTGAAAAGTGTAAAAATGAATTGCTGGCAAATGCCCTTGGCAGCTTTCAGCAGTTTTAAGCATATGATCTGAATCCCTAGTATTAGATTGAAGTTTGTGGCTGGGGGAGGTGCCTGACAGTACAATCTTATGCATGTTCACTCAAAATTAAGTCCCACTGTGGGGCACAAGTGTGCCTAGGGCTGTAGTCTTAATAAGGTAAATATATTATTACTATTAGTGGGATGCGGGTGGCACTGTGGGTAAAACCTCAGCACCTAGGACTTGCCGATCGCAAGGTCGGCGGTTCGAATCCCCGCGGCGGGGTGCGCTCCCGTCGTTCGGTCCCAGCGCCTGCCAACCTAGCAGTTCGAAAGCACCCTCGGGTGCAAGTAGATAAATAGGGACCGCTTACCAGCGGGAAGGTAAACGGCGTTCCGTGTGCTGCGCTGGCTCGCCAGATGCAGCTTGTCATGCTAGCCACGTGACCCGGAAGTGTCTGCGGACAGCACTGGCTCCCGGCCTATAGAGTGAGATGAGCGCACAACCCTAGAGTCTGGCAAGACTGGCCCGTACAGACTGGGGTACCTTTACCTTTACCTTATTATTACTATTATTAATTTCAAACTATGAAAAGTATTCCACACCAGCGTACTTGGAAAGACACAGCTAAATGGTTCCCTATTCCTCAGCTAAGCAGAACAATATACAGGCGAGATCACATAGAGTCTGTCAGGATTAGGCCATGCAGCATGCTAGAGAGCAGGGCTCCAGCCAGGGCGGGGTCCCTGTTGTGCTGTAATTATCTAAACATGCTTCTGTGTGGTGCTGGGTCCTTTTCTCAATCCCTGCTTGCTTGCTTTGTTTGTTTGGCACCCTCCAGGGCTTAATTTGTGCCAGGGGCCCTGGCATCTGTTTTCAATTCCAAAGCTCAACCTTGTAATTTATAAAGTAAGAATGGATTAACATTTCTCCAAGTAGGTGCAGAGCGCATGCTGTTTGCCACCGAGTAGCTACAGTAAGACCTTAAATGTGAAGGATTAGAGGAAGAATTTACAGATCTGAGGATTTGACACCAGACAGATTCGAGCCCCACAATCTCTTTCCTAATAAAGTTAAGCATTGGCACCATGACTAGGTAGGTGCCCTTGCCTACCTCAGATGGCTATGGCACTGAGTCTGACTCGATGCTTTCTGCCATGCTCAGCAGGATGAGGTGGGTGCCCTTCCACAAACTGAATGCATAATCCCAAAAGGCTTTGTCCCTTTATTTTGCAACACCCTATCATAACAGAATACAATTGTAAGTTGGATCCTCCTAACAGAGGGTCCATGTTGTGCTCGGCCCTGGAACTCTCCCCTAACCGGCTTATGGGCTGGGCTTGCCCCACTCCAAGCCGGTGGTGCCACAGTTATGCCACTGGCCTTTACCCAATCAGCAGCATTGGCAAGCTTGAGGGTTGGGGGTATTTATTTGGCAGCGTGACACAGGGACCTGCTTTTGCTTCGCACTGCCGAACACCCGCCCACCCACCCATTAAGTCTGGCCTTGCTTTGGACTTCGGTTGGTCACCTGTTTTGGAACGGGGGCTGGGTAGGAATTTTTCCCAATGTGGCAGATTGGCTGTGGCCACTTGGTTTTTGCCTACCTCTTAGCAATTGTCACAACTTTGTAAGGTTTGGCAGTTAGGCATTGGTTTAGGGGAATGTGGGGAGGTGAGGTGCGGCCATCACCTGCCCCTCCAATGAATAGGGTATTCCGTTAAAGGAATCTGGGGGTCTGGATCTCGTCCGAAGCCTGGAGAGGGTCTAGGGCCATGCCAGGACCCCCGGGAACCCCAGGGGTGAGCACCAGTCAAGATACACTGATGGAGCTCCCCCTGCTGGTTGTTTACCCTTCCAGGCTTCCCGCAGGGTGGGGCAGGAGCCAGTTATAGTTTTGATACCAATGCCTAAGTCAATACCAGTCACACTTGTGTATTTAATAAAGTTGTGGCCAAAATTTGCCCATTAACATTTAAACGAAATTCTGTCTCCACAGTGTCTTTATTTCCATGGGGGATGGGTTTTGGGGCTCGGAACACAATCAGATCCTTCTGGCCTTCATTGTCAACTGCATGCATGCCTGGGCAGTATATATTCCCAAGTTCTCAAGGAGTTAAAGAGGAAATCATCTAATGCCATTCCTAACAAGGCAACTCTGTGTGTAAGAAACATTGCAGATTGGCACAAACAGGGTGGTCAATGTAGCTGGTTGACAAAAGATTGATTGTTTTAATTGGGCCCTGATGACACAATTCAGGGCATAAAACTCTTTCTCCCATCTCCCCCTCCCTTAAAGTTCACCAACCGCTGGTCTTTGCTGTGACTGTTCCCTGCACCCATAAATCACTAAATGGCTTCTAGAGGCTGATAAGAAATTAAGACTCAATATGGGTGCTGGACAAAATAGATCAGCCTTTGCAAAAGAGGCATTTTGTTTAGCTCATTCCTCCTCTTTTAAAGCAAAACAATGAACAAAACATCACAATGCTTTGTGTATTTCCAAGGGAAGGCAAAGTATTTAATGAATACAAAGCTGACAGAAGGCTGCCCCCCAAACCAGGCATATGGCACTTTGCAATATCACTCAGTAATACTTATGTTACCTGATAATAAGAATATATCATGCCAGAGTTGGGTCAAGAATTCAGGATCAAAATGGTGCCCCTTCTGATCCAGTAATTGAAAATTATTGCTCCAAAATTTGCCTCCTGATGCAGGCTGCCTCACATGATTCCTAATGATAGGATTGCTCCATTACGCTTCAGTGTATGAAAGTATTGTGTCCTGTTCTGGGTGCCACAATTTAAGGAGGATACTGACAAGCTGGAATGTGTGCAGAGGAGGGCGACCAAGATGGTCAAGGGTCTGGAAACCTAGCCTTAGGAGGAACAGTTGAGGGAGTTAGGTATGTTTAATCTGGATAAGAGGAGCCTGAGATTGAGTTATGATGGCCATCTTCAAATACCTAAAGGGCTGTCACACGGAAGATGGAACAAGCTTGTTTCCTTGTGCTCTGGAGGCTAGGACCTGGACCAGTGGCTTCAAGTTACTAGAAAGGAGATTGTGACTAAACATCAGGAAGAACTTTCTGGCAGTAAGAGCTGTTTGACAGTGGAACAGACTCCCATGAGAGGTAGTGGACTCTTCTTCCTTGGAGGTCTTTGAGGAGTTTGGATGGCCATCTGTCATGGATGCTTTACTTGTGATTTCTGCATTGCACAGGGTTGGACTAGATGACCCTTTGTCCCTTCCAACTCTACTATGTTATGATTCTTCCTTAACAGCTATCCTAACTCTATACCTGTGCTTCCATCCCATTCACTTTGTCTTTCCAGAATCTCTCCACCTGTCACTCACTTGAATTCCACCCAACATTCCATCACACTCCCCTGCTGTCCAGCATTCTTCCACTCACTCTTCTGTTACAAGCTTCTCCTTCAAACCATCATCCACATGTGATGAGCCACAACAACAAACAGAAGACAGTTTTGTAGGGGTGGACAGATCAGACTATTTCTATCATATGCTGGTTTCATGCATGCACAAAACATTTTCCATTTTATCCCGTTTGCAGGCAGAATCTTTCTTCTTTTTCTTTTTTGAAAAATTCTTTAGAACAGCAATGAACAACTCACTGGTTTGTAATATCCATAGTAGGAAGGAAAGTAAGCTGCAACCCCATTTACCTAGGCATAAGACATTAACTTCACTGGGACTTACTTCTAAGTAAACATAGTTAGGATTGCTTTCTTCTTGCCTATGGACTACCTTTAACATACAACCTGTGTACATAAATCAACCAAGAACTCTTTCATTGTGGAAAACGAATAGAAAAAAACCACTAAAAGCAAGAGTGTGCACCATGATGGGTGGACAGAAATCTGCTTAATAGTCCATTTTCAACTTATTTCTCCAGTTAAGTGAAAAGCCTTCAGTGGCAAAAGCCTTCAAATAAATTGTCAACAGTCAAAGATGTTTGCAAACAAAGATGTTTGCAAAATAAATTGCTCCTCCTCCTCTACAAGGCTAGTCCCTTTGTACTTCATGACCAAAACCAAACAGTATGCGTTGCTCAACTATTTCTCAAGCCTGCTAATCTTAATCTTAATACTACTACTACTACTACTAATAATAATAATAGCATTTTAATTTGCTTACCGTCCTATACCTGCAGGTCTCAGGGCATTTCACATGATAAAATCATTATATAAAAAAACAGAATACATAATCAAAATAAAAACAAGAACAGCCCAATAACCTCCCATCTTTCCTTTCAGTTCTTTCCTGGCTGCAGTTTTTGTTCCATTTCTGCCAAATGACCCTGAGTTTCTTTGTTAGCATCACCTGCTTTCTACAACCCTTCCTTACTTTTTGCCTCCAATTCATTGGCACTGCTGCTGTATAAATTAGATAACTTAGTATGGATTTTTAGTTCATTGCAGAATCTCTCTCCCCAACCAGCTTGCTTCTCTTTTGCCTCTATTTGTTCCATTCTAAAAGAACTACCACATGTCCCTGTACCTTGTCCACTGACGTACCCTTTCATCCTAGGAAACCTCCTCTTTCTTGTTCTCCAGGTTACACAAGCTCCAAATCTCATTTCCTTTTGCCTGAGCAAGGGCCAGGTGTTCATAGCCATGGGGCTTCAATTCTGTAGTCAACCAAGTGTTTTGATTCTGAAACAATTCCTTTTCTTCCCCCAACCTTTGCTCATAATATTGTACTGATGTCCTAAGCTCATCCATGTTTAATTGATAATCTACCTTTGCAGTGATTAGTCCTGTGGTTCCTCATTCAGGTATATAGCTCCAACACTTGAACTGGCTTCCATGGCATGGCTTTGAGCAGCCTGGTCACCTCAGTGCATCCCAAGATCTGCTTATCCTTCCCGCCAGTGGGTAAAGTCCTCAGCTGGACTTGTTTGCCTTCTAGCTACAACCAACACCTGGACCACTTGTCCCTGCTTCGTTGCTTTTGGGAGCACCTGTACTTCATGCTTCTGCTGCACTGTCTTCTTCAGAGCCAGCTCTTTCTTCTTCTACTCTCTTTCAAGACAGATCATCTCCAGCCTGTCTTTTATATTCCAAAACTACAGGCTGTATTTTTTTTTCAGCTTCCTTTAACTTGGGCATCTTCTTATAAACCATTCCATTCCCTACTCTGCTGTCTCTTCAAACCAAAATAAACAAAATAACAAACACTTGACGGTACTTGTCTTGCACTTGACTTGCAGCTCTTCAACTGTTATTCTCTAACTGCTGCTCATTCTAAGTCCACACAACATCCCATCATATGCCCCTGCTCTCCAGCATCCTTCCAGTCACTCTTCTGTTCTAATCATAACCTATTTTAACATCGTTGGGTGCCATTTTCAGAAATGCACGGTGGCATGAAAGAAATGGTTTGCCTTGAACACCATTTTAGGCCTTACTTTGCAATTGTGAGAAAAGCTTTAAATGGCATTTATGCATTGCCAAGAGAGGAAATGCATCACCAAAAAGAGAACAAAAAGCAGTAACAGATTTGCATAAAATTTGCATGTGATAATTTGTATTCATGTAGGCAAATTTGGAAATAATTACTATAACAAGTAGGGGTGCAATACGTTTCATCATTGCGCAGAAGGCTGTGACCAGGTGATCTGTGTGCCTGCTCAGTCTGCTGTCTCTTCATGCTAGCCACTGAGCAGCAATGTCAAAGCTCCTGCTCACCCTTCTCATCTGCAGGAACATAGGAAACTGCATTATAGTGAGTCTGTCTCCCTCACTGCTGTTGACAACAACTGGCAATGGCTTTCCAGGGCTTCATACAGGGGACACTTCCAAGGAGTTGAATCTGGGACCTTCTGTTCGCAACACAGAAGCTCTCTCATGCAGCTGCAGTCCTTCCCTAAAGATGACTAATTAACTTGAAACCTGACTTGGACTGGATGATGACTCTTTCAAACAGAGGACCCTACTCCCGAAAGCAGGGCACATAGCTATTAATTAAATGGTGATCCATTTGGAATTGTATTTTAATTCTAGATTAAGAACCCTCAGAGACATTGTGATAATGCAGTGCGAGGAGTGGGTAGCGGTTTGTTGAGCCTAATCGTTTCAAACAGTTTGAATGTTTGTGATTTTAATGGCAGGAGGGTGGGGGGCCGAAATTAGACTGCTGCTTGACATTAATGTTTTGTTAAAGATAACAGGCAAAAGTGTTGATTATTTGTTGCAGTAATGAGTGGGGAGAGGTGGCGTTGATTCATATATGCGGTTGAAATGTTTGGCAAGGAGAAAGCTGGGTGCTTATGGAGGAAGACAAATCTCGAAGAAATTGAGCATCTGTGTATGCTTTGCTTGGGATTGTTTTATAATGATAGTAGCGCATAAACGGATTGTCATGGAGCAGCAAGAATACTGGAGGCATTAGCATCTGCTGTTGGTAAGGAAACACAGTCTATTTCTGCTTTCCTCTTTGTGCTTTATAGCTCTCTTTAACTGAAATTGTTAATGCCCTCCTCGCTCACATGCACGCACATCCCCAGTGTGTTCAGATCATCTTCTGCAAATGCAACAGCCACCAGAAGCTCAGCCAGAGGTCCTAAAGAAGGGGTTCTTCTTCAGGAGTGGTCCCCACCCTGAATTCTCTCCCCAAAGAGCCTCCTCCTGCTTTCTTACAGCTAGCTTTTTGGCAGATGAAAGTTAAACCCATTTTAAAAAGTGGGTAGGGTATTTTTCATTATTTATTCTGATACTGGTTTCTGAGTGGTTTTGTTTGTTTTAGCATTTTTGC
This sequence comes from Podarcis filfolensis, assembly GCF_964270895.1. Lineage (NCBI taxonomy): Eukaryota > Metazoa > Chordata > Lepidosauria > Squamata > Lacertidae > Podarcis > Podarcis filfolensis. Next base: position 5,962,568 of record NC_139607.1, read on the forward strand.
TTTCGTGTGTAATAGCTGTAGCTCTGGTTTGGGCCATAGTAAAAGGCCAAGGTATAAGCAAATCTGTTAACAGGATAAGCAAACAAATATTTAACATCTTTCCAATACTATCAAACCCCCCCCCCCAAACACAATAAAAAAGAAATGAAAAATTATTTAACTTATATGCAGAATTCATCATGCGAAAGGCTGGGCTGGATGAATCCCAAGCCAGAATCAAGATTGCCGGAAGAAATATCAACAACCTCAGATATGCAGATGACACAACCTTGATGACAGAAAGTGAGGAGGAATTAAAGAACCTTTTATTGAGGGTGAAAGAGGAGAGCGCAAAATATGGTCTGAAGCTCAACATCAAAAAAACGAAGATCATGGCCACTGGTCCCATCATCTCCTAGCAAATAGAAGGGGAAGAAATGGAGGCAGTGAGAGATTTTACTTTCTTGGGCTCCATGATCACTGCAGATGGTGACAGCAGTCATGAAATTAAAAGATGCCTGCTTCTTGGGAGGAAAGCAATGACAAACCTAGACAGCATCTTAAAAAGCTGAGGTATCACCTTGCCAACAAAGGTCCGTATAGTTAAAGCCATGGTTTTCCCAGTAGTGACGTATGGAAGTGAGAGCTGGACCATAAAGAAGGCTGATTGCCGAAGAATTTATGCTTTTGAATTATGGTGCTGGAGGAGACTCTTGAGAGTCCCATGGACTGCAAGAAGATCAAACGTATCCATTCTGAAGGAAATCAGCCCTGAGTGCTCACTGGAAGGGCAGATCGTGAAGCTGAGGCTCCAATACTTTGGCCACCTCATGAGAAGAGAAAACTACCTGGAAAAGACCCTGATGTTGGGAAAGATTGAGGGCACAAGGAGAAGAGGACGACATGGTTGGACAGTGTTCTCGAATCTACGAACATGAGTTTGACCAAACTGCGGGAGGCAGGTTGCACATGCAGTCTCGTGACCCTACAGGTTTTACTGTGTACTAGTCCTGAATTCTGGATATGGATTCCCCCCCCCCTACTGATTACACCACCCTTTTGCATGAATTAATCACCATCCAGCAAGGCTGCTTGCATGTAGAACCCTTCTTAGGGAATGTCACCATTACTGATTTGGAGTGCAGGAGAGGGACTAAAGCATGGGTAGGCAAACTAAGACCTGGAGGCCGGATCCGGCCCAATCAACTTCTAAATCCAGCCCACGGACGGTCCAGGAATCAGCGTGTTTTTACATGAGTAGAATGTGTGTTTTTATTTAAAATGCATCTCTGGGTTATTTGTGGGGCATAGGAATTCGTTCATTTTTTTCACCAAAATATAGTCCGGCCCCCGACAAGGTCTGAGGGACGGTGGACTGGCCCCCTGCTGAAAAAGTTTGCTGACCCCTGAACTAAAGCAGCTCATGGTCCAAGTTGGTTTGTTCCCTCTGATACACAACAGAGGCCTGGCAGAATTAGTGCACCTTGAGCCATTAATGAAGGTTTTTCTGCTCTGATCTCTCTCTTGAGAGAGTTCCACAGTTGGGGTGCCACAACTTAAAAGGTCCTATTCCACTTCCTTGCTAAACATGCTTCCCCTGGAGGTGGGAGGCACTACAAGGACATTTTAGATTAATGTAACTCCCAGGCAAGTTCATGCCTAACATTGTGAACTGGGACTGGGAACCAATGGGAGTCCGTTCATTTTTATTCATTTACTTGCTGTTTGAATTAAAAACAAACATGTAAATTAGAAATATGAAAAATATATTATGTATACACAGCCATGGGGCTATGCATATACCCCCACTCTGATAATTTATTATATATACTCAAATATTCAATGTATATGAATCATTCATAATTACATACATGCAAAGACACAGTTCATCATTGCTGCTCATAGGTTGTAAGGAACACGCCTTGCAATTATTAGAGCTACTTAGCTTTAATATACTCAATACATTTTACTGCTTTTTTTGTTCTACTTCATTAAAACTGAGTGGCTAATACTGCAATTTTCTGAGCCTAGCCCGGTTCCTACAATACATCAGCATCAGGGTTCCTTCATGGCATTTCATTTACTTTGAATTATTAAAATACCATTAATTTTAATATATGAGGTTGCATCTCAAGCCTAATGTTTATACCAGGCCAAAAAAATAAATACCTTTGATTTTATGACTAATGGGGGGAAATTACAAGATTGGATTAATTGTACTCCACTGGGCACTGCTTCACATACAATGAATCCCTGCACTGGAAACACTTCCTACACAGATTTTGTTCCTGCGTAGGAAAGCCACTTCTTTGCATCCAGGACTGGAGTTATGCCGATGCACCCTCAGGCCATTGCCTCAGGCTGCAAGAGTGGCAGAAGCAGAACCTGCTGCTGCTACACCTGCTGGTTGCCTGCTGGGGAAGCAGCTGCTACAACTGCCTCCAAAAGGTGTACATCTATCACTTACGCTTACGAGTCCCTTTGCCAACACAGATCCAGACTGCAACTGGGCAAACACAAAACATGAACGCAGAGCAAATAACTCAAAGCAAGCGACCCCATTAACAGACTAAAGGTCAAGTCATGTGTGCAACACACACATGCATTATTATTATTATTATTATTATTATTATTATTAAATTAATTAAATAATTAATGATTAATTGTTTGCCACCCTATACCCCCAGGTCTCAGGGAGGTTCACAGGATAAAATCACAATATAAAAACACAAAATACATAATCAAAATAAAAACAAGAACAACCCAATAATACCCCCCCCAAAAAACCCACATACACATATTGTTAAGGATATACAGCCTGAGATGGCATTAGAGGGGGGGATCATTTGTCCATTTTACAAATAAGCAAAACTGGGACAGAATTTTTAGTGAATCCATGGCACAGAACTCAACAACCCATGTAGATCTGGTAACCTATAAATCTTATCTTGGGCTGTCCCTGTTCTTACACTTTCGGTAGGTCAGTCCTGATCTATGCTAGTTTCTTTCTGTATTTTCAGGAGCACAAGAAGATGAATCATAACAGAAATCACTACGTACATTTTCCTTGTGCATGCAATATATTTAATAGTATTTGTAAAAATAAATAGATGGATAGATAGATTTGGATGCTGGGGTTGCTCTGCCTGTACACGTTTTTCAAGTGGCCTCCCAGTCCTCTTGTCTCTGGAGACAAGAAAAGGGAAAACACGTATATCTTTGAATGATAGTTAATGTCCTGAATTACACCTCAGGGCCCAAGGGGCAAATAGCTTGATTTTACCACCCTGAGTTGTTGCCAGTATCTGACGAAGCTGACTCATAAAGGGAACAGTGTGCAGAGCTCCTTTCAAGCAGAAATTTAAGAGTGCACAAGAGCCTTTGCTGTGATACTCTGCTGACAGCTTCTCTTTGACATCTCTGATTTATGTCTTATGTGCTCTTTTTTAAAAAAGGATCAAGACTACAAATAATCTGGGCCTTTAAACATATAACATGAGATAGCATTAAAAATGTACATATATTATTGCCGATCACAGAAGTCAAAGATAGAAAAAGTTCTGTGTGAACACTGACTCTTTCCCTTGCCAGTGGAGGCTTATTTTAGAGATGACAGGTGTCAAACTGATCCCAATCAAAATACCAAGTAATAGAAATGATTTTTAAATGGGGGGGATTTCACCCACTCATAAGAATTAAACAAATTCTTCCTTTTAAACAGATAACATTGTTTCTTGTATTTGTCTCATACAAGAAAGGTCTATGAAGCTTCACTGACTGAGATAAAACTATGAATGTATTCAGTGAATGGCAAAATCCCAAATTAATCTAGTAATGTGGACTAATGCATGGAATGTCCAAGCATTATGAAAGGGGTGGGGAACTGCTTCAATTACCTAAATGTCCCCCCCCAGCCCATCAATCCATTGATGTTGGCTTGAATGACATGGGAAATATGACCCAAAACAAAATAATAGTCTCTAAGGCAGCATACTTTGTTAAGAATGAATATTTGCCTGAAGGAAAGGATGGAAGAAGCAGAATACAACCACAACATTACTAAGTATAAGCTTGGTCATTTTTGTGGTCAATTAATACATGATTTCTGTATGCATAAAATATACTGCTACCTTATATTTTTTGTTATGTTTACTTCAAGATCAAACCTCCCAGCCCGTTTCTGCTGTCCAGGCAGGAAGCAAAACAGGAGGGACTCTTGAGCACCAGAAGGCTGTGTTATGGCTTTGTGACTCACAAATTCTGCAGCAGGCATAATTTAGAGTTATATCCAGCCCCATCCTGAACACTTTAAGTAGGCAGTAAAAACCAACAATCCTCCACCACAGTAAAGCATCTTAAAAGTTTTGTTTTGTTGTAGTCATCACTGAAGGGCTCTCACCCTTTGCCAGTTTGACCCTGGTGGCCCACCTTCCAACTCTATGATTCTATGATTTTATATGGTGTTTCCTGCTTGGCAGGGGGTTGGACTCGATGGCCCTTGTGGTCTCTTCCAACTCTATGATTCTATTCTATGAAACAACCGACAGATCTTGCAGCACTTTCGCATGGTGTTCAGCTAATCTGTGCTGTTATGTGATGTGCACTGCATAGGAAAGTGCCTCATACCATATCAAATCATCTCCCCCATCTAGTCTAGTACTGCCAGCCCTTCTTGTGGGGCTCAGGCACAGATCTTTCACATCACCCACTACCTGATCTGTTTAACTGGAGCTGTCAGGAATGGAACCTGGGACTTTCTGCATGCAAAGCACATCCTCTGCCACTGAGCTATGCTTTCTCTCCTAAACTGCCTTCTCTGAGACTTCTGGCAGTGATTGGTTGCACTGCTGAAAGGGAAGGGGACGTCTATAAGTATTCCAGCTGCTCATGAAGCAAGTGGCCCAACACAATATTCATAGCCTGTCTTGTGAAAGAAGTGAAAACTTTCAATTCAGCTGGGATTAAAGCTTTTGAAAGGCTTTATGGCTACAGGCAGAGGGCAGGGTAAGTAATGGGATGGGATGAAAGAACCTGGGGAAAAGGCAGGTAAGAGGAGACAGAGCCCGGAGGATAAACAAGAGAGATTACAAGGACTTGAGGGAAGTGGAGGCTAAGGAAAACAGGGGCCATGGATAAGACATATATAGATGTGTTATTCAGCCAACATGTCCAGGGTAACTGAATGCACGTCGGGCAAGGGCTACTTCACACATGCAGCTGAAAATACACATGCAGCCTTTGCATGTAGATTGGGGGTGGGGTCTGCTGCCACAATCCAACCTCCCACCACTCTGTCACACATGCACATTTCCTCATTCTGTATATACCTTCTGAATATTTCAAGGACAATGGAGGCTGCATCAGTCTGTCATGAAGAGGAAGCGATGCAGCGGTGCTGCGCAGGCTGAACCAGGGTGGCTAATGGGAACTTTAGGGTGACTTTGAGTATCCACTGGGAAAGACAGGCAGGGTATACAATTAATGAATAGAGGAATTAGCAAATAATAAAAATTAACAGTCGTAGACCTGGAGGTAAGGCAACCCCTGAATGCAGACATTCTGGCATTCAGAACAGGCTCCCACTGGGATGTGCGCGGTCCTGACATGGTGGATACTGGGAGCCCCAGACTTGCTGTAGGAGGCAGGTATCTGGGGGCTTCAGCTACCAAGGAGGCATGCTGGCCCAGTCCTGTACTTTCCTCCCTAGCTCCTTCCTTCCTTTGAGGCTGCAGCCTACTTACAGGTGATGAAGCCTGCAGGATGACTGTGTAGATATGCACAGCTGCATATACTCTCATCTTATCTGTGTATTATCACCTCCTTGTATAAACAATGGTGATGCAAAATCAAATTTCCTTTCATGGTGGTAGGCCATTCTTTTGTCCATATGCTGCTTTGCATGCATACGTCATACGTCTGTCTCACGGCAAACATAAAATGGTTGAATTCACTATCAATTACAGGTTGGAACAAGTTGGATTTCAATTACAACAGGAGAGCAAAACAGCTGGGAAATCCCCAAGGGGAGGCACGAGAACCAAGGGGGTGAACGGTTCATTAAACAGTACTAATTAGGGAGAGATGAACTCAAGATATAAAACACATCTTGTTGCTCTGCTTTCCTTTACTGAGACGGTGTCAGGACAAAACAGAATAGCACCTAGTTGGACTGAATCTATTTGAATCTCCCTATAATTGCTACCTCATTTGTAGCTTTAACAACTGGCCTAACTTTTAAAAAGTAACAAAAAAGGAAATTAGTGCCTTTCTAGTTGCCTAAATTACATTCAAATTAAACAGCTGCTTTGAGGGCAAGCATGAGTCAAAATGAAACAGAAGCTGGGGAAAAATACTTTATAGCTAATGATGTGGCTTGGCTAAATGGGAGAAACTTCCAGACTAGTTCTGTTGAGTTGTTTGAAAGAGTTACTACTTTTTAGTGAGATTTATAAGCAAAAACCACAGTTAAAAAATACCAAGGTCTACATACATATCCAGCTTTACATTCTCAAACATTATCAGGGATAAAAACCAGCCCCTAAAACACACACAAAAACAATACTGAGCCCGTTCAATAGGCCCTGCTCAATGAATACTGTGATAGAATTGAACATGCTCATCTAAATATCATCGGCATCCACATTAGCTGTGGATGCACTTTTGCATGTAGAGATGTCCTGTTCTGGATCAAGCCCTTAGTGTCCCATACATGATAAATAACAAGAATACACACGAAGACCATGATCCCAAACACAGTCAGGTGGACAACACACATTTCACTAGTACTTCAATGTGCTTAAGTGCCCCATTAAAGTGCATTGCATAAACATCAATAAGCAAATTATCAAACGCTTAATATATTTATTAGTAGCCAACAAAACTCCCGAAAGAAATAGTCTGAATTGAAAAGTGTAATCTACAAAGCTCTGCAATAAAACATTGTGATTTCAAACGTAAGCAATAAAGTATAATGACAGAATTGTAAAAGACTTGCATGAAATACAAGCTTCCAATGAGATATAATTGGAAGCTGCTTTTGCATGCTTAATTTCCTAGTAACAAAATCAGAGCAAAAAATTTTTTTCCTATTGAGTGATAATATGAAAAAAGGAATGACACTATTCAACCAAAGCTGAGTAGTTTAAGTCCCATTGGTTTCAGTGGAAGACTGAAACATCTGCTTAAATCTCTCCCATCAAAATCAATGGGACTTAAAACTGCTTCCCTTGCCTGCACCTACAAGTCATTTTTCAAATTTATTTTTTGTTAAGCAACAAATGTTAAATGAGTATTTTGTGTGAATTTGCCTTTAATGCAAATATTTTACAGTGGAAAAAATTATATTTGCCATGTCAGTTACAGGGTCTGTGTTTCCTACTTCATAGAAGACTCTATTTGAGGGAGTCCTTTTTTGAAATGCTACCTGGTCCAAGGTTCTCTAAAGATAGAGAACCTTAAAACAAGAGAGCAGTGTGTGTGTGTGTGTGTGTGTGTGTGTGTGTGTCTGCATGTAGTAGAGCATTTTTCCATACTACGGTAAGGTGAACTGTGCTTCTACTTAAATTTTTGTAATTATTTCTAAAATTGCATCCATACATAGAAATTAGAAAATGCTATTTCTGTGCAGACTTGTGTCTTCTTATGTCCCTTTTTGTGATACATCTCATTTATTTATTTTTCATATTTGTGGCAACGCATGTGGTCAACTCCTAGACAGTTATAAGAAAACATTTGTTTTTTTCCCAAATCTCTTGGAATTATAGAGCACCCTCATTCAATTGAAACAAATTATTGTTTACAAATTTCAAAACATTTTACTCCAAGAGAGTGGTAGGGATTCCTCAGATTGAACCAGAAAGTTCAGGTTCTGAGGCTGTGGCCCAGCCTACTGAGTTACCAAGGACTGTGTCCAGAATTGGACACTATGAAGCCTATAGATTGATTAGGCCTGGTCTTTCATGTAAATCTAGACACCCAAGAAGTACCACCTTCTGTTTGGTGCTTTACTCCTCTCTAGTTTACAGCTAAAACTACTGACCTCAGGGACCATGACTTGGCCCTACCCCTGGGGTCCTACTGAAAACAGAGACTTAGCACAGTGGCATCATATAGTATATACAGTTCCTCTTATACTATGCCCTATAACGATCCCTTTAAGCCCCCTCCCAATATAGTATGTTGGTGAAACATGTTGGTGAATGGAGCTCCCTAGGGGAGCCTGAGCACTGGTTTCAATGGGAAGCTGGACCCACAATACTTGATTTTGAAGAAAACAAACAAACTGGTTCTTTTGCTGTTGAACAGTTCTGATATCTTACCACCCATGGTTTGTCAGGTACCCAAATCTCCCACAAGTACTTCGGCATATCTCCAAAATTCAGTGCCTAAAAAGCAAGTAATAGTTGAATAAAAAGATTTGTCACTTTTACTGCACCTTAAGATAACCCCCGCCCTCACAGTCTCTGGCACAGCCCATATTAAAGGTCAACTCACATGCTGTTACTGGGCTTCTGAGTCCCTTCATGTGATTTATAAGAGGCTGTGTGTCCCTCCCCCTCCACAAGACCTCTTTTGCAATACAGAGAACTCCCAATTTACATGGTGGTTACGTTTCAAGGCACTGCGTATTTAAGTGGAATCACATATATTTGAAACACCATTGAAAAAGCCTGAAAACATTCCAACCCCACCCATTATTGTGACGCACACAGTTGCACAAAAAAACAGTCACTGCCTATACATGATGGCCTGTTTTGCATTATCTTTTCTAGCCCCCTTTTCGCCTTGAAGAAGAATCACACAAACTAAGCTAAGCGTGTTGTACACTCAAATCCCTCATGCAATGTGCTGTGGGAATATACGGTAGACAGAAGAGACATAGGCAATACATGAATCAGGCCAATGAAGACTCTACATAAACCACCTGAAGTGCTTAACTTGCTTTAGTCCTAATTTCATTCATGATTGAGGGGACAATCTAATGAGGAACAAATCAAAGTATGGATTTCTTTGAATACTTTTTTTTTTGTAGCACATGAGATAAAACCCATATCAGACATTAGCTGACCATAGCACAGATTTCTTCAGCCTTGGGTCCCCGTATGTTGCTGGACCACAACTCCTCAGCCAACTCACCCAGGGAGTTGCATTAAAAAACAAGGGAACCAAAAGGTTGCCATAGCAGATGCAGCTTCCCAGTGGTTGTATCCCTTGTTGCTCTAGTAATGTAGTGAAGAGATCATAGGACAGGGCTGAATCACATGGTAAACTCACAGCCTAGCATCTCCTGTCCATCAGCAGTACCGGCATGGGGTCATAACATGTGGTTGGCCTCTTCCAAGTGACTTTCTCATTCATGCATTCTTATATTGACAACAGCCACATGGAATGAAACCTAACAGACAAACTGGATCTGTGCAAGCAATAAAGCACAATATTTGTATGGATACCTTTTTTAATGAATATAAAAACATCCTGCAAAAAGCACATGAGGAAGAAAGGCTTCTAGCCAGGCCTGCTAAATTTTGTATAGCACATTTCAAGTGACTTTCATTGGCTGATATCAAGTAACTGAGCTCCCAGTCAGTCTGTATTTAAATGGTTTGATCAGCACAAGTATATTGTTTGAAGAAGCAAATCCGGAGGTCTGAAATGCCAGTAAACGCCAGATTTCCCCAGGTTCCATTCATGATCTGCCAAGCTCTGTCAGAATATTTAACCCCATCCCACTCAGCTCCTCCACTTTCTTACCAGATTGCATCCTGTTCCCAATTATGACAGGTTTAAAGGGTCAGGATTTCCCCCCCCCCAACACAAAAGTTGGCAATACTAATAAAGAAGCAAAATCTGTGTGGGATACTTTTGCCTAGTGCGACGAAATTAGCATTCTGCTCAGAATTATTTGCCCCCTCTTTTATCATGATTTGGTGAGCAAAGGTGGAAACATCAAAAATGTTTACATCAAACTATGATGTCAACCCCTATGGAAAAACACATGTCTGTTCCACAGTTCTCCCATCAGAAGCTTCTGATATCTTCTGCACATCCTGTATGCTTACAGAGTTACATCACAGTTCTTTTTATCTAAGGATTGGTCTTGAAAGGAGATTCTTACTATTTATATTCACCGCAAACATCCTCCTCTGATATCAAGTCAGAAGCTTCCAATTGACTTGGAAGAATTCCTTTGTTTGCCAGCCGATACCTTATTTCAAAGAGAAGCACACCTCAAAACAACAGAAACCTGATTTTTGATTCTTCCTTACTTTTGAATCAAACCTCCAAGGGCATTAGCAAATGCAACGCCACACAAAAAGAAAAGAATACAGTAAGCTGATTCACAGACGTATTAAGACCACCCTACCTGTATCTTAAGGATATTTTTATATGCACCCAACAAATCTTGCAGCATTGATGTTGAAGCTAAGGGAGAGAGGACACGCCCCCCATCCCAGTTACTGTTACCCATATATAATGAAGAAGATGCACAACTGAAGATTCAGATAATTCCTCTGTGGTTGACTCTTACTCGCTAAAACACAGATACCTGGTTTTTGTTTGTTCTTTGCTTTGCCATTTTTCTCAGCAGAAAGTTAACCCAATAACAAATACTTGCTTGGCTTAGCTTACAGCCCAAGTACAGAAATTTTACACTGGCTTGCAGGAGTGATCCTTGAACTTGTGTGCCCTCCCCACTGTGCAGTGCTAGCTCATAGACATGGGTGGCCTACAAACAAACCCCATTAGTTGAAAAAGCAGTAGGGCCTGCATATTAAGAGTTCTCTTGGGCTGCTGCTGACCTAGTTGGGTGCTCTGTGAAAAGGAAGCATAGCAGTACTGCGAGACATGGGGTGGGCTCAGGGCTTGGCCCGCTCCCACTTCCACTCACCCTGGAGCTGGCTTTGTCACCATAATTGATATTCAGTGTAGACTGCTTGGTGTGCATTAAAATCTGCAAGAGAGGCCCTTCTCATGGTCCCTCCAACTGATGTTCATTATGCTGTGAATGAGGATAGAGCATTCAAGTTGCAGAATTCCACTTTCCTGGGGTATGATTGGCATCATCATTGCACATCTTACAGTGCCAATTACAAACATATCTATCCCTCCAGGCTTTCTCTTGAGTTGAATTGCAAACCAGTTAGTGAAATCTGCTGTGCTTACTGCAGTATTGTACTTTAAATTGCTGCATGGTTTTACCACTTTTATGTAGTTTTTTGGGGGTTTTTTTGCTTTCTGTAACTCCCCATTGGGATTGATAAAGGATGGAACAGAAATGTAAATATTAACTAGTAACACTTGGCGGAGCCAGTGTAAGTCCCATTTCTGTGTTCTAATCACCCAGTTTTGTTGAAAGTTCTACGCATGATGCAGAGAGGAGATACTGGCTTTAGGCTTGGCCCCTGAATGCCCTGCATCTACATGCCAGGGCTTTGTGTGAACCAGCCCTTGTGCTCAGTCTGCAGGGCCAACATCCTTCTGGACTTCTTTTACAAAAGCTAAGACTATTGAGATTTAATCAGGTTTCACACCGCTGATGGCCTGTGAAATACATATACATGAAAATGATTACCCCAAACCGTCATCTCTGCAACTCACAAGTCAAGTCAGGATTTATTTTTTCTTGATAATAATTTGGCATGGAATTGCCTATGGGCAGGTTAGGTTAAGTTATTGTGCATGCAACCAAGTGCTGCACTTTCAGGTGCTATCCCACAGATGGGACAAATTGGCCCTAAAATTCATCACCATACTTACATCGATGTAATCCTACATATTTTGAGTCACAGAAGACTTGCGACCCCACAATTTGTGTCAGGGCTCCCCTTCTCACCCTTCAGAGAGCAGACTCATCAAATGCAGTGTGTTTTGGCACATGTAGTGTTCTATATCTACCTCACGCATGAAGCTCTTACTTCTGGTAACACTCTTGATGACAGCGGCTACTTGATGATGTACCATTTTAAGCATGCTAGTGGAATCAGAAGCTTCACAGGTGAATCTAAATGCATCTCCAGGAGCACCATGCATTCCAAAAAGGCTCTTCATAAGGCAAGTATACCTGTTGAATCCACTATTATTTAGGAAGATAGACAAATATAGGTCTTCCCTGTGTACTTGCTATCCTTTCTTTAGGACCTGATTGCTTGGTGGTATTTCTCAAAGGCTCTGCTCTACTAATTATAAAGGTAAAGGGTCCCTGACCATTTGGTCCAGTCGTGATTGACTCTGGGGTTGCTGCACTCATCTCGCTTTATTGGCCGAGGGAGCCGGCGTACAGCTTCCGGGTCATGTGGCTAGCATGACTAAACCGCTTCTGGCGAACCAGAGCAGCGCACGGAAATGCCGTTTACCTTCCCGCCGGAGCGGTACCTATTTATCTACTTGCACTTTGATGTGCTTTTGAACTGCTAGGTGGGCAGGAGCAGGGACCAAGCAATGGGAGCTCACCCTGTTGTGGGGATTCGAACCGCCAACCTTCTGATCGGCAAGTCCTAGGCTCTGTGGTTTAACCCACAGCGCCACCCATGTCCCCTACTAATTATACTTGAGACTTAAAACAAAGGGCAGAAAAACCTATGGCTAGGCTGTACCTAGTGGGTGACTGAACATCTCTTGCACAAAATACTCCTTACTCATACAAAATTAGCATGTTATGGGAAAGACTAGCATTCTTCCTAACAGTCTGAATTGTGTAGGGAAAATTAATTCACTGCCCTGTTTCTTTATCCAACCATCAACGTCACATGGGGTTTGCGTGTTTTCACATTTATTCTCCTTCATCCCTCTGTGACAGATGAGAAATGAAACAGACAAAAACAAAAACAAAAAACAAATCCTTGAATGGCTGAAGTGATTATTGTAAGTGTTGCAAGCTGGGGAAAAGAGGTGTGCAAAATACCCTCCACGAGACACGTTGCTAGTCCTACTGCAACTCTTTTAGACCCACTTAAAATTCTTCAAATGCTTTTCCAAAGCAAGAAACTCCAAATTCACCTCAGTGTTTTCCTTTAAGCAAAATCTGGTGGCAATTCCGAGAGAAAAGAATTGCTGCTGTTGACACGGGTTAAAATAAATGTAAAATCCTGAAAGGGATATGGTAGCCATCCCACACATGCCTGCCTCAAAACTAGAGATTGAAGAAAGAGACAAATATCTGCAGTTCCTTTCCCAGCAGGGGTCTAAAAGTCAACATAATTTAAGATACTGTAAAGTCGGTTCCCTGTAAACTAGAGTTCAGTTTGCTAATCTTTCTCTCCACCTCTGCTTGTGTTTCTGTCTCATGCACTGACACCACCAAAACGGTTCTGCAGAAACAGAGCTGGGCAATTCATTTCATCTAGTGCTCTCCATCAAGAAACAGAGGGGGCCAGGTGGAAATTCCTCAACAGAATAACACTAGGGAAGCAGAGGGAAGGAGGGAGAGAGAGCAACATAAAATCAGCAGGTTTGGTGATATATTGCAATCCAGCAGCAAGAGAGATAACAACTGGGAATGTAGACGATTGCTCTCTTCCCCAATAAAATAAAAGCAGATTGAACTACCGACCTACACACAGTAATGGAAATGGTCTACCGTGTTGCTGGTTCCTGGAGAAAAGCAAAAGGAAGGTCAACCTGCAGCCCCCATACTATTTGAGAGTTTTCTTTTATTCCTTTTTCAGCTGACTAGTGCAATATATTGGAAAGATTTTCTGTGCATTTAATTAATACGTATTCTTTAACAAACATGCAATACCTTGTTCCTGCAGTCCAGAAACTAGCAAAATAATGAGAACCATAATGATTACACACAAACACACACTCTGAAGCATTTTAAATATTCATTTACCATGTATGGATGTGGTAGCCACTGGGCGGATTCACATATTGCATTAAGGGGGCAAAGTGGACACCTTAAAATATAATGTGTGGAGATAGAGATAACACATCTCCTGCAGGCAGGTTTCAGAAAGTGTGCTGCCAAGTGTGCTTTCTATATCTGTGCTGGTGTTCTGCCTGAAAAGAATTCTGCACACACAACTAAATAACTTACAGCACATCAAGGGCAGAGTGGAATTGTACACACTGGCCCTGCTCCCTGTCTCCAAATCTTGATGGAGTCTTCTGCACAGAGCACCTAGCACTTTGGGCACCTTCAGTTGAATAATGAAAATATATAGCAGGATTATGATTATTATCATGATCTGTATTACCCGCCCTTCACCCTAGGGTCCTAGCTGTTTATATGAAATCCACATTTCTTTCTTCTCTCTCTCTCTCTCTCTCTCTCTCTCTCTCTCTCTCTCTCTCTCTGTGCTTTCCTTTTCCTCTTGCACTGCTCTTCAGTATCTTCAAACCCCTACTTAAAGCGCTTAGTAGCCTGACCTGCTAGTCACAGGTACTGCACATTAAAGTGGAAAATGGAGATTTGGCACCTTGCTGTGTTCAGCTGCTTGGTTTTTGGTTTGTTTTGCTGCAATGTTTTATTCCTGGGTGTTTCTAAGAATTCAAAAATAACACATTGTTTACACATATATTTTGTTAGGAACTGTTTACATTTTTGCCAATTTAATCTTTGTTTTATTGTATCACAGCTCTATTCTTTTGGATTATATATTAGTAAGGTCCAACATGGCAAATAATATGCTGATTATTTGTTAAAGGAAGCATCTGGTAGGTACACCAATGCCAACCTACATTTATGACAGGAACAAAAATAAACCTTTTAAATTAATATTTCATTTGCCAACTGTTCCTCTTGCTCTGCTGCAAGCTGCAGTACCAGATCTGGCTATGCCATATTTCACATAACTAGGAGAATGATAGTCCCCCCCTGCTCCCGCCAAACCCCACCACCATCATACTGGACCACCAAGAAACCAAGGCAAATGTAAGTCCCATTGAGTGCAATGGACCTTATCTAAGCTGGTGTGTATAGGATTGCACTGTGAGAGACTCAACTCTACCATTGTCTCAAATGTGGCAGGAAGCTAGTGAGAGCCAATTAACACAATCCAACTGGCATGCTGGTGATAGAATTCATTAAGGCGCTCCGCAGAAGATGAAGTCGTCAGGGAATTGCTTTACTACATGCTTAATTCACAACTCAATCCACATTTACAGTGCCACAGTCTGAAAGACTTCCAGGGGTGCACAAAGATCGAATTTCTCAAGCATTCCTATCTGTTATCCTTATTTGCCAAAGCAACCTAAGTTTGCACGTGCTTTTCAGTGCAGAGACCCAGTGCATCGCAGGCATTGGTCTGCTACTGGGGCTGCCAGCAGCCTCTGCCAATCCTGTCACGGAAACATAATCTTGCAGTCAATTGAAATAAGTACAAAATTAAACCACTGATTTAAATGTATTGTTTCACCTGAATATATTCATACTGAAAACAAGTAACCTTGGCAAGAGGTTCTCTATAGAAGTAATGTCCAAGCATAGGATTCCAAGTGAGAAAACAGCAATCCTTCAGCTGGGGCTCAGTTAAGGACAGAGTTGTTTAACTTACAGTACTCACTGATACAGAGTACTGGCACCTCTTTATTTGCTGCCCATGGCAGACATTTTGTGCTGGCACCCACATGAGTTTTACCGAAGAGACCCAAAATAAAAGTGCTGGTTAAGGCTCTAGAAGAAGACTCCCCATTTATACCCTAGACACACATGGTAAGATGCAGCCACCCTGCGGTGGTATTATTCCCAAGAACAGCAGCAGTGACACTTAATAGTACTCCAGTCTAAGCTCACAAAGACCAGTGCGCTGATAGAGACATAATCTTGTGGCATGTTACCCAATGTAGTGGTTGCAATACAGATGAAAATGCACACCCTCATTCTTACCATGTCTTGGGCTGTCATTGTTTGCATCCACCTTCAGCAGCTATTCATACATCCCCATTCCATTTTAGTACAGTATAGTGTGAAGGTAGAAATGGATCATGTCTGCCAACCTCCTTCCCAACATCTGTGCATTTGGTAGGTTGCAGGAAAAGGATGTCTGTACACATACAGCTGTGCATGTGCAGGGTCTCTATGCAAGAGGTCACACAAGATTCCCAATTGTGTGGAGAGTCTGCACGTGCAACAGTCATAGGCACGTACACTCCCCTTTTCACCTAGTGCAGAGAACCCACAGACATCAAGGATTGGGTACAAAGCATTAGGACTGACAAGTGTGGTCCTGCTCCCCATTTCATGCATAAGCTATGTGGAAGGAAGGAAGGATACGAATAGCCTTTCACATAATGGAACCAAGAAAACTGCATGGAAGCTCTTTTGCTGGATCAGGGCATAGATATCATGATGAGACTTGGAATAGCACCACAGTGACAGTATGAAGTAACATCAGGTATAGCTGCATTCGAAAACTAATCTTACCTGATCCCAGTTAACTTCCTGTATCACTATGGTAACAATGGAAGATCTAGGTCAAGAGGGAGAAGTCTACAATGTGGATCTCTACCATTAAGGTGTGTTGAAAAATGAGGGGTACTAAAAAGTTGTAACAACTTGGGAATTCAAAATATATTTTGGTTAAATTAATATAATTTAGTCTTACTTGTTAAATAAGATGTGTGTTAAATTACACAGAAATAATTAAAAATGACTGTCAAGTACTTGCAATTATGTTATAGGTTATTATTTATTTAGCATTACCTGACATTTTCAGAAGGTAAAATTAAAAAAGTTTGTGCTTCTTCATCAAACGTAGACTTCCCAAGCTCAGTGTTGCCCAATCGCAAAAAATAGCAGGTTTTGAATTCCTCACACCCAAAAATATATTTTCAAGACCCCATCCCACAGGAAAAAAATGCAAGAATTATGTTTCAGCCCCTAAAATGACATGCCCTATGCTACTCCACAAGCATTTTGCCTCTTCAGAGAACGCCAGCATAGTAGCATTGCCTGCTGAGGGCTCCTCCAAGACGGCCTAAATATTCTGATGTTACCCAAGTGGCTGAGAAAGGCTTTCTGGCTGCCGATGGTAACATTGGAAGGGCCCTTTGTTGTTGGCAGCAAGGAGGATGTTGAAGCATTTGCCTCTTGAAACCATGTCTGTGAAAACATTTCATGAAGATGCTTTGGCAGGCTTTCCCCCAGGCCTGTGTAGAGCTGCTTCCTTTAGAAGGAACGGAGTCCGCTTCCCACCGCTGTGTCAGGGCTGCCCCACTGTAGCACTCCAGAGGTCAGTAGCTTCACCTGAAACCTGGAGGCTTAATGTCCGGCGAATAAAGGGTATGGCTCTAGTGAATTGGCAGGGGCCAAACTACTTACTTGAGGCAATATTTATTTAGACCTAAGCTTTGTGCAGAGGCCAACACTGCACAGTCCTCTTCCCCTCACTTGAGACGAAAGCCACACAGCTCCTGTGGGCTGGGGGCTGGCCTCAGGTGGCTTCTTAAATGGCATGGGAATGCCTTGCCAAATAAGAGGTCAAGGGACACAGATCTGAATAAGTATTACCAAAAAAACAAAAAAGGGGGGGGGAGTGTGGATGCAAATTTAGAAGTCATTACTATAACACTCACCCAGAGTTACTGACTGACGCCTCCTGAAGATGTGGACAAGCTCCTTAAAGAAAGGAGGCCAACTACCTGCCGTCCTGGCTGATTCCTGTCGTGGTTCATTTGGGCAAATGGGACAATGCTCCACCAGCCTCAGTCTGCTCCAAGGCAACACCCAACGTCCTGCCTTCATACTGGCCAGAGGGCAGCATTGCTCCTTCACTTCCTCCTCCTTGGCCTCCATGATGCCCTTGCAGATCTCAGCTGGCAGAAGGAGGAGCTTGAATGAGCTAAAGGCATTTCATGGCTCCTGGCTCCCCCCCACAGTGGGTCTCCCTTTCTTTCCCCTGCCTCTCCCAATAGACACTGTAGTAAACCAAGAAACCTGTTTTAGTTTCACAATGGCAGTTTAAATTACACATGCATGGGGGAAAGAAAACCCTCCCACAATTAAATCTCAACTTAGAAAAAAGCCCTAGATAAGACTTTTGCCACCTGGCACAGCCTGCTTGGCTTCATGGTGCCCTTGCCTCCGGTTTGCCCTTATTTCTGGTAGAGTTAAGAGCCAGAGACTGAACTGGAAACCAGTTGTTTCAAAAGTAATTAAAAACATTACAAGCTTGAATGCCTGATACACACACACACACACACACACACACACAGCACCTATTAGTGTGGACTGCACACCTTGTAAAAGACCACTGACAAAATGCAGCACAACAGCCAAATGACCACAAATATATAATTTTATCTCCCAGCTCCCATAACTCCTTAATTACTATTTATTATTTCATTATTATTTGCTAGTCACTTTTTCTCACAGTGATCCAAAGCAACTTCCATTAGAAGCAATTAAGTAAAAGCCCCAAAACACAGCTATACTGATAAAAGGCAGCACTTAGAAATCCTGCCCAGCTGAATTCCAACTTTCAAATCAAGAGCCAAAATAAAGAGAAAACTATTTGCCTGATGCCTAAAAATAGATAAAGATGGCGCCAGGCAAGCCTCCCTGGGGAATGCATTTCACAAGCAGGAAAACCAGCACTGAAGAGGTCTGTTCTCATGCTGCCACCCTTCCAAACCTCTCCTGGGCACTTGAGGAAGGGCCTCAGATGATGACCACAGGGTCTGGGTCATTTCATGTTGGGAGCAGCGGTCCTTGAGGTACTGGTGTAAGGCCTTACAGGCCAAAATCATCGTTTTTAATTGAGCCTGCAAAATACCGTATTTTTCGCTCTATAAGACGCACCAGACCACAAGACGCACCTAGTTTTTGGAGGAGGAAAACAAGAAAAAAAATATTCTGAATCTCAGAAGCCAGAACAGCAAGAGGGATCGCTGCGCAGTGAAAGCAGCAATCCCTCTTGCTGTTCTGGCTTCTAGGATAGCTGCACAGCGTGCATTCGCTCCATAAGACGCACACACATTTCCCCTTACTTTTTAGGAGGGAAAAAGTGAGTCTTATAGAGCAAAAAAATACAGTAATTGGTAGCCAGAATTAGTTTTATACATTCAGACCAGTCAACAATCTGGCTGCCAAATTCTGTGCCACTTGCAGTTTCTGAACTATCTTCAAAGGTAGCCCAGTGAATAATGCATCACAGTAGTCTAACCTGGAGGTTACCAGAGCACAGATGACAGAAGTCTGGACAGGGAGTGTAGTAATAGATCCAGGGTAGTAGTAATAGATCCAGGAGCACCCCCAAGCTGTGTACCTAATTAAAGAAGGTGTTACGTTTCCTGACAAATAGAGACAAAGTGTGGTTTTGCACAAGCCACTATACCTTCCAGATAGAACAAACTGGCAGCTCAATCAAAATCCAAGGCAATGTACCTCACATACCAGTAGCTAGAATTTGCAAAATGATGTACTGTACTTGCCAGTGCACGCAGCCAAAATCTGTGCTTCTTTCAATCCCCAGTGATTAGCTCCTAGCTAGGACTTAAGATAAGAAGCCTGTCCTGCTTCCTGTTATATTACATCCATAATCAGAGAAGCTCAGCCACAAGGCTTGTCCATCTGTCACCTTTCACTAGCATAACATTGCTTTTAAAATAGAAGTAACAGAAGCCACTGAAGGTTTGAAAGTCTAGAAATATAGGTATTCGGGCAGGTTCACTTTCAACCAAATCCTAATGCCTTCAAATGAAAGGGAGACCATACAATCCTTCTCACCCCCAGAAGTGTTTTGCTCATGCAACAGAGAAAAGGCTCCCCTTTCAAAGAAGCAGGAAACTCTTCCTCTTCAAAATGAACAGAAAGTTTGCCACAATGGAGAGAAAAGGTCAAGCCAAACAGGCCTGAAGTGTTAAGGAAGTCTGTCAGACATAAAAAGTAGGTTTTGCCATGTCTCTAAGGAAGCTATGATTCAATAGTTTTGCTGGTTGTATGATTCAACAGTTCATTTGAACCACTTTAACACATGGCCTCTGTCTACCAATGTGATATCAAATCCCAACAGAGGAAAAAGCAAGAGGGGGAACTTCCTAGGAGCATTTAAATATATCTATGGCAAATGGGACTCCACAGCCACGAGAGAGCAACCTTCCATTGATGAAAACAACATGGGATTGCTAGAACGAAATGATCACCTGCCATGTAAAAAACACATAGCCATAATGGTGCAGTAGATGACGTGTTGGACCTGGGAAAGCCTGGGTTGAAATCCCTACTCAGCCATGAAGCTCACTGGGGGACCTTGGCCCAAGCACTCCCTCAGCCTAGTCAAGCTCACAGGGTAACCGTGAGGACAAAACAGGGTGACCCTGTCAGAACACCTGAATTCACTGAAGGACAGGCAAGAGATAGTGAAAGAGACAGAGGGTAAATAAAATGATAATATATTAGATTTAAATGCTAGGAGATTGGCCTAAATAGTTCATACATAATGTAATTGTAGTATAATGAAACAGATCAATAGCCATAAGACTTTTAGAAGACATCTGAAGGCAGCCCTGTTACAGGGAAGTTTTTAATTGTTGATGTTTTATTGTGTTTTTTATATTTTGTTGGGAACCATCCACAGTGTCTGGGGCAACACAGTCAGATGGGCAGCATATAAATAATAAAATTATCACTATCATTATCATTATTCTGCTGTTAGATAATAGCCAGAACTCAATGGACTTTCCATGCTTACAGGCAGAATAGCTCTGAGTACTTGATACTGTACTGAGAACAGGAAGAAAAGGCTGTTGCCTTCAGTTCCTATTTGTGAACTTCCTAGAGGCATCTGTTGTGGTCAGAATGTTGAGCCAGAAAGATATTTAAACTGCTTTATCAAGGCAATATGACTTCCAGGTGATTATGGCATATGGATGTCTTTATGCCATATTCTGAATCACAATAAAGCATGAGTGCTTAGTACGAGCAGCTCAACTTCTGCTGTCTTCAACTCTACTCAACTCAACTTCTGACCCAGTTGTATGTGTCCAAAACATGTAGTTGGAAAACACAGTTTAGTATCAAAGCAAGCATACAAAGAATCTTTGGGTGCCAAGAAGAGTTGCCCTTGAAATTTAATTTAAAGCGAATCTAACACACGTGAAACATCTAAGAAATTTTAAAAGGAATCCAAAAGTGTTGGTTTTGTTTTTTTTACAATTTTCCCAGTGCAGTCTTCTCATACATATGTTGTTACTAGATTTTGTCTGCAGTGAAATTTATATCAAATGTAAAGAAACTTCCAACAAAACATCTGAGGATTTTGCGGGAAGCTAAGACAGACTCACTAAAGATGAGCAAATTTTCTCAGGTGGGTTTCAACTACCCTTCAGTTCTAAAGAACTTTGGAGCTTCACTCTGTATATTGTACTTTCTTAATATGAAATAGAGATTTCCCTCCATCAAGTTTTATTTAAAGGAGTTGCAAATGCTAGAAACTATCCTAGTCAAAAATTCTTCTGTATTTGCTCTCTGGTATATCTTCTTCTTTGTTCTTTCTGAATGCCTCACATTCTGCCCTGGTGCTTGTAATGATGGTACTGTTTGAATAGAAGGAGTTGGGGAAGGGTTGTGCATACGTTTTATAGGCTATACATTTAATAATACAGTCAATAAAGCTGACCCACTTAATCAGTCAAATGCTTTCCATAGTGGATGTTAAAGTGCCGTAGGTCGGCTATGAAGACACCATTAAATGTGATTTAGCCATTATTTCTGACCCCGTAAAGTAGATGGAAGGGACAGTTAACACCTTCCAAACTGGACCTTTTTCATAATTGTCCATTGGCAAAGTAGTGTTATCTGCAGGCCTATAATATAGATAAGCCCTATGTTATTTCCTATGTTAGACAGCATCTTAAAAAGTAGAGACATCACCTTGCCAACAAAGGTCCGTATAGTAAAAGCTATGGTTTTCCCAGTCGTGATGTATGGAAGTGAGAGCTGGACCATAAAGAAGGCTGATCGCCAAAGAATTGATGCTTTTGAATTATGGTGCTGGAGGAGACTCTTGAGAATCCCATGGACTACAAGAAGATCAAACCTATCCATTCTTAAGGAAATCAGCCCTGAGTGCTCACTGGAAGGACAGATCCTGAAGCTGAGGCTCCAAGACTTTGGCCACTTCATGAGAAGAGAAGACTTCCTGGAAAAGACCCTGATGTTGGGAAAGATGGAGGGCACAAGGAGAAGGGGACAACAGAGGATGAGATGGTTGGATAGTGTTCTCGAAGCTACCAGCATGAGTTTGACTAAACTGTGGGAGGCAGTGGAAGACAGAAGTGCCTGGCGTGCTCTGGTCCATGGGGTCATGAAGAGTCGGACACGACTAAACGACTAAACAACAAATGTTATTTCCTGAATACTATACTTCCCTCTTTCTTCTACTATTATACACAGAGAAAAAGCTCTCCACACTTCATGTAAACACCACTGCATAATCATCCTCTCTCATATAAGTCAAGCTATTAAAGTTTTATATCTACACCTGTTTAAGGAGATTGTGACTTCTTCCCTGGCAGTTGCGGAAGAAAGTGTTCAGTTTTGCAAGTAATTTGAAAGGAACTCAGATCAGACACGCAGCTAAGGGTGCAATAGTCTGTTTTAATAGGATTCTTGAGCTTGAATGATGCCCCTGCCAAATGACTTATAATTAACCAAGTCAGATGCAGTGCACAGGTCATGATGTGGTCACATGTTTGCATCCAGTGAAAAGAGAATCACAACTCTCCAAAGACTGGAGAATGTGGCAGAACTGGACCCATCAGAAGAGGCTGCTTTAGAATAAGCTATAGGGAGTGGCAACAGTGAGAGGGGAAAAGGGAACAGAAAGTAGAGCTAGGGAGAAGAAGGTGAAGACCTATGAAGGACCAGAGACATCTAGGAAACACAAAGAGAGGGATAGAGGAGAAAGAAATGGTGTGAAGGAATAGGGGGTACAGAGACAATGTCCAGGAAACCAATTCCAATTCCAGTTAGTAGCCATGTTGATCTGTTCTAGCTACACACACATAGAGTCTTTTGAAATATTAAAAGACTTCCAGTAGGACTTAATTTACCTAATGATTTCCTCTGTTGGAAGCCAGCAAGTGGTTTGCTAGTGCCATGGGCCTTTTTTCTCCCTCCATCCCTCCCCCCACCCCCTGCCACATGCCCCCATATTGGCTCAAGGCAGGCTAGGAGAACCCTGAGAACAGCGCACTGGGGAACAAAAAAGGAGATTGTTCTGCCTGACAAACTGAAATGTTTATCCTGATGGAAAAATCTCAATGCTCTGTTGAATTCCACCTTAACTATGGCATAAATTGGGTTGCAACATTTTGTTAATTAATTGGTAAGATCAATTTATTTAAAAAACAACACTTTAATTGACTAAAAACATGCCTCTGATTAATCAGTCAGCAGATTTTTTTGGGGGGGTTAAGATCATCTTTCATAAGTATATACTTACAAAAATTGCAGAAAACAAACACTATTTCAGAAGAAACCTTTCTCTCCTGTGTGTGAGAGTAGGAAAAAAGGCTCTTCTAGGGGGGCTCTAATTTCAGACAACCATCCCGCAACTTAGAGAAGGCACCTGGGACAAGGTTGGGAGGTGGAGCCAGCACAGTTGTTCCTCTGCTCCATCCTCACACCTGTGGTGTGGTGGTTAGAGTGTCAGAATGAAACCTGGGTAACAGGGCCAGATTTATGTTTGATGAGGTCCTAAGCTACTGAAGATAATGGGGCCCTTTATATACCAGGCGGGGCCCATTACTTACATCATAGGAGCCTACACAACACAACACACTGTTGCTGTACGTAGGTTTTATTTTATTTGTTTTTTATCTTATATTTTGGAAATGTACATCCAGTGGTTTTTTTCCTTTAATTTTTTTGGGGGCCCCAAGAGAGTGGGGCCCTAAGCTATAGCTTGTTTAGCTTATACGTCAATCCGGCACTGCTGGGAGACCAGGGTTCAGATCTCCACTCAGCCATGAAACCCACTGGGTGATCTTGGGAGCAGACACTATATTTCAGCCTAACTCATTTCACAAGGTTATTCCGTGGATAAAATGGAGGGTGGGTGTGTGAGATTGTATGTCACCTTGAGCTCCATGGAGGAAAGGTGGAAGAATGAATGAATGAAGAAAGAAAGAAAGAAAGAAAGAAAGAAAGAAAGAAAGAAAGAAAGAAAGAGCAAATTAGTTTCCTGAATCTCTGAAGAGGACTTTTGTTGTTTTCATAATATGTGTAATGTCTTGAAAATTCTGCCCTTCATTGTAATGAAAAAGAGGAATATGTGAAGCAAGAATAAACCCAATTTTTTTTACCATTTTAGATATCTAAGCCATTTTTTCCAGTTTACAATTAGACACAAAAGAGTTGAACAGTATACGAAGCATATAATCAAGCTACCTTTGCTGTCACAAACTAATGTTGATGTTTTCTGGCTTTTGAGTCCTATCAGTGAGTATAAAGAATCTAATGCAATTAATAATGGCAACACTCCTGCAAATGGTAGGAACAGCCCTGCTCTGATGCCTTTAAATTAGCCTAATAGGTATGCTGTTAATATGCCATCACACACCAATGCAGACTCTTGACAGCCTCAGCAAAAGAAGGTGCAATTTTCCTCACATACGGTTATCCTTTAAAAGACATGTTTTCAACATTCCAATAGTTTAGGGCATGGATGGATAATCTTTTCCTGCCCAAGGGCCACATTACCTTCTGGGCATTACCTTACAAGGGCCACATGCCAGGAGTGGGTGGGTCCAGAGGCAAAAGGGAACAGAGCAAAATGAAAACGTTGCATTTGTCCTGCAGTAAGTTACTTTCCACAAACACTCCCCCACTCCTTTCTATCCTCCATGCTGACAAGCAAGAAGTATGATCAGAATTCAGGGATATAGCCCAGCCAGACAAAAGCACTTGAGATGTGAAGGAGGCCAGTGAGTGGCAAAGTTCTCAGGAAAGTTTTGAGAGCCAGACACGTTTGGCCCCTGGGATAAGCCCAAAATTTGGAGCGTCAAATCATGATTGTGGGCCAGTTGAACATATGTTTGGTAGTTTTTGTAGTCCACATGAGGTTACCAGTCTTGGATAGGGAACTGGTAGCCCTTCTAATGCTGTTAGATGGGACTCCAAGTACCATCAGCCCCAGCCAGCATGATTGATGGTCAGTGATGATGGGAACTGGAGTCCAACAACATCTGGAGGCCCGCAGGTTCCCCCACCTGCATTCTGTTTGCTTTGCGCATCAGAACTGGATGGAGCTCACATTCCTTCCACAGAAAAATGCTCTCCTGCTTACCCTCGCCCCAAATTTCTTCATTTCAGTAACATAATTAGAGGCAGAGCCCTTTTTGTTGGTGCAATTGTTAAACAAATAGAAATAATAAATCCTTGCTAAATCTTTAACACCCAGATATCTACGAGTAGAGCCCAATATGCCTTTTGGCCACCTCAGTTCTAATACATGATGAACAATCTGTTGCAGCCCTAGCTCAATCTTCAAAGAAAATAACCAGCAAAGTAATCAGGGATAATTTCAATTATTATTCCCCTTCCACGCTTAGTGCCGATACTAGCCCCAGTACAATCTTTTCATACTTTTACATGTTCAAGCAATTCAAGGTACTTTACAGTGTAGCCAGTAAGATTTGGTTTGCTGTTACTAAGAGGGAAACCTCTTTATAATTTCTATATCACTTAAGGAGGCTAGGAATTGCTGAAGGAACCCCTCCTTATAGCAGAAGTTACGGTGCAAAGATAGTATTTTTTCTGGAATTACTGGATGTTAGTTCTCAAAAGCAGATGTCGGTACCTGAGAGTCTATCTGTAAGAAAGCACTTGGCATGCCTTTCCCAAAGTTCTTTTCCACTTTTAACTCAGACAGCATGTTTTATTTATATGGCACTTTTTAGCTATATAAAGCATATGCATTAAATCTGTCCCAGCAATGTTCTTTGCAATTCCAGGAATCCAGGAGCAGCCATATTGTCGCAATTAAAACTTTTAAGGGTCTGTAACTATAAAATAGATTAAACCAATTTTTGACAACAGTTTCATATCTCTCACCTTTCCTGTGTCACTGAATGAATAGGGGAACTGTTTGGATTCCCTTAAAAATAGGGTTCAGTGTTTCTAACTTGATGAGGTATAAGAGTCACGCTCTGTTCCTTGGGAGAAGTGGTTTTCAAACACCCTGTGTTCAAGAAACACTTTCTACAGCAGATTCTTCTCTGGGAACCCTTGACTATCTGCTGAAAAACCCATACACATTCGAAAGGATTCTGGGACGTGTTTTTGGGAACATTCTCTGTTCCTGCAAGACACTGACTAGGTAGGTGGGGCCTCACCCTGTCTCTGACAGGGGTGGGGAACCTTTTCTGGCCTGAGGATCACATTTCCTTCTGGGCAGCCTTCCAGGGCCACATGCCAGTTGTGGCAGGGTCCATGGCAGGGCTGTCTTAAGCATATGCAGCACTGGGGTGCAAAGATCCGCCTGGCGCCCTCCTCCCCCCAGGTTGCCCAGTCCCAGGCACACAGGAGGGCGGAGCCGGCCGGCCGCCTCAGCATCTCGCTGGCTCGGTCGCCCCCAAACTCACAGCACAGAGCTGCCCACAGTAGAAGAGCCTGCTGTGGCGTTCCAACCGGCGGGCAGGCTCTTCCCCGGATTCAACTCTCGGGCCCCAGACTCTCGGCCTGGCGCCCCTGAGAGCCCGGTGCCCGGGTGCCCCACACTCCTAGCGCCTATGGGTAAGACAGGCCTGGTCCATTGGCAAGAATGGGTGGAGCAGTGAATGTAAATGTTACCTTTGTACAGGAGCTGAGTTTCTACATGCACTCACATGCATTATGATAGTTCAAGGAGGCAATTCAGTAAAATCATGGAAGTGGCGTTTCCAGCTACCCCACCCATTGCCCTTGGAAGCCTTATAAGAAGCTGCTGCAGGACAGGACTGCTGGCAACAACATTTTTGCTATTGGAATCTGCATGTTTTATTTATCTACTTATTAAATTTATATCCCACCTTTTTCTTCCAAGGGTCTCAAGGTGGTATTCATGGGTCTCCTCCCTAGTTCATCCTCACAGCAACCCTGTGAGGTAGGTTAGGTTAAGAGATGGTGACTGGCTCAAGGTCACCCAGTGGGTTTCATGGCTGAGTGGGGATTTGAACCTTGCTCTCCCAGGTCCTAGTCCAACACTCTATTGTGCTGCACCAGCTCTCGATGTTGTTTAAGCAATCTTGTTGCATTTATAGTATCAAAATGTGGCTTTGTGTAGGTTGTTTTATTTTTGCTTTGCTATGTTATTATGAAATTGTTTTGTAGAGTTTATTTGATCCCTGTTTCTTTGTTGCAAGCTGCTTTGAGCCTGGTTTTGTGTACGTCTGCGTGGAAAAGCGGCATACAAATAAAAGGAACGAATGAATTTCAGCCAAGCAAAACATACGGGATGTGAAGCAGGGCCAGGGAGGGGCATGGCCTGAGGGCCAGATGGAGATGTTTGCAGGGCTGCATTTGACACCAAGACCTTAGGCTCCTTACCACACCTTTGCAGGAGCCACATGTGCTGCACAAAGTAACTCTAACTCTGCTCTGCGTTTGCACATTACAAGTAGAGATAGGTTTTCTCTCAAAATATGTATTCAAATTCATATTTTCTCCCAGATATTATTTAAATGTGCATTTGGATAGATTTAAGCTGCAGACAACTGTGTTGCAATATTCAAAGAAGTGTGGTATCTGGCAGACGGTTAAATTCTGAGTTGGACTTTACTCCAAGTAATGTGCAGAACACTTCACAAAGGGATTTGCCGGACAAAAGCACATTGCAAGAACACTGCCTGCCTACTTGTTGAAAAACACCCCTATTTGCAGGAGAAATGTTGTCAGGGAATCAGGAGCAGGAGCACAGGGGAGAGAGGAAATGGAGAGCGAAGGGGAAGAATCCGAGGGCAGCGTAGGGGAGTATGACAGTGGCCCGAGAGATTCCATGAGCTTCTCCAGCGAATCAGAAGATTCCCAGAAGGGGGCGCCGATGGTCAGGGCAAGGGGGGTCCCAGGGGGGACGCACCAGAAACAAGGAGCCAGCGGGGAACCCCAAAGCAGCAGCGGGGGATCAGGACCAGTTTCCCCACCAGAGCGTAGTGGGGGGGGAAGAGTCACAGGTGTCAGGACCAGCGTCTCCTCCAGCGGGGAGAGAAGATGAGTCAGGGCTGACCACGCCTCCATCGGAGAGTGGGGGAACGGAGGGGAGGTCAGTTGCAGCTAGCCTCCCCGAAGGGGGAAGCAGTGACAGCAGCAGTGAAACGGTCAGGAGGAAAGTTGCTGGCTGGGCGTGCGCGCCAAGTTCAAATGTACAGGCGCGGGGGACAGCAGGAGACCCGGATTGGGAACCAGCTCCTAAAGCCCGCCGGAGGGAGGGGGAAGGCTCAGGGGATTCAGCGTCAGAAGAGTCTAGAAAGGGCGAGACCCCGACGGACAGGCGGAACCAGAGGCGGAAAGAACAGAGGAAGAGGTGGAGCAAGGCGAGGGTCTTAAACTGGTGTCTGGGGGGAGGAGATTCAGACGGAGCATCAGCGATCTAGAGTTTGAGACGTAGAGCTGCACGCTGCGGCTCTGGAAGTGAAACTGAACTTCAATAAAGACGTTCGTACTTAACGACGAAGCGGCGTTGGTCCTTTGTGAGCTGGGACCTCGGGCAGCTCTGACAAATGTATACATTTAATTTCAAAATTAGTCAGGGATTATTGGTATATAACTCTATTAGGTGCAACATTGCACCAGTCTGACAACAATATATAAAATGAGTTGAATCAACAGCTTTAAAATCCATTGTAAGAGCTGCCCCCCAAATCTACAATATGGAGTCCACTGAGTGTGGTGTGTGTTGGGGGGGGGGGTGTTTACCTCAGGAGAACCTTCTTAGGGATTCTGGTGGAAGCCTAAGGAGTTTCAGATAATCTAGCAACATTTTTCAGAATGACTCTTCATGTCCCATGAGCCTTATTTCAGTTAGGGTTATCCTCACCTCTGTTTGCTCTGCCGCATCCCCCCAGGAAAACAGCAGTTTAGCTCTGAATTGGAACAAACAGCATTCATGTTTTCCATGAATTTCCATTTGTTTAATATGGGATAAGTCACATTTCTGATTTTTTACCAAATCTTGGAAGATGCCTTATTCCTTTCCATTTAAGAATTCTTAAGGAGCTCACAGCTCCATGAATGGGAGACTACTCTCCATAAACTATCCTCATTCATCTGCCTACTTCATGGAAACATTCAACCTTATCAAAAGACCATTCCACCAAAATGTGTCTCAGACCTTATCTGGTCCCAACAAAACCAGAAAATAAAAAGGTGGTATATAAACAATGCCCCAAACTCATTGTTTCAAACTTACCTCTTACTGAGGAAGTAAGAGTTTGAGAAAGCTCTTTGCAAAGCTTTACGGCTCAAGAATAGCAGGTGAATTCACAACCATAATCCTAACTTTCAGGAGAAAAGCCCTTGAAAGTTTATCCCCCAAGCTGTTTAAATGTCTTGACAGAGGTCTAGTTTTATTGGTTTTCCTCTGTGTATGTGAAAAATGAACTTTTAGGATAAACTGCTGTGTGGGAGATAAGCTGCAGTAATGCATACATAGCAAATTCTTGGACATTTCAGTTTTGTTATGGGCTAAACTGAACCACAACAGCTAAATAGCAATTTTGGAGGTAGAGCCTTCCACAGTGCTCTGAAAAAGAGGGTGGGTGTCTAATCACTTTCCCCCCCTAAACCAAACTTACATTTCCTCCTATATTTTATCTGCTGGAGAAAATCAGTATTGCTTACACTCTACAATACCGTGCAATATCTGCTTGGACTAGTCTGGGGACTTATGAAGCTTTCTTAAAAGGAAGAATTTAGCTCAAGTTCGGATGCAGAAAGTGGATATGAGCCAGTCAAAGTTAATCACTTTCAAATCCCACTTATTTACATAGGGCAGACTTGAGCATTTTACCTGACCTTTCAAATGAATGGAACTTAAAAAGTATTAAATTTTGGTTAGTTCATAGCCCAAATAGCAGCAATATCAAATTCCTCGCAAACATATGTTGTTGTCTTATCTGTGGCTCTCCATGGTGTCAGGCAGAGGTCTTTCCTAGTCCTGCAGATTGGAATCCTTTAACTGCAGGTGCCAGCAATCACACCTGAGGTTTCTGCATGATCTACCCAATGAGCTATGCTCCCTTGCCATATATACCAGTTCTAGAAACCGATTATTTCTCTTACATGCACTAGTTCCTCTCCCACCCCATTCAGTAGCAAACATTGGCACGCTCCATAGTGAAAGTTTCCAGATCTGCTTGGGGAGTGTTGCCGAGTTGGCATTTCTGCAAAAATGTACTTGGCATAATAAGACCGGCAAATAATTATCCGAATCAGTTTAAGATTAATTTTCCTCCCTGTCTCATTCATTAGAGAAAGGCATAGAATGGTCTTGCATTTTAAGGGAGACTAGGTATTTACATCAGGATTGTCTCCACAATGTCTGAATGGTAGCTTTGCTCACACTGAAGCTAATGGAACAACAGCAGAGTGTGTAATAACTAGCCTTGCACAATATTATTATTTTCAAATGCCTGGCCTCAGTTATGGTAACTGGAGAGTTTACAGATTCTGTGAATATCTTTGACTTTTTCATTTACAGTGAGAAAAATGCATGCATGTTGTTGCACAGGAGCACGGATGGGTACTGACACAGGCTTGGCCTCCCTGAAGCAGCAGCGCCGCATCTGCATACTAGGCTGGCAAGGGGTCATGGCAGGGTGGTGGTAAGCTTAGGGTGGTTCAACAGTACTAGTGAGAGCACTGGATTGGCTCTGCTTAGGTGCCTAAACTGCCTCAACCTCCTTGCTGTCCACAGCTCATCATCCCACTATACAGCAGCTCATTGCTCCTGGTTGCAGACAAAATGGCAATTTGAAGAATACCAGTGACAGAGCCATAGTGTTGAAAACCAATGATCAGACATGCCAGAAGCTGCACAGTAAGGTAGACTGTGGGCAATTTCATACAATACACCACAATGATTCAGATCTTCACTACACTGCTTAGAGAGATAACTGTACTTTTGAATAGGGAAAATTAATGCACAACTAGGTGTTTTGTATAAAATATTATACATATAGTAACAAAAAACAATTTGACCTGTAACGCACAAGCTGCATGCCCCTTTGCAGATAAACATCTCAATTAGGCAATTCCAGCATGGTTACTGTGTGCAAATTAGCGTTAATTTTGGCTTCTGTCAGTTTCTCAGAATCTCTTTTTAAATTCAGTTCTTCCCATTCCTACATAATTTTGTGATTATTTTTTTTTTAAATCCACAGTTCACTCAGTACAAACTTTTTGTACATACTTTTCCTTAAAATATGCTTTTTGTATTAGTTTCTGGTTGGAGATCTGCAAGTTTGGAAAAGTGTGGATTTTGAAAAATAGCTGTGTTTTGGTTTGCACAGTAGTTTGGGAAATGAAAATGAAAATGTATTTCCATTAAGGATGGGAAATTAAGGAACATTTCAATTAAGATATTTAAAAATTTAGGAAAAGTTGGGTCCCTTATATCCCTGTCTTGACACCAGACACCAGATTTCACCCAAATTCATTTGGCTATTCCTCCTTAGTCAAACACCTGGATTTTTTTTTAAAGCCTAAAAAATTCCTGTGGAACATGGAGTGCAGTTTTACATGCCCAAGTGCAGTATTAAGTTATTTAATACTGGGACATTTAATGTATGTTTAAGTTGAGCCTTCATTTTCCAGTTCTGCTAAATGTCTTTCTCCTCCAGCCCTTGCATACTGTTTTGCAATGGCAACGTTTCTAGAGATAATTTGCAAAGAAGTGTTGCACTGTTGCATAGTCTGGCATCAGTTCTGCATACAAAACAGGCTAGCACTATACAGTCATACCTCGGGTTACAGCCGCTTCAGGTTGCATTTTTTCGGGTTGCAGACCACCGAAACCCGGAAGTACCGGAATGGGTTACTTCCGGGTTTTGGCAGTCGCGCATGTGCAGAAGCGCTACATCGCGCTTTGTGCATGCGCGGAAGCGCCAAATCGCAACACGTGCATGCGCAGATGAGGGTTGCGAACGCTGCGGCTTACAAATGTGCATCCTGCATGGATCACGTTCGCTACCCAAGTGTCCACTCTATTTCTAATAAAGTGCTGGGGCTGGGGAGGGAGTTCCTAAGCCTCCATACTGTGATGACGAAAAAAACAAAGCATCTCACAAATCCAGGGGCCTTTGAATGGCCCCATCTTTCTGCACTACACAATTATTATTTTTAGTCCTATTATTTTCTTACACTATTGGCCACAACATATCACACTGCAGTGGGGGAGGGGGGAGAGAGAGAGTTCATCAAATTCCTTGGAGACTTCCAACAACGTTTGTATCAAACTCATGAATGCTGATTTCATTTATTTCCTCTATCCGCACAAAATATACTTTCCCTCATAAACACAACCACATCAGAAAGAATTCCCTGCCTTTGCATTTGAAATGGGAAGAAGATGACAAACGGCGGACTTTCCTATTTATTGGGATCCTTTATTGTTTTATCGGATGGCAATAGTTACAACATATGGGCAAAACAATTTTATTTTAGAATCAGCGGCTTTTGTTAAATCACATGCAGGGAGATCATAAGCAGGTAGGTAGATGGAGATTCATACAGGTATGTCTTCCCTTCTTCTACCCTTTATCCAGAATCAAGCAACATTATCTATTTTGAGTGCGCGTGTGTCGTCTCTCTGTGTGTGGTAGTGATAGAGAGAATTTTGTTCAGCCTGCATTTTAAAGCAAGCACAGCTAAGTTGCACCTCGACTGGAATGCAATTTTCCTTTGGATTTCACATTTCAACGAAATAATACTTGCCAAATAACAAAAAGTGCCAAAATATGTTGCATTGTGTATTTTAGGATGAAACACATTTAGCAATGTATTCATTGGGGGGGGGAGAGACAAATTATTTTAAAGAAAGCTTTATCACCTATTGATGCAAAAGAGGGCAGAACAGAATTGTGAATGAACATCCTCTGGCTTCTTGAGCACAAATAAGATGCTTGCCTCCGAATTTATTTATGCTGTGACCCACTCTGTGTTATGCATGCATGCAACACATCCACATCCCTCCATTTGCACAGGAATGTCACACGTAAAGGGACTTAAATTAAAAATTAAAAATGGCTTCTTTTTACATTCAACTCCGCTGAAAAATCTTCAGCCCAAAGTATCTATGTGAAGATGCAGACTTCTATGTGTGCAATTGATATAGATACATATTCACAGCTGGATATGTATCCAGCGCTGGGCTCTTCTAGGCCAACTGAACTGGATGTGTCCTTTTATGTGTCTCGGGCACTAGTTGTGCAGGAATTAATTGGGGCCTATGTACTCAATTTGTTTGCTTGCTTATTTGTTAAATCTGTATATCGCTCGTAATCAGTAGATCCCAGGGCAGTTCACAACAGAAAATTGCAATAAAATTACAATATAAAAAGCACAAAATACATCATAAAAATAAGAACAAAAACTAATCAATAATCCCCTTTCCACAACACATTTAGAAGGGCGCCATGGAGGAGGCACCCAGTGAAGGAACTCAGAGAATGATCTCAGGGTTCACATGGCAAGAGGCAGTCCTTGAGGTACTGTGGTCCTTTATGTTTAAGTTTAATCCATCCCATTTCCTTTCCTCCTCACACGCTTCAAGCCAAGTCTAATTTGTGCTTTTAGTTTTCTCACAAAACACACAGTTATAAAACAATTGTGCGATCACTGCTGCCACTGCTGAAGCATCTTCTCAGGACTGGCTGGGTTCACCAGACAGGCACTCTTCTGGTGGTGGCTTGAATTGGCTGTGGCCCCCACCAGCTGTGCAGGGCTCAACAGCCAAGAAAGCCAAAGCCAGGGCAGTCGGGAGGTTGGCACCCTCTGCCAGTCAGCAGGAGGAAGCAGAGGGCAACCAGCGCCAAGGGGCAGCTGCAGAACCATCCACTGCCACCACACACACGTGGCAACTCCTGGTTGCAGCACTATGGAGGAGCAGGAGGAGGCAAGATTCCCAAGGCAGTGGCAATGGACTGAACAAAGTCCTTCACCTACTAAACAAAGTCCTTACAGAAGCTTCAGGTTACAGATGCTTTAGGTTACAGACTCCGCTAACCCGGAAGTAGTACCTCGGGTTAAGAACTTTGCTTCAGGATGAGAACAGAAATCGTGCTCCGGCGGCGCGGCAGCAGCGGGAGGCCTCATTAGCTAAAGTAGTACCTCAGGTTAAGAACAGTTTCAGGTTAAGAACAGACCTCCAGAATGAATTAAGCAATCACAATTTGGGAGGAAGAAGTGGACGTCAAAATGTGCATTATCAGTGAGCTTCTAAAATGGTTGACACCAATGAAAATGACAATATATTTTCAACGATGAGCTTTTATTCCAGTTTATTGTAAGAAAGCCAAACCAGCCTGCTGGAAGATGGAAAGATAGTGAGTGCAGTAACATCTTGTCACATAGGATGCGTTGCAAAACTGGACGAACAACAAGAATAGTGAAATGAAAGCAACAAGACTGAATTATCTGTGCAATCAGATCACATTTAGAATTAAGTCCCTCTGAATTCAATGGGGTTTATTTCAAATTATGTAGAGGATTGCCGCCTAAATCTAAGTACAAATGAGTAGTGTTTTGGGTTTCAAACGAGGAAAAAACCCTTAAATGTGAAATAGGAGAATAATAAAGCAAACAAGTAGAAAGAAGGAACCCTCAGATCCTAATAGAATATTTTTCTCTTGTTACCATTACTCATGTTGGAATATTTTCTTCCCATTTTCTTTCTAAATAGCAGGTAACAGCCTGGTTGATAGTTCAAATTTATTTTTAGGAATACATAGTCAGTTGACATTTTTGCAGAAAAAAATGAGACGGGGGGGTGGGAGTTCTCCACAGTGGGGAGGATGACATGGCAACATGCACACAGACGCAACCATAGATGCCATTGATAAACTTTACAGCTAAAAATTTAATATGTTTAGAACCATGATGAAATGCTTATCAGCTCCCTGCGTTGCCTGGAGTACTTGCTGATCTCAGCCTGCTCAATGTGTCCTGGTAATGAAATGAAATAGCATGGGCTCCGTGCCTGAAAAATAAAATTCATTTCATTACCGTTCTTCCAAGGTTTTTCTTTCTTTTATTCTTAGACACAAGGCCTGGAGACATAAAGATCATCAGCCTTTACAGAATTCATCTTTTTTTTAAAAAAAAAAAAACCAACCCTAATTTTCTGTGTCACGCAAAGGGATATTCTAGTATCGGAAGGAAGGAACTAGAAGAGGAATAGGCAGCCAAAGGGCTCAGCCTGAGCCCCCACGTAATTCACAATCTCAAGGCTGCCCCTGATCCCGCCTGTCAGCCACATTCTTCCCACGGAAGTTGAGCGGCAGCACTGTTCCTGATTTCAGCAGCAAAACAAAATATTTTGGGTGGTGGCGGCAGAGAGGGATAGCAAGGCTCAGAGTATTACTCATAGATATTATCTAAGGGAAATGTATCGTAGGTGCATGCGTTGTGGCTTTAAAAAGTACTTCATAGTATAAATAGCATCATCATCAGCAAAGGGCAAAGAGGCTTAGACACAACAGAGATCTAGGTATTCTGGAGGAGTAAGTTCCATGGGCTCTGAAACACAGAATATGCTACAGAGGGAAGACGTGGGCCAAGGGTCCGTGATACTTTTCCTCCCTGGTATAAAGGTTCTGTCAGAATGTCCTATGTCTCGCTGGTTTGCCTACATCTCAGAATGATATAGGGGTGCCCTATAATAAGGGCAGACCAGACTACCCCCCCAACACATAGCACATAGCACAAATTACTATTGTGTTTGCATATAGACAAAAACTACCCTACAAATGAATGGATGTGGTTAGTTTAATGGACAAGTGAGAGCGCTGGAAAGTTCCCCAGTTCAAAAGTTGCCCCTGCCATGAAGGGTAAAGAAAGATACACACTTTAATTGCTCTGAAATATTTGTTGCCCTGAATGGAAACACCTCACTCAAAGTGTAGTGAATTCATGTTCAGATAGGACCCGATTGGAACACTCTCAAAAAAGCTGAACATTCTCCATGAAAGCGAGGGAGGAGCAAATTTGTATGAAAACCAGGAGGGCATTTTGGGAGGAGCAAGTAGCATTTCTTAAGAGTTTACACTGGGGACAGAGGGTGGGGTGGAGACTGTGGGAGATTTTAGCAGTCCAACATAACAATGCATATTTGTTAGTTAGTATATAAAGCGGTTAAGGACCAAGTAGTTCTAATTGCTAGAGTAGGTTGTGAGGTCACATCCCCTCTTTTCCTGAGAAGAAGTAAAGCCTGCTTCCGGTTCCTATTCCTGCCCCCCGTCTGTAAGCCACGGGGATAAAGTGCTTCAGCTTAGCTCAGACTCATGTCTGAGGCTGCTTTGCTGTATTTATACTTAAGAGTATTCTACCTGCATTGTTTTATTGCTGCTGCATCAAGAAAATGCACGTCTGAGTCCTAGAAACTATAATTTTAATCTTACTTTACACTCTGTGCTCTTATTTACTGAACAGTGGGTAAAAGGAGTTCATCTGTTTCACACAGTTGAATTAAATAAGTAAGGTTTAATAGCCTATATTCCTGATGCCAAAATGCTGCATAAACTTGTGAGTTTCACCTCTGCTAAAAGGGCCTTCTCCCACCAAAGTGATTGCAAAGCCCCACATTTTAAAAACAGGGACCAGTTGTTAACCCACACATGTGGGTCTTTAGAGGATTAAATATCATTAATATATTCTCTTGTCAATTCCCATCAAAGACCACCATTATTTTGTGCTATATCTAGGGCATTCTGGGAATGAACATGGTTGTCACCAGATGGCATTAGGGATTCCTGTCAGTAATTAAGAAAGAGTTAATAAAAACACTCACATGACTGCTGGTACCTAGCAACAGCAAGTCCATAAGCTCTCTTTTTAAAAAAATAATAATGCTATCCCTCTGAAAAATCACCATTGCACCTCTAAGCTAAGCCCCCTGAAAATGGGGGAGAGCACTTTTGACAGAGCCCTAGTTGAAATCCCATACACTTTAGAATGTATGTCTTCCTCTGCCCAACTCACCAGATAGTGTTGGGCAACCTGTGTCTTATCAACCTCAGAGCATGCATTTTAACTGCAATATGATATTTGGTGCTTACTGTATGAATTGTTGTTGTTGTTAAGTACTTCTGGCATACCAATGAAACAGAAGCAAAAAGTTAATGCTGCAGCAGAATCAGAAAGTTTAATAAATCATTTCCTTTAAAACCTGCCCCTCTGTAATTCCATCTGCCTGTCATTTTCTACGGTCAAATCCATTATATGAGGCTCTCATTAGACTGAACGCTGGAGGAAGGTTGAAGGCAAAAAGTTAAACACAGCCAATTTGGCTTTGTGTGAATGCAAAGCACGGCTGAATTTCTTGCGGGGGGGGGGGGGGGGAGGAAGGGAGGAAGAATCCTTAACACTTTCAAAAATAGAAGCACATTCAGCAAAAGGTGTTGTGGAAATTAATTGTTCTACAGGACAGGGTTAGTGACCTCATTAAAAAACCCAGTGGCAAACAACCCTCTGAATTTTTCGCCAGTAGGCACCTGCTGTCCTGTGATAGCACATCTCTTGTTGGTAAATTCAACAGAAACCTTTTGGAGCTGCTGCGGAAAGTCCCGGCAGCCTTTCGGGGCAGATGTAGCTACCTCTTTTTGAATATCTATAGCACAATATTTAATAATTTGCTTCTCATTTTCTATTCTAGTATGCCAGTGCATACAAATATGGATGGACCTTTAAATGATAAATTAATGCTCAGATACAAAATACACATTATGATGGGTGTGTGCATGTACAAAGCATCCCCATTTCTATAAAAAGTATTTAGAAGTTTTGGGTGCGAAAAGATCAAGTCCCTATTTGCATGCACAGTGAAACACAAAGCAAGGGGTTCATCCAAAGCCAACTGGTGAGTTCATAGCAAAAGTCGAGCCGGACTTTCTGATTTGCCACTCAGTATCTTACCCACTACTCCACATCAGTCTGATGCATTGCAGGGGCTTGGGCGAGATTACTCTCAGCATTCCTTCCAACTCTACATTTCTATGATTTTAAGTGAAGCTTATGTTGCAGTATCATCATCCAAATAAAAAATATTATATCAAAGTTAAGTGATGGCTATCTTCATCTTGCTCTTGTTCAGTTTCCCAGGGGCTCCTGATTGCCCAACACTGTCCTGGTAAATTCTGAATTGCAAAAGTTAATTGTGGCAACTTCCAAAGGCCTCTGAAGACTGTCCCTCATAAAATACGCCCAAACACACAAACTACAGTGCACCAAATCATCACAACCTATTTATTGGGATCAGTGTGACTGTAATCCCATGAGTAGTTTCTTGGGAGTAAACTCAATTAAATTAAGTGATGCTTACTTCTGAATGCTTTTTCAACTTCTAAAACACACAGGGCTTTAACAAAAAATAACCAGAAATGCAACCACTACCTTTCAATTATAGATGCAAACAAAATTTCAAATATTGCAGTTTAAACTGCTAGCATAAAGAAAAGATTAGAAATACCCATCCTGTACTTGATAGTTTTCTACATTCTCTGACTCCCTGTATGCCTACCTTCCCCAACCTGTTGCCATATGTCTTGAGCTGCAACTCGCATCAGCTCTATCCAGCACAGCCACCCAGTGTGTGTTTGTGCACTGGCCAGATTCAGCATGAGAGCTGGTTGTTACTTTACTGCAAACAGCTGAATACCAGAGGACTCAGATGATACACCTGGCCAGCATCACTTCACACTGCTAATGTGAGGACTGAATCTGTGAAACCTCCATCACACTCTGGCTCCATACAATGCAAACCTGGCATGTCAAGCTAAAGGCTTGCTTGGTCTGTAACACTGAGGTCTCAAGATGTGCAATCTCTCCCCACTTTTTTGACAATTTGTAAATCAGCCATTCACACATGCAACCCTAATGTGTGGAGTCATTGCATCAGCAGTACTGGGCTGTGTGCATGGAGGAGCAGGGGATACCCCCTACTGTACCATGCCAAAAGGATTCACAGGTTAGATATCTGTATGAATGAAGCCACAGGTAGAGAGAGCAAAGCTACTTTCAGTGCTAAGCCTTAGTACATCATTTAATAGCATTATGAATTAGGGAAGCATCTCTGCCTATAATGGGGTACAGATGCACTGTCCATAAAGAATAGCTGTGGTATACAAATAACAAAGCTCAGTTTCAAAAAGACTGCAGCTCATGTGCACATGAGATTGTTCCAAATTAGTCTCAAGGGAGATTTTAAAAATTAGAAGCACTTTGCATCCTCCCCCCAAATTGCCCCATTTGTGAAGACTCCCACTCCTGCTGATGGCGATTCATCTGCATCCCTGAGAGTGAACTACCAGGAGAAGGATTCTGAACTGTGAGAAGGAAATCCAGGCTAAATGATTCATGTTCCTGATTGCCTTCCTTCCACTTGCATTTGATGAGCTATGCTGCCTCTGGAATGGTTATCAATAACCGCCGCAGCCTCCAGCCATAATCGAGTGTTGATAGCCATAAAGCACAGAAGTGTTGGGCAAGCGAGTACAGTAAATACTGTGCTGAGCTTTATTGAGAAAGTCTTGATTACCATGAAGCTGAGTGACTTCCAAGCCTGGCCCAACGCAGCGCGAGTTAGTTACAGGATTTATCGACTCTTGTTTAAACCAAACATATATCTTGCCTTACTCTTCCATTTTTATTTTTCTTCATCACTGGCCAGCCCATAATTTTGGGGGGTTTATCACCAAACTTCTGTCTGTTCCATCTCCGAAGTCATTTGTCAAGCTCTTCAAGGTCACAGGGGAGCCACACTATGGACATATTAGTATTGACCGATTGGTCTTCCTATGCTCAGGGCTGCTGCCTGGCAGCTAAATGTGCCCTCGGATTTGCTTTTGTGTTGTTGTTTTTTAAGCAACGAAGTGATGTGGGGGGTGGGGGAGGCAAGGGTGAACAGAAACCAGTATTGTGATTCCACTTACCAACACCCATAAAAAGCACAGAAATTGAGATTATAAATATTCTAAGACCTATCATGCCAAAACATAAATAATAGTACTTGCTGTTTATCAATAGCACTTCACAGAGTCCAAAGGGCTTCACATACACTACCTTACAATAAAGCTGCTATACATCCCCATTAGACCAAACTAAACATGCTATGAGAGTCCCAAGGAGAATCTCATGGCATTTTGTTTTTCACTGACATGCT
The DNA here is from genome assembly GCF_964270895.1 of Podarcis filfolensis. Taxonomy (NCBI): domain Eukaryota; kingdom Metazoa; phylum Chordata; class Lepidosauria; order Squamata; family Lacertidae; genus Podarcis; species Podarcis filfolensis. The sequence goes on from NC_139607.1 coordinate 6,002,839, forward strand.
GATTAAATTTGCAATGGTGAGTGTTTAAGCAAGAACTGACACTTGCTTAACTCTTCTCTGATGGGCTCTTCCTCACCCCCCCCCCCATAACCTGTTTCCCCGATACTACTTTTTTCTTTTGTTCTCAGCAATGGAAAATATATACATCAGTTTAACCAATAACAAAGATAACCATAGCTGAGAACAAGACAGTGAGAAACATTCAGCTGTGCGCATCTAAAAACCTGCTGGCACCCATTACACAGGCCACCCATTCTTGGCCCATTTCTGCATCTGGTCTCATTTTCTCTGACATCCTTCTCCTGCCTTTGATCTGGGGAATTGGACTTAGATGTTGTTTGGGGTAACCCATGAGCTTCCCAAGCATACGTGTGTTTTTCTTTTCCTCTGTTTCCTGCCCTCACCTCTGAGACCTACAGGTCTATCTTTCCTGGCCTTCTGGCCCACTTCTAATTCTCAGACAGCTGAGACACCACAAAAATTACAATCTAGCTTTCCAGTTCACAAATCAGAAGGTCCAACATGCGGTAACACACTGCTCCAAGGTTACAATGTTCACAAGGATATATTCTTTGCATGAATAGTTATTAGTGAAACTGAGCATCTGGTTGATCATCAGACCTGATTATGAGGAAAAGCCTATTTGTACAGGAATTCAAAATGGCAAGGGTGTAAGGAATAGAACGGATAATATACCTGTCACGTGTGGCATTACTGAACTTAAATGGGGATTTCTACTAACCTCCTATCCATGCAGTGCTCAAATCTACAAATTTGACAAATAATAATAATAATAATAATAAATTTTATTTATATCCCGCCCTCCCCAGCCGAAGCTGGGCTCAGGGCGGCTAACAACAATAAAACAATACAAAAGTACAACACAAACAACGCTCTAAAATCATTCATTATAAAATTAATTAAGTTCAAGCCACTGGCCACTATTGGGCCAGAGCTCCGCGAAGATTGCCGAGGGAGGGAGTCAGGCTGTGCCCTGGCCAAAGGCCTGGCGGAACAGCTCTGTCTTGCAGGCCCTGCGGAAAGATGTCAAGTCCTGCAGGGCCCTAGTCTCTTGTGACAGAGTGTTCCACCAGGTCGGAGCCACAGCCGAAAAAGCCCTGGCTCTGGTTGAGGCCAGCCTAACTTCTCTGTGGCCTGGGACCTTCAAGATATTTTTATTTGAAGACCGTAAGTTTCTCTGTGGGGCATACCAGGAGAGGCGGTCCCGTAGGTACGAGGGTCCAAGGCCGTATAGGGCTTTAAAGGTTAAAACCAGCACCTTAAACCTGATCCTGTACTCCACCGGGAGCCAGTGCAGTTGATATAGCACCAATTCAGTGATGTTCAAACTACAGAACTCTCTGGGCTCCTTCAACTTATTTTAAAGTTGTATCTGTTAAGTTGTGGGTGAACATATCAGACGACACAGCGATTCTTCAAACAGCTCTTGTTTATTCACAGGCCAGAACAGAACTGAACTGAAGGGTTCAGCCAGCCTGCTTATATAGAGCTCCACTACAACGTAATTGTAACAACTTTCTGTAACTATCCAATCACTGAACGTCACTTTCAATCCCTTATTTGCATATGTGGACCTGAACTATCTACAGTATCCCCCTGCTGGACCAGGGTGAGAACTTCAATACATAACAGTATCATTTCCCTTTATGGAGCTCAACATGACTAATCTGACCACACATTGACATCAAGTCCACCAGCCATGTATGGTAGCCCACCTGGGGCTTGACAGATCTCCTTGTTTTGCTGCCTGTTCAGGACTACAACAGCAAGGTCTACAACAAGCACCTAGCAGTTGATAATACACAGCTGGTGGATTTGACTTGGTGGGTCACAAATTGTGCAGGCCTGCACTTGATTGCAGGCAGCATCTATCAGGTACATTAGATTAAAACTTATGCTGTTCCAAACAACTTATTGTTCGTCTGTTAACAGACTCAATAAACAGATAGGTATGCCAGACAAACAGATTGCATCTCCTACATCCAGAGGCAGTCTTTTAATTTCACAGAAAGGATAGATCCGATAGCTGCTGGCTGCAGCCAATGCCAGGGAGCTGTGGATTATCATATTATCTTCAATAAAAGATCATAGATTAAAACAAAACAAAGCCTTGGGGAAAGCAAAGTAGACTCTTCCTTGATGTTGCATGGGTTGCACTAATAAATATGCAGCACATACGTCTGCCCCACCCCTCCGTCAATTAACTATTTCTCAGTTAAAAACAAACAGTCAAACTATTATGTTCAAAGGTGTTTGAAGGAGAGGCAAGGGGGCATTTTCTGTGTATTTTTTTAAAAAATAGTGGCATCTTCAAAGTGTGTCAGATATGGATAGGGAAGAAACTCAATTCAGTTTGCACTGATGGGCCAACCAACCTAATTCTTACTTTCAGAAACATTACATGAACAGAAACACAGCCATTCTTCAAAATTTGCATTCCTCCAGATTTTGATCCTATCTGGTTCTTTGTTGTTTGATTTTGCTTTGTTCTGGGTACTCTTTTGTATACCTTTCATTAAAATCCCCCAAATACTTATTACAAAAACAAAAGGCGTACAGAACTGGTATATGATGAAAACTAAGAATTAATAATAATAATAACAACAATAATAATTTTATTATTTATACCCTGCCCATCCTCCCATTTGTGAGTATTTTTTCTTGCATTCACAAAGTGATGTAGAAATCTAGAGAACTGAATTTAAGATTGGAAATTTGAGAGGAACCCAAACTGACAGATTTCCTCATCTCTGGTGTCAAATAACAATGGGACAGAACAGAAGCAGAATGTAGAGCTAATGCTTTCAAATAAACTTGCTGGTTGGAAAAAGTATCCCTATGTGACCATGCTGTCCTAGACTAGCAGTGCCATAAAAGATAATAAAGTAGCATATGTTATATGAGAGACAGTTCTGACAGAAAGCTGCATTTCTTTTCTCTGGCACAATCCCTGCCTCTGTAAGTCCATATAATCATTGCACGTGTTTCCTAACTGAGTACATTCCATTGTTTCCTTCAGTATGCTTTAAAACACACACAAACAACTGCCTTCTTACCTGGTCTCCAAAGAATCAGATCTAAGAGCATCTTATATTATTCTGGTGTGATTCATATCTTATAACAATATGTGTCTACGTCCTGGCATACTTCCTCTCTTAAAATAAAATAAAATATGTGGGCATGAGGAAAACATGCTGAAAACCTTGACTATCTCTGTAAGGAAATCCCTGGGCCTACGGTAATCGCAAGTGTATATAGCCCTAACTTTTGTACAAAATTCTCATGAGGGAAGATTCGCTTCCATTTCTGCAGCTCTCTCCTTTACACTCGTTTTGTGTCTACATTCTGATTCCATAAATTTTGATTCCTACCTTTTCTATTTTCCACTCTGGTTGTTTATGATCGCTCAGGACTGCTTCAGTTCAAGACACTGGAACTGTCACTAGTTCTAAATCCTCCTCCGCCTCTCCCCTCCTCCCTTCTCAATATGCCATTCTCTTCATGAACAGTTGCATCTCAGCTGTCAGTGTGAATGGGAGAGATGTCCTTTACTGATAAGACTCTGCCTGTGGCACAGAGAGTTCCTCCGAACAGCTAATTAGCAGGAGATAGGCCACTACAAGGTTCAATGCTGTCCTTCAAGTTGGCTGCCAACACAGACACCGTCAACTGAACTGTCGTGTTTCGCTCCTCACATGAGGCAACAGGTGAAGGTTTGGGGGACTGCGGGAAGATGATGGCACCCAAGTGTGGCAAAAAAATAATATCACTGAAGACAAGAGCAGACGGCAAACTATCATTCCATGACACGCATGGGAATGGATTTATTACTGCTGCTACTGCTACTACTACTACTAATAATAATAATATGAAGACACAACCTAGGAAAAGACCTATTTTGTTGCTAAAACCAAGTAGTTACATTTTAAGAGTGCTGAGCCTCACATTTTAAAAAAGAAGGTGGTCTTGTAACAATTAGTTCCTTATTATACCATTATAAGTTTTTTTTGGGGGGTGGGGGGAGGGAACTCCCACTAAACCCAGAAAAGTATTGAATGTCAGAGTCTAGCTAATATTTGTGATTTTGAAGGGGAAAATACAGGCTGCAACAATTCTCCCGAGCATAGCCCATGCAAACTAGCCTGGCTGGGCTAGCTGAATGTAAGTAATTATGAAAGCATAGACAGTCATCATCACTTCAAGAGGAATCTCCCAGGTCTGTGCAAAACGGAAATTACCAAGGTGAAGGGGCTGTGTGTGAAGTGACAGGAAGGAGGTTTGCGCAGAGTTTTCTAGGAAGAAGCAAGGAAGTAGACCAGCGGTCAGCAAATGTTTTCAGCAGGGGGCCGGTCCACTGTCCCTCAGACCTTGTGGGGGGCTGGACTATATTTGGAAAAAATATATGAACGAATTCCTATGCCCCACAAATAACCCAGAGATGCATTTTAAATAAAAGGACACATTCTACTCAAGTAAAAACACACTGATTCCACGGGCTGGACTGAGAAGGTGATTGGGCTAGATCTGGCCTCCAGGCCTTAGTTTGCCTACCCATGGATTAAATGCTTCCACGTCCCATATGAGCCAGCCTGTATAATCTCAATGTTTAATGAGGCATACAAGCAACATTATTGTGACAATAGTGACATATTTGTGACATATTGTGACAATAGTGACATATTTGTGATCTACCCATCAGTGGTGGAAAACCAAAGCTCTACCCTGTATGCGCATTAAACTGATAATGCTGCTGTCTTTCAATATTATACATTTCTGCCTAAGCAAACCAGCTGATTCCCAGACCGTCTGTGGGCCGGATTTAGAAGGCGATTGGGCTGGATCCGGCCCCCAGGCCTTAGTTTGCCTACCCATGAAGTAGACAGAACTCCATTTGGGGGCCGAAGGGCAAAACCATCTTGGGAGGCTGGGAGGAAGGTGTGTGTAGTAATATCTTAAGACTCACAGTGTCTTCACACACTAGAGTAGAAGTGGTTGTGTTACAGGTTTAGTTTTCTGGTCTGCAAGCCTAGCTCACCATCACAAATCTAACAAGCCTCCAATCTAGTTAAAGCAGAATCTGCTCCCTTTCCAGAACCCCTGACTTGAGCTTACTCTGGCACGTGGAGTTCTCCTGACTTTGATTTTCATTTGGTTTTCAAACCTAGTAATTTAAAGTATGGGAAGATTTACTGTTTCTGCTGGAGAGCTGGGCAGCAGCATTTCAAATGGAAGTAACTAAAAACAGAAGGCCAGCTCTGTCCTTCAGGAATAGCATGCTTTAATACTTTCCCACCATATGAGCAGCTAATCACTCCCTACACACGTAACCATACTTTTGCTGAAACTGAAAAGAAATGTTCCCACTTAAAGTTTGGTTATTAGTCTTTAAAAGCCCCAGTCTCAGCTTATAAGCATGCACTTAAAGATTGCTGTTTGCATCAACAGAATTCTAAATCATTAAATTCCAGAGCAATCGTTGCAGGTCACTTTTGCAAAAATGTCCCAGGGATTTCTAAAATGGGAGAAAGAAGTTTGCTTTTAGTAGTTTATTCAGTGCCCTAAGATCCACATTTTTATGGTTCATGTTAAAAGACATAGTTACTTGAATAGAAGCAATTAAGCTTGATGCTTCTTTAACTGAGAAGTAATTGGAATGCAGTTATCATCCAGTTTCACAAAGGTGCAGGCAAGAACTTAATTTCCTTTACTTCTCTTTGCCAGCAAAGCTTCTCCTATAAATCCAGGTGAAGAGATGGGGATTTGGGGAGGGAGAATATTTCTCATTCCTCAGAATGCTACCTTGTTTTGATTTGGGGCTTTCTTTTCTACTTCACTAACTTTGATATATCTTTCCCTGCCACCTGTGCCCATGAAATCTTCTATCTTCCAATGTTCTAAAAGCAATGTCTAAAATTCACGGTCATTTTGAAAGATGCCTACCAATTCCAGAAAATTTAGGAGCTTAGATTTCCATCTGGTGTTGATTTTAGGATTAAGGAATCTTATCACACAAATTCATACACACTTTGTAAAAAACAATTTCAACCAAAGCATCCAGGGCAACAGGGAATTTACCAGGATACGCTGCGGAGTTTCTAATGACAGCAGTATTCTGACTCAAGATGTTCCAGATGCTGACTTTTGTTTAAAGGAAAGCTCTTAGGCATCATTTTACTGAGGATTTTGAGGTTCTGCACCAGATAAAACATGTGAAGCAACAAATATTTTAATGAAATAGAAACATTACACAGGGAACCCACTCACAGCAGGGGAGCAGGAAGTAATAATACAAATTGTTAGCTAACTTGTAGGTGGGTCATCATCAGTTGCCCATCAACACTGAATATTCTGCTGGGAGTTCAGAAGAAGAAATGTTGGTGCACTGGGCAAAGTTTGTACATAGGAGAATCAGCTTAAGAGTTTAAAAGGAAAGCAATCTAGCAAAATTTCTTAGGGGTTCCATGCATACTTGCCTGTTGAGTATGTTTACATTCATCAAATCACATTCCTAAATGTTTTATAAAAATGGAGACACAAAACATTTCAAGGAAATTAGTGTGCATATTCAGGGTGTGTTGGACTTCTTAAAATGCTTGTCTTAGCTGATGTCCAGGATATTTTTCTAAGCTATTTGAAGCTAAATTTGTTTTTTGTAATTAACTTAAAGAGGATCTATTCTTTTGTAGACAGTTCTAGTTTGATCTAGCAGCTCTTGCAAAGTTCATCTTCCTTTTCCCAATAGCCAATAACATTGATTGGGAAGTTTTAAAAGAACAAACACTGAGTGGCAATTTAGATGACCTGATCAAAAAGAATGCAAACTGCCATTAAAAAGGATGTTTGCGTTTGATTGTCTGCCTTCAACTGAGCTAAATTTGGAAGTTTTCCCGTCTTTGATGGTGGTGGAGTGGGAAGGGGAATCAATATAATGTTATGAGTTGGGGAGAAGGCTGTATGCCAAGACCCTTCTAATGCCTCGGCCCCCTTAGTTTCTTAGTGAGGTGATAGCCTAGGTAACGGGCCATTAAGGGAACAAAAGAAGTGGCTCTGTGCCAGATGACAAATTGGTGGATTCCCTCAACTCACTGGAAAGACAAAGACCAGAGTGGAGACTTCAGTGATGTGAGCTACAAGCTGGAAGCAACAGGCTGCAAAGCCAGAGCGTCAGAATGATGCCTGATTTCTGTTTGAACTCAAGGCTGTGCCTGTTGGGATGTTAATGCAATGAATCCTTCCACCATAGTCTTAAGTTGTATATATGTGTAACTAACCAACACACCATAAAGACACCAGAGTCTCTGCTGTCCCTTGTTCTGAGGAAACCAAACCCTGGGTTAGCACCTGGAACCCCTAGAATCTGGCACCACTCAGAGATTGGGATGGCATGCAACAATAACTACTCATAATGGCATCTGTAAACTAACCACCGGTTCAGCATTTGCCTCTTAATGAAATATCACACGTCTCCCACTCTCAGTAGCTGGTTTCCAAAGGAATGTCTTGAAGTCACCCAGGGCCAGCTTCCAGATATGTGTGGTCCATGGGCAAGAGATCCTTAGCAGGACCTGTTCATACATATTAACTACTGAGCTGGGGTTGGTAGCACCTACTCTTACACCAGCTGGTATTTGCCTGCTCACAATCAGATCAACCTACACAGTCAGAGATACCAAATCAGCCACTGTGATGAGTCTGTAATAGCAGAGCATCTGCCCAAAAAGAAACACAGCTTTTTACTCCACGTACTGGTCACTGTAGGCATTCCCACACTGAGATTTTCAGAAAATTCTATCCCTCTGTCAAACTGATCTACCTGGGATTCCCCACCCCCCGGGGAAAAAATAATAATTCCAATCCCTTTAATGTGAGTTCCCCTCCCGCTAGCTCCACTAAAAATAAGAACAATTCTCACATGTTATATGCATTATTATTTCCATATTGTTTTTAAGTTGCTTTGGGTTGCCTTCAGCAAGATGAAACAGGCCAACAAATTCAATAATCATAATCATATGCATATTTTAAGTACATACTCTCCAAGTTTCTTAAAGCAACAAGAATATAAAATGATATATGAAACCGTACATAAAACTATATAAAAATACATAGGTTTTAATGTACTTACAAAATCATGCTGCAGAAATATAGCACAGCATAGGCCTGACTCTTTTATATGTAGTATGCATACATATAATGTACACATTTTTGCATATAATTAGACAGGCTTTTTTTTAAAAAAAGACAGTGCATTAGAAACTTGAACACAAGCGGATATGCAGTGCAAGAGCTGACCCAATGTGAGAAAGGTTCAATTGTATCTGAACTGCCAAACCCCAAGTATAAATGGGTTCCTTCTCCAACCAAATTCCCAGCCCAAAGTGAAGCTCCTTAATTGACATTTTCAGCGCTAGCGAACATAAGTAGTGTGAACCTGACCAACAAGAGTAGAATTATGTGTGTGTACCTAGTTTGTGTCTGGATAATGCCATTCGACTGAATATGATTTCTTGGACTTTAATGAGCCATCTTTGTCTATTCACATCACAAATATTTCCATTATTCCTCAGCTCTGTGAGCCTTTCTGTGTTCTCTAAGACAAACAGAGGCACAAGGACAACAGTACTGGGTACAAAGAACAGCAAGAGAATAGCAGTACCATGACAGCTGCCATCATTTATGAGAACAGCTCTTCTATGCCCCCAATAAATCAAAAGGCAGTCACTGGAATTTGTCCACTGATTCTCATTTCTAAGAACTATTTTGCAGTATTTTACAATGGTGGGCTCCAATGCACAGCCAAGTTTGGTATGAATCCCCAATTTAAACCTTCCCAGGCAAGATTAGAAAGGTGCTGTGATGGAAAACAGCATCTGAGTTAAGAAAATGATGCAGTAAAGGTATGTATAGAGTACTGACATCTTTAATAGACAATGGACAAAAACATGAGAAAACTGCAGAAATGGGGGGAAAGCTATCTTATTTGGTTTTGCTGTGGGGCAAGTGTGAGCACAGGGCTTATGCAACTGAGCATGCTCCAGAAAATATATAAACAAACACATCCCCAGCCTTGTCCCAGGGTGACACCTCTGGAGCGGGAACAAGCTGATTTGACACTTTCCCACCTGCCAGTGTGACCTCATGCAACTATGATGTCAGATGGAGTTTTCATTTGAAGATCAGCTTGAATTCAATACATTCCGCAAAGGTGGGGGGGAGTTCCTTTACCTCCTTGGTTTGTTTTCAAACCACCCAGGCAAAGGAGACATTTCTATACAGGGCTTCCTGCAAAAAAACCTTTCCTCCCCCTAATAGCGTCTGGCAATAAGAACCACATGGGATGACACTATTACACTCTGAAGTTCTCCCACTTTCCCCCCCCCCCCCAAATGCTCAAGGCTCTATTTTGTCCTTTGTGAAAAATGGTAACTAATGGCAGAGAACCACTGCTCTTGGGATCTTACCCAATTCCAACTGATTTTTGTTTTTAAAGGATGCATGTACACAGGTACAGAAATAACTGTGCATGCTCAGAAGGTGGTAGAGGGTGGGGAGATGCATTCTGTCAGGTTCCGCTCACTGACATGGAAATAGCAGAAACAACAGAACAGTGACAAATACCTATGTTGGGAAAATGAAATGTGTGGAAGCTAATGTGCCCATTGCAGGTGGATATGGATCAGAATGACTTGGTTGTGATATAAAGCCCTTGCCTGGAAACAACATAAAAAATGCAGTAAGCTAGTTCCACTAAGGGGGTTCCTTCTAGGTCAGGCTTCCTCAAACTCAGCCCTCCAGATGTTTTGAGACTACAATTCCCATCATCCCTGACCACTGGTTCTGCTAGCTAGGGATCATGGGAGTTGGACCAGAGCTCTCTTTATTCCTAGCCACTGGCCATGCTAGCTGGGACTGAAGGGACTTGCATTCCAGCAACATCTGGAGAGTGCCTACTGCTGCAGCAAGCAAGCGAAAATGAATCTGATCTGATCAGCAAACAAACTCTGGGGGCCTACAGCCTCAGTTTGACTCATCATAAAATGTTTTTTGAATCAGAAAGTGTTCTCCTTTCCCTATGCACCTCCCACCCCTAAAATTATTTCCACAAAATATATTGCCTATATTTCCCCAAAGCATAATTGTATTGGTAAAGGTCATTTTGCAACATTCTGCTGTGATACACACACACACACACACACACACACACACACAAACATGTGCATCAACAGACCTGAGAGCAGTACACATGAACATCCATTTGATACAAAGAGTTATTTTCTTGAAAAACTATATGCTTTCTTTCATCTGAAGGAACTGTTAAATGCTAACAAATGGGAAAGCTTAAAAGTCACAATAAAATATGCAGTAAAAATGCCAAATTTTCTTTAACTTGTCAGTTTCTACATGGTTTTTACTCCCTCATGATAGGTATTACCTAGTACATATTTCACAGCACATTGTGAAGTCTACAAAAGGCAATTTCCGCGACATATTAACTCAGTCAAACCTAGTTATGTTACACAAAGGAACTGTTCTCATGTAAATCAATGAGCTTGCTGTCGAGAGCAAAGGGACTCACATACAAATTTGTGACCCCACTTTCTTTCTCAAACAGGCCCACACCTCTTGCGCTGCATGGAGCTGACTTCAGTTCGAAAGTGGCTCAATACACATTCTGTTGATACTACCCTGGGACTGCAAACATGGGGAAGAGATGTTAAGCACTTGGCTGGTGAGCTAAGGGATGCTTGATGAGTCACATGTTTGACACTAGGCAGCACTACATAGTAAGCTCATGACCATAACCTTGAAGGAATTCAGATGTGTTGTTTCCACATAACGTAACACATTTCAGTCCCATTTCTAACCCCATTTAAGAACTAAAACAGCCTTTCCTGTGCTGGTGGCCAAACTATTTCAGGAGAAAAACAGGGAGAATATAATCCTATGCAATTTTCCTGGACGTCTCATAAGCTTTCGACAACACAGGCCATGCTGTTCTGGGTTGGGCATTGTCTGGTTGGGTCTTCTGCACAACCACACTCCAGCGATTCTACTCCTACTAAAATGTAGATGTCATTACGTAAAGGGGCTCTGTTTAAACTGTTATGGGAGGCTGCTTGGAGATTCACAGTAAAATGTCACTGATATGCTGTTGTCACCCAACCCTGCTTCCCTCGTGCCTACCAGAATTGTGAATTAGGACATGAGGATCCACAAGGTAATGGACATCTCTTCACAGAATCAGAGACTTGTAGAGTTGGAAGGGACCCCAAGAACCATCTAGTCTGACCCCCTATGGTGCAGGAAGCTCAACTAAAGCATCCATGACAGATGGTCATCCATCTGTCATTCAGTCAGACATACACAGCTTGTAACCTATGATTACAACCCACGGTGGGTTTCTGTGATGGCAAACTAGGGGCTTGAGAAGCCTTCTGCTTCTGTTTCCTGGCTGTGAATTCAAGAAATGCAAGCCTTGGGGTGTCAAGCACCTGACGGGCGGTGATGCCTGGCAGTGATTTGAATGCAGCTCGATGGGCCAGAAATTGGGCAAGCCTGCTCTACACAGTAAGTACTTCTAAATGTCACTCCCGATCAGGGATAGGCTATATTCCCCACCCCTCCTTCCTATAAATCATGACATTGGCAAAGGAGCCATTTCTAGAGCTTGATCTGAAGTTATTTATATGATACGGGAGGAGGGGGGGGGGACTTGGGGACATTAAGGAGTGTGTGCCTATGTCCGTGTAAGTAAAAGGGCTTCCCAGCTGTTGAAACTGCCAGGCTCTTATTATTATCATTTTTAAAATGTGAATAAAAAGGACAAGGGTCGACACCAGTGGAAGCTGCCATCTTTCTTCTCCAACAATGCTCTCTGAATGACACTAAATCATCACACTTTGTTCTAGAGATGCATTGTTTGGGGGCACTGTTGTCACTTGAAAGCATCACTAGAACAAAAGAAAGAGCTAGTCCTATTGCAGCTCCCGGAATGTCCCCATCCTCAAACACTTCTTAAAATGCTTCCCTTCTTGGTGAAACAGAGCAGCAATTTTTGTTTCCTTTTACTCCCTGGCCAACCACAGATATGGAGGGTAGGGCGGGGAGAATACTCTGAAAATCTTCAGATCACAGTTAGGGGAGCACCCAGCGACATCATATTTAGCTGTGAAATTGCATTCAAAAATACAGAAAGCATATTCAACTGCACATCCAGTAATTAAAAGTAGAGGGATAGTCTTCTTTTGCTGCTAAACATATAGGCAGAAACAGAATATTCCCTTTGGGGGGAATGGTTCCTCTCTTTAGAATGATTCATAAATAAAAGCAATTGCCTCAGTCATATCACAACTGTGCCCTGGAATTTTGCCTAATGACAAGTCAAACAATGTCTCATTTTTGGGCATGGTAATCTATAATCACTAAGTTAGTGACAACTTTTTTTTTTTTTTTGCTTTGGATGGATTTGGAATTAGAATGAAGATAGTCAAAGGCTTAGAGCAGGCATAGGCAGACTCGGCCCTCCAGATGTTTTGGGACTACAACTCCCATCATCCTTAGCTAACAGGACCAGTCATCAGGGATGATGGGAATTGTAGTCTCAAAACACATGGAAGGATGAGTTTGCCTATGCCTGGCTTAAACTATGAAGCAAGGACAACAGCAAGATGGCTATTTGTTATAAGTTAATCACAGGCATCCCTAGCCATGTTGCTTGGACAACTGGTAGACAGCTGCAAAACAGCAGAGACGCAGAAAGAGAAGTGATTAATGCTTTCCCTGCTTACTTATTTCCCCTCCTACCACGCAACATTCCCACCCTACCCAACAGGGATGCCAGATACATTGCAGAGAAAAGCAATAAGGGAGGGACTAAGCAGCTCCCTGATACCCAACACTTCTCTGTCACACACTTTGCTGCTTGTCCACTTGTCCACAGAAAGAGAGAGACAGAGACAGGGAGAGCCCCCAGTCCCTACACCCAAGAATGCTGCCAAGTGCCTAGTTTGGCTGTACAGTTTGATATCACAGAGCTCTTTTCTCTCCTCTTTCATCAAGCTCTAACTCAACCTTTCAAGAATTTTCTGTCCTTGTAACATGGTGCCACTATTTTTAATTTTTGGCTGAAGTTCCTCCAAATGTTCTCATCAGTATTCCAGGGACAATCTGTCCTGCATACACAGCATTACCTCATCTTAACAGCTTCCAAAATCAGCTGTGTTATCTATCTATTGAGATACAGATATATATTTTGGACAAAAATTCCCCTGAATTATAGGTGCTGATAAGGCATCTAAGCCACAGAGCCAATATCGAGAATATATGCCATGTCGGTTGGTAATAAATAACTATTAGATCCTTGCAATGCAAAGTTTTCCAAGGCAACCTTCTTGTTGAAACGTAAAAAGCTTGGGCTGTTTTTCCACTGACTTCTTTCTTTTCCCCAACATAATTATCATTGTTTTCAGTGAATCAATGGGACCGTTATAAAATGTGTTCGCTATAATCAAGTTCTTATTTTTATGCTGCTGATAATGTTAAAATATGATCCTACACAATGACTAATTAGCGTTCTAAAACCCCCACCATTTATTTAAATACAGAAGTACATGCACTTTATTCGTTTTGAGTTGGCCTCTCTCTGTCTCTATCTCATTCTCTCTCTCTCCTTCTCTCCTCCCCTCTCTCCCCCCACTTTCTAATATTGATTTGTTCTTTCCTTTCTTTTATTCCTCTCATTGTTAGAAGTTTCCCATTAGCTCTTAGGGAAAGTTTTACAATGGTAAGGTGAGGGTATTTTGCTGCTGATGGATTCTCTCTCTCTCTCTCTCTCTCTCTCTCTCTCTCTCTCTCTCTCTCTCTCTCTCACTGTATAAGCAATAAACTACAAGTAAAAACTGAAAATTAGTGCCCACTAGCACTAATTGCCTGGCAGGTGTGTTGTTGCCACTTGCCAGAAGGGAAAGTGGTCTAAGGGAAGGGCTGTGATGTGGCTGCTCCAAAGGCAGCCATGCCCAGCTACCTTATACCAGACGGCATATATGACATGGCTCCTTGCCAAAATCTGTGTTTGAAGGGACCGCAGATCATCTGCAATCCTCTGCTGCTTTGCCTGCTAGCTTTAATTTCAAACTACACAGGGAAAGGAAAATGCTTCACCTGACATCGCGGTGACATGAGGTGACTGACCGGTGAGTGTCTGCGCTCATCTGTCAAAACAGCCCACGGGGGTTGGAGGTAGGAAGGACTTGGCCGGCTGGCTAGGAAAGCTTTGTCAATTAATTGCAATTTCCGTGACACATTTCTTTCAACAGATGTTGAAATGTACTGGTAAATGATGGAAATGGGGATGAAAATAGGACATTAGCCGATGTAACTTAGAAATAACGGATATTTGCTTATAAATGACCAAACACAGGCAAGACAAGCACTATCACACCAACCACAAAAAAGCCACCACTGTGCCTATAAGTAGCTAATTACTCTTAGGTATCAGACCCTTCCAGTGTCCCTATTTTCCAGGTACAGTCCTGGATTTACAGAAGCCATCACAGTTTCTGATTTGATCCTGGAATGTCCCACTTTCCCCGGTTTTCATCAGAGAAATGTTGGAGTTTTATGGAGTTACGCAACTCTCCTGAGCCAAGTAGATAAGTAACTATACAACCTATAGAAGACATCTGAAGGCAGACCCGTACAGGGAAGTTTTTAAATGTTTAATATTTTCTTAAGTTTGTATATATGTTGGAAGCTGCCAAGAGTGGCTGGGGCAACCCAGTCAGATGGGCGGGGTATAAATAATAGAATTATTACTACTATTGTGGAAGAGGATATCCCTATTTTCATCGGAGAAATGTTGGAGGCTAAGGGACACGGGTGGCACTCTGGTCTAAACCACTGAGGCTCTTGGCTCTTGGGCTTGCTGATCAGAAGGGCGGCGGTTCGAATCCCCGCGACAGAGTGAGTTCCCCTTGTTTGGTCCCAGCTCCTGCCAACCTAGCAGTTCAAAGGCACGTCAAAGTGCAAGTAGATAAATAGGTACCACTCCGGCGGGAAGGTAAACGGCGTTTCTGTGTGCTGCTCTGGTTCTCCAGAAGCGGCTTAGTCATGCTGGCCACATGACCTGGAAGCTGTACGCTGGCTCCCTCAGCCAGTAAAGCAAGATGAGTGCCGCAACCCCAGAGTCGTTCGTGACTGGACCTAATGGTCAGGGATCCCTTTACCTTTACCTTTGGGGTTTTAAGATCAGCAGTGGGGACTCTTCAGTTGTTCCGCCACCCTCCAAAATGTGTGGAATGACACCTCAGGAGAGAGTTTACTCTGTGGCAGCCCTTTAGTCATAGATCTCCCTTAGGTGTGTCCAGCATCTTAGTTGTATAGCTTCCATTTTACCCTGACATTTGACAGCTAATGTATTTTGTTTTGTGGAAGTCAACTATTTTATTGTATGTATTGTGTTTTGATTAAGCTGAAATGGTTTTGCTTGCTTTTATAATACTGTAATAAGGATGTTTATAATCCCTTTAAAAATGATTATATTGTTGTAACCTGCCCTGGAACCATATGATCAAAGGTGGGTAAGAAATTGTACAGATAAATAAATGTTGCAAATCATTGCCTTACCAATTCTTACTTTCAGCATTTACCAATAAAGCTTGATAAGTGTCATCATAAATGGCAGAAATAATAGGGATATTACAGGGTAATTAATCAGAAGCATTTAGTGGGCCTTGACATTCAGCAGGAATTGTCAACAACAATTATTTTGCCATGCATTTGCCAATATCTCTTGGCAAATATTGACATTTCTTGGTAAATGATAGACAAGTGGAAAAATGTGTTTCTTAGACATTTGAAATGTAGAAATTATCAAAATATTCTGACATTTTCCAGTGAGCTCAAAAAATCATAAGAACTACTGGTAAATAACATAATTCCTCAGCGGGCCATTCATGCTTTATGCATAATAAACATTCATTTGCCATCAAGTATTTACTGTATGTGGAGCTGTAACATATCTTTAGTTAGTATATATGGATAATACCCATTTTGTATGGGTTTTGCACTTATACTTTTCATTTGTTTCCAGCATTTAGTTTAACTGTAGAAGCACAGACAAGAAAGCAGTATAAACATCTTTATTTAGCTTGTCTTATATATGTTACACATAAGACAAGTGAAATACATATTATGTAACCTGATTGTTTATGTAGCAAATGCTTTTTAATATATGCTTCAGTTAATTTGTAAACAGCTCATGTGTAAAACTGCTTTGAACCATACTGTTAGATTTCAGACTTGCAAAGTTAAGACTTATGCTTTCATTCAGCAATTCAGTGCCAAAAACAATACCATGCTAAATAATAATAAGTTTTCAGGATATTTTAGATAAAGCTTCTTTACAAGACGGACATTAATTATGATTTATGTATGCTCACTCAGGTTTGGCTCATGTTGAATTTGCTTGGAACACATCCAAGCCAAATTTAACTAAGCATTCAATTATTGAGAGAAAACACTACAAAGATGTCATGGCAGGCTGAGCGAACACCACAACTGAGAAAAATTCAAACATTTGTTGAACTCATTGAATATATTTTAAGTTAACAGCGGTTTTCAAAGTGAGAGGTTTACAAATGTTAACTTCCTGTATTATGCTGATATTATACAGCAGAACAGCACACATAAGAGGTGAGGAAATATGTCAAACATTTTACAGCCCCCAGTACTGACATTTAAAACAACATGAGAAGGGCAAATGAAGCGATGTATTTTTATTTTAACTTCTGGTGGTCTAATCTAATAACTACATCAGAGTGGTTACCCGATTTTCTAACTCCAGAAACACTTTCCAACATTGGTCTGTCTGATGGTCTCCACAGAATTCCTATGTGTTGTACAGAATGTTGTGGCATATATTGGAGCTCACAATCTGTTTATGCTGAAAAACATCAGTCAAGGCAGCTCACATGAAATGTAGAAACAAAATGTGGAATATTTAAACACAATCATTGATAGAGAGAATCACAGCAGGGTTTTTCTTTTGCTTGTCTTGCTAGTAGCTTGTCTTGGCTGCTTTATTTATATTTGCAATTTATAATATAATGTAATTTATTTTTCTTATTGTTATCAACAGCTACTGGCAACAATGTTGGAAGTATCCCTCTTCATACCAGCTTCTAGGAACAGCATGTGTGGAGACTGCTATTGCAGTCAGGTCCTGCTCTCAGAGGCACCTGAGTGGCATCTGGTTGGCCGCTGTGTCGAATGCTGGTCTAGATGGGCCTTTGGCCTGATCCAGCAGGGCTCTTATTTGAATATTTCTATGTAAACCGCTTTGCAAGGTCTACCTGAAAAGTGGTATATAAAGATGTTAATAAATAAATGCTCCAGTCGAGATATGACAAAGACATGTTCTCCTCTGACTGGTGATGAGGTCGGTTCACCTGGAGTACAGGCAAAGATCTGTTTGGTCTCACCAATGCCTCCTATAAACTAAGAGTGTGCCCTACCAAGTCCTGTCATTGGCATCTCAGTGAAATGGATCTTGAGTAGAAAGGCCTCTGTCACGGCTTTTGGAGAGCTCCTGCTAGTCCAAGTACTATAGGTAGCCCAATGGTCTGGCATATGCCTGGCACCTTGACCTATTATTAGGATATGTACATTTCCCAATGCCTAGTATAAACTCCTGCATTTTCAGGTTCCAGGGAGTAGAGTGAGGATGATGCTCTGGCATCACTGCTCTTGTTACTTCCTGAGCCCCCAGCTGCTGCCATGACAGCAACCACTGGGCCACCAAGCTACCCACCACAGCATGTTCCCTTATAGCTACCAGCATACTTCCATTCTGGAAGAAAAGGCATCAAAATAGACTAGCGAGACTAGTAAGTTTCCCTATTCCATAGAGAGCTCCCTTGCTGCAGGCATAGCTATAGGAAACTGGGCCATATGGCCAACCCACTGGCTGAAGACCTATGATCTAGATGCTGCAGCCATTTCAAGGCTCCAGGTCTGCACATAGGACTGAGATGCCACTCTTAAGATATTTCCAGAACAAAGTCTATTGCAAAGGATAGCACAGCTGTCAGGGACTGGTTCGATGCAGAGGAATAGTGGGAGGAAACAGCTGGGGAACTTCCAGGGAAAGAAGACTCAGAGCCTGGGGAGCAGTGGTGGAAGCTGAAGAGGTAACAAGGCTTAGTGAGTTCTGCCTGTGGCAGAGAGAAGATCAGAATCAA
The DNA here is from genome assembly GCF_964270895.1 of Podarcis filfolensis. Taxonomy (NCBI): domain Eukaryota; kingdom Metazoa; phylum Chordata; class Lepidosauria; order Squamata; family Lacertidae; genus Podarcis; species Podarcis filfolensis. Next base: position 6,021,096 of record NC_139607.1, read on the forward strand.
AGTAGGGGTGTGGGAAGAGGGAGGCCAAGAGGCAGAGATGAGTCGGCCATAGGTGTCTTTCCCTCCTGCTGCAACAGGTTCCTCTCCCGTCTGGTCTCCCAGAACCAGAAGAGGCATGAAAAGGACAGACACAGACTCTGATTGCTTGGGGAAAGCCCAGTGTGTGTGGGGGGGGGGAACATAGACGGCTGTGAGGATGTGGGGACCTTTCATCTCAGCAACTGATCCATGGGGCAAGACCTGCCGAGAATGAGTAGTTGTGCTCATTAGGCCTGGCATTCCACCAAGTCTGTGCAGATTGCGTTCTTGCTAATAAAGAGTTAACTCCAATGTGGATAGTGTGATTTACTGCTGGCTCACTCTCAGGAGGTGGAAAGTAGGGGCAACTGGCGGGCCTTGTTTCTCTGACTAAGTACACCATTTCAGAAAACAATGGCATTAGAATATGGAAAAGTTTAGCAAGAAACTAAACCAGTTAATGGTGAGCAAACACCACAGCAATAGATTTATTCTAAAAGTTCAATACAACAAACTGCTTCTATAAAAGAAGTCAAATTGAAATGTCTCAGGAAGAGTGCTGTGGCCTACAGGAGCCTGAAGAGGCATTTTGCCTATTAGAAAAGAGGAAAATTTATATCCCCTGTATCTTCTGGGGCTTCAGACATCATCCACTTTGTTTGTAATGAGCACTTATATGACAGTATTCATGAAGCTCATTTAAGTACTGGCCAAGGTAGCATTAAAAACAAAATGCTAAAACTGCTGTGATCTATTTAAACTTCTGCTCACCATGTCAACAAAAATCTTCAGCTCCCTAGACAGGCCTAGCAGGGGAACTAGCCCTGTCCTCATAAATGAATTCACATTGCTAGGTTGAGTTAATAGACATGCAAAGTCAGCAGGATGGAGAATATCAAATTATTCTTGTATATCAGGACCACTTAACCAAGTCTGTCATCCTCAGAGTCTTAGCAAGCAAAGGTGCAAAAGAAGTTGCAGACAATCTTATGGAGGTTTTTACTACTTTGGAGCTCCTAGTATTTTACAGAATCATGATGGGCGTGAGTCTGCAACAGAGTGGTAGAGGGGAGATAGATAGATGATAGATAGACTAGATAGATAGATAGACTAGATAGATAGATAGATAGAGTGGTACCTCGGGTTACATACGTTTCAGGTTACAGACTCCGCTAACCCAGAAATAGTGCTTCAGGTTAAGAACTTTGCTTCAGGATGAGAACAGAAATCGTGCTCCGGCGGCGCAGTGACAGCAGGAGGCCCCATTAGCTAAAGTGGTGCTTCAGGTTAAGAACAGTTTCAGGTTAAGAACAGACCTCCTGAACGAATTAAGTACTTAACCCGAGGTACCACTGTAGATAGATAGATAGATAGATAGATAGATAGATAGATAGAGTGCATGGTTCCCTCTTCATGGACACCTCTTTGATGTTTGGTGAATGTGCACTATTGACAGCTGTAATATATATTTGCCCCTCAACTTCGATACACCTCACATATACCTATATGTCATATGTGATCCACACAGGTGGCTAAAGGAGCTACATAAGATAAGAATCAGGTTGTTATTAGCACCTTATCCATTTCAGAAGCCAGAGATTGCAAAGATCCATTACAAAAGCAAACCGTCCAAGTGTTCCTATTTTCCAGGGATGTCTCCGATTTAGATTTGATCAAAGAATGTCCTGTTTTTCCTTAGGATGTCCCTATTTTCACTGAAGAAATGTGGGAGGGTATGGAGTCATCCAACCCCCAAGCCGTCTGAAGGCAATCCTGTATAGGGAAGTTTTCTTTAATGTTTAATGTTATATTATGTTTCTGTATATGTTGGAAGCTGCCCAGAGTGGCTGTGGCAACCCAATAAGATGTGTGGGGTATAAATAGTAAAATTATCATTATGGAATGGGACATCTCTATTTTCATTGGAGAAATGTTGGAGGGTATGCAAAAGGCTACTGTAGACAGTCTATACAAGATAAATGCTGTATTTCATACCATCATTTTATTCAATGTTGGAGGCAGTGAATTATCTATATAAGGATTGGGCATTCTTACCTAGAGTAAGTGTGACTGAGCTTAGTGGAGCTTTCTTCTAAGTAGCCATGTATAGGATTTCACTGCTAGAATCCTACTGCAACAAAACTCTGCAAGAAATTATTTTAAGATTGTTGCAATTGGCTCCTCAGTTGCCCTTCTTTCACGGCCTGCTACTGCAGCTCCTTCCTCAGTTATTGAAAGTTTCCTCCTCCCTTTAATAAGCCGTCTTCTTTTGATGCTTCGAATCAGCCGCTTCCCAACACCTCTTTCTCCTTCCTCCCCATCTCCCCCCCCCCCATCAAAGCTGGTCAAAATATTGAACCTAACTTTGTGGCTGGGAATATTTCCTTTGCTTATGATATGTTAAGAGTGTCCTCCATGTTAGGAATGCCTCTACCCAAATCAGACCATTGGTTCCCCAAGCTCAATGCTGTCCCCACTAATTGGCTGGGTTTTCAGATAGAGGGTGGTCTTTTTCTAGCCAGGAACTGAACTTTGGACCATGTGCATTGAAAAACTTGAGTGACAGCCCTTCCCCATTAATGGTGCTGTATAAAAGAACAGTAATATGAACAACAACGAGTTTTCAAATTGAGGAGAACTCTTCAGGACTGTGATTATCTTGGGAAATCCAGCCCTTCTCTCTCTCTGATGGATAGCATTTGTGGTGCAACTCTGGATTTACAAAGATATTTGATAGGGACATTTGGACTGTATAAAAGAAGGAGAAAATTGCACTGATGCTGTGCCACTGGTTGCTTGGTTACTTCTTTCGGTATGGTATCTATGCTGCTTTTATTTCCTTTCCCTGTGACTCTGCGACTTTACATTTATTAATATTGAATCTATCAGTGTTGCATGTAGCCCTCACAACTCTAATCTCTTTAGGTTGCTTTGCGGCCTTATTTTAGTCCCCTGTGTGTTTTAACAATTCTGTTGTCAGATGAAAATATTACCACAGTTGGGCTTATTCCAAAGAATCATCCTGCAAGAATGGCTATATAAATCAGCTATGCAGAATGCCAGGGGACTGTGGTTTATTTAGTTGGAAACTGGAAACTAAAAAAGAAAAAACAAAAGGGAGGGGGCTCCTAAAAATTCTATATAGGGTACCACAGCAGCACAGAATGTAATTTTTCCCCAGCTTTCAGTATTCTGTGAAAGAAACAGCTAAAAGGGTTACAAAGGAATGATCTCTGGCCAATAAGTTGAGAAATGTCTATCTAATATGTTGGAAAGATAATATATTAGAACGATGACTTCTTTCCATAATTTGTTTCTTTCAGGAAACTGCTCTGCAGTTATTGGTAGAAATATTATGTTTTATTGATATACTGCTTTTTGGCCCTGAAACAGGTAAGCAGCATATTAATAAAAAAGAAAGATATAACTAAAGTACAATAAACACAATAAATCCATCAAACGATATATAAAACAGCAAAATCACACACAAAAAAAAACCACCAACCACACTGGATATGTGTTTTTGAGCTGCATTCAAGTTCTCAGTACTGTACAAGTGCAGTTCTCCTGTTTTTTCCCTCTCACTGGAAGCCAAGTTAACTAACATCCACCACCCTCTGGCTAGTACAATCAATCACCTAAGGAAATCCCAATCCACAAAAAAATAGGGGGGGTGGCCTTGCCCTTGTCTCACCCTGAAGGAGTGACCTTCCCTTTGGTGTCACTCCATTTGAGGTTGGCCCACCAGTGGCCAGCAAATATAGATGCTCTGCCCCTAGAAACCAGCCACAGATGGGGCAATGTTCTTGCTCTTCGTGGGCAGGGCTGGCTGGCAAACCTTCAAGCTTCTCCAACAGACTGCTGTTCTCTAGGTGCAGTAGAAAAGGGCTGTGGAGGCTAAAGTTGGCATGTACCAGCTTTACTCCATTCTCACATCAGAATACCTATCTGAGAACTGGGCAGCCCAACAAACCTATTTAGACATTCTGCTGTGTGTAAAACCTACAGGGAGAAGTACACAGAGCTTCCACTATTGCTCTTGCTGCTTGTGTGTTGGTTTGAAGCATGACCATAATAGTCAAATATGGCTAAAGACTCCAGAAAACCTGGCCAGATCCCATTAACCTCCCCTAAAACCTCAAAAGTCAAAGTAACTTAAAGGTCAGTGATTATGTTATGGGGCAATTATGAGCAAAAGAGGACAATGGTGCCTAGTGCAAATGCTTTTTGTTTCCACGAGATCATCTGCTTATGGAGCCATTAGCAGGCTTCCATTCTGGCTGCACAAAAGCCACTGGAACAGACACCTTCACTGTAATTTCTGTGTTTTCAAGCTGCCGCAATTGTACAAAAAGGCTGCCCCATTTACATTGTAAGGCAGAAATGTAGATTTCTGGTAGTTTTACTGGAAATAAATATCTGCAGAATACCACAAACTTATCTCTAGCAACTATCCTACATAATCAGCAACCAAAATCTCCAGCAGGGAGATTCTCTAGATACTAACTTGGGGACTGAAACTCTCCAACTACCCTACAGATGGTCAGACTCTACCACCCGTGGTTCTCCAGATATTATTGGGACTACAACTCTCATATGCCCCAGACAGCATAGCCAGTGGTCTGGGATAATGGGAATTGGGTGCCAGCTGGAGGCCACCCCTTCTGCATAAATCATGTGTGTGCATTGCAGATTCACTGTACTCCGTGAAAGATCCACCAAAGGGTCAGATTCCATAAATTGCAGGATTTGGGGACTTTTTTAAAAAACCAACAACTGCATTTTCATTAAAATTTGGTACAAATTCCAGCAATATAACAAAGTTCCTTTAAGAGCCTCACCAAGTGGCCTACCAGTTGGTTATATCTCATATACGGTTATAAGAATGTGTTTAAGCTTTCCGTTCCCAAAGAAGAGTCTTTCAACCTCCAGTAATCCAGCATGATTTTGCTAGTTACATTCTGAAACACCGCATAATAGTATTCTTGATAATTTAATTAAGAATCGAGCAACAGGCCCCATGTGTGAAACTCAACGCAGCAGGCCTGCTCTGAATGTGCTGCAATGTACAAGTGCATTCTGCCGGCGACATTGCAACAAAGGCTGAGCCAAGGAAGTGAGGGAGGAGCAGGTGGAAGCTGGGCAAAATGAAAAGCAGCTCCTCTTAAAAGGACATGCCATTTGTTTCACAAGCCCAACTGCTCAGCCCATTCATATTCAATCCCACGCCTCTATTCTAGCGTAATATATTTGTGCCAGATGCAATTTCAAGCTATTACTCACAGCAGGAAGGCTAGAAACCCATTTTTGATGGGGGACCACACATTTTCAGTAGTTTGGGGCACATTACTCTTGCTGAGCCTAAATGGTTCATGGTTGTTAAATTTGAATTTTATTCACCTGTGCTGACCTAATTGCATTTAAACAAAATTCCTTTCAAAGTATCCCTTTAACAATGGGAAATACCTTGATATTTCTCCGTTTGTCCCTGTGCCCAGTTCCCCACTGTTATTGCCTTGCCGAAAATCCATTTCAGGGCGGGGGGGGGAGGGGATGGAAATGCTGAAAGGTTTTAAATTATAAAAAGGAGAATGCGCTGGATAGGCTCTCTGAATCTGCATCACAGGTCACTGTGGTTTTCCAGCTTTCACGTTAACATTATGTTTAAATAAATTGATGCAGGAAATATATAAGCATTTGTAACTCACAACCAGCTGAATACAAATGCCATTTTGGGCCAGAGACTGCCCAAGGAAGAATACATAAGACATTTTCATTAGCAGATAAAGGAATTCGTTTGGTGCTAGCTGGATGGCCTCTGCTAAAGAATTCAAGTACTGCAAGTGATGCTTATGTATAACTGCCCTTTTATTTTACAATCTGGAGTTTCCCCCACATTCAACTGCATTGATTCATTGCAGTCTGAGCTTTTCAAACTACAACCACCAACAATTTTTACGTGCGAAAATCTGAGGTTATTTCTTAGACAAAGCTTTTGAAGAATTTCAACAGAGGCTAAGCAAAAAGTAAGACTAGCAAAAATTACATTTTGGGGGAAGTGTTGGATGGGTGTGTATATGAAGCCGGCAAAATGTTATCTGAAAAAGCCATAGGTTTATAACTGTCTTCAGAGCTATTCACCACATTTGTTTCCTCTTGCTGCCCATATAATGACTGTGACGATGTCCTCATGTCATGATCTGGGTACATTATAATGTCACTGGGAAAAAGCAAACGAAAACTAAATGCTCAAATTTAAAACTTACGGTGACTATCATTACTCTTAATAACTCAGCTACAATTTTTCATATCTTTGTAAGTGAGCTTATTCTTTTGATTATTATACATTATGTATGTCTACAGAAACTGTAATATTCCTTATAGTATTTCAAATTAAAAAAACACTATTTTTAAAAAAATGTCCCACTCAGATTGACTGTCCTCACTGATTTCAGTTCTGTTAGATAAACCAGACCAGTGTTTTCTCTGCACAGAGCTGTTGCTCATCCAACAGGAGTGGCGGCTGTAGAGCAGGGGGTACCACTTTCTGGAATGGAACAGGGCTGCTGGTGGTGAACTGGCTGCTGCAAAACTGCACCTGTGGGAGCACCAGGCAGGATTCCTTGGTGCACTCGTGCAGCCCCAACCCCACTGCCACTCCCGGCCCATCCTGGTGAGTGGCAGCAAGGTGCAGTCCTTGAAGTCAGCTGCTCCTGTCTCAATGTAGAAACTATTGGACAAGATGAATGAATAATCTGACCTGGTATGGATCAGATTCCTACATTTCTATGCCCTTTTCTCCTCCTCCTCCTCCTCTCCTCCCTAGTTCCTCCCTGCTTCTCTCTCTCTTTCTGTCCCTCCCTTCCTCTACTTACTGCAGTCATTGCAGGGATTTATCAATCAGTTCCTCTGCCTGTATAGGGTTGCTGAATCTGCAGACTACAATATTTCATTTCTGTCTGACTTTGTAACTGCAACTGAAGCTAGGTTCTGACTGAGAAGCAGGCAAAGGTCCACGGCCATGGGGCTGCCATGCCTACACACATGTAGGCTGCCTCTGAATTATACCTATAATAGCATCTGAGGAAAATATGGAGGTTTGAGCCTTAACTAAACATCTGAAGGATTTGGGGGCATTTCACTAATTCCAACTGGATACAGTCCAGAAAAGTGGGGAAAGATGTAGCATTTAGTACTTCTTCTCTATAAGTTACCAAGTCTGGTGATGCAAATATGCTTATATGTTGGGTACGGAGTTTAAGGATGCACTGTTGTCCATGCTCACTCCAAAAGTGGTCATGCTTTTTCTGCACATGCATGCAAAGCACTTGAGGGGGCTCAAGAAAACCCGTCCCTGCTGTTACACCTCCTCTTTCCCCTTCCTAAAGGCAAAGAAACTTACATTGGAGCAGGGGAAGATGAAGGCCCTCAGTGCAGCATCTTTTTCTGCTGGAGAATGGGAGTCATAAAGACCAGTCCTGGAATTCCTGGTGGGAAGCTAATACTGCAGATGCCATTCCCACCAAAGAAAAGTACATGCAGTGGTACCTCGGGTTAAGAACTTAATTTGTTCTGGAGGTCTGTTCTTAACCTGAACCTGTTCTTAACCTGAGGTACCACTTTAGCTAATGGAGCCTCCCGCTGCCGCTGCACCGCTGCTGCGCAATTTCTGTTCTCATCCTGAAGCAAACTTCTTAACCCAAGGTACTATTTCTGGGTTAGTGGAGTCTGTAACCTGAAGCGCCTGAAAACTGAGGTACCACTGTATAGCCATTTGGCATTTGGGACACAGGTGATGCTGTGGGTTAAACCACAGAGCCTAGGGCTTGCCGATCAGAAGGTCGGTAGTTTGAATCCTCACAATAGGGTGAGCTCCCATCGCTCGGTCCCTGCTCCTGCCAACCTAGCAGTTTGAAAGCACGCCCAAAAGTGCAAGTAGATAAATAGGTACCGCTCTGGCGGGAAGGTAAATGGTGTTTCCGTGCGCTGCTCTCGTTTGTCAGAAGAGGCTTAGTCATGCTGGCCACATATATGCTATATGTTGGCTCCCTCAGCCTGTAAAGCGAGATGAGTGCCGCAACCCCAGAGTCATCCGTGATTGGACCTAACGGTCAGGGGTCCCTTTACCTTTAATATTGCTGCCTGTATCAGAGTTGGATATAAGGGAGCACAACAGGTTCAGTTGCACTGGGTGTGGAGCCTGACATAGAATGGAAGGTGAGAGGTAAGGGGTACAAAATTTTGGTGTTGCACAGGCTGCTGCTGAAATTTGAGACCCCAAGGTTCAGCACTGAAAGTACCATTCTTCAGCTAGTACCCCAGGCAACTAAGCCTAGCGTTCCATAGAAGAGAGAAAGAGCCACAAGTCAGGGAGGGGCCATATCTACTTCTCATACTACAGCTTTTCCTCATCATATCCCTACTTCCCCCAGAGTAACAATCCACCAAAAAATGCTGAATAGCTATGCTAGACATACTGCTGAAATATGTGTATTGACTTTGTCTCACTGAGAGATTACTGCATTTCTTTTTCTCTGACCACATTCAACCTCTGAATCATAAACATATTTAATCAGCATTAATTGTACATGTTTTATCTTTTTCCAGAATACCGATGAAAAGGTTGTCTTGCAGCAGACCTGCATCAGTTCCTTCGGGTATCCTATCTTTCACAGAAAGCGATTGCTCATTAGAATTACTTGCTGAGACATACTTACAGATTTAAATAACCTAGTAAGTGCTTTATTTATATCATGTCCTGCTACTATTATTACGTTTTAAGAATTTTTTTAATTATATGCTGGGAGGGGTGGTAGATTCCCCTTCCAAGAATTAATCACCTGGTAGCTTTATTAATGAACCAATAATGGATACTCTCAGATCATACAATTATGTCCTTAGCTGAACCCCTGCTACTTTCTCATAGTGTGCTGAGAGAATCCAGTCTAATGTCTACAAATGCTCATCACATGATGCTGTGTTACCACCATTGTCCACTGCTGAGGTGGAGAAGGGACAGGGAATACCACTTTAGATCAGGAATGACAAATGTGTGGCCTTTAGTGCATTCATCTCCAACCATTGGACAACATTGGCTGCAGCTTAAAGAAGTAGGACTATTAATGGTGACTGTTACTATAGACTCTACAGTGCAGAAGTGGAAATGGGCCACAAGGAAGTAACTCAATGGCACGTAAAATAATGTCTAGGGTACCCCTTAGTCATCCAGGGAAGCTAAACCATCAAAAATACATTTTTCAATTCTGCTCATTAAAAATATGAGATCAGATTTGACATGACATTTTTTCTATAATATCCTGCTGAGACTGGCATTAATTACATTCCTTCTGTTAAAGCTTTATTGATTAAGTTTTAAGTTTTCCTGTTCTATTTGCCTGATATCTGTGTCTGGTTAATCGGTCAGTGGGCAGACTTTTCAGCATTGCATCCTTTTCCTAACAAAGCATGAACTTCATTCTCAAGAATGTTAAGGTGTACTCTAATGTTACACTAAAGGTGCACCTAAGAGAGGGATAAAATGCAAATGTCTATCAATTCATCTAGCCTCAGCTGGAGAATTACTGATTACTAGCTTTAAAACGTTTATTCATTTTGGCACAGACCATTAGGGGAAAGGGAACTTGCCAGATTGGATCACCACAGGCAACTGGAAAAAACCTGGACTGGAAATCCAGCAAATGCAACATTTAGGATACTGAACAAGGAAGTCAGGAAAAAGAAGAGTTTCTGTGAAGTAGTGCACTTTTTTATTCTTTTGAGGGGGCGGGCAGGGGTGGGATAAGACAGTTCTTCCACAAACCTTCCTTTTGCAGACGTATATGAAAATCTCTATCTTGAGAGAACCTTTGTCAATAAATGTGGCACTACTACTTTAGGAAGCATAATGCTAAATTATGCTGTGTGTCCATTTTTGTAACTCACCCCTCCACTATTTATTTGGGCAGCAGGGTGTGGCGGTATTGCAATCATTACAATACTTTACCCAACAGGGCAAAAGCTAAATTTTAGTACTCTTGAAGGCCAATGCACTCTGCTTACTAGAAGACAGGACATGTTTACTCCATCTCCAGAGCCCATGGCCTGAATTGTGCACATCCATCCTGAACAGAACAAAATGAATCAAAGATGGAATGGATATTCCTGTGAGAGTTTCACATTCGCACCGTTGAATGCATAGTGTGATACTATGCATAGTGTGGGTTTATTTTTGCTTCTGCAAGCATAGGGAAAGATCCCAACAAATTCATAAATTGAATATTAATATCACCTTCCTAAATTGCTGAAATGTAACTACAAGAATAAAAGTTGGGAGAAATATGTTCCTCAACAAAGTCTCAGTTTAAAGTTATTTATTCTTGCACTTCAAAATTCCCATCAAGGCCAGAGGTCTTGTATACACAGACATGGATTGAAAGTTTACCTTCACAATTACAGGCTCCTCCCATATAGCCAAACCGCTTTCAAAAGTGCACTAATGGATTCAATGGAGCCGTTAATGTTTTTGCCAGTTGTGTGTTTATTACAGCAACCTAGAATTCAAGGTGTGCTTACACATTCTTCTTAAACCCTTTTGTAGACAGTTGTTCAATATCTCTTGTGTTACGATTGCCTAAGGAACAAGACAGCATGATCTTTGAGGCAAGATCCTTATCTAGCGTCAGACAGAGACTACCTTTGGCTGCAAGTAAACTCTTATTAAACTATGATGTTCAGAAAGCCTTTGAATATAATCCCTCCTTAAAAGCTCTGTATCTCTTGAGATACAGCAGATCCTAAACACGTGTGGGAGCACCTGCCTTTTCAAAAAACCACTAAACTAATCTGATCTTTTTATAAAGATGGCTGGGAAAACTTTGAAAGTCAAAGAGTGTTTGAAAAGGCACCTATGGATTTGGTTGTAGCTAAGTAAAATATTTCAAACTTATTTCTTTGTTGGTAGAAGAGAAACCTCTGTACAGCAACTTCACAGTTTATCCTTGAAATCCCAGGTTACACAGGGCTAGAACTTAGTTCATTTTCAAAGGGAGTGAAATTGCTTTCTGTTCTTCCCCACAAAATACTCTTCACTGTCAGTAGCATCTGATAACATGTCTGAAAGTATGCATCACAAAGGGTGCGCTGGATCTGGTCTCTGGCACAGGCTGCATTCTTTCTTTTTAAAAGTCTCCAGGCCTCAAGGAGAAGACATTTATATAAGTCCTAATGTTTAAGTGTGTTAAATAAATGGATTTTGTACAGGTACATCCAAAGATATGCACATTTGAAGGTTCAGTGATTTCAGTTGCAAAGTTAAGCACACACTTAGACCTCTACTAATCCAAATGGGACTCTACTCCCGTCTTCATGCCACTCCTTGCAAACAAACCCAAATTTAGGGTTTCAAGCTGAACTATATACTAAACATCATAACAAACCAATGTGCATGAATTTTATTTAATGTCTGATGTAGGACAATACTAACTGTATGGATCCCATTCTGACTTCAGGGTTCTAGAACCAACAAGAAGAAACACTGCCTATTAGAAAAAGTATGTAAGAAACTGAAAGATTAAATACTAGAAGTGTCCGATAAGAGTGCAGGGCTCTGTAAACCAATGGATAATATTGCCTTAATATTGTCTTTTCTGTCAACCCACCGTTCCCTCCATCCCTCAGCAGTCATAATTTCAGAGAGACTGAAGCCATTCTGGAAACCTTTCTAATCTTATGTCTTTTCTGAAACATGATAGTTAATTAGTTATTTGATTATGATAATCAGAAAATCTAATCACTGCAATCTTGATGAAAATTCAGTGATTATCCCATGAGAGCTCTGGTCCAGTAAATGTGTTGACAGGCCATTTATTATGATGGCGATGCCTCCCAGTGATGGGTAGAAGAAAACAAAGGCAGGCAAATGTCGCAAATATTATGTACAGGTCTCCAACTTAAAAAAGGAAGTTACCACCAGCAGCAGCTCTGCTCTTTGGATGCAGAAAAGGAAGAAGAAGAACATTGCCAAATAAAATGTAGAGTTTTGCCCCATCACAGGAGGATTTTTAATCTGCAAATTTTCCTAGTAATAAAACATACCCAAACCAACTGATCTGCTTCATAACAACAACTGAACCAAACAACTGACAGAAGACTAACGCAGCAAGAAATTTGCCCCTATATTTCTGACTTCACAGTACAATCAGACATATTCAATCGGACATATTCTGGGTTCTCAGCACTCAGTGGAAGTTTTGTTTGCATACAGACCTTTTTGCACACCAAGGATGCTTGAAGAACTCAGCCTTTGCAGATTCCACAAGGAACTGACCTGTTCTTCACTTCCCGAGCTAATGTGTGAGTATAACTCAGATACCCAGGGCAGGATCCAGCTAAAGAGTTCCACTAGTACAAACACTTTTAGCTGCACAATGGAACTTTCCTGCCCAACCCGTGTAATTTTCCCCAACCTCTAAATTTAGAGGAACCCCCAGATTTTAATGATTTAAATGAACTCTGTAGATTTAAATTTAAATGAACTCAAAAGATGGTCTTAGGCACATCATTATTCCTTCAGCCTCAATTTCCCAGCTACAGTATGGAGGCAATAATAGCAACTCATCTTACATGTATGTTACAAGGATTGCTCTAGTAACTATGTGATACACTATTAGCATTCTAAGTGTTAAGTAAACACTAAAGATTATCATCATTTAAAAAAAAAGTGTGGCTAGAAACACAAAACTTTGGTAATCTTAGCCTTGCCTTTAGAAACATCAAAAACTTGCAAAGGTAAAGTCTGGTAAGATACTGGAAAATGACTAAGTGTGCAATCATATGTATATTTACTAAGGAGTAAGCATCACTAAGTTCAGGGAGGCTTATTCCTGTGTAAGTGTGCACAGAGTTGCAGCATAAAGAAATAAAAACCCTAATAATACTCTTCACTGATGTTACTGCATGATAACAGCCTGCATTCTGTGAACCACTTAGTAAATAGATGTTCTCCTGTGAGCATTATAAGGGGGAGAAATATTGTTCTGGCACAATCGCTATTTCCCAAGAGGTTACCGTTTTGTCAACACCTACAGATGTTTTTCACTATTCCATTGGATGCCCAAGTTTGTAATTTCTCAGTTCTATTTTCAACTGAGCCAGATGCAATTTTCAAGCATGTTCAAAGTGTTGAGAAGTCACAATTTTTGCTTTAAAATTACTGATTATCTTCACCTGCCGAAATGTGTAGTAATCACTCCCCACTACACAATTCTTTTCTATTATTGATGCATGTATTTATTGAGGGTGGAGAGGGCAGATGTCATAAGAGTGCTATACAAATATCAATAGTAGTGTGGGATTTTTCCAGTACTCCTCCCTCCCTTCTCTATCTTGTTTTGCTTTGCTTTCCCATTACTAGCAGCTGCCAGACTTTGCGACTGTCAAAACTGGCAGCTGAAAACTTTTCTCCATACCTGCCAGAGGCAGATGATTGGAAATATGCAAATCTTATCAGAAACATTAACTGTCATGTTCCCAAACGGTCTGTAGATGAAGAAACGCCATTGCCCGCTTCCCTTTGCATTGCTACAAAAATCATTTTCCTGGGCCGCCCAGTAGCAGCATAATTAGAACACAAGAGGCCACAGATGTCATTGGTTTCTCTTTCTTCCTGTAACTATTGCTCTCGAGTTCCATGTGCCATTGATTTGTAACTGTCAAGCCAAAGAATATTTTCCTTGGCTGGTTATTTTTCAGCTGCGAAGGCTATGCAAGAATTAAAAACATAAGCACTTATTCACCAAGTCTTCTTTTATTCCAACTCAGGGGGCATTTTGAAAAGGTTTTTCAAAATACGCACCTTTATTGGCTACTGACCACTGAGGTACATGCCTAGCATAAATATGTGGCGCCATCCTACACACGGAGCAAAGGGGAGGCATCTAATAACTAGTCCTAGTTTGCATTCCATTTTTTTATTGTTATTTTGAAGATGCTCACCTTGCGAATTAAGATCAAGTCCCTTAGGAATTGCAGCTTTGTAATTTTTTCTACCAACTGGTAGGAATATGACCTCATATCTCTAAAGAGTAGAAAGCAAGGCCAGGGAAAGCAAGATGAATGCTAACAATATCGAATTCTAGGAGAAATTATTTAGGCTTAAAATGAAAAATTTAAAGAAGTAAATGCATAGAATGAGAAATGTACCAGAGAGAGCAAACATGTGCACTTATTGATGTAAGGCTGGACAATTAGCCGTTGGTTAACTAAGCAATCTATGGCCTTTTAAACTGGGGGTATTGTTTTTGTTTGTTACTAGCTTATGTATTTTTGCGTTTTTATATTGTAAACTGCTCTTTGATCCTTAGATGAAAGAGGGGAGAGAGAAATTTAATGAACAAAACAAACAAACGAAATGCAAATTTATGTTTAGATAAATGCACATTTACCCAGAAATCAGCACAAGTAAAGAATAAAAAATAGATGGTATTGCCATGGCTCCTGCCTCTAAACGTGCAAGCAGAGGATATTACTTCTGGTCCTCCATATTGGACTACAGCTCCCATCATCCTTCACCACTGGCCATGTTGGCTGGAGCTGATGGAAGTTGGAGCCCAGCAGCTTCTGGGATGGGGACAAAGGTGCCTAATGAGGTAAACAGATGATCATCAAAGGATATACAAAAGTGTCCACATGAATTTCACTAGTTTTATAGACCCTTAGTTTCTCCTGAAATTCCATAGATGTTCTGGAAATTGGAAATTGAATTGATGTCACTGTTACAATTTGGTGGAATTCAGTGGCAACTATCATCTTCACTTTTATGCATCTTTACACAAAAGTGAGACAAATGTGGAGGAATGTTTTGATCAAAAAATCTTTTGATAAGATGTTGGCAAATATTCTCAGGCTGGTTTCACATATTCACAACCCTTCTCCCCCTCTCTTGTTTTTGCTTTATTTACCACCACAATCAGCCCCCCCCCCCACAAATTATACGAGCATATCTTTTCTTGGCTTTGCTGTGTTACATTAAATCAAATTACTTGAGTGTTTTAGAAGCATGTGTGATGGTGCAGCTGGATCTGAGCACATGACAGAGCCTTGGAATATTTTCCTCATGCTAAAATTTAAATATATTTAACAGTTGTGAATATAATTGTGGTGGTGAATATAATTGGAATGTAATATATGTAACATAATGGTTTGTGTTGGACAAGAGTTGGAGAGACCAGGACTCAAATCCTCTCTCAGTATTAAGCTCACTAGGTAACTTCAGACCAGTCACTATTTCTCCTCCTAATCTACTTCACAAAGGTGCTGTGAGGAGGCTGAGAACCATGCAGAACTTCCTGAACTCCTATGAGGAAGGCTGGATATAAATGACATGCAAAATTGCAATACCATTTATTGATTAACTTCCTGTATTAAAAAATAAGATATCGTCAATGTAACTCTATTTCCCCAGAAATGGGGTGGTGTGGGGGGAGAATAAATAGACTAAAACTAGCAACTATAAAATATGGAAGATTTTCCATACTCTTAATAGAAAATTATTCTTTAAGCCACCCAAACTTACTGTATTTTCTGGTTTGGACAAATTTGTTGGTAGATAAACACCAACGCAGTCTCATGCTTGAAAAGTTTTGAATGTAATTGACTGTCAGTGATATGATGATTTATAAAGCAATCTGCTGCTATGTCTGCTGCTGGAGATAACTCTAATTTGCTTCTATTGTATTAGATATTATGAACTTGACAATCACACTCAATTTTCCAGTTGGGCTTTTATTCAGGTTAATGGGACACATAAAAGCTATTTTCCATTATTTTCTACCCAGCTTCCAAAAAACAAGTGGGGCAATATCATATCTAAATTTCTACACTTGTGTTCAGTGACAGAGGGAGTAATCCTTCTAGGGTTGCCATATTTTGAAGAGCAAAAAAGAGGACACATGGGGGGGGGAGGGGACACACACTATACAAAAACAAGGACATGGCCCTTTCCTGCATGATGCAAAATTCAGCATGTCTTTGTTTTGCACTTGGTTGTCTAGTATTGCATCTGCAACACTGAAAAGTCGCCCACTCCCGCACCCACAGACATTTTGGCAAATTCAAAAAATCCACCCAGACAGAAATCCCTCCCCCCCCCCCCCGAAAAAGAGGACATGTCCTGGAAAAAGAGGACAAGTGGCAACCCTACCTTTACACAAGAAGCTGGTGTAAAGCAAGCCAGCGTAAGTTCAGCCAGTGTAAAGTTATACCAGATCCAAACTTTGTCCACTAAGCCTGGCAGACAGAAAACAAGCCTTTAAAATAATGTTTGAGTTGCACCACCCTGTTTACTTAGGCCAGGCTGCCAAGCTGAATAAGCTGAGGATCCAATCTGAATATCCACTCTCTGGTGACTCTTCTTCAGCGCTTTCACTGCGTTAAGATCAGCCAGTTTCAACTCACACTCATAGAAACGTAGAATTGGGAGGGATTCCGAAGGGTCATCTAGTCCAACCTCCTGCAATGCAGGAATTTCAATACATAATCCGATTTGAACCCCATCCGATTTGAAACTATACCAAATCCTGCTTAGCTTTGCAAACGTGCTGACAGTTTTATCAGTTATCTCTTCTAACTGACCATATAGTCAACAGGGCTGTGGATGTGGGAGCCTGTGCTGGGAATCTCCCAGCTCAGCCAGAGATCCACTGACACCTCCCACTCAGGTCACTGTACACTGGCAAGACTGTGCTCGAGGCGAAAGCTCCAATATGGATTTCTTCTCCCTGTCCCCCTGCCCCCATATTTAGGACTGCTCTGCCATTTGCCCATCCCTACTTGTGTTCAGGGACGCAGGTGGTGCTGTGGTCTAAACCACTGAGGTAAAGGTAAAGGTAAAGGGACCCCTGGCCGTTAGGTCTAGTCGTGGATGACTCTGGGGTTGCGGCACTCATCTCGCTTTACTGGCCGAGGGAGCCGGTGTACAGCTTCCGGGTCATGTGGCCAGCATGACTAAGCCGCTTCTAACCCTAACCAGAGCAGCGAACGGAAACGCTGTTTACCTTCCCATCGGAGTGGTACCTATTTATCTACTTGCACTATGACGTGCTTTCAAACTGCTAGGTTGGCAGGAGCAGGGACCGAGCAATGGGAGTTCACGCCGTCGCGGGTATTCAATCTGCCGACCTTCTGATCAGCAAGTCCTAGGCTCTGTGGTTTAACCCACAGCACCACCCACGTCCCCACCTTTACCTTTAACTGCGTTCAAATGGGGGAAAGGCACAGAATGTACCAGTTTGACAATGGCCCAGACACTGATAACTAATATCTGAAAAATGAAACTGATTAAAAAACAAAACAACAAATGAAATGAAATATATTTCCTCCAAAATTTGCAGAGCTAAAACAGTACATTAAAACAGAAATAGTCATCATATTGCAGTGCAGTCCCAGTGGGTGCCTTCGGCAAGGCTGTCACATTTGTGTTGCAAGGCTTCACTTTCCAACAATTCACAACTTGCCACTTCAATATCATCACTTTAAATGCCTGGTGCCACCTTGGCAGCAGCATTGTGTGTGTGTGTGTGTGGCATTTTGTACAACTAATTTTTCTCCTCTCCTTACGTATTTGAGGAGGAAGACTATCTTCTGCTGCTGCTGCATTTACAGGCTGGGATGTCAGCATCACTGCCAGCTTACTTCCCCCAGTAGGAACCCGTTTTTGAGTAAGGATTACCTTGAACAGGTTTCAGCAGATTAGGCAAGCTATAAAAGGCAGCTCTGCTCATAAACAAAACAGTAGGCAGTGATAGTGATGGCAGATACAAACCGAGACATCAGCAGTAACTAGCATATATTTAAACCAGCGTGAGTTTCAATAGTTTTCTGCTCTTCTAATTTGCTTTGTGACCCTTGTAAATCCTTAGGTGCATGAAAGGTGGCCCCTGAACTCTTCCAGGAGAGATCAGCTACAAACTTCATAAATGCAGGCCATGCTTTGTTTTTTTCTGCAGTGGTTAGTACTGAAAATTAATGCTACGGTCGTGAGTTAAATGCCCAAGTTGCCTATCATGGTCTTAAGGGGATACAAAGTGGTTATGAAAGCAATTTGAAACAATAAACCTGAAATCAAATGTTAAAAAATGGTGCAGGACAGTCAGGCAGAGTAGCACGGTGCAGCTCCTGCTGCATTGCACCACTTCGGGCTGCAGGCAGGAGAACACATATTGGAATCCTCCCCATATGAAGAACACACAGCACATAGGAGAATAGCATGTTAGTCTCCATGGTTTTGGATACAGATTATCACACTCAGAATTCACATGTTTAGAAAGGGGCTGTTGAATCTTCAGTTTTTATTCACAGGTCATTGTGATTGAATAGTGTGTGTGTTTATGCACATCATATTTGAATGAATCATGAATTGTAGGGTGAAGTGGGGATTTTGGGCTGCCAAATTGCTACAGCTGTGCCTTTATAGGAAAACCATTGCAGCTATTGTTAAAAAAGGCAGAATCCATGCCCCCAGAAGGCAAATATCACCCCATTCTGCCATATTTAATTCCATTGTGCCAAAAATAAAAAAGTAATTGATTTAAAAATATATATAAATTTGAAGCTACTCGGCACAAAAGCCCCAGGACCTATTTATTAGTGATCTTTTAATAATTTTTATTGCAAAAAAGTATACACTGCAAACATTAAGAAAAATATGCTAACAAACAGCATAAAACCAACAGCAACATATGCCCATAAAAAATTGCATTATTTATTGCAAATTGGTGTATCAAATTATTACATAGTATTCAGCCATTCTTGCCCACCCAATAGAAGAAGGGACAGGGAAGTCGATTTGAAAGGTCCCCAGGCCTATTTGGGCAGCCTACGAAGCACTTTGGAGCAAGGCGGGTTGTTTTGTGAAATGCTGAATTGTACTCTAAAAAGACACACCACTGTGCGTGTGTGTGTCAACCAGTTGTCTCTTTGGAGTCATTTCTCTACAGCTGCTATTCAGAATTTCCAGAGCAATCTTACGCATCTCAAGTCTCAAGGAACAACACAGACCTACCCACACCTACTCAGAAGTAAGTCTCACTTGATTCTAGGTTGGTTTTCGTAGGCTTACAGCCTCAAGTCACCACTGGATATTAACTTTTTAAGAGAAAAATAATAGAATCCTATCACTCAATGCAATACCTCTACTCATATGAAAGCATTTGGGGGTCACTACAGAATCCCATTTGCAAGAGGTAGTCAAAGTGAATGCAAAAATTCATATTGATTTGCCTGAACTCTCTAATGTATAGCTATAGATTGATTCTGGATACCTGGATAGTCTGCTTTCTTCACCAATATGGATTCTATTAGAATCATATGCATGTGAGGTGAAAGCAAATTGCAAAGGAATATTGAAAGCATAAAAAACCAAGGCTAAAAACTCTTGTGCTTGTCTGCAAATTTTGTGAAGCCATTAAACCTGACATGAAGACATTCCCAAGATGCACTGCCTTTATGTTAAAATTGAATCAGTTTTGCATGTTAAATTAGTGTATTTTTCTTAATTCCTTTGCATCCTTCAGAGACCAAGGTAACTACCAGTGTTAGGCAACCAAAATGCACATGGTACAACTCAGCAAATAATGGCAAAAGCAGAAAGTATCTGCACACACACACACACAGACAGAGAGAGAGAGAGCTGTTAAGCACAGAGCGTAAGTAATATAAGGTTGAAAATATTACATATATATGATAAATTCACTATGTGCATTTGTGTTCCTGTGTTATGCCTGCTTTCATATGTGTACGACAATAAAGTGGTAGCAGTGTTATATGATGTGATGCTGAATTCCTCCCAATAATAATATTGGGTCGAATTCAATGTCGCACTAATACAATTGTATTATAAATCATCCCTAGCTAGATGTTTCTGTGGCAACAAATCCATCCATTTGACCAGCTCTTTAGATATGTAAAATGGATGCTTATCAGTCTTCCAAGGACCATTGTTTAATTTAAGTAGGCCATTCAGTCCATTCCTAATCTGATGCAATCTCTGAGAAGACTGTAGCAATATGGACCCTTTGGGCATCATTCCAATCATAAAAACAGTCATACTATCTAGTATTAATTTGATAGAGGATAGAATTCTGCCCCAGCTGGGAGCCAGGCTGGGACCATGAAATCCATACTGGGCAGATGCAATTCCAGAATTGACCCAGATTGAACAGCTTTTTACTCTCCAGCCCATCCAGAAATACATGGAAGCAAATCCAGGACTAATAAAATCATATCATTAGCAGTATATATTATCAGCTTATGGTTTATGCAATTCAAACAGCAGATTGACTAAGGCCCTGACTATATAAGACAACTGTACTGTGTGGGTGGCCAAGTCCACAGAAGAGCTATTTTAAATCTTTGTTTAGTACTTCTTCTTACTGTGCAGCTCTTTAGCATCTTTGGCAAAGACCGCTTGAAGATACACTTAATCAGAGTCTGAAATAAGGACCTTGAGCTTTCTTGTACTTTCCCACTGAGCTATGGTCTCTGTCACATAAACAGTGAGTGACAGTGAGGGACACATTCCGTTTGATATAACCCCACATTGCTTGGATGTGCATGTGAATTCAGCAGTCACTTGGAAAGAGCCGATTGTAAGATTCCTCTGCATTCAGTTAGAAATATGCACAGGAATGGGAAGACTTCAGGAAAGATCCGTGTGATTGTGGTTTCAAGACATTCTTCAGTGGCTAGTGTAAGTAAAGGGTAAAGGGACCCCTGACCATTAGGTCCAGTCATGGCCGACTCTGGGGTTAAGGTGCTCATCTCGCTTTATTGGCTTTATACAGCTTCCGGGTCATGTGGCCAGCATGACTAAGCCGCTTCTGGTGAACCAGAGCAGCGCACGGAAACGCTATTTATCTTCCCGCCGGAGTGGTACCTATTTATCTACTTGCACTGGTGTGCTTTCGAACTGCTAGGTTGGCAGGAGCAGGGAACGAGCAACGGGAGCTCACCCCGTCACAGGGATTCGAACCGCCGGCCTTCTGATTGGCAAGTCTAACCCACAGTGCCACCTGCATCCCTAAAGCTATCCATTTATGCCACCTACCTATATCAGAAATCTGAGCCATATAGGGCAAAGGAGTATAAGATCTAGGTAACACTGGATGCACAGCAGTCATGCGAGAAGTTACAAGGAGCACTATACTTCTGCTGATCAGTGGTTATGGACTCCCTTCTTGAATTGGACACATGGGATTTATTCACACTGCACCTATTGATCTACTCTAATCCCACTGAATTTACTAGGCTTTTCTATTACAGCCACCACATTTTTCTGTTTACAATCATTAAACAATGTAAATTAACCACACAAGTAATTTATATCTTATACTGAACAAAGATTGCTGTTAAACTAGGAAGGGGAATCATATAATGTGTGCTGGGAACAGACCTTAAGTCAGATCTCCCATTCCATGGCTGCGCCAAACAGTGTCAAAGCTACAATTGCCACCAAAATTTCATACGAAGTGAAAATTGAAGCCACTTTGGGGATAGCCAGTGCATTTTTTTCTGAGGGTATTCAAGGGTACACAGTGCTGGCTCCCCTCCCCCCATGTTAAAAGTGTGGGATTTACTTTAACAACTTCATGGTGATTACTGGCACCTCCCCCCCCAAAAAAAAAATAGTACTGTGGGTAGCCCTTTAGACAAAACATTTGAGAAATTGTGTTGGAAGTGAAAAGTTTAGATATGTCTAACAACATTTCTAAAGATGGGACACATACTTCCCTAGCTTGTCACATGGTGTCACTTGGTAGAGAAATTCAAAGTGAAAGTGCAGATTCCTTCTCAGGTGGAGAATCTGAGAACTTCTAACGGAAGCCCAAGGGGATTTGGCAAGACTCACAGAATTTCTTAGAGGAGTTTCACAAATCCCTCATCAAAGCTGATGTCAAAGGGGTTGGCGTGCCGTTTTCCTGCAACAGATGCTGTCAGGACCTTGAAAGAGTGGGAATGGATCTGCTGGTGATGAATGGTGCATTCCTTGCTTAATTGCTAGAACTGTGTGAGTACATTTTATTATTAGTAGTAGTAGTACAACACAATTTGTGAATGAGTTGAGACTGTGGACTCCCACAAGGTGTTGAATTTGGATTTTGTTTTATATATCAGTGTTGGCTGCACATAGGTAACAAACTAGCTTGAATCAGACTAGCTTGCACATCTTAGCTGGACTCACAAGACTGGGATGGTCATTAAAACATACTATCTAGATTTACTGGTCTACTGGCTGTAACCAAAGGTACAGAAATGAGAACAGGAATAGTATAGGTTTGTGTTAGATAGATAGATAATCACAGTCAGACACATATAAGGAGAGATTTGCAACATATTTTCTAGCACCCTTGATTTGGAATATGTTACGATGACTGCAGGGTGACGTTGTGGGTTAAAACACAGAGCCTAGGACTTGCCGATCAGAAGGTCGGTGGTTCGAATCCCCACGACGGGGTGAGCTCCCGTTCCTCGGTCCCTGTTCCTGCCAACCTAGCAGTTCGAAAGCACGTCAAAGTGCAAGTAGATAAATAGGTAACGCTTCAGTGGGAAGGTAAACGGCATTTCCGTGCACTGCTCTGGTTCACCAGAAGTGGCTTAGTAATGTTGGCCACATGACCCGGAAGCTGTACGCCGGTTCCCTCAGCCAGTAAAGTGAGATGAGCACTGCAACCCCAGAGTCGGTCACGACTGGACCTAAGGGTCAGGGGTCCCTTTTATGGTGACTGCAAACATGTGTGTATGAACATGTATCTTACATATGTATTCACAGAAAAGCTGATAGTGGATAATTAGCAACACTGTTCTGGGGATCTTTACTGCAGACAATTGTGCTTACAGACACGCTTGCACTGGCTGTTATTAACTTGCTTATTTTAGGAAATTAAAAACAATCAATATTAGGCTCCTTGCTCCAGAGAACTGGAAATAACCAAACTGTACTTGCAATGGCATTCTTTATTTATTAAAAAATAAAGATTAAAATGCAAGAACATGTCAATACACAATGATTTAAAAGCAACAAAACAGGTTTGTGGCTTGAAATGCCATTACAGAAACTTGATGAATTAAAAGGTTTAATGATGCATTACGCAGGATACCTGACCTGTGTAATACATTATTTGACCATATGTTTAATAACTATGTAGGGGGGGGGGAGGAGAGTCTAGATGCAAATAATTGTCAAATATGGAGTTGTTGAAGCAGTCTTCCTGACTCATTTTTGCTATAAGAGAAACTGAAAGAATTAAGAAGGGGGAAGTCACATGCAAAGTAGTAGTTTTTCCTATCTTGTGAGAGTCACAGAAGGCTGTGATCATGGCAATAATGAAAAGGGAAGTAGTAGGAAAAAGCTGAGACGCTAGTATTTACAGTATCTGTCTGGTGACAGAGAGAAATTGGAAATAAAAAGGGTTTTGATGGGTGCCTTTCCGTTGAGGAGTCACAAATACTCCTGAAGCAAAGTAACAAACACTGTTCAGAGGCCAGGTCAGTAGTCTAGCTAAAGTTTAAGAAGAGGAGATGTGGAAGAACCAGTCCCTGCAGCTGTCACTGAGGGCAGAAACTGAGGGCTGAAAACGAGGTGCGTGAAGCAGGCTCCCGGCATGATCCCAAAGAAGTGAATAAACTCAAGATGCAATGTGAACTCAGTTACAGGAATTCTTTTGCCCTGAATGCGAAAAAGTTTTTCCTCACAAGGAATCCAGACTTCAACGTAATTGTCATTACATAGCAAAAGATGTGGGTAGAGAGTTTTCTGGGACAGACTAGCTCATGCTGAGTCAATTAAGTGTCATGTTGCATGGCGAAAGCCAACTCCTCCATTCAAATCTAGTTTAAATAACAATAATATTATTTATAGGATATAAGGTGACCTTCGTACTTGGTACTTGGATCTTTTGGGAAGTGCAAAAAGGTTATACAGTTCAACTATGGTGGGGCACTCCTGTGGCTGGCGCATTTGAAAACCATGATTTACCCCAGGGGTTGGCAAGGTTTATCAGCTATGGGCTGGATCACTCCCACAGAGATCGTCCGTGGGCCAGACTGGCGCAGTGCGACGCTGGAAATCACATCTGCGCATGTCCGCGGTGCCAGAAATAACTTCTGTGCATGCCCAGATGCCGAAAATCGTGCCTGTGCAGAAGCGATTTTCAGTGTCTGGACATGCACAGACATGATTTCCGGTATCTGCGCGTGCACAGATGTGATTTTTTGTGCTGCTCAGTGAGTCCCCATGCCACGCCAGTTTAGCGCAGCATGGGGGGGGACTCACTGAGCAGGCTGCTCTGTTCGGGGGCGGCTCGTGGGCCAGTAAAACAGTCTTCATGGGCTACATCCGGCCCATGGGCCACACGTTGCCAACCCCTGATTTGCACCATATGGACTTTCCCTGATTTACCCCAGTGATACTCTTACCGCTCACAGCAAAGCCAAATCACACTTACAGTTCAAGGGCATGCACAGAGTTCCAGCAGAACCAAGCTGATGCAGTCGGTGCTTTATCACTTCATTTTACTATGCAATTACTTTGCAGCGGTCCCATTCATTTTAACAGCATTGTTCTGCAATAAGTAGGTTGCGGGTTTGATCCACAGTGAAGCTTTCTGAGAACTACGCAAGTCAAAGCATACTGCAACTGGTTTGGCGGAGGAAAGATGAGAGAGCGGATTTTAAGAGATTGGGAACAGATGGAGATAAAAAGTATAAGATATTGATTTTCAGGCAGATGAAACAAGTACACATTTGGATCCAGACAATATCTGGTCTCATTCGGTTTCTGCAAAGATACTTCAAACTCCAGGTTATACAATCAAGCGCCAAACGTGCCAGGTGAAGCCACAATTTCTCTTTTGATAAGCTGTCCCCTCCTGCCACCATGAGATGAGCAAATTACTCCACCTGTCTCACTGATCCCCAGCATTCAGCTTGACAATGACAATGGCAGTGCACCTGTTAGTGTGATGGACAAGTGATTGGCAGCCTGGTATTTGCAGTCTTCTACAAGAAGTTGGCTATTATACAACAAGGCATGATGATGTAAGAGCCAGCATATAGGAAAGTTCAGCTAGATGCAAACTTAGGGTGTTGGAGTCCCAGTCCCTCCCCACCCCCCCACCCCCCGTTGCTTGTAGTGCATTTTATTTCTCTGTTTTTGAAAGTTATGCTCTTTATTGTGAAAATATATTGACCCTGTTTACATAAGGCTGCTCGGTGCATTTCCCCTCTCCCAGGATAAATGAGAAACTATTTGAAAAGCTACCACCATCAAATCTAAAATGTGTGGAAGGAACAGGGCTCCAGCCCTACTTTAGTCATGAGCTTGGGTCCATTAATAAAAGCTTGAACTGACGTCATTTAAAAACCCCAAACACTTCTTTTCTTACTATTTGAATTTCATTTTCAAAAACTGGGCATCAAAAATTTACATTCACATTTCAGGATAGTAATGGGACACCTTTTTTTAATTAAAAAAAGAACATGCAAGTTGAGAAGGGGTTTCCCCCCCATTCCAAGGGCATTATTTCCTGATTGGTCAGAAATAAATGAAAGTACACGAAGAATATAATGTTGCCACATACTGTCAGATACTAACTGCTGCTGCCCTTTCTCTACCTGTTGATTTCCCCCCTACAATTCACCACCCCATTTGCTTCTGCACCACTTTGTCAGTGTAATATGTGGGATCTGCTAGTTGTAGAGTAAGTGCAGTTAACGTTAATGTCACTGTTTGGTGCTAGTGATAATACAGCTATATTAGATATATGAAATCTTGTGTTTGCTGCCATGTGCAAAGTGTAATTACAAGACCAGCTTTGTCCTGTTCTGGGTGCTACAATTTAACAGTGTGTTCAGAGGAGGGTGACAAAAATGATGAATGGTCTGAAAACCAAGTCTCAGGAGAACAGTTGATAGCGGGGTAGGAGAGCTGGGTTGGGGGGATCACAACCAATTTGCCCCTACATGGGTAGATGAGTCTTAAAAGCCCTGGACATAAATTTTCACGGCCCTCTAGGAGGCTTAGTTTGGTCAGAATTGGAGTATACACTTCCAGAGCTACTACTAGAGGACCATGACAAGCTAGACACGACTTAAGGCCAATTGTTTTCAATGGGAACTAAGTCTAACCCTTTGCGTGCACTTACAGAAACTTGTATGTTTAGGGGGAAAATATTTCTCTACATGATATTAATAAAATGAAGTAAAACCCAATTCAACTTTCAAAGAAGGGGAGCTCAAATTATCTCAGACTTCTTTCTGTCCTCAGAGACTACAGCTATGGGGTTTGCATGTTTATTTGTATATTTTGGGAGGGGGAATTCTTACCTGCTTTCATAGCTTCACTCAATTTCCTCACGTGTTTGTTTATTTTTTCCCCCCATTTAATGGATTCTGGTGGGTACTTTATCCAGAGCTTTCTAAAAAGCCAGGTCAAGCATACCTCCAGATGCATTTTTATGAAACTGCTCAAAAAAGTAGAACAGTCTACAAAGGTATGAATTTTCTGTTCAGATGCTAAACTGTTTTGACCCCATCAAATTATTCTTATTCTTGGCACAGAGAAGTTACATGATTTTCTTTTCAGCAAGTCTGTGTTCTTCGAGGAAGAATTTTCTACTTGAAATAACTCCTGAGAAGGTACAGGGGAATAAATGAAAAAAAAAGTGACATTTGGGGGAACTCAACTGTTGGGCCTGAATTGGAAGCTAGATGATTGTCATTTTTGGAAGATATGAAGCGCAATTAAAAGTAAAGCTGTGAGTTCTTTTTTACCCTTAATCATAGAGCTCTGCCTGAATGGAAAATAGAGAGGGTTGTCTGAGTGCAATGAAACTAGCAAACTATACCAAGGTAAAATATATATTTATTCCTCTACTCACTTTTGCCTCTGACCTGTCCACCACTGTCATGTGGTCTCCAGAAGATTGTGCAGAAGTGAATATGCTGCCCCCAGGCTGAAAATGTTTCCCTACCCTTGGGCTAACCAGATGCCACAGAAAAGTCCAAAAGCCAAATGGAAAGGCAACTTCCCTGGTATTCTTCACTCCCGCAGCAACTGGAATTCAGAGGTACACTGCTCTGAACTTTTGACAGACCCTGCCCACCACGAATTTTTCTAAGCCCCATTCCAATTACCTCTGTGCTCTTTCCACGCAGGCTCCACACTTAAAAGCTCCACGTTCATCTGTCGGAGCAGTCATTTGCTTTTTGCCCTGGAGCTTTCCCTGTGAAAACCCGTTCTATAAAGCTCAATCAGTACAAACAGCAATCCATGGTAAACCTGAACTGATGTTTGTTCCAATTGAGCACTAAAGAGTGAGTTTTTGTGGGCAAAACAAAAACAAAATGCTTGGCCATGGAGCATTTAAGCTCCAACTGTGCCTGGAAAGAGAAGGACAAAAGGTAAGTTTGGATACTGTACGTCCCTGGATATACACAATTGTGTCATGGCAGATATCATTGTTTTTCCTATAAATGATGGAAATGAAGATGAAGTTTGGTCATGTACCTAAGACGTTAAGTCCCAGGATCTGGTTTGAAGGCATATGAAGCCACCACCTTGTTGAAGCTAAGCAGGGATAGGTCTGGTTAGCATCTGGATGAATGATCACCTGGGAACCACATGTATGCCACCTTAAGTTCCATGACAACAAGAAAGGTGGGATACAAATGTCAGAAAACAAACAATCAGATCTTTCCTACTGGCTCCTAAAATCTTAAGAATTATTGTAAATGTCAATATTCACTACGTTTCTGACAACTATTCATATTTTTATCACACCTGAAAAAATGCTGGGCATGTTTACACTTTCAAAAAGGCGTTGATGAAATAATTACAGTAAGATCATTATGAAACAAATAGAAAACAGGGCAGAAATATAGCTCTATAGGAAAACTGAATTGGAAACTTGTGCATGATAGAAAGTTACAACATAGAAGATTCAATTCTTTCTCTGCCTCTCTCTCTATTTTGTTAATCCCAGTGTTATTTTTCAATTCATTGGGTCCCAGCTTCTCCAGCAAACTGGATCAATTTGAAGCTACTCATTCAAAAGCCTTCTTAACAGCCAGTTCTAGAATTCAGCGTGACAGATGAGACAGGGAGTCAGCTTCATTCCCAGTCACAGTCAGCTGCAGGCAAAACTCTCTCTCTCTCTCTCTCTCTCTATATATATATATATATATATATGGGAAACTATTGCTCTGGTTTGAAGGAAACATTCAAAGGAAACAAAACAGTACCCAGTATTTTGAATACATTAATGGAACAGAGGAACATGGTTGCCTACCACAATATAGCTCATTAGTGCATACTTCAGTTTCTACAGCCAAACTTTCACCATACAGAAAATTCTACCCTTAATCCACATCTTGGCTCAGCAAGCTTCCTAGTAGAGCATGAGGTTGTTTCTTCACTATTTAAGCCTTTCCTTAAGAGGCTAAGATCAGTGAGTGGTTTGTTTGTGTGCATCCTTCACGGCCTGGAATAGCATAGTGACATGTCTGTGTATGGACAACCACTGTACCCAACACGGAAACAGAAGCATGGTATCTACTAAGAGTAAATATGCCCCACATTTGCAGCAACAATAGTGGGAGAGATGACCTTTCACCTTCACTCCCAGCTCCCAGCAGAACAGGTATTGTGGGGTGCTACCCACCGGGACGCGGGTGGTGCTGTGGGTTAAACCACAGAGCCTAGGACTTGCCGATCAGAAGGTTGGTGGTTTGAATCCCCGCAACAGGGTGAGCTCCCGTTGTTCGGTCCCACCTCCTGCCAACCTAGCAGTTCAAAAGCACGTCAAAGTGCAAGTAGATAAATAGGTACTGCTCCAGCGGGAAGGTAAACGGCGTTTCCGTGCGCTGCTCTGGTTCGCCAGAAGCGGCTTAGTCATGCTGGCCACATGACCCGGAAACTGTAAGCCGGCTCCCTCGGCCAATAAAGCGAGATGAGCGCCGCAACCCCAGAGTCGGTCATGACTGGACCCTTATGGTCCCCTAATGGTCACGACTGGACCCTTTACCTTTACCTTACTCACTTAATAGGAAAAGGAATGTCCACTTTTCACTTCTTTTTCCTTTTCTGTTTCTTATTTCAATAATACACAAACATTTTGCCCTTATTTCATACCCCATTAAAATTAGCATCCACTGAATTGTCAACTAGTGCAAGTGTTGCCAGCCTTTTTGAGTCCATGGGCAGATTTGAAAACTAGAAAAACTGACACGAGCAACACACAAATCCTGCAACAGCACTTGCACACTCCCTCTCCCCCTATTCCACCAGCATTTACCTTGGGACAAGTGCTTTTGCTTTTTAAAATTCTAATTTCTTAGGGGGTACAGTTATGGTGGCAGGAATTAACCTCTCCTCCCCAGGTGAAATCTCCAGGAAGATCAAACCATTAAGCTTGAAAAGAGATTAATCTCTACCTCCTCAGCTGAAACCCCCAATATTTCCCCTTCCCTAGCTGCAAGTAGGCTTAAGACAAATTGCATTGTATTGACTACAACAAAAGCCTTTTTTCAAACCTAATTGCAGTGGGAGTCGGGGGCGTGTGTGGAATCACACCTGGGTTGAAGCATGATACCCTGCTCACAATCTGTTCTCCTCTGTTGTAAACAGATCGCTTCAAAGAAGTCTGCCCTTGGCTACATTTGAAGGCTTGTTTCAAGCCCAGTTTCAGAGGATGGGACACCGTGGGTGCCCATGAAAGCATCTGTGGGTGCCAGGGTGCCTGTGATCACTGTGTTGGCAGTCCATGAACTTGAGCATTCAAACATTCATTGATTAACCCCGTTGAAGAAACCTGTAGCCCTACTGCGGTTGTTTGTGAGCAGGGGAGAAAAAAGCAAAACAAACTCAGTGGGCTGCAAACCGACTGAAGCTAAAACAGAGTTTAAAAGAGCAGAAAACACAGACAATTATGGGAAAGGGCACTGCAGCCTTCTGCCAACATGACTTCAGCATATCATGTCTGCAAGCACTTTACCAGGGGGGAAAGGAACATTTAAAAATGTAGATCAGGGGAAAAGGCACACAAAGGTATTCTGGATTCTAAAAGAGGGCATTAAACAAGACTTTGCTTCACAAGCCATTAAAATGGTCCATATAACCTCCTGGTATGCAAGCACTTGATGTGTTAATAGCTTGTTACCTATTAACCTTGACTGCATTCTATCATTCTCAAACATCTTCTGTTGAAGTTCAGATCCAACCTTTTCATTATTGCACTAGGAGCTATAAAGCCAGTGTGCTCGTTCTCATCAGTGGAGGCTGGTCTACTAACCTACTTTGTCTCCTACCTAGTCATCAGCATGTTGCATGCAGCTCATCCTATGCACTTCCAGACAGACTGTCTTCCAGAGATAATGAATGGAGCTGCCGAACCAGGAGGAAAGCAGTGAGCTTTGAAAGCATAGTCTGTCTGTTTTGAAAGAGTAGCACATTGAATATCCAAGCCCCTAAAGGTAGAGCAAATTTATCTTCAAATAAAAAAAGGCATGAAGATCTAGGACTGAGGAAAAAGTAGGGTTAGGAAGGCATTAAACAGTGCTTCTTTCCATAAGCAAGATCACAGACTATTCAGCAGTGACAACAGTGAAATGTTAATGAGACAAAGATTTGAGAGACTGAGGAGAGCTATAGAATCGCAGAATCGTAAAGTTGGAAGGGACCCTGATGATCATCTAGTCCAAACACCTGCAATGCAGTAATAATAATAATAATAATAATAATAATAATAATAATAATAATAATAATTTATTTATACCCCGCCCATCTGGCTAGGTTTCCCCAGCCACTCTGGGATGCTTCCAACAAAATATTAAAATACAATAGATCTGTTCTGGAGCCCCGTTCGCATCCTGAAGTGAACGTAAGATGCAACTGTGTGTGCGCAGGTTGCATTTCACCGCTTCTGTGCATGCGCGTGACGTCATTTTGAGCGTCTGCGCATGCGCGAGCGGCAAAACCCGGAAGTAACGTGCTCCATTACTTGTGGGTCGCCGCAGAGCTCAACCCCAAAATATTAAAGCTGAAGTGTATTCATCCCAAGGTATGACTGTAGTTGCTTTTCTCTGACATCTGGTGGGAGGTAATACTAATAATTTATTATTTATATGCAACTGTCCCTTACAGCAACCTGCAACCTCAGCACCATGCTCTAACCAACTGAAAGGCTATCCAGCCCTTTTTTCAACATCTCCAGCCCCACTCAGATAAGTTCATTTGATTTGTCCCATAGAACTAAAAGAACCAAATGAGAGCCATTGAGAACTGAGTTCTTGTCTACAGAACTCTGCTAGAGTGTGACTGAGGAAGTGTGGTAAAAGGTTTGAAGAGTGTGACAAAGAGAAAGAATTTGGGAAACCTGCTAATATTATATGATGTATTGAATTCTGAAAACAACTGAAGCTATATTTTGCACAAGCCAATATTTCAGAGAAACAGCTACTGATTTACTGCATTTTCTAATTCATATGCAACAATGCTTAGGTTTTTGGGTTTTTTTTACCATAACAGTGTGTGCATGCACATACAGATTTCTCTCTAGATAACAGAAATGTAAGAATCTCATCACATAGCCCCCATTAAAGGATTTGCAGTGCCACATCACAATCATGGATTTGCATGAAGTCAGCAAGGGGTAGGAGAGCAAAAATGATGGCAGACTGCACAGCAGCAGTGGCCATGGCATGAAAATGAGAAGGGAGAGACACTGAGAGGGGGAAAGTGGTGATTTAAAAAAAAAGTTAGAAGTTTGTGTAGAGTGGACAGAGGAAGACACTGAGGGGGAAAGTGTCCGTTTAAAACAAGGTTTAAGTAAAGTAAGAAGGAAGTTTGGAAAGGGGAGGATGAGGCATGGAAATGGGGGTGGTTTGTGTGCAATGGAGATGTAAGAAAAGTAAGGAGCAGTAGGAAAAGTAAAAAGGGAGTGAAGGTGAAAAGCAGGGTGCAAAAAGAGTAGATGGCATGAAAATGTGGGTGAAGATGAAAGCAGAGGCATGAAAGGATTAATAATTGGGTGGGAGGTGGAAAGGGTGCTTAGTAGTTGCTATGTGTAGGAGGGGAAATATGTAGATGTTTCCCATGGGAGTAATTTGTGTACAAGTAGGATTGCATGGAAGAAGGGGGAAGAGGCATAGGGATGGGGTGAAGAGGAAAAGGGGTGTACATCAGGGCTGCAAAACAGAAGAGAGAAGTGGCCTTAGCTGCATGTGGTGGGAATGGAAGCTTTGGGGCATGAATGTGGGAGGAATGGAAGTGGAGTTGGTGAGCGGAAGCAGAAGGGGCACAGACCTCAGTTGTATTATACACAGAAATACGTGGACACACGAGTGCTTTACGTTCAGTCTAAAAGCCTAGTCTATTGAATGACAACCTCACCTGTCTTCTAAGTGCAGAGAAATCCCAATGAAGTAGAAAACACTCTGTCACTCATGATACTGTGCCATATCATGGAAAGAACACAAACAGAACACCCACAACATGGATAAGACAACTGAAGGGGGGGGAATCCACTGAACAGAAAATATATATTTCAAAAACAATTGGTAAAATTTGGCATGCTGGCCAAGTGACAGGTATCTTATAAGGGCAAGAAGGTTAGATTAGCCCTCGTTAACCTCTATAGTCCTGTTTTCTGCCTGTCATGGGTTCAAGCTCCATGTTGGCCAAAAAGATTCCTGCCTTGCAGGGTTGGGCTAGATGACCCTAGGGGTCCCTTCCAACACTACACCGTTCTATGATTCTGTGTTAACCTATAACACTGGTGATCAGTGCAGACATCTGCTAGGTGAAATTGCTGGAAGCCACTGCATGGTGATGCAGGGAGCCAACATGACCCTACCAATGACAAGGACAACTGTCCAGCTGGCAATTGTAGGAGGGAGCACAATTCAGTGTTTGTTTTTGTGTGTGTGTGTGTGTGCGCGCGCACATGCACACACCCAACTAGATATGTAGAATAATAATAATTGCACGTTCTGGCTGATGGGCTCTCTGAAACGGGTGTAAAATGAGAAGAACTCTTGACATTACCCTTTGAAGTGTTTATATTCTGTAACCATGTAAGAACAAACCATTTTCTCTAGATTGCATATTGCATTTAAGGAAGAACTGGGGGGCTGGGGGGTGTTATAATTTACTTAAATCATTTTAAAG
The DNA here is from genome assembly GCF_964270895.1 of Podarcis filfolensis. Lineage (NCBI taxonomy): Eukaryota > Metazoa > Chordata > Lepidosauria > Squamata > Lacertidae > Podarcis > Podarcis filfolensis. The sequence continues at coordinate 6,054,331 of NC_139607.1, forward strand.
ATTTTCAGCAGCAAACATGGCAATTATTCCTCTCAAGCAACGGTAACAACTTCCTCCTTATCACTACTAGAACATTAGCCCCAAACTAGCAAGAGAGGCTTGATAACTGCTCAAGTGTGATATTTTGCGGGGGAAAGGGGTGAAGCTGAAGAGATGAATCTCTTTGTTGGAAGAAAGGCTTCTTGTTCCATTTTATTAATTCCCAAAAGCATCTCCTAGCCCCATGCAAGTTGAGTCATAAACTAGCTACTGAACTAGTCGATACCACTCCTAAGGAACACATACATATACAGGGATACTGAGATGGCCTTTGATTTATGTGGATGTGCATGCACATCCATCCTTTTACACACAGCAACACTTTTAGATAGGTATCTTTTAAAAAAAGAAGTGGCTCTATGATTACTGTGTAGCTGTGGGTGTTATTCATCATGGGCACTATTAACCCTACAATAACCACACAAAAATTTGAACACATCAGCACTAGTAACCCTCTCCCCTAGAAACAATATACTGTATATTTCCAACATAGTTCTCTTCCACAATGTTTTCCGCCCGGCAACCCTGTGAGGTAGGTTGGCGGACAAGGAGTGACTAACCCAAACTTTATGGCTGAGTGGGGGTTTGAACTGTGGTCTCCAAGGTCATAGTCCAACACTCTAAACACTGCATAGCACTGCCTCTCAATATAATGAAACAGTGGTTTTCAACCAGTGTGCCGTGGCACCCTGGGGTGCCTTGAATGATGGTCAGGGGTGCTGCAGGAAACCGTGACCTCTGTCCTTCTTTCCTTCTCTCCCTCCTCTGGTGTCCTCTTGCATCTCAGCATCCCAAATGCTTGTGCATCTGTTTGTTGCAGCAGCCCTGGCTGCAAGCTCCCCAGCCTCTGGGGCTTGCCAGGGGGTGCTGGTTGACAGGATCTGAGGTAGCCTTGCTGTCAGCAAGCAAGTGGCCAAGGTAGCCCAGCCAGCCAGTCCACCAGCCGTTGCTGTTAAGAATGGACAGACTAGGGCAGGGGTCAGCAACCTAAGGCCCATGGGCCACAAGCGGCCCATGGGGGTCTTTTAACCAGCCCATGGACCCCTGCCTCAGGGCACTCAGGGACCCCCACTGCCCACTCGGTCGGCTCCTGTGTGCCGTGCTAAACTGGCACAGAGCAGAGCGGGGACCGCCTTCCGCGACACTGGCCGTCTTCCCATTGGCTGCAGGAAGCGGGACTGTGTTTGTGGGACTGTGAACCAGCCCCAGCCACAAAAGCTTTGCCAACCCCTGGACTAGGGGTAGGCCGGGCAGGCAGGCACTGTTCTGACCTTTCTTGTGCTTGCTGTGTGCAAGGCCTGCCAGAGAGCTGAGTGCCCACTGCTGCCACTGCTGCCTCCCAAGATAAGGTGCTGGCCTCACATTCACATCTGGCCAGTCTCCATTGGGCCACTAAGGCTGGGGGGTATCCTCTTCCCAGGTCTCTGTGGGGCAGTGCGAAGAGGCACCCCTCTTTGGAGTGGGGGGCAGCTCAGAGACCAGAGGACTCCCAAGGAGAGGGGAGAGGGGAGAGGAGAAGAGGCTGAGGGAACACTCCACAAGAGGGTTCAAAAAAGGGTGAGAAGCTATCAGCTACTCAGGCAAGGGGTCACCTAACTGGGCTCCTGAGCCCCACAGGGGTGCCACGGAAAGAAGGTAGTTGGTCAAGGGAGCTGGGGAATCTAAAAGGTTGAAAACCCAAAACCTGTGAAACCAGTTTAACCATAGTGCATAGTGGGAAATAAAAATAAAAATGTGTAGAAAAGCCAGCAACAGCACTACAATACTACCTTCAAGTCTCTCAAGAGATGTCATTTGTTCACACTTTTTTGTGAGAGGGACAGTCAATACAAATGGGTCCCTCCCTCCTTCAAGCTGTGCAGGCCAGCCATTAGCACGCATGCCATGTGGCAGCTGCATCAGCCAATAAACATACCCTTATTATTAAATCCCCTGAGGGTTTGGCATCCCCAGAGGGGGCACTATTATAATGTATTTATTCTGATCATTTTGTACCGTATCAGCCATCAATAAGAGCCTTAGCTCCACTGTCTGGTACATCGGTTTGCTGCTGCTCTGTGACAAGGCATCAAAACCCATCGGCATCCCTGACCAGAATCTGTCATGAGCCTCAGAAACCTCAGCACTGTTTGTCCTCGGTCCTCTGGAGACTCAAAGCACTGTTTATTTCCTGACACTTTCCATTGGAGAGGATTTCTCCTTTGAGTCTCCTTTGTGGCGCTATACAACAATTTACGGCTAAAGGCCCAGGAACCTTCTCTACGTCTAGCTTCAGTAAAAGAAGTTGTTTGAAGGAAATGATATGTGGCTGTTTGTGGGGTGAGTGGGGACAATCCAACAGACACCGGGACATGTGCATCAATTATGTGGCTCTTTTAGGCAGCTAAATAACCAACTTACGCTCCCACGAGCAACATAAAATAAGGACAGTAGCCATGGCACTGTGTGGGCGGGGAGTGGATAAGCCTCCTGTGATAATTGAGTCTCCTTCCCTTCTAACCACTCAATCAGGAGAAAAGACTTCTCCTGCCTTCCTGTGGCAATGGGTGGAAGAAACCAGGATAATTGTGGGAATGAGCATATTCCTTCAGCTCCTCCTTATCATCATTCCACGGTTGTTCCATTATGATTTGAGTTCTGCTCCAATTATCTCCTGGAAGAAAGACTCAATTTTGGGGTGAAGGGAAATGGGGGAGGCGGGGCTGTGGGAACGTTTATATAATTTAGCAGAGTTTATACGATCCCCTGGCCTGGCGTGCTCTGGTCCATGGGGCCACGAAGAGTCGGACATGACTAAACGACTAAACAACAACAACAAACGATCCCCTGTTTCAGTTTACGCAACAACAAGCTGGTTGCTAACTTGTTCGAGTTCTATCAGTAATTATACAGTGCTACCTCAGGTTACACCTCAGGGACACAGGTGGCCCTGTGGTCTAAACCACAGAGCCTAGGACTTGCCGATCAGAAGGTCAGCGGTTCGAATCCCCGCGACGGGGCGAGCTCCTGTTGCTCGGTCCCTGCTCCTGCCAACCTAGCAGTTCGAAAGGACGTCAAAGTGCAAGTAGATAAATAGGTACCGCTCTGGCGGGAAGGTAAACGGCGTTTCCGTGCGCTGCTCTGGTTCACCAGAAGCGGCTTAGTCATGCTGGCCACATGACCCGGAAGCTGTACGCCGGCTCCCTTGGCCAATAAAGCGAGATGAGCGCCCCAACCCCAGAGTCAGTCACGACTGGACCTAATGGTCAGGGGTCCCTTTACCTTTACCTAACCTTAGGTTACAGACGCTTCAGGTTACAGACTCCGCTAACCCAGAAATAGTACCTCAGGTTAAGAACTTTGCTTCAGGATGAGAACAGAAATCGCACGGCGGCAGCGGGAGGCCCCATTAGCTAAAGTGGCACCTCAGGTTAAGAACAGTTGTAGGTTAAGAACCTTCAGAGCGAATTAAGTTCTTAACCCGAGGTACCACTGTACCTTCCTGGTTGATAATCCCTTTCTGTCCCTCTTAAAGAAAACACACATGAATCTGAATCATATTAACATAAACTACTTTACTGTCAGATTCATACAGGTTTGCAGAGTTGTTCCTGAAGGCAGGCTTCAGTTACGTAACAGATAAACTATATACTAGATAGTAGTGAATCATGAGAAGACTGCATCTGAGCAGTTACCATTTAACACTCCTTGCAGCAACCGACCAACCGACAAAACTGCCTGCCACATAGAGGCAGTTAGTCCTCTCCGAATGTTGGACTTCACTGACAGCTTTATATCCCACTGGGGCGGGGGTTGTGCTGAAAAGCTTTCAAACATGCCCCTCCCACTTCCTACCAGTGTTCCTGCACAATATAAAAAACACCAACAAAAAACAACCCACTCCAAAGATAGCTACTTTGTTATAAAATTCGAATAATAGAATCATATAATTGAAGGGCCCCCGAGTCGTCATGTACTCCACCCCCTGCAATGCAGGGATCTTTTGCCCAATGTGGGGCTTGAATTCAGGACCTTGAGATTAAGAGTCTCCTGCTTTACCTAGTGAGCTATTTTAAAGGATTCTCATTTTAAAACAACAGCACATGTAATGAAATGTTTCTTATGGTATGAGAAATAGGGCTTTTTGGGTGGTGGCCCCCATGACTATGGCATGCCTTCCCAAGTTATGACACCATCAATACCAGCTTCTAAACAGTCTCTTAGATCACACTTGTGGGCCACTTCGTCTCAAATGACTTACTTTTAGAAAAGCTTTGAGAATTGTTTTAGCTAATTTGGAATGGTGTAATGCTGGCCTGGGTATTATTCGTTGGGTATAAGTTGTTGAAACTGGCGGTTTTTATTGAAATGTGACTTGCATTTTATGATTGGCTTCTGCAAACCTCCTTTCAAGGGCTTTGCCCTAAAAAGCAGCTTAAAATTGTTGCATTAGAATGCTTTGGCATTGTATTGCAAAGTTGCTCTGCTCCTACAGGAAGAAAAAAGACCTCTCACAAGTGCACATCAGTGCTCCTGCATAACATAAAATCACCACAATCAGCAACAAGGAGCGCTTCAAAAATAAGCACTCTGGGCTAGAAAGGGCTATGTTTTTGGTTTTTACAAAAAACTTATTTTTTGTTGTGTGCATTCTGGACAGACAATTTGGAAAGAACTCCAGATGCAGCCGTTATGAAATTTGTTCTGGTAAACCCTCCTGGTTATACAGAACACCAAAATCTCAGAAGACGTTCAGCGGAAGAGAATTTTGTAAACATCCCTAGATGACTGACAAACAAGGGAAGCAGGAATGTCATGCTTCATTGCATATACTGACAAATGAAGGGAGAAGGGGTCGGAATTTGTATGCTATCTTCTATTCACAATTATATTCATGATTCCATCCCCCTTCAGTTCACCATGGTTGCATTGTGTTTATTCCCGATGCACACTAAACAATGCTTATCCAGGCTTGAGAACAAAGAGTGGATTTTAAAAATAAATGAATAAATAAGTTAAATTAAAACCTACTCAACTATTTGTGTTTAGGAACTGCAGTTTCTTGTTGGCTTTATCCTGAGTTAGTCCACGAGTTGCCACTGTCACGTTGTAGGTAGAACAAGCAGTACTGCGGCACTTCTAATTTCATCTCAAGCGATGAAACAGGACATGCCACTCCTGCTTCTAGCTATAAAACCCCAAAGGACTATTTGGGAGGGGATATTTGGGAATATCCTTTATCTTCTCCTCCGCCTTCTTTTCCTCCCCTCCACATCTCCGAGATCAATTAAAAGTGGTGATCAGACCTCCCCCTCCGATCCACTTTATATTCTTTAATTGCAATGGCTCAGCAGCCAGCATTTCTTTATTAGGAAACTCATGGAGTGTTTAGCCCAGGCTTCCTCAACCTCGGCCCTCCAGATGTTTTGAGACTACAGTTCCCATCATCCCTGACCACTGGTCCTGCTAGCTGGGGATCATGGGAGTTGTAGGCCAAAAACATCTGGAGGGCCGAGGTTGAGGAAGCCTGGTTTAGTCCTTTATTGTAAATTGAGTCTTACAATACAAGCCTTTGCACATCTACTCAGAAGTAGACCTAATTCATACAAAGTAGCTGCCATGTAGAGATGGTTTGAGCTTTTGTAATCATTTGGCAGCTGGCATGCATGGACTGTCCCTGTATATGCAACACATATGCAATGTGATTCAGCTGCCACTCATTTTTCTTCACACCAATACAAACCACCCATGAGAATGTTTATGGTGGTGTGGATACAGAATGTGTAAAAGGCACATTGTTCCACACGAACAACTTCTTGCATGCAGCAAATGCCATGTGACTTTTGTTTCCTTCCACATGAAGGCCATTTTGTGCAATACTGATGTGATAGAATGAGCACACAGAAGAGTCTGCAAAGTACTTAACAGTCTAAAGAAAGTTTTGGATCAAAAGAAAGCAGTAAGAAAATATTACTTGCTTTCTCACAGTGCCACTCCTATTAAAAGTTACCATTTTCAACAATTTTTCATACACTAAATGCTAAATTTACACTGCTAACTTTCTGCAAACTATAACACAGGAGTGAGAATAATTTATTATAGCCATATTCCAATAAAAATATTGACTCCCCAAAATTAAACTATATGGCCATAATGGGCCAACTGTATTGTTGATTTAAATATAATTGAATGTCAGCTGGCAAAGTAATAGTTTTTTAACCAAAAAATTTCCACCCACCACCATGTATACTTCAAATGAGTAACACTGCAGTGAAAACATGACATTCCCAGACAAGTCATTCATATTGTGACAACTTAAATTACCCCCTTCCAAATGTGTTGATGGAAAACAGATTTATGTTTGTTCCAAGAATCACACTTCTTGTTTGAGAATAGTTTAAGTTCAGCTAGATTCATCAAAAAGTGAAAACAAGGGAAATAAAGAAAGCAGATATTTCTAAGGTTTACTTTCACTACAAAATCCATATAATGTTTAATCTGAAAAGTCACGACACCATCCAGCTTTGCCCTCTGGTGAAACAAATCTTCATGTAGTTTGTGAATGGGAGAGGGAGCTACATCCAGAAAGCTTGCCTTCACACCTCGTACTTACACTTTCTCTTACACACACACACAGCACAGCACAGCACAACTCTAAGAGATTTCTGAAACCACTGCCCTCTTTAGATGTTCCCCCTCATGCATTGACAGAAGGGTCAGGGCATCGGGGTGCAATGGTGGGATTGGGACCTGTGGATGCAGACCTGTTCCCTTAATTATGGGAGTGTGAATGCATAGAAGGGGTTAGAATCAGATGTGTATTTTAGCAAGGGTTAAGCTTCTGCCCACCCCCAGCCTCTGGAAAACTTTGCATATAAAGTTGTCCATTGTTTTTCCTTTGACCCAGAGTAGATCAGATACAATTAAACATAAAAATGTCTTCTTATCATAACCACGCCAATGAAGCAACAATATCCATGTTGGAATTTGAACCTGATAGATTCCCATGGCACCTCTAGTCGCATCTGAAACTATCTTAAACTCATGCACTGTGGTTTAACTGCTTTCCTGCTCAAGCTGAAAACAAGTTAGATTCTCAAACATGCCAAGATCCAGGCAGGCAGTCCCTGTGTTTTCAAAAGAGCACAGCATGCTGGGTAAGTCAGAGCAGAATTCTTTTGAAACTATTGACCTAGTTGTGGATGCTGAGCTCTCTAGAAAATGTAGCATACAGGTATTGGATTGATTTTTTAAAAAAGAAAAATTCACCTTGAACAACTTTAGCTGCAAGCAAAAATAAAAAAGGTATACAAAATAACATTTGGATCAAGAGAACGGGGAAGATATTGGTAAGGAAGGAATCCACTTACGTGATTTTAGTACGGAAAAGGTATTTCACATTATTCTTTACACATTCTTTTAAGAGTTAACTTCCTGGGCCTTGTGTGTTTTAGGATAACCTCTCCCCCCCTCTACCCCACTATAGTTGTTCCAAGTCAATCATTGGACTGGGCAACAGCTAGATTCTGGTCTTTCTCGTGTTGTTCTAGCCTTTTCTACGAATGCCTCCCTCCTGCCTTTTTGACTCTAGCTAGCCTGTATCCGCAGCCAAACTTCTTCAGATGGATTCCCATGTTTGTTATTAATCCTGGGTCGGCACTGACTCTCACTGACCAACTCCTAGGTTCTCCTGGTGAATTTGAGTGGGGAAAGATTTGAGCATGTAAAATGCATTTGGCCCAAATATATAGCAAAACAACGATATTGTAAAAACAGATTCACAAATCAACAGTACATCAAAAATTTGAACAACTGGATGGGTGTAAACTCATTTCACACTAAAAAGCTCTTCAATATCTATAAGTTCAATATCAAGTGTAATCTAAGCATTATGGCTTAACTGGATCATGCTGCCATAGTCCTGCATAAGCAACTGTTCTAGCACACCAGAGTGGCCTCTGACAATATGACCACCAATCTGGGGTCCATTCTTTGGTCATTATTTAGCCAGCTTTCAGACACTCATTCTCCAACTATGCACTGTAATGAAACTTCCGCTGTTCTTGACTTCTACTCCAAGAGGTCTTCAAGAATCAAAGCAAGGTCAATGGGGATTTTCATTTAAGAGGAACATTCACTTTGGATTTCTATTAAATCTCTGGCAATTTTTCCAGACAGATCAAGGCTTTTTGCAAGAAAGCCAGGTAATCAAGCCCTAAATTTATAACTTAGTGTAAGAGTGGGCAGCTAGCAGCATTTAGACCTCATCCACACCCTTAAGCAATTTATTTAGCCTGGAGACTCCTGATGAAATCATGCCAATTTCGGTTCTCTTTTTTAAAAATGTTTCTAACCTTTCAAAATAGTGGGGGAAAGCTTGAGAACACAGAGCCTGCAGGCACAAAAAAAAAATGGAAGCTGGCAATACTAAGTCTGTCAAACCAGCTGGTGCTTATAGTGCAGCTGCCAGGACCCAGTTTGAATATATCAGAGACTGCCCTGTTGCAAAAACTGCAATAAACTGCTAATTGAAAGCTACAGTGTTGACTTAAAGAGTTAACCACCATCGAAGTCCTTGACATAACTTCAATACACACAGCTCCGGTGGGGGAAAAGTGGCCAGAATAACTTGTTCCAGTCTGACCACTGTCCTACACAGTGGGGCTGCTTTTAAAAGCAGTTTGGAACAGTCACTTGGTCCAAAGCAGGATCACAGGATGGTTATCTGGAACAGGGCAGTTTGACCATATTATGCCTGTCCTTTGACACATGTAGTGGATCCCAGTACATTTCCAGGCCCAATTTAAAGTGCTTTTGAAAAAAAGAAGAAACAACTTTAGAAGCCCTAAATGGCTTGGAGCCAGATAGGAGCGTACTGAGGTGGGGGCGGGTGGTGGTGGTTCGCCCCGGGTACCATTCCAAAGGGGTGGGGGTGACAAAATGCCAACCCCAGATTGGCGGCCCTCCCTGGGGTGTGTGCCACAACCTTGTGGGTGGCATGCCATGCCCCTGGGACATACGCCACGCTCCCTGGGACAAGCACCGCTCCGGGTACTGGAGCAGGTTGTTCCGCCTCTGGAGCCAGACTTCCCAAAAAAATGCCTTTTCCCATATATGCCTACTCAACTTCAAAATCCTCTTCAGAGACCCTGCTCTGAGTGCTGCTGTCAAATGAAGTAAGGTGGGAACACACCAGGGTAGTTTGGGTAGTAGCACCTCAGTCCTAAATGGTGCCAAGAGAACTTGCCTAGAGAGATTTTCCTGGCATCATATTTTTGTGGTCTTTTCAACATCAAGTGACTATCTTTTTTCCTCACCCAGAATTTTCAGATACATTATGTCTTTACAGTATGGTCCATGTAGTTTTTAAAACCTGTGCTTAATTATGCCCTGCCCCCCATTTTTAATAGCTTTTACTTCTTTATATTGCATGTGAATTGCTGTATTTGTTTTATGAGTCACTTGAAGATCTTACATTGTGGAGTGGCTATATAAATTTTGCTAATAAATGATACGTAAATTCAAAAAAAATATGCAGAGTTACGTTGTCAGTGTGCATTTGGTCCAATCCTGCAGAGTATTCAGATGTCAAGCTCCCTGTAGCTTCAATCAAAGCCAAATTCGGGATGTCTTTTTATGTACATATCTTGCTTATCACCTTTCTATATCACTCACCCCAATCATTCTTTGTCTTGCATGTTTGGCATGCAGTAAGATGTCAACCATCTAGTTGTGATTCTGATGCAGTATCACAGCCAGACAACGGTAAATGTCTGGGAATCTTAAAATTTAACACATTGAGTTGAGAAATCCAGTTTCTGCCACTCTATCAGACTTACCAGCAACTTTACAACAACTGGGAAAACAGACAGCATAGCTATTACTAGCTGCATCAGGAAGGTAGGCTTGCACTTAGTTACCTTAGTAATACAGTGGTACCTCTGGTTGCGAAGGGGATCCGTTTTGGAGCCCGTTCGCAACCTGAGCAGAATGCAACCCACGTCTGCGCATGCACAGGTCACGATTCGCCACTTTTGTGCATGCACGTAATGTCATTTTGAGTGTCTGCGCATGAGCAAGCAACGAAACCTGGAAGTAACCCTTTCCGGTACTTCCGGGTCGCTGCGGGACGCAACCTAAAAACGCTCAACCTGAAGCAAACGCAACACAAGGTATGACTTTACTGAAGTCAAAATGAGTTAGCCATTCTAAGCAGAAGTTCATTTTTGTGTGTGGCTTGTGGCCCTCCAGATGCCACTGGAGTCCAATTCCCAACAGCCCCAGCCAGCAGAGCTAATGTCAGGGGTGGCAGCAGTTTTAGTTCAGCAGCATCTGGAGGTTCTTTGCCTTCGCTGTAGCACAATGCAACAAAAACCCTTTGCTGCCTTCACATTGCCAACTGAATACTGTGCTGCAATATTAGTTCAGTTCAGATTCGAAATGAGCAGTAGCTTCAGCTTTGCAAAGTTTTCAACAAAGCTCTGCCCAAACACTGGTTAACCCTGACCCTCTTGAGTTTCGAAACAAGTCAGTGCACACGGATATTTGCAGACCACCAATCCTCAGAGTGACTGGATAAAAATGAATGCAGAGTTCTTATCTCTGTGTCCTACATCGGCATGCTATTCTGAACAGCAGCATTCCTTTAGTATGCTGTGTCTTCCCACCACCTGCCTGCCTTGATAAGCTCGGTACCGCAATCTAAATCTGTCATCAAAATATGTTTACTTCACATCACCAAACCTCATGTGCGTCTTGCAACTTTGTGTGTGTGTGTCAAAAGTATTTTCAAAGTTTGCATACCAATATGAAGAAGAATGAATGCATTGATTTTCACAACAATCCTACCCTCACTGCATGTGCTGAGCAGGATGGGATGGCTCTGCCTGTATCCCCACCCCTGTGGCAACAGAGCACAAAGCAACACTAGTTGGGGAGGGGAGGGGGATGGAAGGGGAGGGGAGGGGAGAATTACGCCAGCGTAGAAATGCTATAATTGCATGGATAAGGACATCAGTGGTTAGTAGTCATGGCTCCAGCAGGAAAGGCAGTATTGCACCATGCCCAGCATCTGGCTGGCCACTGTGAGAACAGAAGGCTGGACCTGGTAGATCCGTGGTCTGGTTCAGAAAAACTCTTCCTACAGTTGTATGACTGGTCCCTGTCTGTGCCATAAGAAATCTGGCCAAATTTGTAGGTATGGTTGGAAAGAGTGGGTGTTAGTCAAAATCCTATGTTCGTTTTGGGATTTGGCCATATCCCTAGTGGCTGCAAAATATTTAGCCTAAAAAAGGGGAAATGCGAATTGGCCCCATCCTGTATCTTGAACAATTGCGGCTAGGAGCTGGGTGGAGTTATAGATCTAAAAAGTAGTGTAGACTTGCACATGCTGGCCAGCTTCTGTTTTGACTTGAAATACTCATTTTGGGCTTCTCAGAATTACATAAAAGCAAGAAGCAATTGGGGAAATGCCAGCCCACAATGGCACCCACCTGAGAGGTACTGGAACTGCACTCCAGTGCGCCCTGGATGAAAAAGACGCACTGATCACCATCCTCATTAAATTCAGATGGCATGTCCTGTTTTGCAACTTGAGGAGAACCAGGAAATGCTGCCTTGCCCTGCCTTGTTGCTCCTACTGGTGCCACCACACCTGCTGCCCCTGGTGCTACTTTCCCACCTGCCCTGCAATCCCTGCACCTGTGCCCATTGCAGGCGAGATCTCATGAGATCTGGGGGCTTCAATCATCTCAGTCTGACAAATGGTAGAGCCGGCTCTGTCATTACTTTCCCGCTCTTCATCCTAAGGTCCCAAGGCAGGTTACAGCATTAAAGCACAATACTAAAAACAACTTAGAATTATAGAAATAAGGTGGGACCTGTAAATATACAGCTCAAGTGTCAAAAGCAAAAGAGGTGCCTCTTCCACGTTTTCCAGAGGTTGGGAAATGGAAGTGCCAGAGGCAGCTCTATGGGGAGGGACTTCCGCAATTTAGGAGCTGCCAGAGAGATTGTGCTTTCAATGACTGCTACGCCCCATCCCAGGTTCTGAAGGCAGAGGAACTACCAAGAAGGTGGCTTCTGCAGATCTGAGCACCCAAGAGGGTCTCCTGCTTGCAATAGCATCCAGGTTATCCCAACTAGGGTTGTAAGAGGAAAACCAGGTTGGCAGGTACCAGAGAAAAAGCCTTTTCAGTAGTGGCCCCACTCTTGTGGAATTCTTTCCCCTGAGATCTCCACTTGGCCTCTCTCTTGTGCCCTTTAAGTTAACCTTAAAACTTTTTTAATTCCTCCATGCTAATTTTGTTTTGTTTTGCTGACCCCTTGTATACGACTTCATCTAGTGCTCTTTTTATTATGTAATTTGTCAAAGCTGCTTTGGGATAGCTTTCAGGGTTGAAATGTACTAAAGAAATATATTGTTTCTTTTTTAAAACTTACATATTACCTTTAAAATCTGTTATGTTCCCAAGAAAGTTCATAAAATAACAGGTTTGCAGATCATATGGCGCTATATGAACTTTACTGTGATGCAGCAACAATCTGAATGACATTAAATAGGCAGTTCATGGAGTTCCTTCTATGTAATGTTTGGGAATAAAGCATCTTTAAACACATTCCCCTCCCCCCCCCATAAAACCAAATGCAGCTGTTCAGTGTTTCGCTGCACTGCCATATGCTTACTCATCACTAGCCGAATGAAATTCCTGCTAACGATGATTCAGGTTGACCAGGCCTTCACGTCGTTGTAAAATAAAAGTACTTTTGAGTTCTACTGTCCTGAAACTTGCAAAATAGATTACAGTGTGTAATCAAAGCTGAACAGTGACATTTTCCCAGTGTTCTGCACTGTTGCCATACCTTATCACTCATAGTAATATCCCTCCAAGGCTTCTGCTCATGTATGAAGGGAGGAACAGATTGCCTTAACACTTCATGCATTGGCTGATTCACTATTTTTTCATGTTGAGCTAAATATGAACCTGCAGAGGTTTGTTGTTGTTGTTTTTTAAGCTGTTCCAATGAATTGCTGCTTGCTTGAGCCTTACAACAGCTTGGACATTACAAAGAAGCATTGCCAGATGAATGAGCTGGTGACTGAGAGCAGTTTTGAGACCTATTCACATATTCAGCTAGCCGTGCAAACCAAGCTCGCACTATTTGCAACCTACTATGCCAAATGCACTAGTCATGTGCTGTGGAATGTCAGGTTCTCAACAAGAAACCCCTTCCTGTTTGAGAGCTCCACGAAGACAGAAAAAAACAAGATGCTCATCCAGACCCTGGTGAACTACAGTCTATGACTCATGAACTGGGTTCAGCTTGGTGGGTCACAATTGGTACACTAAGCACGTGTTTGGCACAGAATCAAGTTGAAATGGGAAAGTGATCATCTTCTCCTGTTAAATTGCAAGTTAGTTTTGCAGGCTTCGCACCTAGCATGCTGTTGGCAAAAATACAAATCCAATCACAGTTGTAATACTGTGCATGAGTAATAAAGGTCAAAGGTTTCTCAATGTCATAACCAGGCGCAAAAAATGAACATGAATGTTCCTTTAATTACTGAGGAAAGTTGATACACTTTAAAAGGAGAATTCTTCTGAGTTTTCTAATGATTTACAACCAAGAAGATGAAGAATGTACATCAGGTTTCTTTGCTTTTGTAAGCAGAATGGAAAGTACTGATGCTTTGAAATTTCAGAGTTCAATCCCCCCAACAGCTTTATAAAAGCCACTGGTGTCACCAAGAGGCCAAAAGCTAATTATACACCTACAAAACTAACTGCAGGCATGAGGCTTCTCAGGATTTACCTTTATGGGTAGCGTGATAGTTGCTTGACATTCTAATATAATGCAACCCATTATTAAAGGCCTCTGACATAACCTTTCCATGATATAACTGATACAGTTTTATTTCTTCTCCTTTTTCTTCAGAAATGCAAGGTGTTTTTAAGAAGATTACTACTGCAAATACCAATTATATCCAATTACTTACTACCTGAAGTGCTTGGGTGCCAGCAATGTACTTTCCTACTTTCTTTGAGCATCTGACTTACATGCTGCATTGCAGTGCTGTGAGCATGTAGGATCCTGAGCTTCTGAATATGTAGGATTACTGCCACACTAATTATCGCCTCAACCCAGGGCCTGCTTTTCTAGAAAGAAAGTTATGACACAAAATGTGCAGGTAACTCCCAGGTGAATGGGTACAAGGTGGCCATTTAGTCTTTGATTTAGGATTGGCATTGAAGAAAACAGGGTTTCTGTGCTTTTGACAACTGTTTCTCAATAATCAGGAGCAGCACCACATAGCTGACTTCCTGCAGTAAACTTGAAATTATCTGAGGGTGGGGAAGGGAGCGGCAATCCATTTTCTGTTATGTCGTGCTTCACATGGCAGCCATTTTGTGTTATGCTATGCCCCATGGCAGTCATCTTGTGACTGGTGCCCACAGCAATCTCTCAAACTCCAAAATGTGGCCACTGTTGGTGACCCCTGCCTCAGCCAGTCCTGAGTTGATTACTTCTGTCATCTAACTACATGGGAAGTAGCTAAGCTTGCAGAACAAAAATGACTCTAGATTCCATTTCACCCAGGAAGCACTACTTTCATATTAGATTGTGTTCCAGGTGATTAAAGGTTTTATTCGTCATAAGAAAATCCATTTCTGAAAGGAGGGATGAGCCAGGTTTTCCCATAGAATCATACAAACAATATACAGTGCAAACTGTTTTCAGTTCTGCTATCCTTCCAAGTTCTGTTGTGCAGTGCAGATGCAAGGCAGACATTTGTGCATATGTCCCTATTCTAGTACCTCTTGGCCAACCAACTGGGAAGGTGAGGAATGGCTCAAGACAAGAATGGGGAATCTGCACCCCTTCAGATGTTGTTGATATACAGCACCTCAACTTTAGCCCAACATGCTGAGTGTCAGAAGTGGGTGTAAGGAATAAAGTGGGTGTCAGCAATAAATTGTATGGCTTTGGTGAAGTTAACTCTTTATTCAAGGAAACATGGTCGACTCAGGAGCATAGCAACTCATCTCAGTTGCTCTTACCCCTATGAGGCAGTTGTGCGGACTGAAGGTCCCTGCCTTTTCGCAATTGCCTGTCTTCTTATCCCCTGGGTCCTTCACAAGCAATCCAAGGCTCTGTCATCTTGCCTGTCTTTGCTCCACCCTTTTCATGCCTTTTCTGGTTCTTAGAGATAAGGGGGCAGGGGAGCTTGTTTGAGCAGGAGGGGGACACATCCTGCCTTCTTCACCAGCCTGACTCATCTCTGCCTCTTGTCCCCACCTCCTCTCCAGCCTCTGCTTCTGGTTTGAATTCTGGACTTTCTCTTCCACAGACTTTTCCTGCTGGTTAAGCCCTGTTACCTCTCTAGCTTCAGACACCTTCTCTTCCCAGTCTTCTCCCCTTCTCCCTCTGGCCACTCATCGTCTTCCCACACCAACCCCCTGGCTCTGAGCCTTCTTCCCACCACTCCTTTGCACCCAACCAGTCCATGACATCGGGGCTGATGAGAGCTAGAGTCCAACAATATCAGAGGGCTACAGATTTCCCATCCCTGGATCAGTAGTTGCCACTAAGAGAAGTGAACGGCAGAAAATAAACTAAGGGAAGTAGATAAGGAAGTGTTTGCCCCCCCCCCCATGCTCTACTCCTGTTTTCTTCTGCCTTCACATCCCAAGAGCAATTTGGCTTCAAAATTTGAGAAATCCCACTTCATCTGTAGTCCTGGCACCACCACCATCAATACATTAAGTAAGGTAATACGTATAATATTGATGTGTTTTCATCACAGTGTTTGAACATAGGTTTCAAATAAAATCTATATTGTGGAAAAAGCAGAACATTTACTTTTTTGTGTTTAAAGAAAACACTGACCATCCTTGCTTTTATTTCTCAACTTCATAAAACTAAGCATAGTAACTGACTCAGTATATAAGGATATGTTTAAAAATGCGGTTTTAATTTCTTGCTATCTTTCAAGAGAATGATTTAGTAGCCTCTCTTGTTTCTGTCTTCTTTCTGGAGAAGAATGTCGTGTCTTTGTGACAAGAAAACTATGCAAAAAGAGCAAAAGAACATTGCATATATATTCACCTTACAGTCGTTCTCCTTTAGAATATTTGTTTATCTCCTTATTGTGTCCTAATTCATCTGACTGGCTGCTTTTTGTTGGACCCATTCAGTGCACACACTTTGTCTGACCTCACTGTCTGGAGATTGCCTCAAAATGACAAATGAAACAAGGCACAGCAATACATGGCATGTCATCCCTGACTTATGTACTGCCAGAAACACAAACGGAGGCCTGTAGAATACAACTGAAAAGATACACCCTAAAATGCAGCGTAGAAATCAACAAGGTAGTTTATATTGAGGATGATTTAGTCGTTAGCGATATACATTGCTACTGCATAACATAATTGATGCCAGGCCCGGAGCAATGACTCAGGGGGCCCTCAGCAAAATGTCATTTATTTGGTGGGTTTTTCAAACAATGGTGGCCTCCCATAGAGTCCAGGGGATTTCCTGAAGGGGCTGCCTTCATGGCACCAACAGAGCTGTAGTACTGCAGATCTAGGTGCTATATTTTTTCAGCATGGAAACTGAGTCAGCTTCCAGGGCACTTGGGGAGGGGAAAGTGGGGTCAGACATGAAACATGTAAAACAGCCGCCATGTCTTTGTTGTGGCTTTTTGTTTTGTTTTGTTTTAACCACAATGCCCCCACCCCGAAGTCACCTCGCTTTCCAATGCATGGTCAAAAATGATAGCCACCTGGAGTAGGCATAGGGGGACGCTGACTTGGTTTTTACGGAAGGCCCAGGTCAGGCATTACTGGCCGGCAGGGCTGCTAGGGTACTTGGACCTAGTGTCAACTATAATTCATGTACTTCAATGAGAAATTAAAGGAAAGGATAGGTCCCTGCACTCAGGATTTTGTTGTCTGAATTTTGAAAATAGCAGAAGGAGGGATTGGTGGAAGAAGGCAATAGCGAATTCATACATATACATGCTGTGATGCCTATCTAGACCTAATTTCTGAATACAGAAAGGATTAGAGGTCAAACTAAAGGCTTCTTGTTCCTCAGATTAAGTTTCTCCCCCACCATTTTACAGGTAAGTATGACTGTGCACAAAATAATTTGAATCTTCTTAGTTCTGCTTCACTTCCACTAGTTTTGTACAACAGGGAGACCAACTGTATTAAGGTGGTTCCAGAAGCGCACTTTCCTTCACACATTGCATATTTGATTTTTGATTATTATTATTTTTAGAAATGGGTTGCTTTTTAAAAGGCACTCAAGCAGATAAAGAATGCCTAAAATATCAATTGCATTAAGAATTAAATTTGCAATTAAATAAATTAATCAGAACCTTACCACAACAGATAGAGGCGATGAAAACGACAACATGGCCACATACTGTTCAGCTGGGATGACCTTGAATCTTATCCAGGAAGGACATCTGATAGTTCTGCCATGAGCTGCTATATTAAAAGGTGTGCATGTGTTTGTGACACACCACCCACCTTCCACACTTTCACACACAGCCTACAATCATTGTTTGTTTCCTAATCTGCTGCTTTGGTGCCCTTCTAAAAGAGCTCCTTCGCAATGGAATTTGAGGCAACATTACATTAAGATAATGTTTTGAATAGTAACCTGCCTTGAGTACTTTGACACCAAGTGAAATGGCGTATAACTTAAGTTTACGGATTTCAGTCTATGATTTAGTCACATGCAACCCTATTAATGAAACACAGACATTAACCCCCCAAGGCTTTCACCAGAAGACTCTTAGAACTGGAAGGGTCTTCTGCTTTAACCCTTTGCAATGCAGGAATCTTTCGCCCAACTGGGGCTCAAACCCAGGACCCTGAGATTAAGAGTCTCATGCGCTACTGAATGAGCTATCCCAGAATATAGACTTGCAACCCATTTCCCTTTCCCTTTCCCTTTCCTTATTTGTCAATAAGACTAATACTGTGCTACTACAGAGGCATGATGTGGGACGCGGGTGGCGCTGTGGGTAAAACCTCAGCGCCTAGGTCTTGCCGATCGCATGGTCGGCGGTTCGAATCTCCACGGCGGGGTGAGCTCCCGTCTTTCGGTCCCAGCTCCTGCCCACCTAGCAGTTCGAAAGCACCCCTAAGTGCAAGTAGATAAATAGGTACCGCTTTATAGCGGGAAGGTAAACGGCGTTTCCGTGTGCTGCTCTGGTTCGCCAGAAGCGGCTTCGTCACGCTGGCCACATGACCCAGAAGTGTCTCCGGACAGCGCTGGCCCCCGGCCTCTTAAGTGAGATGGGCGCACAACCCTAGAGTCGGACACGGCTGGCCCGTACGGGCAGGGGTACCTTTACCTTTATCTTTACAGAGGCATGATAATGGTTATATAATGCATAATATATAATGTATAATATAAAACACCTATGATTATCAATAAAGATTAATAAAGAGGGCTTTAAAAGAAAAGTGTTCATCACTCAGGCTGCAATCCTATGCATTTTACCTGGGAGTAAACATACACTTGCACTGTAAGTTTCTTGTTCACTCCCTTGTAGCCTGCAGAGCTGTGTCAATATCCCGTCAGCTGGAAGGATATACTGATCTCAAATGCCTGTGTTCTTACCTTCTTTAAGTGTCAAGCAGATTTGATGAATAGGATTAAATGCATGAAACAATGCTGTCAGCGCAGGTTTTTGTTTTTGTTTTTTTGCACACTTTCCAGTCTGAAAGCACTTTCAGAGGAGAGGGAGGGAGGGAGATGCGGACTATGAGAAGTGTCCACCTTACAAAGCAACACATATGTAAATATCAATGCTTTCATCAGCTGTATCCATCAGGGTTATATTTTCCTGCTGATCACAGCTCTACAGTGCTACAGCTCTAATAAAATATACACCACCAGTTACAGAATAGGCATCTGCTCTAAATATTGACTATTGGGCTGAAATGCACCTGCCTACTCTGGAATTTACAATCCCAGATGAATACTCTGTATATCTGAAAAATTCTACGCAGTTTGTCTCTAACTACTGTTTAAATAACTAAGAGCTTTCTGAAAATTAATTTGAGAAGTGGGGCAGGGAGAGAGGGGGGTGGGGAGAAAGAGAGAATTATTGATAACACAGAGCACTTCTCAAAAAACTGGCACTGGAGATGAGGAGAATATGATTTTATTACTGGAATCTGATGAAGGAATTGTTAAATTTCATCCAAACAGAATTTGGTGAGATTTGGATTTTACTTTCTGCTCCTTCCCTGACCTTCCGTTGCAACTTCAAGTACCTCTCTCTTGCCTTTTCCTTCTAGCCCTTCGTCTGTCTTGTTGATTTATAGTTCAGTAAAAATTGTTGGACCAGCAACACAAAACTGGAAAGGTCACTGACCTCCTGATGGTGCAGGACTATGCACACTTTGCAATTGTGCTGAACTTTTAAATAAGGAAAACACCCTTTGCAAGGGCTTTGTACTGCCTGCAGCTAACAGTACTTACAAGTTTGTACAAATATGGAGCAGGGCTCATGTGGCACCTGTTGTTGTGTCAATTCTGCCAATCAAAGCAGTCAGGTGGGCACATGTGGGCAATCTCTAGGTAAACTGGTCCCAATTTATTAAGGGCCTTATATACCAATAACAACACCTTGAACTTGACCCAAGTTCAAGTAGCAACTTGACAAATAGTGCAGATCTCTGAGCACAGGTGTTAAATGCTGACAAGGCCTCACTTCTGTCAGCAACCGTGCTGCAGCATTCTGCACTAACTGCGGTTTCTGGATCAAGTGTGTGAGAAGCCCCGCATAGAATGCATTGCGGTAATACCATCTAGAAGCAACCAGTGCATGAACTCCTGTAGCAAGGCTTTCCTGGTCCAGGAACAGCCATAGCTGTCAAACCAGTTCCATGTGGTACGAGGCACTTCTAGCCACTTAGGCTACCCAAGCCTCCAGTGGCAGAACTGCATCTAGAAGCACCCCCAAACTGTGAGCCTGCTCCCTCAGAGAGAGTGCAACCCCATCCATGGTAGGTGACTGACCAATTTCTTGCACAAGGGAGCTACTCACCCATAGTGCCCCAATAGATATTAAGTAGCATGAAAAACACCACAGCACAATTGCCATGGGGCTGGACAGGATTCCCCGCCCCCAAGCTCCTTTCTTATAGTGACCATGGAGGTAAAAGCAAAACCATTGCAACACAGTGCCTCCAATCCAAAGGCGTGCTTCAGGAAGCTAGTGTTTGATTTGATAGGCTTTTATTGTTTTATTGTCCCATTTTCTAAGGATTGTTTTTATGCACACAACCTAGAAATGCAAGTAATTGATATGGATATAATCTTCTTAAATAATAAAATAATAATAAATAAATATTGTGGTCCATTGTATCAAAGCCACTGAGACAACCAAGAAAAGATGGCCTGGGCAGCCCCCTCTTGATCACCTTACCTCAGGAAAGAGGCATCCACAACTCAACAGTAATTATCTGGACCTCTAGGTCCAGGGAGGACTTCTTCAGGTGGGGTTGTACTATTGCTTCCTTCAATGTGGATGACACCACTCCCTCTAGTAAAGAGGTATTAACCATGCCTTGAACTCACCCAATCAATCTCTCTCAGCTAGATCACAAAAAACAAGATGGACAAGGTCTGTTGGGAATCTCAGGTGAGATACCCACACAGTGGAAGTTGCTCCCAGTACCAGTCAGCACACAGACACAGAGAAAAGTTCAGATAGTCTACTGTTGCAGAAGATAAGGCTCAGTAAAACAGTTATGGACATAGATACAGTCCAGACATATGCAGATACATACAAGTACAAAGTTGCTCCAAATAAACTCCAGCAATTCATGACGTATCACCAGACAAATAACACCAAATTACAGAAGACCAACTACCCACAACTAACTAACTGAGCTGACATACATTAATCTCATACGTATACAGTTGGGGCACTGAGTCATTACCATACCAACTGGAATGGCTGACCATACACCTGCAATTACCGTAGTTCATCCATAGGGTGATCTTTGCTCATGAAGGAAATTGACCCCTTCTCATTTCCACTTACTCCAGCAAGGTCAAGGAGGCATATGGTCACTCGTACCCCTGTAAGTGTCTTGTCTATATCCTCAGCCCACAATGACTCAAACTTCCTGAAGACATTCCTTGACAGTGCTCTTGGGATATTGCCAAGATTTGCTTAATAGTGGGGGTCATTTGGAGTGAATACAAGCAATATTGCTCTCAAAGTGAAAAGCAAATTTGTCACAGTATGCTTTAGATTGGCAAAATGCCCCCGTTAGTGGGCTGAGCCTAGCAGCCTATTTACCGCCTGAAGCAGCTCTGTTGGACAGTTTGATGAAGATGGCAGAGAAGAACACTAGATGCAATTGTACAAACCATGCTGTGAACTTATATCACCAGGAAGAGCTACTGTTCCTGCTGTAACTAAACAGGATGAGTTTTTTTAAACTCCACCCCCTCCCCCTAAAAGGTGGTGGTAGGAGAAGGAATCTGCCAATCATCCTAAACCTTCTCTCAACCTGAGAGCAGTTCATAAAGTTTAGATCATCCACTCTGAAAAACTATAAAATTGTGCCCCTGATTCACCACCTGGGAAGAGTGCTGATGAATAGGGGAGGTCATGCAGGTTAGCACATATTATCTGGCTACATTTTTCACACATAGCCCTGTGGAATCACATCAAATCAACATATGAAAGGCTCCATATATCTCCCATGTTCTAAACATAATGCAGCCACTTTCATACGCATGTGCGCACATGTTGGGTTGCTGCCAGAGTAACTGCAAACATCCAAATGGAGCAACCAAAAAAAAAAGATGGAGATGTGTGATGTGTGTAACCATCCATGAAGAAACTTAAAATAACAGTGTTCTTATTATGCTAACATTTTACATTATGCAAAGTAATACACAGACACCAGAATAATACCAGCTTCTTTTAGCAGTTAAGATCTAATGCCTTATATAACCACTTTGCAAAGAGCTCCCTCCCTCCTCCTGCTTGCTGTTCTTCATACACATCTATTAGGTTGAAGAATGTGACTTGAATGCATTGGTGAACCAAATGTCTCTCCCTATTTATTTCCTTTTGAAAATGTGGCTTTTTAGAAATAGACGTACTATTCCATATATATCACCACTCTGGAATTACTCTCTTCCAGTGTAGTAAAGATAATGCGATAACTGTCTAATTGTCTAAACGAATCCACAAGGGATTTAAAAGACACTTGCATGTGCATATGTGCACATGCACACCCAGAGAGATACTTTTGTTGTGACCTTGAACAACTGGTTTCTTCTGATGAAGACAGCCATCATCAAGAGAATGAATAAAAACAAACTAACATGGGGGTTGAAAATCACAGCTCCCAGGGATCCTTCTGCCCTTATCTTTCAAGTTCTCATGACAGCTTGGTTGCATCTGCATTGCAAAATTTTACCTTTGGGCAAAATCAATGCTAAACGCAAACATTTGATGACTGCATATAAATTTTGCCACGCCTGAGATGTTACATTTTGCATGTATGGACTAAGAAATTTAGTGATGCTTTAAATCAATAGTCCTGAATATCAGTGGTCCTGAATATGCAGTTGAAAGATATGGATACCAACCAAACAGCAATTAATAGCATCCTGTCAAGGAACCAATATGGGACTCTGAAAAGGCAGGAAGTGCCAGATTCTGTCCACAGTTCATCATCATATGGCAAATTCCACCCACAATCTGCCATGTCAGGGATAGGGAATCTGTGGCTCTCCTAATGTTAGAGTATAACTCCCATTGCCCCTGACCACAACCCATGCTGACAGGGCCTAAGCAGAGCTGGAGTCAAACAGCAGCAGGAAAACCATAGGTTTCCCATCGTTGTACCAAAAACCTGACGTCCTCCTATAAGGAAGTAAATTCATCATCTAACACTTATCATACAACATCTTGGCATATGTTTATTACATGTGCGATTAATATTTGTGGCAAAACGGCCTCTAGAGAAAAACGCCAACGGTGCATTCTATATTGCTAACACTACAAAAGCTTGGACAAAGTGGACAAAGGAACACTTAACATCATTAATACACAGGGTTCAAGATACCCCTTCAAAAGATGTTCACACTTAATGCACAGTGCCAGGGAATCGTGCAGGGCCAGTGACACAGCCCAACTTATCCTTTACTTGTGTAGAGCTCCTTCTTGTGATGGCTGTTGAGAAGATAGCATTGGGGGTGGGGAAAACTGTGTGCAAATGGCCTCTCAAAATTCTCCACAGAGAAGCTGCCAATACCACTTTGTGTAATTTTCACCATTTTGAGAAAGTCTTTGAAATTTTATTGGGAGTGGGTGTTCACAATTGCAAAGGCACAGCTTCTTTCTTATTTCCTAAAGTGTTTTTGGTTGGTTGGTGCTTTTTGTTTCTTTGTTTTGGCTGCAACTGCAGGTGGCAACAGCAACAAGTATGCTGGCAGACTGCCCTCCATTTTGTATCCTTCCCCAATCTTTGGGATCTACTATCATTCCAGGGCACTTTTGTGTAGGTGGGTGTGGGAATGAATGGTGGCCCTCCACAGAAACATGGTAGAATATATTCTGAGAAAATTCTGTAAATGTGGCCTTCTTCTAGGGGCAGCAGTGTGAGAGAGAAACTTTCTGAAATTTTATAAATAGAAAAAAGATTTATGGGAATTTTCAGCTCAGCTCTAGGAAAAATGCATATACACTGCCCTGAGCTTTTTGGTGAAACAGCAGGTACATACATATGTATCCACATAATAGTATGAACTCTTTAAAAGGCAGCAGAACTCAGTGGGTAACCTTATCTACAAGTTATCTGCGTGCTTTTTTGCTTCTCAAAATGGCGGTATAATGCCATGGGAAAGAAGAATGAATTTCAATTAAAAACAACAACAAAACTGAAATGTAAGTTTCCATTTTGTCATGTGTAAACTATCTGAAATTTTACCAACCCAACATTGCTATTTTCTGAGATATAATTATATGCAACTGCACTAATAATCTAACATGAACGATTCACCTTTGAATTGACACCAGTGCCCTAGCTTTAATAGTGGGCAGCTGCAGGCCACCTTTGAGTTTCACAAATTAATATCCACTTGCATTTTACAATAAATATATACTAGAGGCAGGTCAGGATGAATCCAGCTGTAAATATACCAGCTTAAGTTGTTTGTAGATTACTGCCTGTGCTAGAATTGATTATTCAACACAGAAGGCAACTAAGCATCAAGTCTAATTTTTGTACAATTTTGCACAGAAAAACTGATGGAATATGCTGAAATGGCAAAGTTAACTGGGAAACAAAGAGATAAAGACAATAGAGATTTCACAAAGGATTAGGAACCGTTTATGTTGTACTTACAAAAACAGTGTAAAGAAGTGGACTTACTAGCAGGGTTTGAGTAAACACAATTAAGAAAATAAATATAAAAGTTAAGAGGTAAAAATTATGAAAATAATAAAGTGAAAGATGTAGTTTGGAAAATGGGGTATAAAAATTTTAAGAATACAATAATAGTTAATTAAAATATTACAAAATTAAGGTAGATTAAGATAGGCAGCAGAAGCAAATATTTAAAGAACCAGAAGATGAAGTTGAGGGAAGTCATGGGGGGGGGATTGGGATTTATATATGTGCATAATAATGATGTTTGTGTTGAATATAAAACTGTAAAACTTAATAAAAATAATTTTTAAAAATAATTTTTTGTATGGTTTGTATTAATACAGGCAACACAGCCATTGACAGTTATGCATATGGAAATGTACAAGAGCAACATATGCAAGCATAAAAGCTCCCTGTCTTAAATAAATTAAAGATTTAGAATTAATAGTCACACCCTACCTTTGCAAGTAAATGTCGGGGGATGGGGGAAACTGCCATTTTCACATGAGCTCCACGTGATTAAAGAGTAGTTGCAGAACTGCTCTTGCCCTCAACCTTGTGCCCACTCGGCTAGCTCCACCCCGATCTCTGTGCCCCGAATAAATGTAAGAAGGGGTTGGGTAACTGTAATAATGGAGGTTCTTCCACTTGATTGGGCCCCAGTCACGTGGAGGAATCTCCAGCAACAGAGCCAGCTTTCACTGCATGCTTTCACTGAGAACACTCCAAAACGCAATACAGTATGTAAGGATCTTTAAAAAATATCTAACTTGTCATGGTATAAACAATTGCACAGCCAAATATAAGCACATGGTAGGATTGCACACATACATGCATGGCCATTTGTGTATGAAACCACCATCTGTGCAGACAAGCACATGACAGACAACATGAGCTGCATTTTTAGTGCATGTTCCATTTCCTTTTCACAATATCCCCCACCCCACCCCCGTTCCAAGTGCAGGCACTTATCTGAAAGTGAACAAGGACTGAATCATTCTGAAGACAGGAGTAAATATCACATGAATGCTGATCTGTATGACCCAGGAGATTCCAGAAAATGTATTGGATCATAAAGCCTCAGTGTCTAAGCCTGAGATTTATTACAAGACTCCGCACTTCATCCACAATCAAATGAGCTGACCAGCAGATTTTCTCTTCAACTGAATCCCCTTGACAGGAACACTTGTTTTAGCTGCATTCAGGGCCAACAGACAGTATTCAATTCTCCCACCCCATCCCACAAAAGAAAAAGAACAGAAGGCCAGGGCAGGGAACTTATGCCATCAGCTCCTAAACATATTGCCAATAGTCTGGCTGAATCTGAAAGGGAGTATAAAGTTATGCATGAAACACAGAGTGAGGTGTCCCTTTCCCCTCCATCTCTCAGATCAATCTGATCAATGATGGACAACAACTTCAAGGCGGACAAAAAGAACAACTTTTTTACACAGTGCTTAATTAAGAATTGTGGTGATGATAATCAAAGAGAATCTTTACATTCAAAGACAGTGCACTGGATGTTGGGACATCAGTTTCATGCCCTGCTTATTATAAATGCCTCTGGCTAGTCACTGTGGGGAGCAGGATGCTAGGGTAGAGGGACCTTGAGCTGATCTAGTGAGGTAATGCTTATGTCAGGGGTAGGCAACCTAAGGTCCATGGGCCGGATGCGGCTCAATCGCCTTCTCAATCCGGCCCGTGGACGGTCCGGGAATCAGCGTGTTTTTACATGAGTAGAATGTGTCCTTTTATTTAAAATGCATCTCTGGGTTATTTGTGGGGCATAGGAATTCATTCATTCCCCCTCCCCCCAAAAAAACATAGTCCGGCCCACCACATGGTCTGAGTGATGGTGGACCGGCCCCCTGCTGAAAAAGGTTGCTGACCCCTGGCTTATGTTCTTTCAAGCAAAGCCATTAGCTAGTTCAGAGGATGGAAGGAAAATGCACCCTTCTTTTGTGTAGGGAAAATGGTAAATAGGAGGCTGCTTTGCAAAGAGGCTGCTTAGCTCAGGCCATCTGCAGCCAGGAGTGAGTCTGACACTTCAGCAGCTTTCCCCCTTCCATACTGGTTCCTCCTCGCTCTTTCCTCTGTCACTCTATAAAACAGATTCCCACATCTTCCTCTGGGTAATACTTCAGCAATAATGCATGCCTCCTCCTCAAGACTGCACAGATGTTTAGATTTAATGTATTCTAATGTCTCTCTTATTTCCAAAGTTAAAAGGCAAGCATCATTTGGGGAGCTGACAGGCTATTTGCCAGCTTTAAAACATCCACCATCCTGCGTTATAGACCATGCATTTTACTGCAGCATATGAAGAGAGGAAACCAAACCAGCGGGGTGAGGAAACAGTGCCTAGATCACAGCTTGCATGCCATGTGAATCTGAGTCGTTCAGGACCTGCACCTGTCTCTTTCACTGAAAACATGAAGTATGACTACTTCAATAACGTGGTCTCTAAGATTTCACTGAATTATTACTCAGAAGTAGCGGAAAGGATGCTTTTGATGCCATCTGCTTGCCAGGACCCTGTGGTGATTCATCTCCGATTTCCGCAGCAAGTATTCTTTTGAAGTTTTTTACTCTAAATGGAGTGCAAGTGGGAGAAAGCAAAACGGCCACCCCTGACAACTCTCCAAAACAGGCCTCAGCGTGAACTGCAGCTAAGCGGAAGGTCCCTCTCACACACAATCTCAGATCTTCCTAGTAATAACATTATTTCTGCTAGGCATCCAGCTTCTACTGGCAAACATTTACTTAGCATGTATTTCTCTCTTACCTTGATCTCTTTCTGTAATAATATGATGCATTGCCCTGGGCCTAATAAGTTTTTAAAAAGAACACATTGTTGAAGGTTCTGGGGCTCTTTAGAAGCGGATCAGGAATTCCTCCATTAGAGGATTGTAATGGCCAACAAGCTTCTCTGAAAGGTATTTGCCTGCTGTTACCCACCAGTGGCGTAGCATGGGTTGTCAGCACCCGGGGCAAGGCAAGTAATTTGCGCCCCCTAACCCGTGGATTTGCACCCCCTAACTCGTGGATTTGCGCCCCCTAACCCTAACGCCCAGATGTTGCACCCGGTGCGGCCGGCCTCCCCTGCACCCCCCACGCTACGCCACTGCTGTTACCCACCTTCCCCTCCAGTGACCTTAGACTGAGTGGTGGGCAAAGGGTAAGCTCAGCGGGCCTGGTCAGCGCTCTGCAAGAGCCAAGTGAGCACCCTTACTCAGCTTCCCCGCGTTCCTCTGCTACATGTAAGAAGTCAAGGAGGAAAATGTTTCCTGGATACAGAAAGTGAAAGGTGGGGAAGCTTTTTGTGTGTGTGTGTGTGTGTGTGTGTGTGTGTGTGTGTGTGTGTGTGTTACTCCTAAACACTTTATCAATGATACTTGGCATTTCTGTTTTGCATTGGAGTGCTTCACGTTATCTCACTTAATCCTTCCCACAACTCTGTAAAATAGATTGGCATCATTATCTTCATATTGCAGATAGGGCAGATTAGGAGGAAGGGCAGGGATGACAGCTTGGCTTGGCCACCAAGTGGGTGTGAGGGTGGAGCAAGTTTCGAAGCAGGGACCTCCAGTATAACAATAGAGAGATTGTGTTATGAAAGAATGAGCACCTGGTACATCAGCCTTTGGCTCAAAGCAAACAAACATCAGTGCCAGCCTGTGCCACATGCCATCTCCGAGGAGCAGCACACGAAATGACAACACCATCATAATTCATAGTGTGCTTCTCCTTGTGGTCTTGCATAGGAAACACGGCATGTAGCTGACAAGATGTTTCCTACATCAGGTTAAAAACCCCTGTTTCTGCTCATCAGTTTGAGTGAAACACTGCACATTACTTATTATATGTGTGAGAAACAATATGTGAGTATAGAACAATGATAGTCGGACCGGCCATAAATCCTCAGCTGATCAATAACCACTATAACTCACTGCCTTAGCTTTGAAAATGATCTGAGAGAGGTGTAAATTCATCCATGGTCTATTTTTCAAGGAAAAGCTCCCCCACAGGCTGATCACGGTGCACATGGTATGACAATGGCACAAACATTTCCACTCCCATCTATTAGGGCCTGCAAGAGCTATTCCTCATTTGGTGGGGGCAACAATAGCTGTCCAAAATGCAGGGAGAGCGAAGAATTTTAGTGACCTTAACTTTGGCTACTGAAAGCAAATAAGGCCCCCTTCAGTGAACCAGCTTCAGAATAACCGTAACTAATACAAGACTTTGTCAATTTTCAAAGACACTTCTCATTTTTTTTTTCCTTTCGAAGTTAAAGTTTAAAGGAAGGGAAAATGGAATACAGTATGGCTACTGGTTGGATTTTTCAGACCAAACTCACTGGAAAGCATATGAACACTTGGCATCGACCCACAATCTTTCAGAAGAGTGTGGCTGACAATTAGTGTGTTATCAAGTGATTTGCCCTATGGTGGGGGAGCAGCATTCTAAAGGATTTTAGTGCCTTCAAATTGATGCTAAGCCTTGTTCTGTTGCATTAACGTGCACAGAGTGTTAAGGCACTTATTTGTAACGGCTCTGTTCCTGGACGAAAGCCTGCCTGGCTTGTTAATGATACTTGAAGCTCTTAAGATTACTAAGAGGGGGAGAAATCTACAGGGTGTGTTCGGTGTGTGTGACACAAAGAATGCTATTTTGAAAAAAATGAAAATTGTCACTTGCTATCACTTGCTTTGAATGATAGGCACCTGATAATTCCCCACCTAAGTTCCAGTACAGAAGAAGAAGAAGAAGAGTTTGGATTTGAGAGAGAAATGAAAACCTGCAACTATAAAGTAGCTGCCACTATGGCCAAGTACTCAGTCAAATGTTATATTGCTCAAGGAAATGATCAGAAGGGCCTTTCTTCTCCTCCACAGTCATCTGTTGAACTGGTTGTCCTTACCAGCCAATGCCTCTGGAAGTTTAAAAACAATTCATAAGGATGTCCTCTGTTTTTTGTTTGTCCTGCATCTAGTAGTAAATCCATTTGGCTGTTGATAGATCTATCCTTCATGAACTTGTCAATTAAAGAAGAATAAAACTAAGTTGGTAGTCATTATTGTATAGGAAGTTGCATGTAATCGGAACTCTTAATGCAGTTAATCGTAACCATGGTTAGTGAAAATAAACCAGCTTCATAAACTACCAGTATTTAAAGTTACCAGTATTTAAAGTAATCGCATTTGCCTGGTTTCAGAAAGTGTAGCAAGCTGCAGTTAAAAAACAGAAACAAAGGCTGCACTGTAGGAGGAAGGAGAATTCAGGCTCATTGAGCAGTAGGTATGTATGAATATCAGGATACAGTCAAACCTCGGTTCTCGAACGGGTCCGTTTTTTAACGTTTTGGCTCCTGAACACTGAAAACCCAGAAGTAACCATGACATTATTGTTGTTGTTGTTTAGTCATGTCTGACTCTTCGTGACCCCATGGACCAGGGCACGCCAGGCACTCCTGTCTTCCACTGCCTCCCGCAGTTTGGTCAAACTCATATTAGTAGCTTTGAGAACACTGTCCAACAATCTCATCCTCTGTCGTTCCCTTCTCCTTGTGCCCTCCATCTTTCCCAACATCAGGGTCTTTTGCAGGGACTCTTCTCTTCTCATGCCATGGCCAAAGTATTGGAGCCTCAGCTTCAGGATCTGTCCTTCCAGTGAGCACTCAGGGCTGATTTCCTTAAGGTTAGGTTCGATCTTCTTGCAGTCCCTGGGGCTCTCCAGCACCAGAATTCAAAAGAATCAATTCTTCAGCGGTCAGCCTTCTTTATAGTCTAGCTCTCACTTCCATACATCACTACTGGGAAAACCATAGCTTTAACTATACGGACCTTTTTTGGCAAAGTGACATTATAGGATAGTTCAAAACATTTTTTAACTTGGAAGTAAGGCTCCCTAAACCCATATGATTTCAATGGGATTTTAAAAATCACCCTAAGTGTTACTGGAGTATGATCTCTATATCTAGTGAATCACATGCCCAAGTGATTGTGTTTGGGAAACACTAAAGTATATACCATCCACATAAATCACTGCATAATTCCACCATCAAGGAATTCTGCTCTTCTATACCGATAGTATATTACACACTCACATTCAAAAATATGACCCCTGTGTAAACTTCAACAAGTAAGAGGTAAGAGGTTGCTCTTCAGTCATTTGAAACAAGCACCTGCTTCACAAAGACATAAAATGGGGGGAAAGCTGATTAAATTATTACCTTTCATTGAAATCACAGAACTTTTGCTCTATTGTCATGATATTGAATTTTAAAAGGAGGACTTGACTTTTTCATTCTACCTAGGGGCAAATGTCATAACTGAGGAATCATTATAAAGAAGGTAGTGAGGAAGCAACTGTTACACCTGGCAAGATTTTAAATGCAAATGGATGTACAATGTCTCAATGCACTAGCATTTGAAAATAGATTTAATTAAAGGGAAAATCCTCAGAAAAAAGTGTTTATTCAGTTGTGAACACTATGCATGCTGCTGTTTTAACAGGACACCAAATATTAGCAGGACAGCAGTCAGTATGGCCAGCAATACAGGTGAATGGGGGTTGCTGCTCACTCCTGGTTTATCATTACCAAGACAATAGGTGGTAGTTAAGGAGGAGTTTCAAAGTTTCCATCGTCATCATCATCACCATGATTGGCTAGTCTATTTCTGGTTTGTGTCACTTTCACATACATCTAATATATATTGGAATGTGGTTTGTCTGTCTGTCTTCTTTAGCTTCGGACATCTCTCAAGACATTATTACCAAACTAGCCATGAGGGTAACTGAGGTGTCAGGAGGCGCCATCAACACCTCACTGGCTATTTGTTTAGTGAAATCAGAGGTGTACAGAGCTTTTTTTCAGTTCTTTTATTTTAATCCACAGAAACACAGGGAGACATGGAATGTACACCCTCAAGCGTGAACCAAGGTTGCTCAGAGTGCTGCTCCACATGCACACACACGCGCGCGCACACACAGCAGTTACTTCCTAGCCCTCAGACCCCTCCTGCTATCCTCGGTGGCTCCTAAGGAAATCCCTCTGTCTCTGTTTGGCATTTTGCTCTGAGACACGAAGGGCATGTTTGGTTCTCGGGGAAGGAAGGGGCTCTAGCATACTCTCCAGAGACACTGTGTCACTTGGCCTCTGCACTGTTTCTAACACATCTGACTCCTGACTCCATTCAGGGCTGGTGAACCTGCTGTCTTGCTCCTGTTCTTCATCACCCATTATTTCCCAGCTCCTTTCTTTTTCTGGGTGTGTCCTGTCTCAAACCACCATGATTCTGGTTCCATACTCCCTTCCTCCCCCCCCCCCCGGAAGCCCCTTGGGAGTGGTGGTCTCCACCACTCCTCATCTGCCCAGTCCCTGACATGAGGTGGGGGCAGCAGTCTTCATTGATGTTTGGGTGCTGGGTGCCATTTTGAATCAAGATGGTGATCAAAACTTGAACCAATTTCTGGTGTGATGGGTCCAAATTTACAAAAAAGCACTATCGGTTTTAAAAATACAATATGTTTTGGTTTATACAAATTTCCAGAAAGTGCCCTGCACTCTCCGCTGATTCACTCAGAAACCTGTCTCATCTCAGTTCCTCATTACTCCGAATATACTTCCTTCATAACTCATATCATGAAAGGTGGGCAGTCTCCATGTCCACAAGCATTTTAAATAAACATGGGAATAGAGTTGACAGCTATTCAAACTTTTCCTCCCATCATGGCTAGTTCTAAGCATTCAGGGGCAGGTTTTCTCTCCTGGTGCAATTCTTTTGAGGACTGAAGTCTTAACCTTTAAACAAAATCAGGAAGGTACTCATTGACTTCCCAGGACTCCACCACCATCTTCAGAGTTTTATAATTTCATCTTCCCACTTTCTGCTTTTCTGAAACTTCAGACTTCTATAAACAATGGTGAAGACAGTCACAGGAACTCTCTAGTATATTTGGCTGTGTGCTGTGAATGTATCACCATCAATTTATGTCCAGAATCTTCACTATGCAATAACGATAATCTACAGTTAGCTTGTACATTTCCTTGACTTTGCACTGAATATGTCACCGTTTTCCCTGAGGCATTTTCAAAACAGCCTATTAAGAATTTCATTTTGTTTAAATTATTGTGCCACAAACAATGCTGTAAAACATAATAATGCATCGTGTGGCTTATCAAGGAAACAAGAAAAGTCCCTGTAGCAAAACCTCTGTAATCAGGGACTCTTGGGATTACTTCTCACATTTTAGCCTCAAGACTGAGGATGACGTTTCATGTCTTTGGAAAGGAATTCAAGGGCCTTGTCAGTATGGGTAATACACGCTTGGGTCTTCGCCAGACTTGTGAACTGCCAAACCCTTTAATGGAATTTGGAAGCTCTACAGACTGTCTGGGAGCCAGACATATACACTATCCATTCTGACAAGACATCTGCCTTGCTTTCAAGTCATCCCATGTCTCTAGTCTATAACATAAGATGCAGCCATTAGTTATTTTAATTCAGCCTTTTGCCTGCCCCCTAAAACAACTCCATGTCAACCTAACCCGATGTAAATTATTTTTCCTTATTATCTAAAGCACTTCACAAAAGTTAAGAACACCACGAGAACACAGGTTGTACTTCTGACACATGTCTGAGACATTCTCAGCCATTGGGTTGAATGAGGCTGCACTAGATCATGTTTGCATGAATGGAAGTGATATACAACGCCTCCACCCTCCTTGTCTAAACTAATTTTAGCTAGTAATTGAATGCAACCTTCTGATAGCCTGGAAGTAGCACTTTAGAAAACTACTTTGTGTATCTCTGAAGCCTCATTCATGCTGCCACTTCATGAGGTATTTTCATCTCTTAACTCTCCACTCTAAGCCACAGTACTCAGCCATAATGAGCTAAAAGCCTGTAACATTCAAGAAGCAATTTGAATGCCTAATTTTTATTTGAATTTGCTTTTGTTCAATGTCCAGATTTACCTCTGCTGCACAGGACTTAGCACTGCAATTAATTTACCTCTGAAACACAGGATTTGGCACTGTGGTGTTTTCCCATCACCCACCCACAGAGAATATGCAATATGTGGAAGGGATGGAGAGAGGGAAAACATATATTCCCAGAACAGTAGCATTCCTGAACTATCAAGGAGATGGAAACAAAAAAATTCTACCATGTGCTGAATATAAAATGCTTTTTCCTAACTGGAATAAGCAGAACATTCCACCACGTGAAGTAAAACACTGGAAGCACTTACATGCCAAAACACCATATATAGTATCTTCTTAAATGGCACTTAGTAAGCAACTCAGAACTAATTTATACAAGTGTGTTTTGCTACCTGTATGGGTGTGTGAAGCAGAGGTGTTCCATAGGAGCTTTTTAGAGCATGTTCTCATTGTGTTCCCATGATTTTGGGGCCATGTGTCTCATATTTTATGGCTTCGGGTTGCCAAACACCTGAGAATAGGTGGCTGGGCAATGTGTAAATCAAACCTCAGAAGCCAAACTATCTGGCACCACCCAAAAAACAAACACTGTTTCTGATTTAAATGATTTAAAGCAATGCAATGAGTATGCACAATGATGTTTAGGATGTTTCTTAGTTTGCATAACGATGGTGCTGAGAATTGTGTGTGCATATTGGTGCACATGGCACCTTACAGTGTTCCAGAGGCAACATAGAAAATTCCCTGTTCTCAGGGATTTTGCAAGCTAAAATAGATAGTGGGAAATTATATTGCTTGGTTGCAGAGAGGAACAAGGATAATATGCAGAAAAGATGTGTTCAAAGGAAGGATATGAGGAAATGAAACCCTTCTGACTATCCAAATTTAAGAAATCTATCTTGCATTTTTAAAAGGTGAAATGATATTTCACAGTGGTCAACGTCATACTATATGTTAATATATATAACATATTATGCTATTATATCAAATTATGCTATTATATCAAATTATGTCAAATATTATAGTCTTATCTAATTCTAAACCATGCCAGCAATCAATAACTCTAGTTCTGTGCAAATCTCTTAAATTTTTGTCTTCCTTCTTTTTCACCTATGCAGCCGGTATATACCCTAATCATAATGTACATAATATACATTTTGCTTTCCATTCTAGAACTTAGATCTGATTCTTTCCCCTGTATTTTGATGCTATTTTAAGGTAAAATCCCTCAAAAGGTGGGCAAGAAATAAAATCATGTTTCCTAGAAGGAGTGTTTCCACATAGGTTCTGCCACTGGAGTTTATGTGGGGCTGAAGTTAGACACATATGAAAGCTAATTTCTAGGAGATAGGGGTGGGGTGAGCAGAGTTTTGATAGAACAAGAAAATTTCTTAGATAGTTTTCATACAACTCAGAACTATTTCTATATAATGTGATGTCACATACTTGCACAATCTGAAAACATAAATGCCCGCTTTTAAAAAAGTATCTGAAACTACGTAAAAACCTTGCTAGCACAAATCCTGAAAACACATCAGATCCTTTCTTTTGTATTTTTCTAAAATTAAAATTAATACTGCAAATCAGTAGCTTCATTGTGGCTTTAAAAATGTTAAAGGTTTTTATATAAATTTTCCAGCACAATGGTTTAGCCATTTCCCACTGTTACAAAGATTAACAATCTAAGTCAATATTTGAAATGTAAAAGTGTCTTTCCACCTATCCATCCATTTTTTTATATGGACTAGTGTCATATCACACTTTCTTATTCATTTCCCCAAAAAGCTATTGCCCTGAATCTGTCCATGGCCCCTAAATGATCTATATATCTGACTTGAATCAAGCCTGAGCTGGTAGCTATCAGCAGGTGTAAATTCAATATTGCAAGACGGATCCATTAGTATCTGAACACTATTAATGGAGCCAAGAGGATGAAGCCCATTTTTCCCATTCCAGAGGACAAGGAACAGTTCTCTTGCAGAAGGAAAGCATTCAGTCACATCTGTCAGCACCAAAATGGCATCTATGGCCCTGTTTGCTGCTGAATGAAGATGAGTGCTCACCAGTGGACACTGGCATCCTCTTATCAGTGTGATTCTCTCTCTGCCCCCTTCACATTGCCCCCTTACAAATATAAGAAGAATTACCGTACATAGTACAGAAAGGGTATTGCTTTATTTCTAGAAAGCAAGTTCACATAAAACATTGGGAACATAAAGGCACGCTGCCTTTTGGTAAAATTAATTTAGACTGGGAAAAGCACTGCCAGACCAATATGCATACAGAGGCACAGAATTGAAACATGATGCTAAAGACGATGAAACTGAGAGAAATGCAAACATTGTCACTCTGATTCAGGGCACACAGGGTTCTTGTACACTTGGAATTCTACCACAGTTTCCGTAATCACTTCAGTGGTTGAGGGTCCTTCATGACATCCCATGCCCTTTTAAAATGTGGTGGGTTTTTTTGGGGGGGGTTATTGGATTGTTGCTGTTGTTTTGATTGCATATTTTGTGGTTCTATATTGTGATTTCATTCTGTGAACAGCCCTGAGACCTCCAGGTACAGGGTGGTATATAAATTCAATAAATAAAAATTGAGTGCAGTGGAGATGCATGTGGGCAGGGACTTCACAACACTTCTAAGAATGGGAAAATTCCTGGCGCTGCATAGTCCATATATATGAACCACCAGCCATGAGGAGCAGTGTACAAGAACTGTTTTTGTATGGCATTTATTAGTGTTAAAGGGAAATCTAAAAATTAATTGCAATGATGTCTACTCAGTACACAGAATAAAGTAGTAGAATTCTGGGCTGCAGCACATTAAAATACAAAGAGCCATGTTTTCTGAAAGCTTACTACATACAGTAGGTGTCTTTGATTTGATTTTTTTAAAGGGATCATCTGAAAAATCTGGAAACACTTCCTTGCACCCATCCCTACCCCCAGCAACAGGCAGCACAAAATGTAGGCGTCTTTTTCTGCTATCCTACACTAGTGAAGGGTGGGTTTCATTTTGTTTTTTACCACCCTAGTACTGCTGCCAGGGTGATGGTGATCATGCCATTAATGTGCACTGTGATTTACAGAGCATGAGCAAGAATGTCATGTACTTACCCAAGGGAGCTTATTAACTAAACTTTGACAGTATGGCCAACAATGGAAGGGAGCAAAGGTAAGGGAGATGCATGGGTAACAAAGTTACTACAGGTACTTGTCTGTTCAAAAGATATCACCTATTTGTAGCTATCAAGGGAGAATCATCAATTATATGGCAATTTTTTTTTCTTTTAAAAACCTCCTTTTTAAAATGCAGTGCCTGCTTTTGTGTGTGTGTGTGCGCACACACACACACACTTCTGCTTTGCTTTAGAAAGAACACACTAATTTCTTACCTCCCATTTTTCCCTTGTGACTCTAAAATTGTTCTTATCCTACATGTGATCTTATGCCCTGTCATGGAAAATAACAACTCACTCTTTTAAAATAATAGTGTAAAAGCTGCAGAAGAGAGAATCCAAAGGGCAGACTCGCAGAGATGCCTGCCCACATTTGTGTACCTGTGTTCATTCTCGAGATAAACCAGTAATAAAGGAGGAAGCTAACTGAATCTGTATGCATTCCCATTTATCTTGATGTCATCTTGTCATCGTGAGATCCAACTTTTAATAAAGTTGTCTTAGCTTCTGGCAGAGGGAAGAGTTGCTGAATGCTCATATTTACTGTTAAAGAGCAGAAGGTTAATAGGTTCAGTGTTGTCATTTTCTGCATGTCAAGGATGAAATTTAATATTGTGC
This sequence comes from Podarcis filfolensis, assembly GCF_964270895.1. Taxonomy (NCBI): domain Eukaryota; kingdom Metazoa; phylum Chordata; class Lepidosauria; order Squamata; family Lacertidae; genus Podarcis; species Podarcis filfolensis. Next base: position 6,091,532 of record NC_139607.1, read on the forward strand.
TGAGGGTGGGCTCTCTCTTATCGGAAGCCTTCCGTAACCACAATGCTGTCTCTTGGAAAGAGCACATCTAAGGTTGCTCTGGGCTTAGTTAGTGCAATGGGTACATCTGCTACAGACATGAGTTTGCCTCTAGGTCAGGGGTGGGGAAACCTTTCTCAGCCTAAGGGCCACATTTTCTCATGAGTAACTTTCCAGGGGCCACATGAACAGTGGCCAGAGCAATGGATATGACTTTTTCCTTTGGACAATAGGCTGCATTTCCACCACACACACCACAGTTTTCTATATGTGTGAATATTTCTCCAGCCTTCATCCATTTCAAGGAAGGAGGGGAGCAGGTTGGCAAGGTGTGTGGCCTCAGCATGGGACCCAGACATTGATTGCCCAGGGACAGACAGGGACTCCTGGAGGGGTTCATTTGATTCCCAAGCCTAAGGTTTCCCACCCCAGTCCACATGGTCTTAGTGCAGTTTCACTAATATGAATGAAATCTGAGAGTTTCCACTGTCCCTTTTATTTTAACCTTGGGATACAAGCTAATGCACACATAGGGCTGCTATGCATTTTACAGAAACATACAGTCCACATGCTTCCTGTAACATACAAGACCAAGCCATATTTATTTTTCCTGATTGCATGTTCAAGCTGCAGATAACCACGATTTACCCTGAAACGTGTATATATTGTCCTATGTACCCTTGGTGTGCAAGAAGGGTAAATTAATGTGGATAATTTATATGGTCCACATATACTATGGGGAGTACACACGGATTACTGTAAAGTATCATTTTTTTTTGTCTTTGCCGTGGAACACAAGTTCACTTGGGGCCACCTGCGCTCTTTTGGGCTTCCAGCTCTCTTTGTCAGCAAAATGAAGCTGGAAAAGGCTCTGTGTATGCTGGTCAGCATCTGCTGTCTAGAGACCCATGCCTGGGACTTGAACCTGCTTGCTTTCTCTTCTGCTTTCTTTGCCTTGCTCTGCCCTGCCTCTCCCTGTCTCCCTGCCTCTTTGTCCTTTGACGCATCTATGTGGACCATGTCTCAGCTTGCCTGCAGAGAATTATAAGCATGCACCCTCCCATTTCTGTGGTATGTGAAGGGGCCTATCACAACATGCCGCGAAGCACATGGTACAGTTGTCATGGCAACTGGACCGCCTCCATTTTGCACATCTGAATGTTCCGCCGCTACTGCAATGCTAAAATGTCTAGGAACATACTAGTTCTTGAGTATGTCAGGAAGAAAACTGAGCTCAAAGATACATACAAAGATATTTTAACCTGGTTATACATCTGCACAGATGGAGTTGTTACAGCCTGTACAGACCCTGTTTTATGACTGGGTCAACACTTTCTTGGAAGTACAACTCGATTAAATTAAGCATCAGGAAGAACTTTATGGTGGTAAGAGCTGTTTGACAGTGGAATGGACTCCTTCTGTAGGTGGTGGAATCTCCTTTATTGGAGATTTTAAAGCAAAGGTTGGATGGCCATCTGTCATGGATACTTTAGCTGAGATTCCTGCATTGCAGGGGGCTGGACTAGATGACCCTCAGGGTCTTTCCAACTCTACAATTCTGTTATTGCCATGAGCATAACTGGACTGATGCAATTCCTATATTTTCTCCCCCTTAGCATGCAGTATTTCTGCCATTGTGAGAAAACATTCTACACAGCTTTGTCTTAACAGGAGGAAAAGGAAAACAGCTCTGTGATGCATGCAATGCAGAAAGATCAAAATGCAATTCTGTTTCTTTATTGTTCCTCTTATTTCATTTCCCAACATAACAGTAGCTGCTTCAAGCGACAACAGCTGTGACATAATTACGATTTAACATGCCACTTGATATGCTTGTCATATCTGCAGATTATAGATTTAAATTAATTTGACAAGAGAAGCCCCAGCAGAAATGCGAGAAATCACCTGATACGCCTACTGGTCACACCCATAGAAGGTACTACTATTATTATTTTAAAGAAAATAAAATGCTAGAATAGACGTAGTACAGTTCACTGTCAAAATGCAGAATTCAGGATGCAGGTGGGTGACTCACACGGTTGAATGCTCGTCCATTAAAAGGAATTCTACTTCCACAAATAAAAACTGGATGTCACAGGGAAGGCTTGGCTACATAGCAAGCTTTCTGGGTTCGGTGCTTGTTTTTGCATGGAGAGGCATTTAAACCACGTTGCAGCTCCCCACCTGCAGTCTGACCTGCACAGAGAACTGGACCTAAAAAAAATTAAGCTTGGGGTACTTCCTGATAAGGGACCTACTTTGCTCAGATGAGGTACCTACTGTCCAGAGCTCAGAAAATCTGATGCTAAGCCGAAGTGTTTCACTCAGTTAATTTTGGCACATTTAGGCAGCTGTTTTGTGTGTGTGTGTGTGTGTGTGTGTGTGTGTGTGTTTGAGTGTGTGAGAGAGAAGCATCCTCTGAACATTGTCGAATTTTCATTGAGGGAATCATTTGACTTTGTTCTGCAGGTGCTTACTTATATTTGATGAGTTAGCTGAGAGTGTTTCTCCTCCGCTTCCTTTATTAAAACAAAACTAAGTCACTACTCCAAGCAGCAGCATGGCTGCACTCGGCGTGGCGGATGGGCCATGAAGGCAAAGACTTGGAACAGGAGCTGATCTTTTTATAGGTTAAAAGAAAGAAAGAAAAAGAAACACTTGGCCACCTCAGTGAATGTAAGTAACCCCTTGGAGAGTTTTTGGTATCACCCTCCACACACACGCTTGCATTTGCGAGGAACAAATGGTCCAAGTAAAGTGGTGTGGGGATTAAACTCTGCCTTAATAAATTCCCCCTTTTTTGTGGAAATGGCAAAAGTGTAGCACAATTTCCTCAGGAGCAGGTTCTTTCCCCTGAGCTTTTAATTTTACAGTTCTACTTGGAACATTAAAAAACAACAACCCGCGTGGCATGTGAGCTGCGTGCATTAGCAAGCACTTCTGCCCGTATCAACCTGCCTGTGCATTGAGTGCCCCGGCATCTGAGGTGAACTGGACGAGCCTTTTTGGTAGGGAAGCCCCACTTAGAGATCTACCTCCCTAGGGAGTTTCACCGGGTGCCTGCTCTTAACTTTTTAGCACCAGGAGAATACTTTGGTTTTTGTTCCATTGCTTGTTCTCCCAGGCTTTTAAAGTGGTTTAACTTATTTTAGCAACTGTTTTAATGCTGGCTATATAATGATTGATTTGCTCTGCTATGTTTTATTCACTTGCATTGATTTTATCGTATGGATTTTATTGTTGTTGTTTCTGCTTTACAGTGATCTGCTCAGGGAGCTGTCAGGTTGAAGGGCGGTATTAAAATATAGCAAATAAAATAAATAAACAGCTCTTATTCTACTAAAACACCAAGCTCACCAGTTATCTTGGGGCAACAAGGCTGGCCCATCCATTAGGCCAGGTAAGGCAACTGCCTCTGGTGGCAGGATTCATAGGGGCAGCATATCCCAATGTAGATCTTTATTTCCCTCTCGTTCCTGACTCACGCCTTCTCTCCTGGCCGGGATGTGGGGAGGCACCATTTTGTGGTTCGCCTCAGGTGCCTAAATTTCTCGGAACAGCCCTGTATTTTTCTACTGTGGATATTAAAATTAAACTTTTATGATAGAAACAAATGTGTTTTTAAAGATGCTTACATTTACCAGCTGAACAAACCAGTCAGAGGAAAGAAGGTGAGAGTGGAAGCTCCACATCCAGTATCTCCACTCTGAAGAAAGGCTTAATGAATTCTGACCTCAAAGTACACCACTGCTCTTCAAATGGGGCTGGGGCAGGGGTGCCAGTTCCTGGGGGTCCAGCACTTTTGAGCCCCCCTCCCAGCTAATTTTATTTTTGGGGCCACCCCCTCATGTCAAAAAAAGCATGGGGCAGAAGAGGCCAAGCACAAGTGTGGCATGGCTTCAGTGGCCATCTCCATCTCTTCCTCCTCCTACCACAGAGGGGAAGTAGAGGGAAGTAGCTCCTGGCTGGTGGTGGCGGCAGCAGGAGGAGGAAGAGGACGTGGAGGCTGCGCACCAGAGAGAAGAGCTGCGGCCATGGAAGCTGCACTACCGCCATGTTTGGCTCCACCTCCTGGCTCCTCCCGACATCCCGCATGTGGTGTCACATGCGCGATGTCACAGGTGTGACATTGCACCCTCCAAATCTCACTCACAAGTTGGTGCCTCTCAGCTGGCATGGGTTTTCCCTTGCAGAAAAGTGCAAGCCAATATGGGCAGTGGAGTGTTTTTTCTCCCTATCCGCATGAACAAAAGCACCAAGTGGACAGGAGGTGCTGTGTGCTGGAATAAAAGACAGGGAAAGAGGTGTTGTGAAGTGATGGTAAATTCACCTTCCTGATATGACGGAGCCCATGCCAAAGCACACATGTCTGGGGAGCACTGTGGGTGCCTATTCTTGTGGAGATTGCACTGCTCTTCCATGGTTGTAGAACCATGATAGCACCATAAAAAGCCAGTGAGCCAAAGAGTGGTGATTCCCATATCTGGGAACTGTTTGGCACAAAGGGATTCCGCCTCACTTGTTTACAAGTACAGTGGTACTTCGGGTTACAGACACTTCAGGTTACAGACTCCTCTAACCCAGAAATAGTACCTTGGGTTAAGAACTTTGCTTCAGGATGAGAACAGAAATCGTGTGGCGGCAGCGCAGCAGAAGGCCCCATTAGCTAAAGTGGTGCTTCAGGTTAAGAACAGTTTCAGGTTAAGAACGGACCTCCAGAACGAATTAAGTTCTTTAACCCGAGGTACCACTGTAGTAAGTGTTCTGTGGTCTTCCTTCCCTCCCATGTTAGGAATGGCTTATTTACTTTATGCACTTATCAGGCTAGGCATAAATGTCAATTTGTTTGTTCAACATGCCAGTGGGGAGGGGGCTGGATGTTAAGCAGTTAATTCGGGTCCCTATCCAGGGGCCTTGCCACTCAGGCCCAGTATCTGTGTGAACAGAAGGCCTGAAGCTCTCAATTTTAAAGCTCCAAAGGGTGATACTGAACATGTCACAGAGTAATTTACATCCGTAATTTAAAGTCTGTTCTATATTAGGTGGAATACTCCTTTCCACCTCCCTCCCAACGAACAGGCTCCTCAGACGCTGTCTTAATAAATAGTTGGTGCTCTCCTTGTATATAAATAATGGTTGGAGCTTCCTCAAGGGCATCAGAAACACTGAAGCATAAGACACCAGTAAATACAAAAGGCAAGAGGTGCCCACATTGGGTGGCGATATATTCTAAAGCACTGCTGTGGGTGAGCCGACACTTTCTAGATGCTGAGGCTAACAAAACAAGGGCAGCACGCTCTCAAACTGGGAATCGTAGCTGCCGCAAGAGGCTGTGCTTGAGTGCTGTTGCGTGAAAAGTGGCCACTATTGAGAAAGCCAGCAAAGGGAGTAGTAGGTTTATCACCCTGCTGCTACTATATTTCAGGATGTGTTTGTACGTTTAAAAATTCATGGGCACCATCCATAATTTATTTCACTTTTGTGCTTTAATTTTCCAAAGCCGGAGTCAGACAGACAACACACTGCAACGTCGCCTCCCTCCTCTGTGTTCTCATCGAGTATCTGCTCGTCCTCCCTGTACTGTCCCTGGAGAATGGTTGCCAATATCAGGATGCTGTTTAGTGAAGACATGCAGCTGCAGTCTCCACAGTGAGGCTCAGAGAAGTTCCAAAATTTTCAAAAAATTCCAGCAAGAATCTCTGCCAGAAAACCTGTGGGGTTTGTTGTACTGATGGAGAGGAGGACAAGGTTTCCAACAAATCATGAGCACATTCCTACTGCTTTAGGGATTCTCCCCCCCCCCTCCTTTTTTATTTAGCAGATTACATGTCCTTGGTTAGTTTCCTCATTACCTCTAGAAGAAAAACACATCATTTTCAAGCAACAGTAGGAGGGGGAATATTTCAATGTTTCTTTAAACCTAGCTGTATCTTGTAGATGAAGATACAAGATGAACTGTTACCATGCTGAAAATATAAAATCATGTGAATAGAGAAAAAAGTATTATTATTATTATTATTATTATTATTACTATTACTATTACTATTACTATTAATGTGATCAAGTCCTGGGTAGGTTATTTTTAAGTCTCCTTTATTTTTGGGGAGGTCAGTTGATGAATAGCACATATGGGGGAAATGTATGCCTTTCCTAATATTTCCACAAATGCATTGCACAAATGACATAGGGCATCATATGCATGAGACACATGTCTGCTAAAGCAGCTATCAAATTTTCACTGAGAAGGGCTTTCTGACTTGTTATTTCACACATTGGTCCACTGTGGCTTAATTTTGCATGGCTTCTGATTGTTTCCTTCAAGTCTAACTTAATGCTAACCATGTTTGCTATTTAAAATACTGCACATTATTTACATTTCTGTTCACTTACTTTATTTTACAACATCTTGAAAAACTGTTAAAATTTTACAGGTTAAGTATTATTTCCACTCAGTAACCCCTCTGTCCACCTGTAATTATCCTTTCAGCTTTGCATAATAGAAAATATATAAATAAAGAAAATTTGTGGATATTCAGTGTATCCCTGAGTGCCACTAACAAATGAGATAGAGTAATTTTGAATTATCTAAATAGAGAGACACTGGCAACCACAGAAAGGTCAGCATTAAATGCCCCTTGCCCTTGGTTATCACCTCTTTTAGGTTCTCTGTTTTTTGTTTTTTTTACAGCTGTTTTGAATCGTAATTGCCATTTTCAGGACTGCTATACATTTAATGCTCATATGCTTCCAGGGTCATAGCCGGAGATTTATATTTTAAAGGTTGTTTTTTTTCAAAATAAAAAAAATCCCCGCCTCCAATGATTCTATAGTATTTAAACTTTCAACATTCATAGAGACACTATGCAGTGAGCTGCTTTGCACATAACAGTGCCGTAGTGCAATTGCACAAATATGAAGGAAAGGAGATTGTGTGGCTACTTCTCTTCTCTACCAAAATGGGATTCATGGTTTGTTTCACTCCAGACAAACCATGAATTTTAACCTAGATTTGTTTTTGGGTTTACAGTATGTTGTTTCTCTGGAGGAGACAAATCATGAGGGTGGGCTCAGATGACATGCTAAGCCAAATCATGGGGAGAGTGCAGAGGCTGTGGTCTCCTTCCTGGAAACCAATGCACTTGTATGTACATTCTTAGCCATACATGTGGACCAGCTCTCTGTATGTATACAGCAGTAAGGTAAGGAGGTATAAAAACAAAATCTTACCTGTAGGAGATTTTGAGTTCGAAATAAATAAATAAATAAATAAATAAATAAATAAATAAATAACTCTTATTTTCTATTGCATAGGGGATCATGAACTTTTTGCCTGTTATCTGTTACTTCTAGTTTACATGTGCAATAATATGGCACAGCACTTCTCTTATGAGAGAGAGGGAAATGGAATGAACTCCGTTGGTTAACATAAACCATGTAGCTTAAATAATTACTAAATTTTAACTAAAAATGGGCATTTTCAGAAATTACTGTAATCAGCAATGACAGTGACCAGTCCTCAAACACTTGTACACATCAAGCTCTGATAACTTCAGTAGACTTATGTATATTATTTGCGGCAGCCCAATTCTGCAAAGGGGTCCATTTATACAGTCAACAAAGTAATTTGTTATTGACAAGGCTTTTTTCAGCCAGAACTCAGTTCCGGCACCTCTCCGGTAGGTGCCATTGCCATTATAAGAGAACAAGGGAGGTGTTCATGGTGAGTTCCAGCGCCTCCTTTTCTAGAAAAATAGCGCTGATTATTGATAAACCTTTTCCAGGACTGCCTCACTAAACACTGCTGGTGATAAACTGTGCATACTTGAATGCCCCTCCATGCAAATGAAATAAATGTCCCCTGCATCCTGTAAAAATTAACAGTTCAGCTTGATAACTTTCTATGGCATGATAACTTTCCACATTCAGAGAATTTTGTGTTGTTTTTCATGGGGGACTTATTCAAATGTGAACCATCTCTCCACCCATAGCCTGAAGTGGTGCAGTCTAGGCAAACTAAGGCCCAGGGACTGGATTCAGCCCAATCTCCTTCTCAATCCGGCTCGCAGTCGGTCCGGGAATCAGCATGTTTTTACACGAGTAAAATGTGTCCTTCTATTTAAAATGCATCTCTGGGTTATTTTTTGTGTTTTTACATGAGTAGAATGTGTGCTTTTATTTAAAACACATCCCTGGGTTATTTGTGGGGCATAGGAATTAGTTCTCCCCCCCTCCCCCCAAAAAAATATAGCCCCCACACACACCCCACAATGTCTGAGGGACAGTGGACTGGCCCCCTGCTGAAAAAGGTTGCTGATGCCTGGTGTACACATTTGGCAAATGATTGTGTAAAAATGGGTTGGTGCAAATGCTTTTGGGCAGGGTACACAAACTGCAGCATTTTCCTATCCACACCTCAGCAGGACCACCACAGGACACTTTCCAGGGGGAGCATGTTCTTTCTCAACAATGTAATGTTCACAATCAGAGAAAAGTAGTGAAAAGTCAAGCTAAACACACTTCCCATTCACTGCAGCTTACTATTCAGATATTCTTAAAACAGTTGAACTTGAAAATTATCAGGCTGTGGAGTGTAGCCCTTCTGTGCTTTTTGTAACCTTTAGTCCAGAAGATGAAAAATTGTGATTTGCTATCTGCTTGTACAGTGAGTAATGATCCTATAAATTCACACAAAGTCAATTTCAGAATTCCTGATTTATTTTTTTAAAGGAGTCTAATGAAAAGGAATTGTTCTAATTATAAACATAAGACGACACATAAGTATTGTTAACGGAACTAATTTTGAAATATGGGTGGCCAATTGCTCACCTAAAAGGAGAACGAACTTGATTACAAGAGGCGAGAAAGTGAAATGGTGGGCATTGGAGACAATTGGCTTTATTAATAAACAATACTTAGCCTGTGCATAGTACTTTTAAAGCCCATCCCATCCCATACATTTTCAAGGATCCTCAGAAGAATCTTGCAAGGTAGGTCAGTATTATTACTATCTCCTGTACTGCAGGTCAGAAGCAGAGGCCGAGAGCCTATGGCTTGCCTAGGGCTATGTAGGAAGGTCACAACTGCAGTGAGACTTCAGCCCCTTAAGTAACTTCTCACCACTGTACCACCCTTGAGCAGCCAAAATACTCTTACAAGGTCTTTAAAAAATAATAATCTGAAACTAGAGTGTAAAGTAAACTATTTTGGACAGCCCACTCCAGCTTCCTCTGTGTTTCATTCGCTTTATGTCCCCCGTCCCCCCCACTTCTACTTCTTGGAAGACCTGCTGGGCAAGGAGTTCATCTTGCTATGCATTATTCATGGAATAGCTAACATAATGGGGTCTCCTAGACCTGATATAGTACATACACACACTTAAGTGTTCTTGTGAAAAATATTATACCAATGGTGCTGGAACTAAAACCTATAATTGTTATCTGTCTTATTAAACAACTCACTATTCATTTGAGGAGGAAGGGTAATGTTGCTTCTGTTGTTTTCAAAGTTCACCAGAGAATCACCTCAGCCTTCTTAATGGACATTTCTTTTTCTTTTTTCCTTCTCCCCCTTCTTCACCCTCTTGTCTACCACTCTTATTCCTTTTATTTTTTCACATTTTCATACTCTCAATGTGAAACACCCTCCAGTGCTGGTTATCCCTACATAAGAGTCTTCCCATGTACCTCAACCCCATTGACTCAGAGGCATCACCTTCTTTAGTATCTCAAGAGAGGGTACACTTTACACCTGAACTGCAGCACTGAATTTCTCATTGTCTTTCTCTCCTTGAAGCCACTTGACAAAAAAACGGCAGATACTTTGTACAGTTGATTTTTTTTCTTTCAGAAATAGCTGTGTGGGGTGAGCATATTGGGACCATGGAGTAGGAGGAAGATTTAAACCTGTTGTCTGCACCATAAGCCCAGTCAGAATCCACATCTGCCATTTGCAGTAGGGGAAAAGCTCCCTCCACTTCACAAACATGTTGACAACCTTTTAGCCCTTGCACACACTTCTGCTGTGTCCCACACAGTCTCAAATGCACACCCTCAAACACATATACTCTCCTATCCCTTTCCCCCATATAATGTATGTTGGCTGCAATGGGGTAGACACCAGTTCACCATTTCTTCCTTCCCCTTGCTGTTCTGAAACAGGAAATATCTGCTGGAGAACTGCCTGCCTGCCTCAAGAGCTTTGCAGAAGCACACAAGGGCGATCACCACTAGGAATTAATCATTACTACAGAAGGCCTCTGTACAGCCATTAGTGGGGGCAAAGTCAAGTGAGCTGAAATGGGGACCACACTGGGAACGGATGATTTGCAGGTGCTTGAGAGGGAGGCAGAAGCAGAACCCGGCGTTCAGAGGCAGTCTTGATATGAATCCACCTGGCTCAGAGATCTTGCCCTGTCCCATCTCAGGCAGATTGTGGAAGGATGAGCCACTGTAAGCTACAAGAATGAACCAGAATGCTAAATCCAGCTCTTCAATTCAAGCAGCAGAGTACAATTAATTTCTGATTGTCTGTGTTGGTCTGGACCATTTCCCCTGAAGCTACATATTACATGCATCCATTTGAGATCATCAGAAGACTGGCAAAGGCTGTAATATTGTTGGCTTTTGGTGGTGGGTCCTAAATGCAATTCTTGCTAATGCTTTAAAGAGTGATTCATAAGCTTCCTTTGAAGGTTATATTTGCATGATTATTATCTTATATATTAGCAAACAAATGCATACCATGCATTTGGAGTACTTGAGTGGGTACATTTCAAGTAGATTCACATTGGCACATATATACACCAATTTTATTTAGAATTAATAATTTTAAATGGATTTAAATTGACTCTTTTTCTTTTTCTTTTTTAAACAACCATATGCTATCACAGCCAGACCGAAGAGCAATTTTAATTGGAAAATAACCCACGGCTCCCTGGCATATTTGACAAACAACATTCCATCCCAAAGAAACAACAGAGGAAATTGTGTTATCCATTTATAGCAATTATAATATAGCCACTTTCCCTCAAATAGGAGAGTTTATTTCACAGCTACAAAATTGCATAATTAAATGTGCTCTTTTTTTGCTTCAGATAAGATTCATGACTAAGCACTTTGCAGATCATGTTTCCAAAAGGTTCTTTTGTGACATCAGATTTTTTTACCCTGCCTCTCAAAAACACACACACCACAATTAAATATCTATATTTAGTTATAAAATAAGCCACAATCCAGATAACCACCATTTCAGTATGTACACAGAACATGAGGCCAGAATTAGAGGTTCATTTAAAATTTGCCTAGACACAATATAAATCTATGGGTTGCTCTTAAAAATGAAAATCTGAAAGACTGCAAGGTAAATGTTGTGATGCAATTTTCAGATTATTCCAGACAGGCCTCACACAGTCAGTCCTAAACTGTTCATCAGACTGAAGTAAAATTTCAAGCAAATCTTATTTTTATCCTCATGCACTGAGGAAAACCAAGAGAGTGTAGATAGGACAAGTAAATGTTCTCTCTAGGAATGTGTACTCATAGTCATGTTTGCATATCCCTGGTTTTTAAGGTAACATTTGCATCAACTCTGTTTGTTCAGAGCTAGATTCCTCATACAGTTGTAATTTGTGGTATTTTATTTCAATGGGTTGTGTGACCCATATGAAGAAAGTGTTCTTACATGAGCATACAGAACCACTCCAGAAGCCATACTGGGGTACCAAATAATTCAGTATAAGGCTACTCAATGCTAACATAACTTTGTGTTATGTTTCTTGTTGTTTATTTTATTGTGAAATGAGTCCATTCCTGAGCTTCTCTAAACTTAGCAGGAAAAATACACTTAGTAACAATTGGAAACATTAGTAATTTTTATTACCAAAGCTGGCATAACCTAGTATGTATGAGAGGTGTTCTGTGAATGAGAACCAAATAGAAAGTTGGATCTGAAGCCAGGAGATCTTGGTTTAGTTGCTGGCTTTCAGCAAACCACCATAAGTCAGCCTGACTTAAGGGTTGTGGTGTGTGGTCCATGGAGAATAAACTGGGTAATGTATTTAGGAAGGAACTTCACAAACATTTTTAGTTTAAAGTGGTTATGTAATCCAAAGACTGACTAAAGACATTAAGAGTTTTCCTATGTGATGTTGGGTTGCAGCCATTTAGGATGCTCAAAACTGGACTGGATGAAAGTTGCATCTTGTTCTGCTGCCAGCACAGTGACTTGTCATGTGCTCCTGGGAATCTTACAAGTAAGGCTAATGCAGCAGCCACCACAAGTTGTCTGTTGTTCCCACCAGCTAGTACTTGGACATACCATTTCATTGTCATCCCTAATAGCAGTCGAGAGAACTATCCTCCTTGAGTCTGTCCAATATTTTTAAATAGAAATGGGCCACCTTAGGCTCATCCTGAAGAGCACGATAAGGTCATGAGAAAGTCCTTAGAATGCTCTCTGAGTGTTCAACTTGATGCAAAAAGCATCGGCCATCCTTCAGCTGCTACCCATCCTGCTCTCCAGAGCAAAAAGAAACAGAAAGCCATGGAAGGAGGGAATGAAGGATGGACTGGTAGAGAGGTCTACCCCAGCAGACCATCTTTCTGGTCAGAAATGGTATATCTTCTGCCAAGGAATCATGGGGTTTGCAATCCAGCTCTGTGAATTACTGTCTGCAAGGCAAGCAGCCCATGCAAACCTTCTGCCTTCATTGGATCATTCTACCGGGTGGCTGCTACTTCTTCCTGCTTCCTTTGGGAAAGTGTTGACATTTTTAAAAGGCAAGCAGAATCCAAGCAGAGACCTGCTCAAGATATGCCCTCAAGGCTCTGCACTCCCCATCCCCCACCCAGTTCTGCTCACAATTCAAGTAAAAGAGTGCTAGCCTAGTGGGCCACCCTTGCTCTAATTCTCATCCCATCCCTATCTTTAAAGCCATCTAAACCATGTATTGTGAAATCTATAAATTAACTGCCTGTTGTATCGTCTGCCCTGAGCCTACTGGCCAGTCTATTTCACTGGCCAGCTTAAAAAAAAAGGGCTGGGGAACCTGTCTATACAATTCAGCAGCACCAATTATAGTTAGGGAAGGATTCCTTTATAAAAGTGCTTTTTGTGCGTTTTTAACTACTTCACATACATTGTCTCAATAATAACCACAGGCTAATAGATGCACAAATCAGAGTTACAGGTTTTCATATGTTGCTAAACTGCTAGGTGGGCAGATAGAGGGGTCGCTGTTCCTGAGTGCAAGGAAGAACTACCTAAACATGCCTGAGAGACTCCAATAAATCTTTGACATGACTACGTCGGTTCTGATGAATGCTCATTGCACAATGGAGAAGAGAAAAATGCACCAATTTCTTTATTTCGTGGTATAAAAATGTGGATTTATTCCATGAATGAGAATCAGCCTCAGACAACTTTCTAGCTTTTATTTCTTTGATATATTACACCACAGTGGATTTACATTTTTAAAAAGGGGGTTACAAGCACCACTTAATGGTTGACAGCTTTCTAGAAATGCTGATAAATACTATGTGATTATTCCCCCCCCCCTCAGAAAAATGCACTACATAAAGTATAGTCATACTCTGTGCCACTTTATTACAAATATTTCTCACAAGATCTAATGAAGCCACAGGTATATACCAATTTTCAGTCCAAGCCAGCAACAACTCCAGGCAAAGTTTTACCATTGATTCTTGGGTGGCTTCCCAAGTGAAAAGTGGTTGCAAGATTAAGCTGTCATTTGGCTGACTATGAATTATTTTCTTTTTCCCAGGTGCATGGACTAGTTATTACAATTCAAACAGAAATATTTTTAAATGAATTTGATCACTTGACAAGTGCCTGTTGATAACCCACTGCTTTGCTCTTTATTGCAAGTAGATATTTGGAATCTATTTTTGTGCTGAACAATTTGAACCAAACAGTGAAATGCTTTTGGTCTCTTACAGAACAAACTAACCTAAGGCTACCTAAGGGCTTGGAGCAATATCCGGCTCCCTGAGTGCATGCACAGGGGACAAGCTGCAGAAGGAGGAAAAGTGTTTCTGCCCAATTCTGTGTGAGGGCCTAATCATGTGCAAAACCTACTGCCACCCCAGAATAGTTGTGCCACTGAACACATGCATGTTGTCAGGCAGGAGGGTCTGGCCACAGAAAGCCTGTGGTGACAGGGAGTGTATTTCCTGCTGGAAGGTATTCAAAACCCCATCCTGGATCCCATGAACTGGCACTTAGAACAGAAGGGGGGGGCTGAAGTAATGCACAGCCCTATGATAGCAGAATAAAGGATGGACATAACATGCCAGTCTGGGCAACTTTTTCACTCTTTGCTCCCAGCTCTGCAGGACCAGACTAACAAGTGCTGGGAAACGTCCTCTCCTGGGGACGGGGCGGGGGGAGAGCGTTCTTTCTCCCATGATTTATTTTAGCACGGGGACCAGTGCTCTGGTGTACATTCGCAATATTAAACCTCCACATTAAAGAACTGGATTGTGTCCCTATTCTAATACATTCTGGCGTATATATAGAGGATGTCTACTGTTGTTTTTATGTGCCTCCAAAAAGTGAATATAAAGCAAGGTGATTAATATTGATCAAGTAATATCAGATCTTTTCCATCAAGTGAGGAAAGGTATTTGCCTTTATTTTATTTACCACCAATAAAACTGATGTGATCTGTATTGTGAAGCACTCATGGAAGACTATTTTAAAACTTTCAAAATTGGCATTGCAGTACAAATATATGCATTTCCCAATAATTTAAAGACAGAAAACGTGCATTCATCAGCACAAATGTTTATATATTATTGGGGATGGGGTATCCCTGTCTAAAGAGAGTATAGAACATCATCAGCAAACAGATGCCAACTACTCCATAACCTTTTAAAGGAAGGAGTATTTTGTTACCTAAATGTGCAAAGCCATTAGGCTCTTGAGAAATGTGTCTTGGGTGGTAAGATTGGGATTTTTTTATGCCTCTTTCAGATGCCAGCCAAAGAAATGTTTGTTTTGGTCTTCATTTTCCATCTAAAAATTTTGGACGGGCCTTTAGGCCTGGCTACCAAGAAGTGGGGTCCCATCTCTTTCAATATGTTCAAGTTCTTCACAACAAAGAAGACCAATTCAAAGAGAGGAAACGTGGAGAGTTTCTGTGTATAGTCTTTGGCTCTGCATCCCAAGACATCTTCTTGGATGCCCGCACCCTTCTCAGCAGAGAAGGAAGAAACGTCTTCAGAGAAAGCAGTGCTGTGTACCACATTGGATGTTGCCTCCCGGTAGTCAGAGATGGTGAAGCAGGCATTGATTCTCTCAGGGAGAGGGTGGGGAGCACTTGAGAGAAAGAGAGAGAGAAAGACAGAAAGAGAGAGAGAGACCAAAGAGATAAGCAGACCTGGGGGACTTCAGGACATTTACAACCTAAATATAGATTCCCCATTTTTCCCTAGCTGCATAATTGACTATATCGGTATCATATGTCAGGGCTGCACAATGTATGACCTACCCCATAAAACTCAGTCCACCAGCCATGCACGGCAGCACTTCAGGGGCTGAAGAAACTTCCAGCTTTTCATGCCTGCCTAAAACAGTAGACCGGGGGATTTACAGCATGCAGCATTCCACATTGCAAGACTTGTTGGCTGCTTTTGATTTGGTGTACCACAAATTGTGCAGGTCTATCATATGTCATATATACTTGTTTATATAAATGTATATTCTAACTGCATAGGATAGGTTACAACATTTCAAAATTTGCCAACATAATGAATATATTTATTGTTGTATTGTGCTAAGAAGCATTTAAAATAAAATAAAATAACAACAACAACAATTAAAGCATGCTAAAGTGAAACTTGTGGCACCAAATAGGATTAAAACCAAAACCCAGCACACCTCATCTTTCTTTTTTTCCAAAATACTTCACAAAATTATATTCTACTCTTTTCCACAATACCCAAGAAAGATAACAACTGTTTCTGAACCTGTAAAACAAAACAAAATGTCTACAGATTTTACAGTTAAGTGGAATCTAATGTTGTTACAGAAGCTCCAGCAGCACCAAAATTATAGGGAAGGAGTTTCAGATCTGAGGTGCTAGGGCTGAATAACCACCCGTCTAACCTGTGAGGGCAAAGCAGATGGCCCAAGCCATCTAGAGCTTTAAACATCAACACCAGCATGTGGCCTGCAAATGAAGTTGCAGAAATTATCTTGAGTAAGGGAAAATAATGTGAAGGAAACATCCAAACAGCCTTTCATTTAGATCTCTTCCAAGTTTTTATTTTAGCAAGCTGGATCCTCCTAACAGAGGGTCCATGTTGTGCTCGGCCCTGGAACTCTTTCCTAACTGGCTTATGGGCGGGGCCTGCCCCACTCCAAGCTGGTGGTGCCACAGTTATGCCAATGGCCTTTAGCCAATCGGCAGTGTGGCAAGGTTGGGAGTATTTATTTGGCAGCGTGACATAGGGACCTCCTTTTGCTTCGCACTTCGCACCCACCCATTAATTAGGTCATGTTTGGCCTTGCTTTGGACTTCGGTTGATCACCTGTTTTGGAACGGGGGCTGGGTAGGAATTTTTCCCAATGTGGCAGATTGGCTGTGGCCACTTGGTTTTTGCCTACCTCTTAGCAATCGTCACAACTTTGTAAGGTTTGGCGGTTAGGCATTGGTTTAGGGGAATGTGAGGAGGAGAGGTGCGGCCATCACCTGCCCCTCCAATGAATAGGGTATTCCGTTAAAGGAATCTGGGGGTCTGGATCTCGTCCGAAGCCCGGAGAGGGTCTAGGGCCATGCCAGGACCCCCGGGAACCCCCGGGGTGAGCATCAGTCAATATACACTGAGGGAGCTCCCCCTGCTGGTTGTTTACCCTTCCAGGCTTCCTGCAGGGTGGGGCAGGAGCCAGTTATAGTTTTGATACCAATGCCTAAGTCAATACCAGTCACACTTGTGTATTTAATAAAGCTGTGGCCAAAATTTGCCCATTAACATGTAAACGAAATTCTGTCTCCACTGTGTCTTTATTTCCATGAGGGATGGGTTTTGGGGCTTGGAGCACAAGAAGTTTGGTATGCAGCTATGTTGTATGTTTGTGTATAATAATTCATACCCTGCCCATCTGACTGGGTTTCCCCAGCTACTAAGGCATATGGACAACTAACCTGGTATTCCAGTCTTAAGAACACTGGCTGCCAGTGGCGTAGCGTGGGGGGTGCAGGGGGGGCGGGCCGCACCGGGCGCAACATCTGGGGTTAGGGCAAATCCATGGGTTAGGGGGCGCAAATCCACGGGTTTGGGGGCGCAAATTACTTGCCTTGCCCCGGGTGCTGACAACCCACGCTACGCCACTGCTGGCTGCATCTGCACAAATCTGGAAGATTCACTTCCATATCAGTTGTCATAATATCTGAACCTAGACAAACTCCAGCTAGTCTTATCTTTTGTTAGTGGAAACAAGTCACCTTCAAACCATAGTTAAGATTACAGTTTAGCATTCGGTCCTACCATTTTGTAGTTACTCTAAAGTGGAAGTTGTAGCTTCAGATCTCACAATTCAAAAAGTGCCTCAGAAGATATCTTTCTAGGAATCATCCCTCCCATTTCACCATACCCCCCCTCAAAAATAATGATTTCTTAAACCAAACAGCCAGGGTTTGGCTTTTGAAGGGGGTTGGGAGTAAAAGAACAGATAAATGGTCCTTGTCAATTCAGTCCTTTGCCACAAGAAAGTAGAGAATGATAGATACTTTACACCACCCCAAGACTGCTTAGAGCTGGGGCCCATTTTTGGTCATGATGACCATGAAGCTTTGCCTCTACCATGTTCTGACTTGTTCTGTACAAGGTTATTTCAGCAAACATTTAGCCATTTACGTTGTTCAGCTCATTTTTCATAAAATAGGTTTTCACTGGAAATTCTGTAAAAAAATTAAAGGATGTAAGGTGTTTTGGTTTTTGCATTAAGAGCATTACAGTATTAAACAAAATTCCAGAGATCAGATGTAGTAGTAGGACCATCCATTCATTTCAGTAGTTATAGTCTCCTCCATCCTCTAATGCCTGCCCTGTCCTGCATATTAGCCTTTAAGCTCCTGCTACAGAATAAGCAGGGGTAAGCAACAGTGATTCTTATTGGCTCTTCCCTACTTAATTTTGCAGCAAAGTTGCTCTCAAGGAACCAGGCCTCACATAGATCAGCAGTCCGCTGATTTGATCATAAGTGCTGACTTTATAAGGAAGAAAAAATAATCCCCTTGCTGGGTGTAAACTACCAGCATCTTTACCTTAGGGTTTGTCTTTCCACATTTCATTTTCATGCTTCCTACCATGTGCCTCATAGCCTGAAGAGCTTTATGCCTCTATTTATTACCTTAAGGATTCCCCTTAGCATACTAGGAAGGATAAATTAACTAACACAACTTCTAAAGGCTCTACAAAACTGCTGGGGAGAAGGGGAAAAAAACAAAACTCCAAGCATTGAAAAAGCTAATGAAACACATACATCAGAAAAGGCAAACTCCCCAAAGTGTCTGGCCATCAGAAATCCGTGTGTATGTGTGTCCGTCCATGCACAGGTTGAAACACAACCA
The DNA here is from genome assembly GCF_964270895.1 of Podarcis filfolensis. Taxonomy (NCBI): domain Eukaryota; kingdom Metazoa; phylum Chordata; class Lepidosauria; order Squamata; family Lacertidae; genus Podarcis; species Podarcis filfolensis. Next base: position 6,110,142 of record NC_139607.1, read on the forward strand.
CACATCATTTTGCTTTCTTCTTTCAGAGAGGCTTTTAAAAATACATACATATTGAGGACTTTTATTAAATGAAATGGCACTAATTTATTTAATTATATGACATTTTCACATGTTACATTCAGCAGCACCGAACCTATTCTCTCCCCACCACACGCTAACATGCAAACATGCCTGCATATTTTACTGAAGGTGACATTTCAGTGAAAACCCTCCTCACCTCTGCACATACTTTTATAGCTCCAAAGCAAAGGGTAAGCACATCAGAATTGAATGAAGGGGAAAATAATGCTTGATGAAATATTACCTAGGTGGCTCTGGCCAGTCTGGAGAAATATTAACACTATGGTGTAGCATACTGTAACCACAACGTCCCATTTTCATCTTTGCACCATGTTCCTATGTATGGAAGTTTGCAATATCCAAATTCATTATAAATCAAGACTGCTGGCAAACAAGCCGACATTCTCTTTGTGACAGAGGATGTTCACAGATAACTGTTTCACAACAAATTTGTGTCTCAGGTGCAGTGCGATTCTCTTTGCCATTTATTAGGATTTTGACAGACAACCAAGCTACCCTTCTGGCTTGACAGAACCTACCTTGGTATAGTTTGGGTGATTGTGAGCCCAGTCACAGTATTTTCAACTTCTGGTTTAATATTGCTTTCCTATATATAATCACACTTTCTTTAATTGCAATGTGAGTAAACAAAAGTCAACTGTGAGTCCTCTTGAATCCATCACATACACATGCACCTTAGAAATAGGTTGACCATGCACACCTTCCGCAAGATCAGGTAGAAGTTTCATGCTTTGAGCAGCTAGTCTGATCTGGGAGAGGGATGGAATGGAGAAGGGAGATGTCCATGCTGACGTGGTCATGCCCATACAATGGAAGATGGCAGGATCCCCAAGGATCTATGGGTAGCTGGCTTCAGGAACCAGGCCTGTTGGCAGACCAACTCTGTGTTACAATCAAGATGTCTGCACACGTGCTATGAAGGCTGGCAACATTAACCCCACCAGTTGGGAATCCCTTGCAGACAACTGCAGCACCTGGAGACAGGCAGTCAGGTCATGCATCTACAGCAGTGACCACAGGAGTGATGAGTGCTAGGAGGGGCACACAGAGAAAAAAGGCCATGGTGAACCTGCAGCAGCACAACTGGATACTTTCATCTGCTACAGTTGCAACATGCCTCTTCCCTATTGGTCTGTACAGCCACAGCAGGTGCTGTAAATTTCCAATGGTTTGACTTCACCCCCGAAGGCACACTCTTCCATTGTTACCCAAGACAGGTGAATGCCAACAAATGATGAAGCCCTTAGTTTTCATCAAAGGGCACAAAGCACAGATAAGCAGAAAGAGTAATGGGGAGAATATTCCCCCATTCAGACTATCTTCCTCCAAATCAGCCATTCTCATTTCCTGCCCACAATCCCTACTTAACGCTCCGCCCTCCCTACCATCTGACTTTGCTCACCTGTTTTGCTTCTCCATAAGTGCCCTGATCTTGCACTTACTGGAGACAGTTCAAAACGTTAAAGAAAAAGAAAAACTAAACACTTGCCAGTGGAGTTCCCAAACTTCATTGATTCTCATTAAAAGGCACAATTGATTGTAACAGATGGAGTCAGAGTTAGAATTCCAAAAGTGACAAGCTGCTCGACATTTTCAGAAGAGATTTTCAGAATCGAAAGTTTACCACCCAAAAAGTCACACTTCCTTGCTGTTGCACACAGCAGACTTTGCAAGCAGAAATATATGCTTGTTCATTATTGTACAGCACCACACCTAACACAACCTTCAGTGCTTTATGAAAAAGTGCAATAGTAGTTTCCAGGTGTTGTTGTTTTGTTTTTGTTATTTTTAAACATATTAAAATATTCCCTTTATGTACAAAACATTGCAGGTTCTCATCCTTACCCTACAGGGAGAAGTGTCAGAGTGGCCACCACCAAATCCACAGCCATACAGACCAAACCAGGAGAGAGGCAGAATAGTGCTCTGTGTGATCAAGCGATGATAGTGGGACTGACTCAGTTTCCAGTGGTTCTAGGCCAGCTCAGCTTGTCCCCCACAATGCACCACTTGGGGGCTTTATGTGGGCTTCCACTGTGGGAACCCTGTGGTGGTACTTGTGTTCACCTGCTCTTTCAGTGTGGTGGGTGGAGGCAGGTGGAGATGTTTTGATCTCCCCTACACAGCAGGTTGGGGACGCGGGTGGCGCTGTGGGTAAAACCTCAGCGCCTAGGACTTGCCGATCGCATGGTCGGTGGTTCGAATCCCCGCGGCAGGATGCGCTCCCGTCGTTTGGTCCCAGCGCCTGCCCACCTAGCAGTTCGAAAGCACCCCTAAGTGCAAGTAGATAAATAGGGACCGCTTTATAGCGGGAAGGTAAACGGCGTTCTGTGTGCTCCTCTGGTGCCGGTTCGCTGGAGCAGCTTTGTCACGCTGGCCACGTGACCCGGAAGTGTCTCCGGACAGCGCTGGCTCCCGGCCTCTAGAGTGAGATGAGCGCACAACCCTAGAGTCTGTCAAGACTGGCCCGTACCGGCAGGGGTACCTTTACCTTTTTTTTACACAGCAGGTTGGATTGCTGCTTTAGTCTTCTCCTGAATCACGACAGGACTAACACCTTGCAGTTATACAGCGCTGCCTCTCAAACTTCCCAGATTGCTTCACATGCATTGTCTGCATAGCATAGTATATATCACACTCTACAATATTACACTATACAATATGTGTGTTCTGAGAGGAACTTGATTCACAAGCTTACCAGGTGGCCACAGGCAAACCAGTATTCCTCAGTCTCAAATCATGATTCCCATCTTCAATATGGAGAACACATATAGCAGTGGCAGACCTTATAGGTTGTTTTAAGGTTTACTGAGATAGTGTATGAGAAGCATTTTTAAAATGTCTTTGCATCACACATTTGTCCATCTTCTTAAACACACAGTGCATGCACTTTCCTCCTACATTACAGTATTTGGAACAGCTGCTCTCCACCCCTGCAAGTTCTGTTTCCTCTCAGAGGGATAGCTAGGCATTCATGAAAAATACTGACAAGAGATGGGGAAAAAATCCAAAAGATTCAAGTCTGTCCATTCACATTTGTACAACTCGGATTCACAATATGCTGTAACTTGGAAGCAGTGGTAAGAAATATGCAAGGAATTGCACAAAGTATGCAAAACAAGAGCAAGCCAGACATACACCCAAGACTTCAAATATATATGTGATATAAAGCGTAGTTTTAAGGCAATTGGCAAAATAGAGGGTTTATCTATCCACTGGTGATTCATCATATAAAGTTGATGACCTGTACTTGGCTTTGTGAGGAAGTCTGACCCACTCTACACCTGTACGCACCCTACACTTGAACGCACTAAAATCTGAATCTAGAAAGATCAACCTTCTGAGATATGGCTCCACAGGAAATAAACAAGGCTCCAATATAAATACTGGAATAATGGGTTGTAGGTCAGAAAGGCTTGATTAGGATGAAGGTTGACAGGATGAAATTTCAGTTTATAAAGCGACAGGTTCTGTGGCTAAACCGTTCCTGGAATCTTAGCTGTGGCTCAAGAATAGTAAAGGGAAAATGTTCTGTTTATGCCCCTAAGTCCCTTCTTTCATAACATCCTTCCTCAATGGCATACTGATGTTTGTTTTTAACTTTTTGCTTTTTACTGCTTTTTAACTTTTTATGCTTTTACTGTATGCGTTTATGTTTTTATTGCTGCAAATGGCTTTGTTTTTTTATGATATAGTGGTATACAAAGATATTTTTCTATATAAAAATGTGGGAGGATCAAGCATGGACTGCCTTCCGCTTGAAATACAAATACTGGGTCCTTGGTGTGATCCTGACTTAGATGTGATTATAAAAAAAATAAAAATCAGCAGGTGAAGTTTCTTCCTGCATGGAACTGCACCAGCTGCTTATTGTTGCAAAATAGCTCTTTAAGGAACAGCAACAGGAGCGCTACAGAAAAAAGATCCTCATTAGAAGCCACTATGATACTTTCTTTCTTCAGCAACTTACAGTAAAGGGCGCATGAAAAACCCTTTGCAGAGCAAGCAAGGGGTGAGTCTGTCAAGATGTGAAATTAAGCAACCATTACCTTTATTAATAACATACGTAACACCAACAACAACATAAAGAGATTCAATTGTTCTACCAATTTCCATGGGTAAAATGGTGATAGATTTCTATACAAGCACATTGAAGCCAGAGGATGATAGAAAGAAACTTATCCAGGATATTTCAAGCAATGTGCCATGTTTAGAAACCAAGACAGGCAGCAAAACAAAAAATTGTCATCAGTCTTAATAGAGTGCAATCTGTAGTGCAACTTTGGTTCCTTAATTGTCAATGGATTCACACATACTTATTTTTTTAGGAGGGAAAGCAAGTGTTTAATTCTGCTGTTTTATTTCTTTGTTGCTGTTAGTTTTACATGTTTGTTTTTATTGTTACAGTGGTACCTCGGTTTATGAACTTAATCCTTTCCGGAAGTCCGTTCTTAAACCGAGGTGCGCTCTCCCTAATGAGGCCTCACGCTGCCGGTGCCCTTCCACTGTTCAGATTCTGTTCTCAGACCGAGGTAAAGTTCACAAACCAGGACACTACTTCCGGTTTTGCGGAGTTCGTAAACCGAATTGTTTTTTAAACAGGACTGTTCTTAAACTGAGGTACCACTGTATATCTGTTTTAAATCACTGTCAGTGTCCCTAGAAAGAAAGGCAACAAACGTTTTAAAAACAAACAAACAAACAAACAAATATTGTGATGCTACCTTTCTCCATTTTTTTTTCCATTTTACAGAGGTGAGATTGATGGGGCCACTCAGTAGAGAACATTATTGTTGCTGTTATTGTTTGTAGAGATGCGTACCTTATGGAATCCCTCGCCCAGAGCAGTGGCACCATTAGCACCAGATTTGGGGGCATAGGTCCAGAAGCCACCTAACACTGCCAGATGTGTGGTGATGGCCATTGGCCAGCAGATGCAAAATGTGGGATAATATGTCACCATACAATAAACCAAGCTTTCCTCAAAGTAACTAGAGTGGCCATGAACCCAGCCTATCCGATTCCACCTTAGGGTTTATGAGGCCAATGAAAACTCCAGAGAAGCTAAGAGGCAGAATGGGCAGCAACTTCTTCTCCCCTCCCCAGCCAGAAGATACATCACCCAGAACCTCCGCAAAGGTAGCAGCACCTTTGGCCCTGGAAAACCCACCACAAAACAATATTTGGCTTCCTTTTACCAGCAGATGAAAAACCCTTTCTTTCAGTAATTCCCAGCTACTGGTCAATGTGAACCTTCATTTTTGTATGTGGCTCAGACGCGAGACTTTGGCATTTTACTGTTCCGATGTTTAAGGTTCCATGTCGTTATTAGGGTTTGGCTGTTTCCTAAGTCACATTGAGAATTGATTTTTTTTATTTTAAAAGGCAATTAATACACTGGATCAATAATAGTTGGAATTAGTATAAAAAGATCAGGCACTTCTGTGGCTGCTAACACCTCTTTTTACTAGCACCCCAGCAATAACTTTTCTTCTGCCAGGAATTCCAGAAGATAATGGCAGATTCCAGTGACAAGCCTGAAGGCAAGGGGAATCAGGTCCAGAACCAAATGCCACCACAGACTAAGCCAACAAACCACTGAAGCTTCTCTCAACCCCAATTGCTGCAGTTCAGTATAATACATATAGTCATTCAACCTCCAGCAAGGAAAGGCAGCTAAGGAAGGAGATAAATATCTTACCATGAGGCAGGCATGCCTCAATACTTGCTAACTCTAGGTGGTATAGCTGGCAAGTAGTGTTGCTGGAACACGCCATTTTAATTTACTTATACTGTATCTGGGGTCCTAATAGGGCAACACTCCAGATGGTTCCATGCTTTTCCGGGACCCCAAAGGCATTGGGAGATTAAAATGGCAAGTGCTATCAAGCAGGGCCCCGCCACACATCTGCCTCCCTCAAGGGAAGGCGGTGCTGCTTTCAATTTCACCACCAGGAAGCAGGCTTCACCAGCTCTGCGTCTGCCACCCTCTCCACCGGGCCATGCTAAACCTGGCACCAGTCCTATACTACATGGTCAGGTTCTTTCAGATGAGTAACTATCTGAGGCTTAAGGCATTTCTGTTCTATCGATTATGGAAGAGCAGACAGTGCTACTCTTTGAAGCATCATCGGTTTCCCAAAGGGAACACTGTCTGCTCCAAACCATGCAATATTATGGCTCTCTGAACATCCTGAAACCCAACTGCAAAACGCACACTGAAAACAGACACGGCACAAAAAGAGGCCTTAAAAGACATTTCCCAGTCACCCTGAGAGCCTGCCTTCACAACCGAGCTGTCAGACAAATAAATAATGGTGGATCAACCTGTCAGCTTTGCCTTTGCTCACATCACCGCCTCCTTCACCTCGGGCTGGGATAAGTTAATGGCGGACCACATCGGCAGGTGCTTGATTTGGGAGGAGTTTGCCCCACTCCTGCTCCAGACCAACAGTGGGAGGGCACTTTGCTAACTTTGCCCAAGGGGAAGCAGTAGGGAGGGAAGGAGCTGCGATGGCAAGACTGAACCATCTGAACCAGTGCTGGATTAGCTGGTATGCTTGTCTGATGGTTCAGCTGTGAAAGCACGCTCACAGTTCTCCTGACAAGCAAGCTGCCATTGCTGTGGGCCTTATTTTTACATTACATCAGTTTGGATTTCAGACTTTCACTTGCTGTAATGCAACTTCCAGCTGTTTCTCTCCAGCCCCTACCCTGGCATGTGGGGAGCACCCCACCTTGCCGCCACCAACCATGTGAAAATCACTGAGTATCTTTGGCTGGTTCAAGGAACATCTCTTGCTATCAGGGTCTCACTAACAAGGAATCAGCCTACACAGAAGATGCTAATCTCTGCTTGACACAACACAACAAGATCTCAGAGCAGCGCTTTGAAATGTATTTGCTCCAAGCCTTTGTGAACACATCTTTGTATCTACAATATCAGTGTTAGAAAGTTCACAAAAGTGGAAGCACAATGGGCTGCCCAGATGCCCTGCAACGAGTCCCAACAGTGTCTCCTCCTGCCCTTATCGCTGCAGCATGTGCTTCAACTGCCAACTAGATCTGTGGACGCCGATTTTCTTCCATGCTACGAATAACACAAAGGCTGCAAACACACACACACACAACACAACACACTGCAAAACAAACCCTGCAGCATCTGCAGAAAGTGTGGCAGAGGGCTTACCTGGAAGGCCAACACTATTCACCCTGACAAACAGCATAGGTTCCCAAAATAAGCATGAGCTTTAATTATGCACTGACATAATCACACATCCAACCTGCTCCCCTCCTGCACTGTTACATCATATGTTCTAAATTAGCAGAGTATAATTTTCAACGTACTGGGAAAAGAGCACTCTGTAGTTCCAGCTTCCAGTCATGTTTAATAAAGCTTAAGTCCTTTTGGTGCATGAGCAGCAGGCTCTGGACTCTTTCAAAAATAGCCAATAGTGAACAGCTGTAGCATTCTCTGAATTAGTAAATGTTTGCAGTTCTTTCCCAGAAGCAAGCAGGCAAATTAAAACAAAACAAAAATCCTTCCCTACTATTTTAAGTGGTTTTTGCTACTACTACTACTACTACTACTACTACTACTACTACTATTGGAGCAAAGAAATACCATAAGATTTTAAAAATAATAACTTTTTGCAGTTATAATTATTGTCAATAATAGGAAGATTGTTTAAGACTGGCTGCATCAGGGTTGTGGATACTGAGTGTGACAGAATCTGAAGCTGTACAGTGCTTTGCCTATTGATACAAATTGAATCTGAAAATAGCAATTTATTCACCAAATCAAACCAATCGCTGCACCACAGTTCTCCTCTTTCAGCTCTCATTTCCCAGCTCACTATTCTTAAGCACTTTACTGTGTTTGGCTCCACAATACACTTTTTGTTGGCTGCCAAGGCTGTTGAGGGAAGGTTGGTGGACTTGGAAGTGGAGGAGGTTTTGCAAATGTTTTCTAGTGAAACAAATTCATAGCCACAAAATTCCAACTTGCATTGCCACATTGAAATACACCAGGTTGCTTCATGCATTCAGGCAAAGAAGCTTAAATATTTTTAAAAGTAGAACATGGAGGCAATACTTTTATGCCAGTTTCACTTATTCCCTTTGAACTTATCAAAAGTATCCAAGAACCCATAGTTTGATGAAGGAGCCGGTGAATTCTTTGTCAGAAATAATTAGCCCCATCATCTATAGAACTGAAGTTCCCAGACTTCTCCAGGGATAGCAAATGCCTATGAAGACTTTATTCTCTCTGCATGTGACCCTGAAAACTATGATTCTGTAGTGGATTCTGTAGTGGATAGGGCTGGAGATCTCTAACAGAGAATAAGTGCAACCAGTGCTTTTTTTCTGGGGGGACGCAGACCCCTAAACATTTTGTGAATCTTTGTACTTCTGTCCATTTACTGTATTTATTTTTCCCAATTTGAACTATAAAATGGTGCTTTTCTTGAGTCAAAATGAGAGTACCTCTAAACATCTTTTTAGAAAAAAAGCACAAGTCATACGTTTTACTAGCATGTGGATGTAACCATGGATGTGTTGCAGACAGTAATAATGAAAAGGTGAAATTGGGGAAAAAATTGGGGGGGAAAGGTGAAATTGGGGAAAAAAGCACAGGGTATACGGTTGTGAAATGCCCACCTTCATCCCAACCAATGGAAGCACCCGCTGAAATTAATAGGAAATCTGTTCTAAAGTCAGACTCACAGGATTTGGAATTTATTTGAGGTGTGGGTTTGGAATAGACTGTGGTGGCCATTGTGAGGTGAACTTTATTGTTATATCGTTTGAGCATTTCCTAATTTTTGAGATTCACTAGGTTTCAAAAAGGTTGTTGGAACAAGAACACTGACTGGAGGTTCGAAAGACTTCACCTTTGCTGTGCCTTAGTCCCTGAACTGCCTCCTCAAAAGCAGCCTGTGCACAACCTTCTAGGCCTCATGCCCTGCTCTACATACATCTAAGTACTGTATATGTCACTGTAATAATTCATATTCCCCCCCAAGTTATCCTTTGCCTCCACTTTCCTGCATTCCTCTGTGTTGCTGTTTCAGATCATAGACAGCAAACTCCTTGCAGCAAGAAACCTGTCCTCTTGTACTCTGCAAAATGCCATGCACTTGATGATTCTATATAGATAATAAGATGCTAAATGTCATAGTAGTGCACACAGAGCCAGATGCATAGGGAGGACGCACAGTTCTGTTCGAGAGCCCCTAATTACCCAATGGCTCGACTTCTCACTTTCAGTTTAATTAATTTCCTCTTCACACACACCGGTCAGAAATCAAAAGGCGTTTAGGGTAGCTGACTGTACACAGAAAACCTTCAGATTACTAGCTTGCTGAGAAAAACACATCACTCCCAAGGCATTCTGGGAAGTCTGGCCAGTGAAAAGTGGCACAAGGGCTCTCTCTGGAACTCGCCACTAGCTGCAATTCCTGGCAAAGGGCTCTGAGGAAAGCAGAAATTCTCTCCTGAAATTTTTTGGGGAAGTTATGACCACCATCGAGAAAGCAGGAGAGTATCAATCCCTATTTTTACAGGGGGAGAATGTTTTCAGGAAAGGTGATGGCAGATTTTGGCTGTGGATTCTACAAACAGTACTTGGCATTGACATACTCATATATAATATTATAATTTTTTTATAACCTCCCTCTAAAATGGGCCTGCAAAAATACATGAAAGAGCACCTTTCCCAGTATCTACCATCTTAGACCCTACAAGTAGCAGGGATGGTCCTGTATAGGTTGCCCTGTTGGCAGTTGTTACCCACGACAGCGCCTTCTTGGTGGTGGTTCTCACTTTGTGGAATGCCCTCTCTAGTCTTGCTCATTCTTAACTTTCAGGAAGAATCTAAAAACATTCCCCAGGCATAAGGTGGCTGGAAAATTTTGGCCACTGTGATATTATTAGCTATGAGAGCCGGTGGTTGTCTATGTGTAGTTTTATTTTTTAAAATATATTGACTTTTAAAGAAAATGTTAACTGCTTTAGAATATTTTTTTAAAACTGGTTTTTTAAACTATATTCTTTTATGGGTGTGTTTGCTGTTCTGGGCTCCTTTGGGAGGAAGGATGGGATCTAAATATATTAAAATAAAGTATATAAATATTCACCATGCAGTGTAGATGTGGCTAATGCCAGCCTCACAAAGCAACCTTTAAACTTTACTCTCTCTTGCGCCACTCCATATTTATGCTTTTTTTTTAAGTGCCTGTATGACTTTAATGAAAATAACTACTGCCAAATTGGGAATTAGAAAACTGAAAAGGGACCTGGGCTGACTGTCACAAATGAACATGGGGGGAGAAAAATCTGCCATTTCAAGGAAGGCAGCAGCTTGGCAACCTCCAGAAGGAAGAGATCTGAGGTGTTCTACTGTGCTGTGCTAGTATACAGTGGCGGATTAATAGCTCACCTTGTCAGGGATCAAATATAAGGATGTTCCTGCTGGGCATCCCAGTCTTGTTGCTACCTGAGTTGGTTGCTATGGTTACTTCAATATGGTGACAGGTAGCCCGCAAGAAAATGATTTAAGAAAAGAGGTGGGTAGAAATAAAGGCGCTTTAAAGTTTGCAAGCACACATGTGGACTTCATTCCCTGAGGACTTCTGGCAAAGCAGCAAGAAAAGCATCCAGGAAGTTGAGTAATGATACTATTAATTCTCAGGTATATGGCTAAAGAGCTATGTGTGCATGTTCTCATACTGAAGGAAACTATCCCCCACCCGCCGGCCACTGATGTGCCATTTTTCCAGTGACTAGGCAATTTCAGCGCAACAGTCAACCACTAGGAAGCTGCACGGACCTTTGAGTCATCTTGACTCATCTGAATTGTGGGCTTCCACTGCATGCTTTAAATCACCAAAGAACAAACACACCATACTGCAAACATCCAAATCAATCCCTGGACCCTCCAATCTCTCACAATGCCAATAAAAACAAATAACTATATAAATAAAGGACCCACCTGTGAAACACTGACAAAAAAAACCTGCACAAAAACTATGCAATAAAATGAAAACCAACCCTCTCACTCCCCCCTCTCTTTCCCCCTCAAGTCTATGACGATGGTGTATCATATCAAATGTAAACAAACTGTGAAAAAAGACTCTATGAATTGGAAGTGAAGACCCCATATGTACTTTTCCTAGTTTATTTTTTTGGTTTGTATCACAAAAAAATCTTTAATAAAAACTAAATTAAAAAAACAATCAAAGAACACAAAAGCCAGCGAAAGGTTGGGGGTGGATGGGTAGTAAAGCTCTATATCAGGGGTGCCATTATATGTTTCTTTTTGGGGGGTGGGGGGAGTTACAGCAAAGTTTAAAGAATGGCGAAGTAGAATGATGAAAATGGAAGAAAGCTATATATTGACAATATATCCAGTATCCGTACTTTTCTTTGTACACCTTTGTAGGGTTTATAAATTCTCTAAATAAATACAATACCATCCTTTTTTATTTTTCATTTTGAATGGAAGGGATTTGTGCCTTTGATATGCCCAGTACATAACAATAACAATTAAGAAACCAGGAGAACCAATTAATTGGTCAGAAATATCCCAGAGAATAATGGCACAATAGCTCAAAAGCAAGGGGCACTCCCATTTGCTAGGCGGTTCCACTTCAGCTGCAGGTAGGTGATTTGTATGTTTAGTGTCCCCTCACATCTAATACATTGCTGGGGGGAATATCAGGGAGAACATTAGGCTGATCTCTTCTACTTGCCAAAAGTTGTTTGTACAGGCAATGTGTTGGATGGATGCAGGGAGCAAGCAGCTGTATGATTACCCATACTGAAGTTGAACAAGCAGAAAAATAAAATAAAAGGCTTTGCCACTTGATTTTGGTTGGCAAGGCTGGCCCTACAAGGCAGCAAAGTGGAGTAGGTCACTCCAGGAAGTGGAATTTAGAGCTTCCATCAGCCCTAGCAAGGTTGGCCTATGGAAGTCAGAGCTGAGCCACAAGCACCCACATCAGATTTACATCACTAGACATAAGCAGGAAGCAAGGCTAATAATAATAATAATATTTGGGTGGTGCTGTTGCCTGGCTATATAAAAACTTGCCCTTCACCACCTGGCAATAACAGGAATTCTTGCAGTGGGTCAGGGGAGAGAGCAAGGTAGCACAGAGAAAGAGGAAAGTAGGCTAGTTTCTCATAAATGATAAATAAGAGTTTCTGTATATTTTGCCTTCTATTTTAGGTTCTACAAATCCAATTTTTAAAAATGAAAGGTGGGGATCTGGGGGTCAGCTGCCCCGCTGCCCCCACCCAGTAGGTGCCCATGCCTTTATCCTCTTCTAACAAGCAGATGGGGAATTACCATGTTTTTTAGCCAATAAAGATGTATAAACGACATGGGAAAATCAGCTTTTTAAATGTTTAAATTTTATTTATTCTTGAAAGAACGGCAGATGCATACTGACGGTCTGCTCAAGAGCAAATGTTTAACTGGCTGGTTAGATCTGTATATTGGTAGTTTGTGCATTGTGGTATCTATGCCCAGCTGAGCAGCAGGGCAAGGAAGAAAGGGTTTCGTGTGGCACTGTCCTAGAGAGATAGTGGCAGACATGTGTGCAAGAGTAATGGCGATTATTGCTGTTTACCCGCTGTGCTATCGGAATAGGATGCTACGAAGTGCAAGGGGTCTCTCTGTATGTTGTTTAGGAATCAGTGTGTGTTCCATATTATCTTATCACAGCGCCTCATTCTCCCCACCCCCACCCCAACACACTCTTGCTGGAGCACTGGCAGGAAGAGATAAAAATGAAGAACTGAGCTTGGGGGGTGGGGGTGGGGAAACACAAAAAGTGCTGGGCTGTACTTTTCTCCCTACAGTGTAGTGCATGTCCTTCTGGTGAGAAAGGAGTTGTCATCATTCACTCCAGTAAATACTAACAGCCAGCATTAGCAACAGAAAAAGAAGGAAAGTCAGCCTGCTGCCTGAAAACTGACACTGAATCTTCCACCCTGCATCCCTATCCAGCTAAAACGACTTACATGCACATCGCTTGCTGAATCAGGAATCACGGCTGTAAATCAGGTTTTATTCAATGTACTTCTCAGCATGGGTATCCACTTAAAGCACTGGACTGCTTTCTGTGGGATGCACAATTCCAATGTGTGTCAAATTTCCATTGTGCTCCACCTAGGCACACGTGTACTGTATTTATTCCGTCGATAAGACGCCCTCATGTATAAGACGCCCCCTATTTTGGGGGGCTCCAATTTAAGAAAATGGAGGGGAGATCTATCCGTGTATAAGATGCCCCCAAATTTTCTACATTGTTTTTTAGGGAAAAAACCTAGTCTTATACACGGATGAATACGGCAAACTGTTCAAAATTGCCATTAATGCTGGATGGGAAGTACAAGTTTGCACAAGTGAATCTGAAGGAAGTTCAGGGCTTTGAAGTGAAGCACAGTAAGAAAACATGTGCCTTTATGTGAGAAGCACAATGTAATGGAGCATAAAGAAAAGTGAGAATACAGAATGTATGACAGCCCATTCAAATGACACATTTGGCACTTTCATCACGACAATGTAGCCCAAAAGGCTCTTGCTAGACACCCAACTTGAAGGAGTGGATAACGTGTTGCAAAGATCCAAGAATTGAAGTCCTGGTTCAGCCAGAATAGTCAAAACTCCTTAGCTCAACCCCACTTACAGGTATTCTCAGAGGATAAAACAAACTCAGTAAAGGAAAGATACAGATGTAATAGTTAACTGGTAACAATAGGGAAGCTTGTGCACACAAAGGTATCTCAAAACTAAAGCCACACACACACACAAACCATCTTTATACCCAGCTAAATACTACAATCTTAAACATACTTACAGTACTAAGAAAAAAGCTCTATTGAGCGCAGGGAGAGTTAACTCAGAGGAAGCGTGAAAGGTTGCACGTTAAGTATCTATAACTGTGCATCCAACCTTTGCTGCCTTTCATCAGATTGTAACTGCATTGAGGCAGGGACTTGTATTTGCGTACATTTGCATGTTAGCAATAAACTTAAATTAGATTAACAGTCAAACAGAAATTAGCTAAGTTCCCATTCACTGCTTCTTCCCTTATAATAATATATTCATATGGGTAGAGACAGACAGAGACAGAGATGGAGAGATATAGATTCTACACACGTCATAGGAAAAAATGCTGACTGGAAGGGGAAAACGAGGCAGGACTTAGTAGCAGACTTAAGATTGTCTCAGCATTTTAAAAGTGCATCATTTCTTACTGATGACAATTCACTACAGGTATTAGAATAGAATTCTCTCTCTTTTTTCCTGAAGCAACTACATTCTTGCATATCCAATGGACTCAAATGAGTTTCTAAAGTATATAGATAATACACACAACATTAACCTCAAACTACACCCTTGATCACACAACAGTGTGTGTGAAAGGAAAGAGGGATTGTCTTGATGGTCCCATTTCCTGACCTCATTACATTTATCCAGAGGTAGTCATGTACAAACAGCCTCCACATGTAAGTGTTTTACACAATAGGCTCTCTCCAATTAATTGGGGGATCCAAAAAAGACAAAGTCATTGTTTGTGTACCCAGTTGCATGCAGTTTTCTTACCTCTGGGTGGACATGTGTATGTTGTGGGTGGAGACAGATTTGATGTGCAACCAGAGCTAAAGGGGCAAATTTCAGCAGCATTTCTTGGCTGGAGCAAGATACTTGACCAATATGGATATATACTCTTATAAACCAGTGAATCTGACATACCTAAGCGGATTAAGGTGGTCAGTTGCAAAAGACGGCAGGGCTCTTGAGCTTTTAATACTTGTGTAGAAGGAGGAATTTCAACAGTTGCACTTGTTAGAATCCTCTCTTCTGTACAACTATTAAAAAGCCATCTCCTGTTTTGCAAATGGCTACCCTAATATAGAAAGTAAAACTGGTGAGGTTGTGTGGGACCATAACAGCTTAGAGCAGGGATCACTCAACTCATGTGCCATGGTGCCCGTGAAGTCTCTGAGCTTTTGTTTTAAGAAAGCAAATCTCTGGCCCTCCTAAAAAGATAGTTATGGGGCAAAATGTGCCTCCCAGGCATTTGTGCATATGTGTGTGATTTCCATAATCAGGACCAGCAGGATGTAGCTGATGACCCATAGTAAGAATAAGCTTGTCACAGTGGCTAACACTAAATTTGTGTTACCGCCTCCATGGCAGCCATTTTGTGGCTGGTGCCCACAGCACTGTGAAATGTACCCCACTAGTCCCAAAAGATGGATGACCCTTAGACTGGAGGACTGGGATTTCATAGTCTAATGGAAAAGTGGAAGCTCCATAGAATGGAGAAATTTGTAAGATAGGAGAGCTGCAGGGCCTAGGCCCAGATGTACCCTATATAAGGCAACACTAAGAAAATGGAGAGCCTAGTGTAATGACGATGCCAACAGTTTTCTCTCCCAAATTTCAACCTCAAGCCTTGCTGGATCAAATGAAAGGCCTATCAAGTCCCACATTTTATTTTCCCCACAATTAATGCCCATAGGAAGCTCTCCCACGCGCCTTTCCTCATTTGGAAACCAGGGTGTGGGACTCTGACCTTAGCTCTTTAGTGTTAACAAGCTTGACCGTGGGGTGGGGTGGAAGTTTAGAAACATAATTCTGTATACCATTTGACCCATCTTTCTTTCTCTCTGAAGTATATTCAAGAACTGAACTTTCCTTTGCTTCCCCACAGTTCCTTAGGGTTCCGTCAGCATGATGTCAGTCACTTCAAGTGATTAAAATGATTGCTTAAGTTATTATAGACCTCAGGACAAACTGCTGGAGAAAAGTAATTCTATTTAGAATTGGCATAGCTGGACTGACACACTGTTTAAAGGGCAAAAGGCTGCAGGGTTTAATCTATCAAAAGAAGAAGAGGAGGACGAAGAGGAAGAAAATGCAACAACTGAAGCAAGTACAAAGGCTTCTAATGCATAACTGGAGAAGGCTTACAGAGAAATCTTAAGCACATGTATTCAGAAAGCTTTTCTAATTAGCCACCAGTCTTGTAAAATCTAAGCTATTAAAACAAGAGGTGAGAAAATCTGAGAAGAAACATACCAGTGATCTTCAAAGCTGTTAATTTCAGGGGCAAATGTTAGTTCTTGCTAAGCAAAAGTAAATGGTTTTGGCACCTAAAATTACATTTGTATGACTTTTTTTGCATGCATGTACATCAATGACTTTGGAATGCTTTTGGCTCTGCGCACTGATACTTTGTAAAGTTGTATTTTCACAACTCCTCAGAGGTATTGGTGTGCGAATAATCCAATAAAACCCGCTCCCTTCCTCGTAATGTCACAACATCCCCTTCCTTTTCACACATGGGATTGGGGCAGCTGTTCATGTTCTATTTTATATTTGAGAAACAGGTACTAGCTGGCATTAGTAACACAGGGTCTACGTGCCAGAAGCTCATTTTAAAACCAAACTTTTTCACACTGATCTTAAATTAGTCAGCTTGTCTCACTGTCACATTTAAATAAGGACATAAGGAGAGCTGGGCCAAAGACCCATCCAGTTCAACCTCGGTTCCCACAGTGACACAACCTGAAGCCTGTGGGGAGCCCAGGCAGCAACAGGCATTCAGAGGCACATGTGAGTCCTAGAGCATCAAGCCAGTGCTTCCAGGAAGCACAGGAGCAGGATATAAAAGCAACAGCCACCCCCATTGCTTCTCCCACAGAAACAGGTTTTCAGTAGTATACTGGTATTAAATATACACTGCCAATATACAGACAACTTGGATTCTATACATCATTTAGGACTGGCCATACAACAGAGGTTATATCATAATAATAATTGCATTTTTAATATATTCATATTTCAAGCATTGTGTGGGATCAGTTCCAATCTGTTACCTCCGAGGATGTGGACAGGCTGCTTGGATGAGTGAAACCAACCACCTGTCTCCTTGATCCTTGCCCATCCTGGCTCATAAAAGCTAGCCGGGAAGGGCTGGGCGATGGGCTTCGTGGAGTGGTGAATGCTTCCCTCCGTGAGGGAGCCTTCCCAGACCCACTGAAAGAGGCGGTTATTAAACCGCTTCTTAAAAAACCATCTTTAGATGCGGCCACGATGTCCAACTATCGCCCAGTCTCAAATCTTCCATTCTTGGGCAAGGTGATTGAGCGAGTGGTTGCTGAACAACTCCAGGCACGCCTGGAAGAAGCGGACCATTTGGATCCCTTCCAGTCGGGATTCAGGCCTCATCATGGGACTGAAACTGCCTTGGTCGCACTGGTTGATGACCTCCGGCGGGCTAGGGACAAAGGTGAGAGCTGTTTCCTAGTTCTGCTGGATCTCTCAGCAGCATTTGATACCATCGACCATAACATCCTTCTGGACCATCTTGAGGGGCTGGGAGCTGGGGGCACTGTTATGCAGTGGTTTTGCTCCTTCCTCCTGGGCCGTGTTCAGAAAGTGGTGGTGGGGGGGATGAGTGTTCAGACCCCTGGGCTCTCACTTGTGGGGTGCCTCAGGGTTCTGTCCTCTCCCCCATGCTTTTCAACATCTATATGCAGCCGCTGGGAGAGATCATCAGGGGGTTTGGGCTGGGTGTTCATCAGTATGCGGATGATACCCAGCTCTACCTCTCTTTCAAATCAGAACCAGTGAAGGCGGTGAAGGTCCTGTGTGAGTGCCTGGAGGAGGTTGGAGGTTGGATGGCGGCTAACAGATTGAGGTTGAATCCTGACAAGACAGAAGTACTGTTCTTGGGGGACAGGAGGCGGGCAGGTGTGGAGGATTCCCTGGTCCTGAATGGGGTAACTGTGCCCCTGAAGGACCAGGTGCGCAGCCTGGGAGTCATTTTGGACTCGCAGCTGTCCATGGAGGCACAGGTTAAATCTGTGTCCAGGGCAGCTGTTTACCAGCTCCATCTGGTACGCAGGCTGAGACCCTATCTGCCTGCGGACTGTCTTGCCAGAGTGGTGCATGCTCTGGTTATCTCCTGCTTGGACCACTGCAATGCGCTCTACGTGGAGCTACCTTTGAAGGTGACCCGGAAACTACAACTAATCCAGAACGTGGCAGCTAGACTGGTGACTGGGAGCGGCCGCCGAGACCACATAACACCAGTCTTAAAAGACCTACATTGGCTCCCAGTACGTTTCCGAGCACAATTCAAAGTGTTGGTGCTGACCTTTAAAGCCCTAAATGGCCTCGGCCCAGTATACCTAAAGGAGCGTCTCCACCCCCATCGTTCTGCCCGGACACTGAGATCCAGCGCCGAGGGCCTTCTGGCGGTTCCCTCACTGCGAGAAGCCAAGTTACAGGGAACCAGGCAGAGGGCCTTCTCGGTAGTGGTGCCCTCCCTGTGGAACGCCCTCCCACCAGATGTCAAAGAGAACAACAACTATCAGACTTTTAGAAGACATCTGAAGGCAGCCCTATTTAGGGAAGCTTTTAATGTTTGATGTATTAGAGGATTTTAATATTTTTTTGGAAGCCGCCCAGAGTGGCTGGGGAAGCCCAGCCAGATGGGCGGGGTACAAATAATAAATTATTATTATTATTATTATTATTTGAGGTATCTCACTATACAGTAATCCTTGCAACATCCCTGCAAGTGCTATTATCTTCCCATTACTGATGTGAAACAGACCAGTGGCTTGCCTAAAGCTCCCCAAATAGTTTACGGATATAAGCAAGACTTAAACCTGCAACTTTCCCACCTCAAATCTCACTTTCTTAACTACTACATCACCTTGCGAGGCATCATGGTCACGCAACAACCAATTTAAGGCACAAATCAATTTAACTCTCACATTTCAAGGCAGCGTGCATGGCTTCTCTTCTCTCCGTAAGGATTACAGCACAGGCCAAGCATCATGCAGCCTAGTGTGCTCCTACCCCTGCAGCTGGATTCAGCTTGACAGACATTGTGCCACACAGGGGTGCCAACCTGAATAAAATATTGGGGGGGGGGGAGGAAAGCCCCACCCTGCATAATTGATCACATGAGGCAGCACATGCACACCATTTGAATGGCAATGCCACTCATTTTGGGGAGACCAGTCCCCTCAAATATTTTATTGAGGGGGCCAAAGCCACTTCAGCCCCCAGGAGTTGGCTCCTATGGTGCCACAGCAATGCACAGTTGGTGTG
Organism: Podarcis filfolensis; assembly: GCF_964270895.1. Classification (NCBI taxonomy): domain Eukaryota; kingdom Metazoa; phylum Chordata; class Lepidosauria; order Squamata; family Lacertidae; genus Podarcis; species Podarcis filfolensis. Next base: position 6,129,370 of record NC_139607.1, read on the forward strand.
TGCACAAGCTCCAAGATTTGCCTGGTATCTGTGCTTTTCAAAAAACCAATCTGTTTCTAAGTTGCTCTGTACTCCCTCGGCTTCAGGGTGTGATTTGTGTCCCAAGCCACTCTGAATAAAACTAAGTTCTGTGTTGCACATTCACTCTTATGGGGAATCTGAAAAAGGCTTTGTGAGAGCTTGGATCCTTCCTCTGGTGCCATGCAATCCTGCCATGCAATCCTCTGTGTAAGCCTTGGAGCGTATAACCAGGGCTGATCCTAGACCAAATGACATCCCAGACAAGGTGCATTTTCAGCACCCATTCTCCATTTGTTCGGCTTCTGAATGTCCTATTTTGACTGCATGTGTAGCCCATTTCATGGCTTTGATGCACAATTTGCATGCATGGCTTATCTCTGCCATATAAGATGAAACATTTGCACATAAATGGTTCTGACTAGTCACTCAAAAGAACACCATTTGTTGAATGGGCACTGATATTGTAACGTTTCCCTCAAATAAGAAGAAAGAAAGAAGGTGAATGCAATGATGGCCAGGCAGGTCAGTGTGGCTAGCTTTATAAGTGACTATTAACTGTTGCTGCTATTCATTTAAGAGACTGAGTGGGTAGTCTACCCCACCTCACATACCACCAGGTCTCACACCACCGCTGCCCCTGGATCTGGACTCTGGAGAGAAAGAGCAAAATTATATGCATGTCATGGAGGTTCATTTGCAGTTAATAAACTCCAGAGCCGTGCATCACACAGAGTCAGAGCAGGCAGCCTCTCCTCTGTGCATGGTTTCTTTGGGCACACAGAGGCTATTAATTATGCAACTAATTTCCTTCTTGCCACACACAAGCATTTCTCCTGCAGCAGGCTCATGTGCGCTGCCACACAGTTGGGGAATAGCTAGTATGTGGCACTCTACTTTTAGCACAATGTAAAAACATCCGAGTCAGCTGCATTCAGCTAAATGAATTTCCATTTGTTTTCCAGCCAGCCAAAGCCATGCAGTTTATGAACCTGCTAATCGGATAGTCTGACCCCTGATAAGTCAACTTTATAATCAATAGCTTGCTGCCTTTTTTGCTTTGGCTCTTAGTGGCACCTTCTGATTAATATCTGCCTTCCAGGAGAAGGATATGAAAATGATATCATGCGTAAATAGCTTGAACTGCCACGATAATACGGGGCACTGAACTACCTGGGGTGGGGGGTGGGAAGGCTAAAATCAACTAGAGTAGATAAATGTCAATTCCTCATGTGTGTGTTATGTGGGTGAGTTTCAACGTTACATTTAAGTTATAAGGGGACATTATTTTGAGTCCTTCCCTTGCTCAGAACCTGCTGGGTCTCTTCCTCCCCCTTCGCCTGCCGGCAGAAGATTCTGATAAAATATGTGATCACTCTCTGCCAAGGCTCTCAATTCCTCTTCGGTGCAGACGGCAGGGTTTATATGATAAAATTTTAATGACCATGGACCTGCATATCAATGTGAGGCACCAGAATATTTTCAATAATGCTCCCACGTCTGTGAAGACTGGCACCGGGTGATATTCCTATAACAGAATCCTACAAGTCCTGAGAGGCAGGCTTAGTGGAGATAGTGGCAGCGCCGGTGAAAGCTCCATTATCATGCAGCTGTTGTATGGATGAAATGGAGATTTATGAATCTCCCTGCCAAGGAAACTATATTATGGGCTTTAAATTAAAAATAGGGGCTTAACTCATACCAAACTACATGTTGGAGAGGCCTGGTCCCAGATTACCCTATTCTGTTTCAAAAGAGCCTGAATCCTCCCCAATCACTGCCACAGATTCAGACAACTTGCTTTTTCGGGGGGTGGGGGTGGAATAGGAGAATCCAAGTTAAAAAAAAATATGAAGCTCTACATTGAAATGGGCATGTGTATGATCAGGACTGTCTCACACTAAACTAGCCAATACGTGCCTTTGCTTTTAGTAGGGCTAGCTCCAGAAAGTCACAAGGTGGACTGTTTGCTAGGGCCCCAATACCAGCAGAGGGCCCACCAGCATAACACTGTTACCATGTCTACGTTGCAGAGCTGTATAATAGAAGAAAATCCACACCTCTTCCGGATTACAGTGTGCCAAGCCTGAGAATCCCCCAAAATCCTGTAGTTTTGAAGACTTGCACCCTAACATAGAACTGCTAACATAAGGATCAGTTCCAGTATATGAAGAAAACAAAGTCAACACACACACAGAACCAAAAAAAAATGCACAGACATGCTACATATAGCCCACATCACTCTAAAATCTCAGTTATTCATTGGGTTATTTACACAAATTCGCCAAGTTCTGCTTAACTACTCTTTCACTGCTGGTGTAAGTATATACTTTCATTTATTTGCTGCCAGACCAGATCCTAGCCTTCAGAGCGAGCTTCACCATGGCTGAACAGGAAGCAGAGTACAGTGGTACCTCAGGTTACATACGCTTCAGGTTACGTATGCTTCAGATTACAGACTCCGCTAACCCAGAAATAGTACCTCGGGTTAAGAACTTTGCTTCAGGATGAGAACAGAAATTGTGGTCTGACGGCACGGCGGCAGCGGGAGGCCCCATTAGCTAAAGTGGTGCTTCAGGTTAAGAACAGTTTCAGGTTAAGAAGGGACCTCCGGAACGAATTAAGTACATAACCAGAGGTACCACTGTACTCTATCAACTATGTGGCTCTCAGTTTAAATGTTTTTACATCTGAAATGAAGGAATTATTCAACAAGTCTGGAATTCTCTTCTTAGCCTGATCCTGTTCATCTTCTAAAAACTGTGCAAGTTCCCCCTCTCCACACACACTGGCTTTTGATGCCAGTGGATAGAGAAGAACACCACAGTTAGCAAATTAATAAACATGCATTAACTAGTGGAGCAAACACTAACCATTGTTTTCTTTCATATTCAATGTTTGAGTTAAGTCATAGAAACTCAGAAGAGGAAAGGATCTTGCTAGCCACCTAGCCTAACCCCCAGTGCATTGTGGGGAATCCAGTGAATACAACGTCACTGTCTTGTGATAGGGTAGAGAGAATGCTATTTGCACACATCGTTATATAATGTATGTAGCCCTAATAGGGAAGGGGAACTCTCATCATTCCTTGATGTGGCTGGGGCAGGGGGGTGAGGAGCTGGCCCTGCCATGGGGAAGAACAATACAATCTGCATAGTTCCATGTGACCAAAGCTTAATTTGTTACCAAGGCAACATGAGGCTGAGTTACTGGGAAGCAGGTTTTGTGGAGACTACCACACCATCTGAGGAATGTAAGAAAATTGAGCTGAAACATCTGATTATTATTATTTTAGCAGTACGAAACAGAGGGTATATATATCATTTTCAAGATAACATTAGAACCACGCATTGTGTTTCTCACTTGTATCTTGCATATTAAAATTTGCAGTTGTCATTTTCAGAAAGCTGGTTAAGCGACAGGCTTCGATTCTGCTCCCGCCTTCATTTGCATTTGAGCCATGTCCTCCAGACACAGTGCAAGCCTCTTAATTATTGCCACATATGTATCACTTCCCAGGCCCTAAGCAGTGCTCTGCTATGCAATGCTGCACTTCAAATGCTTTGCTGGAAATGCTGGGCTCAGCTTGTGAGGTAAGGCCTGTGGCATGCCTTTGGGCACGGCACTTCAGGGGCCTAAAGAGATAAATGAGTTTCTGCTTGGCTGCCCCTACCTACTTCCACACTGAAAAGAAGCAGCAGATTTACACTTTAGACAACTACAAAATGGTCCATATGGAACCAAGCAGGTTCTCTCTAAGCAAAGGTATCTTCTGACTGTTCTGATAGCTGAGGTGCTTTGTATCGCTACTGCTATTTCTAAACTAGCAAAACAACCAATACAAGTGAGCCAAATTTGTGATCCAGCACAAAGGAACAAGAAAGAGATTTTGTTGTTACTTCTCTCCCTGAGATCTACTTTATTTATTTTTTGCATAATATTTTGGCATCGTTCAGCCAAATTTGAACATTATTTAAAAAGCTTAAACTTGTCTGGATAATTATTTCCAGTCCCATCTCATTTACTCTGGGAAGTTAACAACACTAGCAGAGCATGCTTATGCTTATTTACTCAGAAGTAAATCTCACGGTGCTGATCAAAGTTTGTTCCCAGGAAAGTGTGCCCAGGATTTGCAGCCTAAAACACACAAGACCACAATCCAGGACAACTACTAAATAAGCCCTTCATTAGTGTATTGAAGTATGGTACTGAATTAATACTAATCCTGCTCTGATTAACCCCAGCTGTTGAAAGCAAGCCCATGTTACCACAGTTCAAGCTCCAGTTTTGGCAAGCGGCGCTGTGAAATGGGAACAGGGCAGTGGGAAGAAAGCCACCAGAGACGCTGACTTCATGCAACCAATTCTGCAGACAAACAGTATAGCCAAACAGGCACTTGCATCTGATTCTAAAACTCATGGTGGATCATATAAGCTGTCCACTTGCAAAGAACTTGTCCACACAGGTTTGACTATGTATCCCTGTATATCTTGTACAGAAACTCTCAATGAGGGAAGAATTATGGGGCATTTTTAGCATACACCGTCAATTCACGAGAGGTACAGGTCAGCCCTACTGGGCATCACTCCCAGAGGGGAATAATGTCGCCCTGCTGTGTGCACCGTTCCCACCTCAGAATGAAGCATTCAGGGAAACCGTAACATGGAAACATCACAAGGCCAACAGAGTTTTGAAGAGCTCTGCTCCACCCCTGAAACCTGTACCCTGAAAATAACTGAAATGCCTCTCATTCCACAACACATTGGAGTCCAAAACAAGAAGACATTTCACTGAGCTTTAGACCCAACCATCTCCTGCAGCTGCACATTGGACAAAAGGATAATTTACAGAGGGCAAACTGTCTTTCTGGGAGGTTTGTCTACCATGCGTGTTCTTGTACACCCCAACAAGCTCCCCACAAGCCTCCTGATGTGGTTTGAAAACCACTGCCATTGGAGAAGGAGCTGGCAGAGATGATTCTAATAGATCTACCATACTAATATTCAGTCTACAAATGAAAAAGCTACACTTTGACAATAGGGTCCTAAAGACAATGGGTAACGATAATAGCTTACCCTTTACTGTATTATCTTTGGTTCTGATTAAATTGTTCCATGATTTTTGTCAGTGCACCCTGCCTACCCCTCTAGTCCATGGGTGAGGAGCCTCCATTTTGGCCCTCCAGGAGGTCCAGTGTGGCCCTCCAGGCTGTTTTCCTCAAACCACACCCACCCACTCATCAGCTGATGTCTCTGGTGAGAGGACAGAGCTTAATCCTGATTTGGCCATGCCACCCTGTTCCCATTAGCAGAGATGAAAACTCGAGTGTGAGATTGGAGATTCAAAAGAAAAGTCGGAGAGACTCACAAAGGATTTGCAAGCCTTCTTCCTCTTCCCTTTTAAATGCCCAAGATCGGGAATTCCAATCTTAAAGGAGGTGAGACTCACAAAGCCTCCTCCCTGTTCTCATGTCTAGTCATTCAACAAATTCTTTCATTCACACGCTTTCTTGGCCACACTATTGTACCACACTGAGCACCCTTGAATTCTTATACATTTGTGTACAAGGATGTAAAAGACCCTCGATTCTCCTGTAATAATTATCACCAGAGGTCCCTGCACAACATACCTTGAAGATACTCCACCTTCTACCATGGCATTACCACCCTATATTTTAACCTTTGGGCACTGCAGTGAAGCCATTCTTCTGTCTGCCACTAATGTGCACTCCCTACCCACCATTCTTGCCATAGAAGTCTAGACACCTAGCTTAGCCAACTTTTCATTGTTATGGTGCCCCCATTGGTCCCTCAAACTCAAATGAAGGTATCCAAGTAGCTGAGCTTGCTGCCACTCTCAGTCCACTCTGGGGAAGTCTTCAAAGTTAAAGTAAAACAGCAGGGTGATTGCATAACTGTTGGGCACAGGGTTTTCATAGCACACCATCAATTGCTGCAAATGACTCACTGCCACCTGTCTGCCCATTCAATGCCCCCCCCCCTCCACTAGCCAGACTGCAGGCTCTCCAGACCAGTAGCTGTTGCACCAGAGAGAAAGCCCTACTTTTCTGCAGTCAAAAGCCAAAATGTAGAAGACCATTCCACACATAGTAGGGTGTCACGAGACGACTTGAACTCACAGGCAGAGTATACAGAAAAAGGTGGTCCCCTTAAAGTTCTCTAGACCCAAACTGCTTAGGTCTTAAACATCAAAAACTGCATTCTGGATTCTATCTGGAAGTCAGGGTTGCTTTTTTTTTTTTTAAAAAAAAGCATGCTAAAAGGCATTTTTGCTCTGTTGAGAGGCCATGCCTGTTTTTCTTCTATTGAATTCAGTTTTGTTAGGAGTGTGCAAAGGAGAAAAACTACCCTACAGAGTATCATTTTCCCCATCAGTACTGAGAAAGCCTGTGTTACTTTGTGTTAGTGAATAAAGTTCTTTATGGCAATGATATTCCTTCCTCTCTCCATAGTGGCTTGCGCCCAGCAGCCTATTATACTGCTGAGAGGGAGAGACATGTGAAGAGGAGAGATAACCTTTGAACCTGCCTATCTCAAGCAGTGTTAGCAACAACTCTCTCAAGATATTTGGCTATATTCCACAAACCTTTCCCACTCAGTTCTTTTACACTCTGTCTCCAATTGTAATCCTTTAACAATTGTTTGGCTAACCATATGCTTGTATTAAGCGAAGAGCTACATGGAACAACCATTATAAGGGCTATCACTATGCACACTGTTTGACCTCTAGTAAGAACAAACACTTTCAACAGATAACAACCATTTTAAGTCAGGAAGGGGTGAAACCAGCAATAGTGGAAGAAATCCTAGAGCTATAATTGCACACCCACATTTAAGTGACAGACTTCCTTGGAATTTTAGCCCTCTTCTGGTGTTGTGTATCCAAGTTAAGTAGACCTGAGGCAGGCACTTAAATGGGAACCAGTCACCATTATGTGTTGGAGGGCAGACATCTGAAGAATGGAAGCTCCTCTATTTGTGGAAGCTCCCCGTGTGTTTTACAACTCTGGTTTTCCAAGTTTCTAGAAAACACAGTGGATCTGTTGATTTTGATTTCTCTCAGTTTTTCCTTTTCCCAGTCTTAGGTTTAGCTCTCCACAGTTCCATCTCATTCTGCAACTACTTATTAATTTTAAAATCCTCATGAAACTTTATCAGCATTTTAGTGTGAAACTCTCCTTATGTACACAACAGCATTTCCCCTAATATTATGTATGCTATTTTCCACAAATATACGCATTTTTTAAATGCACATTTTACCCCAATATATGCATTTTTGTGCACATTGCTTGGCTGGAGAACTAGGCTCCAAAATTTGAAGAAGTGTGGATTTCAAATGACAGCTTTGCTTTGGTTCATGCCTTGTTTTGGAAAATGCAAATCAGGGTGGTTCACCTTTAAATGTGCTCCACTTTAATTAGCTATAGAACACCTGGAGAGAGAACACAGATTCTGTGCAATCCATTTCTCTCTCCAGATAATGCATTGCCTATGAGTTCAACGACAGCAGTTACACCTTCCACTCTCCTTAAAACCAAAACTCTACAAGTTAAATGATGGCAAGTGACGTTTGTGTGCGCTTCTTGAAATTCTATTTTAATTTCTCATTACTGTTGCTGAGGTTGCTTATACAGGGGTACTTTGCAGTGTACACATTTCAAGAAGTGCCATGTAAACAATATCAGCAAACGAAAGGCTTTGACATTTCCCCCCCTCTTGATCATAAGAGAATAAACAACTCTTAAAGGTTAAATTATTCAGCTGCTACATGTATCGGTAAGAATGGTTTTTTTCCTTCACATCCAATTACTTTGTTGCTGCTTGTGTCTTTTAATCCTACCCCAAATCTCCTGCCTACTGCTTCAAGGGGAAGAAAAAGCTGAGACTTGTGGCAACTCATTTGCATCCACTGATAGCTATGCAGTTGAAGAGAGAGGCCTTGCACAAAACTCCACAGAAGCTGCTCAACTGTACAACAAATCGTTGTAGGACAGGGTCTGAAAGCATTTCAAAATGTCTTGTGCACAAAGAAATTTTCCATTTGAACAAGTGTCAGCGTTCCACTTTCGAGGGTCAGACAAAATATGAATAATGTCGATGTGGGAACATTAAGGGAGGAGAGCACCTGTGACTCAAAAGGTATGTACACAGCTTTCTCGACTGACAGAGTATAGCAAGCAAATATTTGGATTCTTCCACAAGGCTGGAACTGGGCAAAACGTGAAGTCTAATTTCTTTTTTCTTTCTTTTTTAAAAAATGTGCTTATAGCCTATTTTATTCTTCAGGAGAAAGTTTGCAAAGAACTTTTCTTCCTCTAATTCACTTTGACTAATAATGAACAACTCAGTCCATCTCCAAGCCATGCCACTATCTGGATACCCATAAATCAATTTTGTCCATTTTCATATTAATCTGCATTAAAAAAAATCTGCATGAAAATTTGCATGTAAACACACATTTTAAACTTAATTTTCTCTCAGAACATAAGCTTACTACTCCCATTCCAGATGGGTCCCAGAGATTGTAAGTTATTATTATCATTATTAATTTTTATGTACACATTTACAAATATGTATGATCTTGTATAATAATAAGGAAATAAAGACAACATCCATCTTCCATAGAGCTGACAATCTAGTTTTTGGCAGCAGGGACTGAACAGAGGGGTGGGAGGGGCTAACACTGAAGGAGTGTGTGCAAATACAGTTCCTTTTCGATTCAACTAAGCCAAGTGATGAATGGGAAAATGGGGTTTTGTGGGGGTCCACAAAATACCCCCTTTCCACAAACACTTTGTTTATCTGAGCTCACAAGGCTCCAAAAACAGCATGGTGGCTCTACATAGGTTGGGGTGGCAATCTGTGGCCCTACAGATGTTGCTGGACTTCAGTTTCTATCAATCCCAGACAGCCTGGCCAATGGTCAGGGATGATGGGAGTTGTAGCCCAACAAGATTTTAGAAGATCACAGGTTGCCTTCCCCTGACCTAAGTGTTCTGGGAAGGAGTGGTAAGCATATTGAACAGCAAATGAGAACAAGTAAAGCTGTTGAGCAAAAGCAACTAGTTACCTATGACAGGAAGAATTCAACATATAGAATCATAGACTTGTAGAGTAACCCCACCACTTGGCCTTCCATCATACATGTCATCTCTTTCATCAGTACCACACCGACGTGCATTTATTCGTGCAAGGTTCAATGTCTTTCCATCAAACCTGCTGAACCACAGATTTTCCAATGGTTTGGTGTCTCCACTATGCGTGTGTGACGGGGAAACTGTTGAATCTCTTTCACATATAATGTTCAACTGTCCCCTACATAGCATAGCCAGGGCTAAATTCCTGGGTCCTGCTTTACTGCGCTTGGTTGGCAGGCCTGTTGAGTCACACGCCGCACTGCTTTTGCAGGATACAGATCCTTCTGTAACTCTGCAGGTGGCGAGATTTCTGAATGCGGTTATCTCACACTCAAAAACCACCAAAAAACAACAACATCAAAACTAATTGGACTGTTATGTTGAGAGTGCATGTCGGAGTTCGTCTTTAGTTTTCCTCTTCTGTGATCCATCCCTTGGAGCTCTCCTGGCCCCAAGCCGTCACTTGGCTCTGCTCAATGACCCACCCTTGCATCGTGGTGTTCACCTTCTGTTGTCGGATATATCTGTTTTTATGTCCCTGTGTTTTTATGTTTGTACATATTTTATGGGCTAATAGCCGTAAATAAATAAATAAAAGAACCAGACTTGTAGAGTTGGAAGGGACCATGAGGATCATCTAGTCCAACCCCCTGCAATGCAGGAATCTTTCACCCAATGGGGAGCTCAAACCAACAACCCTGAGGTTAAGTCTCATTCTCTGCTGACTGAGCTATCCCACCTGTGGTGAATCCATGATGACCCATTCACATATGGCAGCTGCTCTCAACAGGGAAGATAAAAATGGATTTCTGAACCAGCCCTGAGATCAAGTAATTGTTTCCACAAGTAAGAGTACTTCATACACATTTTGTATATTCATAATAAAGTAAATAACCTTTTTCTGCTCTCTCTTTCTCTCTCTCCTAGCTCTGGTACTACTGAGGGAAAATGTACTGTAGACAGGAGAGAGAATTAATCAACTATGGCATGAAGACTCCAAGTGTCAACATGAGAGGAGAAATGGAGCGTGATGAGATTTCTATGAGAGCAGGGTCACATGCTGATGCCCATTCATTGTGAAATGAGTCCTCTGCGTGGAGAGCGATTGTATGTTGCAATGTCATGTCTCCGATACGTGGTGTGACAAATTCTGCTTGCCCAAAAGAACATATTCTGTGAGATGGCTATTCAAAGTGACCAAAGCTGCCAGTTCATGCATGTCTCTGGAAAGGCTGAGGAAAGACCTCTCCCAAATTATCTTCTTTTTCTCCCTCTCATTTTAATGTGAGTCAGTTTCCCAATGAAACCCATTTGCCATCACTTGTTCTGGACCGCCCCAGGGACAGCTACAGCTTTTCTTTTTGCCCTGTGTGTGTGCGGGCATCACCGTGTCACTCTTCAGGGAGCCTGCAGGAGGAAGGGCCAGGAGCTGCACCATGAATGCCACCTGGAAAGCCTTTGCAGAGGCCTTATGGCATGGCAGTGGCTCATAGGCGTCCACTTCACATACTGTGACCCAACAGTTACATCTCTTGCATCCCACTTGCATTGTGCGCTGTACATTAAGACCACATCACCATAAAGCTGCTGATTATCACTTCTTCGGAAAGCAACAGGAGGTACCCTTGAGGAATTACAGGAGCTGCTTTCTAAATTTCTGTAAAGTTACTGTAACTCTTAACTCATGAAAACAGATGCTACCTGAAATATTTAAAGCTTTGGTCTTGTTTATTAATTTTAAATCTCAGTGTAAGCAGAGATGAAAACTCTCCCCTTTCCACAGAAAGGGAGGGGAATTTTCAAGTGTAAATCAATCCTAGTATTTTGGTCCCCTGATAAAAAATATTTTCAGTGTGATCTGAGACTTTGCATGTTCATTCAGAATGATGCCCCGCTGAAGTCAAGAGGGTATCTTCCCAAATAAATCTCTGCATAGAGTTGACTTACATCATTTATATTTGTTGCAATTTTTGGAGGGACCCATAAACCATTGGGGTAGTAAGTCTTTGAAGTCAGGGTACATAAAAAAGAGCTGTATATAAGGAAGGAACCACGGTATCTTACAATCACATCTTAATGTATAGACGGACAGCACCATGTCCTATAAGAGACATTGCCACATTTAGCCAAACCATCTCTCTTTTTCATAAACCTTGTTTTAAAGCATTTGCTCCATTTATAGTAACTCTGAGGACTAGGAGCATGCTGCTTTTGTTTTAATATGAAAGAACCATATTTTGTGCCAGGAGTCTTGCCAGGGTTAATACTAATCAAAGGATACATGCATAATCCTGCAAAGTTAAGAATGACACCAGCCTTTCCCCAGTATCTAAGTGTATGTCTTTCCCTAACAGTCAGCAGATAGGATTTGGACTATCACTCTGCAAGCAGTATTTTTGTGCAGCCTGGTGGGAATCTTTTTTAATTTGCATGCATTTAAATAAATTAGCATTTAGGGATGAGAAATGTTTATTGTTTCACCCAGTCGCTATCATCATGCGCAACCTGGGTGTCATTACACTGAAACTATAGTCTGCGGTTACCTTTTTTGCTTTTTTTTGAACGAAACCCCCAGGATAATTTCCCAGGAGCACCTGGGGTTTTGTACATGCAGAGAGACATCAGAGCTATGGCAGATGTAAAGAGAAATCACTGTTAAATGTCATTGAGGATTTGACAGAGAGAGGGGGTAGGATGTAGGATATATTTAAAATGAGAAAAACCAGCAGGGATGAAAGGAGACCATCGAACCATTCCCCTATCAAATAGCCCCAGCGTCCCCCGTTTATTCGGATGTGTTGAAAAAATATGTCTATCCACCTGTCAGCATCCCTCTAATGTACCCTCAGGCGATCTCAGCTGAAAGTAATGGAAAGATTCCCTCGTGTTTGCACATGGGGCAACATGAATTGAATGTGCAACAGCTGGAAGGATCAAAGAGGCAGGACAGCATCCTCGCCTTTACAAAGCCATCATTTCATTTTGCTCTTGACCCAGGCACATTGCTGAGATAAATCTGACTGTGCATATATATATATAAAATGATGGTTAGGTGACAGCTAAGGAGCACACTGTAATGACAACATAAAATGCAAATCATGAATAGCATTACTTAAACCAGCACCAGCCCGTTGAGGAGCTTTCAAGTTCTTGAGGGTTTGCATTCTTAACTAATCTGGAAATGCATCAAACTAAAAACATGCTGTCATAGAAGACAGGTGCAGATGAAGCAGAGGTTATGACAAAGACAACGGGTCAGTATAACTTTTCATGGTACATTGTTGGCACAAAAGGTCCCAAAAAGCCTTTATCCTCTGCACATTCAATGTTAGCATTGCTTTCATGCCAATAGTGCATTACATATTTGTGGAACTGCTTGGTTTATTACATTAGCCAACTGGTAGTTCATTCATGAAACCCAGATATCTGCTTCCCGTTACATGACATTATTGGGCTATCTGGAGGCAGACAGACAGGTTGTGTATCCACAACAATGACCGGAAGAGAAATGACTGGTGAGAGGAGAACAGAGAGAAGAAATGCCGTGGTGCATCTGCACCAACGAAACCAGACGACTTCATCTGCCCTAGATGCAACAAAACACTTCTCTCCCATATTGGTCTCTACAGCCACAGCAGGCACTGTAACTCTCCAATTGCTTTACTTTATCCTCAATGGTCATCTCTTCCATTGTCTCTTGAGGCAGATGGATGCCAACAAGACATATTTACACACTCCATTTTTGTACCACCTCTTCCATATAAAATGTATTCAGTAATTTACAGTGGGCCATAAACCTGCAAAGCAATGCTCGACAGCACAGCTGACAGCAGCTAAAGATTTTAAAGAATCACAGCAAACATGATGGTGGAGGGAGGGGAATGTCCCCTAGTGCAGAAAGGACATGGAGCTGGGTATCATCAGCATACTGAAAGACACTGTGGTCAAAACCCCCTCATTATCTCCCTCAATGGCTTCATACCTATGTTAACTAGCAGCTGTTGCCCTGCAGCACCCCACAGCATGCCGGCCTGGGGGCCAAAGAACAAGCCCCCAGTTCTATTCTCTAAGACCAGTCCCGTAGGTAGGGAAATACCCTGTCAGTGTCTCCAACTCCCAACCCACTATAATAAAAACAGCAATGCTAATAATAATTTCTAGAAGTATTTTTGGTGTATGGGTTAGAGTGCTAGACTGGGTCGAGGGAGACCTCAAGTTAAAATCTCCTCTCAGTCATGAAGCTCATGGAGTAACCTTGGGAAGCCCATGAAACTTTCAGCCTAACATGCCTCACCTGGCTGTTGTGAGCATGAGGGATGGAGAATAATGTATGCCAGTGGTGCCAAACTTGGCCTAGCTAACAGAACCAGTGGTCAGAGATGATGAGAATTGTAGTCCCAAAACATCTGGAGGGCCGAGTTTGGCCACCACTGATGTATGCAGTCTTGCACTCCCAGGAAAATATATCCCTTGGTGTGATATAAATGTAATTAATAAATACCATATTCCGGATGCAGAATTATAGTCCACAAGTGGCTCTGACGCAAGAAACTGGCAATGTTTCTGTCTAATTCATTACCCTTGCCCATCATGGTGATTGAATGCTTCTGCCTAATAGAACAATTTGTCTGTTTCATAACTGAGGGAAATACATTGCTGATTTCATAATTAGGTGAGAGCATTTAGGTATTGCCTAATTTGTAAATCAGGCAGAGGCATTGTGCATTTCGTGACTAAAGCAATACTCTGGTGTGTGGTTTTTCTTCTTCTTCTTCATTAATGAAAAATTACGTAAGTGTGGCAGTGGGACTTCCAAAGTAAACAAGCATATGATTTTATGCCAATGGAACTATACCCAATTCACAATCAATTACTTATGTGTGGAGTGTGACAATACTATATATTTGAAATACCGATAACGAACCTATTGGGTTGCCTCAATCCTTTTAACTTTCTTCCAGCCTCATCTGATTTTAAAAGGTTTACTAGCTGTCAGCATTAGTTGGAATCTTAATTTAAAAATAGGATTAAACTAGCCTTGTCCTTAAGCACACTGGATAGGACAAGCGGGTTAGATTGACTACCTCCATGCACTGAAGGCAATTTGCAAGAGTCTCTCAAAAAGCATCTCTTCCACCATCAACCCAATCATGATGCATGGAAAATTGCTTCTAAAAATGGGACTACTTTATTTCAGTAAACGTTGACAAGGGGATCAGCTGTTGAAGAGAGGCAGGGAGTAAAATGCTACAAGACATGGTCAAACTGTTGGCTGTGTGATGGGTATCTCTTTGAGTTAAGTCTGGATTGAATTTGGAAGGGGGCATGTTGGGAGAAGAGTGCAATAATACCTGAAGAGAAAAACAAAAATGCTCACCAACCTTCTACTTTCCCCTTGCACAACATGTATGCCTGTCCACAGCTGATGTTCTCTCAAGCTGATAGTCTTGGAGTGATGAGGACAAGGGGATACATACACACTGGCAAGAATCAAAACTGCGGCAGTGCACCCTTACACTGAAAGTTTTGCATTGCAGACTAATCACATCCACACTGGTGTGCGTGTTTCACGAAGCAGTGCAAAATTTAGGAAACTGCCGAAAAGGGGTTGAGTCACTTGCAAAACATTTGCACAAAATCCACATTTTGCCAGTGTGCAGCTTTGAATCCTAGACCTGGAAAGTGGGCATTTTCTTTTCCACTGATAGAATTTTCATTTTATTTTCTACCCAGAACAAAATAATTGGTTTTGTTCATTTAAGTTGCTCTTGACCATGCGGTAGTTTAATTATGGGATAGGACCTAGCAGGTAGGTTTTGAGGGGGGTGGGGATTTCCCTTTATATATCAGCTTAATGCTATGTGTATATATAGTTTTAATTTGCTGAGCCAATGAGGTATGCTCTGCTTGTCACAGTTCAAACAGATTTCCAGGTTTCGCAATGTAAACATATTGTTCCTCCACATAAGAGGAGACTGCTTTAATTCAAGCTTAGGCAGCTGTATCAAGATTCCAATGCAGGTAACCGTAGCTACTCATTAGAGATGTGCAAGCAATTTATTATGGCCTAGTTCTAATTTGCGCATTTTTTCCTCTTGAATGAAACCTCCCCCAGTGGAGCACCAGTCATCTATCCCACATAAATGCAGTTCTGAGGAGCCTTTGCTTTATGTTTGCAAACTTGCACACAGTCTAGGAAAGGAGGGGGGTGCTCTCCCTCTTTTTTTCCTGTCACCTCCACTAGGAATTAGATGCAGTTTCTGTGACCAAGCCTGTGTCAAGCTGGTGGGTATTAATCCTTCAAAAAACAAAAACAAAATAAAAATGAAGATGGTGTGTATGCAGGAAGGAGCAAAGAGAGGGCGAGGAAACATGTAATCAAGACTGAAGTTATTGAGTTTACCTGCGAGGAAGGAAAAGGCAGCTACAGATCCTCATCTTAAAGAACTATTCCTTGGAAATTGTGACATTTTGGCTCACACTTAATGAAAGCTCAGGACAGGAACTTTAATGATTTGAAGTACCGTATCTAGAGGAAGACACAGAAGTAATGAAGCCGGCGAGTTGTCTCCTTTGAGATAGCAAACGATCTGCGTGTAAAACCAAGCTTCCATGACAGGCGAGGAGGGAGCACTTTTCACAGAGGGGATCACAAAAGTGTTCAGTATTCTCTCTTCCCCTTTCCCCACATCAAATAAGGACACTTCTGTACTTGGAAGACTTCTGTCTTGGATCACTGTCTATGCCCCGCCTTCCCCACTATTAGCACACTGCCAAAGGCTCTTTTCTGCCCAATGTTCATTTACTGTGGAAACAGCCTGTCTTGTACTGACTTCTGAGGCTGTGTGTGTGTGTGTGTGTGTGTGAACAAACTGACCACGTTTGCTTTTGCTTTGCAAAAATGCAAAGATGTTCAACAGAACTTATACTGTCACAATGGATCTGCTTGCAATGATGTAAAAGAATTGCAGCTAAAACTATTCAACAACACTTTCTGCATGGACTTAGAGAGGTGGCGTCTGGGCAATAGAAGGGAAGGTGACAGGCACTTTGTACTTTTATGCACGTACAGTACAGTGGTACCTCGGGTTAAGTACTTAATTCATTCCGGAGGTCTGTTCTTAACCTGAAACTGTTCTTAACCTGAGATAACACTTTAGCTAATGGGGCCTCCCGCTGCCACTGCACCGCTGCTGTGCAATTTATGTTCTCATCCTGAAGCAAAGTTCTTAACCTAAGGTACTATTTCTGGGTTAGTGGAATCTGTAACCTGAAGCGTCTGTAACCTGAAGCGTCTGTAACCTGAGGTACCACTGTAGTTGTGTCCACATACAATTCAGGCATCTGCAGACATTTGGAGAGGGTGGTTAGAACTACAGTGGTACCTCTGGTTACGTACTTAATTCGTTCCAGAGGTCCGTTCTTAACCTGAAACTGTTCTTAACCTGAAGCACCACTTTAGCTAATGGGGCCTCCTGCTGCTGATGTGCCGCTGGAGCACGATTTCTGTTCTCATCCTGAAGCAAAGTTCTTAACCCGAGGTACTATTTCTGGGTTAGCGGAGTCTGTAACCTGAAGCGTCTGTAACCTGAAGTGTATGTAACCTGAGGTACCACTGTACTAAGCATGGCAACTGAAGTAGCTGCATACTAATAAAAGGCATCTGCAACTCCACAAAAGACAAAATTGGGGGGGAGGGAATTACCATAGGCAAGTACCAGAAAATGAAGACCATTTGGAAAACGGACAGTTAGAACATGTTCCTGCTCAAATTCCTTGCAGATAAATTCTTAAGAACATAAGAAGAGCTGGCTGCTGGATCAGGCCAATGGCCCATTTAGTCCAGCATCCTGATTTCACAGTTGCTGACCAGATACCTGTGGGAAACCCACAAGCAGGATTCAAGTGTAGTTCCCACCAACTGGTGTTCAGAAGCCTCAATCTGTGGAGGCTGAGCACAGCCATCAATGGCAAGTTAGCAGACCACAAATGGTGATAATAAGTTTATCATTCATGGCATATTAAGATCCAGAAAGAATAAAGTTTTGCATTTATTAACAGCAACAGCCTCTGGCTCTTGCCTGTCCAACCTAAGGAAACAGCAAATCCCACGGTGAAAATCTCACCGAAAAGGAAGGAGATTGTGGAGAAGCAGGTTGTTGGATAAGTGTGTATCCTTTTAAGCTCCTCATGAAACAAATTATTGTACTGGATCAGAGCAACATACATGTAGTCAAGCCAGGTGCTATAGTGTGGCAAATTAGGAAAACTGACTTAGGCAGTTGATACGGTAGAATGATGAATCAGTGCCCAGGACTCCATGATCATGTTCCTCATTACAGTATTTCCTGATTCTCATTATTGCTGTCCAGCCACCTGACAAGGTTGCCTTCCACCTCCTGCTTCGCTCTGAAGGTGGTCAAGTGGGATGTTCTTCAAAGCACAGCATCCTGGGAGAAGCAGCCAGTACCACAGTTTGCCACAGCAGCTAGAAATGCTGTTTAAAGTTTTTGGTTTTTAAGGTGATGGACTATATGGGATGGCAGAAATGACTGGCAGAATCCGAGACCAGGGAGAAGAGTCGGTGGAAGAGGATTGGAAGAAATTTAAAGACTATCTACAGAAATACTGTAAAATTAATGAATGTTAGAATGATGTTGGATAGAAATTAAGTGGTTTCCAGCTGTAATGCTTTAAGAATATGCAAAAAGGGTACAAATAGGTAAAAACATAATTAAAATGATGTTGGATTGGAAATAAGTGGTATTAGCAACAAAGTTAATAAGAATATGCAAAAATGAATTGATAATGGATGAAAATACTGAGTTATAAAATGTTAAGTTATAGAGATAAGATAAACGAAAGAGGATAAGGATTTGCTGATTTGATTATTTAAATGGGAATACAAGAAGGGGAGGTGTGAGGAGGTCAAAGAAACAAGCAAATGAGTTTTAAGTTATGAAAAAGAATTGTTTTTAATTTTTCTTATTTTTTCTGTGTGTTTATTCTTACTTTTTTGTTTCTTTTATTATGTGTTTTTGTATATTTGTTTTTGTAAAATCTTAATAAATATTTCTCAAAAAAATAAATAAAGTTTTTGGTTTTTAAAAATTGAAAGTATTTTTGATGTTCAAACAGTATTTGTAGCCACTGATAATCAGTGGCAGAACAAGCATTCTTACCCTGAATGTCTCACTCTGAGGAAGGAAAACCCCGCCAACTTGGCCCTTCTTCGGAGGGAGGCGGGGAAACAGTAAAACATGAACAAAAAGGTAAGCAGTGCCAGAAGGAAAGGAAGGGGTCGGGAGCAGAGGAGTGAGTAAGAGGAATTGTAGAACTGTAGAGTTGGAAGGGAACCCGAGGGTCATCTAGTCCAACCCCTCTGTAATGCAGGAATCTTAACACGCAGTCCCCCATCCAATCTGAAACCATACCAGGCCTTGCTTAGCAAATGTGCCAGCATGTATTGCTGTACCACTAGGAGGACAGGAGGAGTGAAGGTGCCGCAATATTTTGCAGCAGGCTTAGATCCAGCATTTTGTTTCCAAAAGTGGAAAGCCATTTTCTTCTAAAACTCACAAATAGCCCTGTTGTCAGAGGTCCACTGCCCTTGAACATGGGAGGTTGCACAGTGGCATAAAAAGATGGGCAAACCTAGAAAGCATTTGCTAACGGCCAAGTCATGTGACAAATTCTTGCATAAGTCTTGGATAATGCATAATGTTCAACATATAATATTACTTGAAAAGAAGACAACATGAAAGCCTCTTTTAGCCTTCCACTGCCAGTTCTTAAGAAGGAGCAAAAACAAAGCCAAAAAAACACCCCTGAATCACCACACAGAACTAATGTTTTTACACACAGAAACCACAAAAGGTAGCAATGCTTCACCTCTGCTGGGAAAGTACAATAAAAATAAATCAGAATGAGTGAAAATGTTGTGGTTAATATATATGACTGGAAAGCAAACGAAAATAAAAGAGTAAGATATAGGCCTTTGATCTCCGTTATAAGTTTCAGTATCAAATTGTCTGAAGTTGTGCAAATACTAATTCCACAACGTTTAATAGACTGTCCAAAGGAAAAAGGAAAAGTGCATGGGTGAGATCCAGCGCAGTGTGGACTGTCATCCACTCGTACAAACCTGCAAACTTCCTCCTTCCAGAGAAGTGTAGCCCCATCCAGAGCAGGCCACATTCCCCAGCTTCCGGACATGAAAACTCCGAGCACGAAACAATCCTGTCTTTTCAGGAATCAGCTTCAGTTCACATACAGCCCATCATGCTTCCAAGCACTAGTCGAACACCTAACCATCTCTCCTGATTCAGATGGAACAGGCAGAGGAAGCCGGGTGCCACCTCCATATTGATGACACTTGATGTTACACTTCCTGCACTACAGCTCTCATCATCTGTGACCATTGGCCACGCTGGCTGGAGCTGATGGGTATTGTGGTCCAAAACAATGACAGTTTCAACAATGAGAGTTGGAGCTCTTTTAATCAGTACTGTATGTTTATTCTCCATAGTCTCAGTGTTGGGGGGGAACATATGGTATAAAAACAGTGGTTTTGAAAATACACTAAAAACCACTACAGTATTTTCATACCCAAAGTCCCTGACCAAGTTGGCTCTGCTCACACTGTGCTCCCCTTTTGCCCCTCTCTTACCAGGCACATGTCCACACATAGCTCTGTGTCTCCTTTTACTCCAGAACTTTCCTCGTGAAAACCTGCTCTTTAGCGTTCAATCGGAGTAGATGTCAATTCAGGTTTTCTGCGAATTGCCATTTGCTCCAACTGAGGGTTTTCAAGGGGGAAATTCCAGGGTAAAAGAAAGGGCACTCAGTGCGGTCCTTTATTTGCTAAGAGATGAGGAAAAGTGAGTGTGGATGTCTGATCAGCTTGCAGGTGGAGGCTTTTTCTCTACTGAATGGAGTACAGCTTGGTATCATTACAACTCTGCACTGTAAAGTTCTCTTCCTGCTGCCCTCCATAGTTTCAACCAACACTGTTTGCCTAGAGTAGTTTTTATTTTCTGGTATCTGTCCCTATTTTATCTTTCGTTGGTGCCATATTTATATTTTTCCCATGTAAGTTGCTAGGGCTATCCTTTTTCAGGCACAAGTTTCTGACCCCTCCCCACCCCACCAAAAGTTTTCTATAAGTTAAATCTCTATGGAATGCAATGCATATTGGGTCTAGTGGCCATTCCTATGAATCCAGATGTGTACATGGTCAAGAAAGCACGGGCGGGGTATAAATAATGAAATCACCATCATCATGATGCTGAGAACCTCAAAGAGACCCTCTCCAGCTACTGTGTCAAACTGTTTCAAATGGCAGAGTTGGTGAACATGCTACAGTTCCATATGAGAGATCTATAAGATAATAAATAAAGCCTACAGAGTTAAATGCAACTGGTTTCGTGGTAAATGGGGTAAACTCTTACCCGGATAGGTGTTTGTGCCATCACCACAGCTTGTGGTAGCAAAGCCTGCAGTTTAGGAAGACAGTGACCAAATACAAAGAAGGACAGTGTTACTGTACCTTTAATACTTGGATGAAATCCTCCTTCACCCCCTTGTGAAAAAGGCAAGTCTTTAGCTTCTCAAGACAGGCAATATTGCAAGCGTAGAGCAACAGAATGAAATGGGACTGCCAATGACGAGGTTATTTTAGGCCCATGAGTGAATGGTCTCCCTCTCCCTGCAATGACCCTCATCTCACCTGTGCCAAATGTTCAAATCCCAGCTGTAGATTTAAACCCAATCTACTTGCCTGTTTCCATTCCACTACCAGAGAAGTCATTCTTCACTAAGCTGCTTGAGCCGGAAAAAGACTGAGGGCTAAGATAGACTAATAAATAGTGACTATAAGAATCTGCACTTGCATAAGCAGTTCTGTCTTTCTCTCTGTCCAGTGTTAGGCTGTTATAAAATAACAGATATTTCAACACACTGAGCACAACTGAAAAGCCATACCTTCATATGATTAACACTGAATTTGAAGAATTACTAAATCGCAGTGTGTTTATACTGTTTCTATTTTATTCAGTCAGAAAATAAGAGTGACATTTCCATTTGCAAGCTGCGTAAGCAGAAGGAAAGTAAGATAGGACCTTGTGCAGTGGTACCTCAGGTTACAGACGCTTTAGGTTACAGACTTCGCTAACCCAGAAATAGTACCTCGGATTAAGAACTTTGCTTCAGGATGAGAACAGAAATCGTGCTCCAGCGGTGCGGCGGCAGCGAGAGGCCCCATTTAGTACCTTGGGTTAAGAACAGTTTCAGGTTAAGAACGGACCTCCAGAACGAATTAAGTTCCTAACCCGAGGTACCACTGTACTGTTAATAGTCATGTGGCTCTTTTTTCACTCTTTCATGACAAGCCACGCTTTGCAAAATTCGTGGGCAGAGCAATCCAAACTATAGGAAGCCAGAGTAATTCATACTGGGATAAATTATGCAAATGTAATTTGTTCCTATTTCAAACTATGCTGAGGAGTGGGGCTACTGCAGACTGAGCTGGCCTAAGCCTGGCAAAGGGAAAACAAACTTTCAAAAAAGAGGTTGACTTACTAGCTCACAACAGCAGCAGATTGGAGGAGGAACACAGCAGTCCCAACCTCTTCTCACACTCACACATTTGTCCTAAGGCAGCCATGCTTTGGCTTTGCATTATATGCAAACCAGGTCACAGAGAGTGTTAACAGCATTGAATGAATGAATGAATGAATGAATGAATGAATGAATGAATGCGGTGTTGTTTCAAGCACAGTTCTGCCTAAAGGTACTGAAGCTCTGGATCCCATGTGACCAGGAGCTAAGTAAGTCTGATTTATGACAACGTCTGAGAGCCCAGGATGCTGATGCATTGTTAAACCAGGTCTGCAGCCTGGTGAGTGCCAGCCTGGGCGGGGGCCAGAGGAGGATGGAAGTGCAATAAATGATTAAATGCAAGGGGGTGAGGTAATCTCTGCTGAGTAATTCAGGACGACACCATCTGTGCCACCAGTGTGGTCGCCAGTGAAAACTGCTTGTGTTTGGCACCATCACGGTTTGGGGCATGTGAAAAAAAATTCCACCAGGCACCACTGTCCCACCTTCCTTCTAAACCAGAAAGTGGGCATGTCTCTTTTGTAATGTTTTACAAAGCCTCTGAGAAAGGAATAACTTTTTACAAAGCAGGAGTGTTCCTATTGCTGTGAAGCTTTCTGAATACTAGAAGATGCAGGAGAGGACAATGAGCCCCTGGTACAATGATCGCTATTTAACCAAAGGTAGTTTGATGTCAACCCTCTTCTGTTGCCTAGCTTAAAAATCTAGCCTGTTCTGTTCTGTACCAAGTTCCAGACATTTACAGGTGGGGTATTTCTTATATATTTAATTGCTATGATGCCTAATCAACAGTGGCTAGTGAGCCCACTAGGCAAAACTGCTGCTGGCTGTTGAGGGGCGATAAGGGAGAGGGTCTTCCTTACCTTTTGGCATCACAAGGCAATGGTGGAGACAGGATTGACCATCGCCAGCACAGTCGCTCAGTGGACCATCAGCCGCAGGAGGTCAGCTGCCTACCCCCATGTCTCAGCAACTGTTCCCTCAGCACCCTGCAAGCACATGGTTGTATCCAGTAGCGCCTCTCAGCACCATTGCTTCCACCTGGGCCCCAAAGGTAAGGCCAGAGAGCTCCCTTTCCCACTCTACAGACATGCAGAGGCCATTGGCTATTTCTCTTCACCAGCCACCACAGTGTGCAGTTAAGAACATCTTTTTTGTGATCACCATGTGCTTCTGTTCCTTTTAAAAGCAGTCCTCAGCTCTCATATGTAAGCTCTCAGACTGAGAGCTGCTTTAACTGCTGCAATAAGAACCTTTAGGCTTCCAAACTCAGCCTTCCCAGGCTGCTGGAAATGAATGGGGGAATGAACTGATTTGATGGGATAGCTCAGTTGGTAGAGCATGAGACTTTGGCTGGATCTACACACAGGAAAAAATCTATATATATAAGTCATAAATTAAATAGCCCCCCCCCCTTTTGTTATAACAATGTAAAAAAATCACATAGACAAAGTTTTGTGTTCTACATCGCCATCTGGTGTTCCATATTTATAATGTGGGTATAGGCTTATAACACGGCTAATGTAGCTGAGTCCTCTTATTAATCTCAAGGTTGTGGGTTCAAGCCCCACACTGAGCAAAATATTCCTGCACTGCTGGGGGTTGGACTAGATAACCTTCATGGTATGTTTCAACTCTATGGTTCTATACTAAAATAATGCAAATGAGGCTTCTTTGCAGGCCAGGAGATAAAAGTGATGGGGGAAGCTTTATCTGTTTCATTTCAGCATGCCATACCTCTGTTGATGGACAAGATAAAGGGCCAGTAAAAAAGCAAAACAAAACCCAAAACCCACCTCTAGAAACCTGGACTCTAGAAACTGGGCTCTGTGGCCCAATCACAGGTTTGAAATGTGGGAGAGTTTTCTCACTTGGGATTTGGTTTCTCTTGCTATTTTTTTTTTGGGGGGGGCAACAGGAAACAGGGGCACTTGGGATGCAAATAGGCCTGCTGGCCAATGTGAGCTCCACATTCACATTCCCAAGTGACCAAAGCATGGAGCTCATTTAAGTTCCTTGTGTGAAATTGATCCTAATAGAGTGGTTTGGCACCTCAGCCCCCCATGCCCTCAAATTTCTATTTTCAGCACAAAATGAACAAAAACCTTATTATTCAACAAAGGCACAACAATCACACGTTCCTTGACGGATGCAGCACAATACTTCCCTTGCAACCCTGGCCTTGCTTCTTTACACGCACGCATTCTCTCATCAATTCTCTTCACGATGCTTCATTGCAGACCGTTATGGCTCCTACAGATCACAGTAATGCTAGACGGGACTATAAAAGTTCTTTTCCAGCCTGTTCTTTGCGCACAGAAAAAGTGTCATTCATTAAGCATCAGAAGAGAAAACATCCCTTGGTGAAAAGAGGAGCTGGCACTCGCGATTCATCTGTAATAACCCAGAGAGTAGCACTAAATGGAGTCGGAGGCTTTAGGGTACTCAGCCAATTGACGGCATTTGCTGTTGCCCAAAGGAGGCCTCTAGTAGTCAAGCACTGGAAGAGGGGAAATACAAAGAGAGAGAGAAAGGCTTTCATACATCCCCCCCCAAAAGAACACGATATAACTGCATGCACCGACTCAGCTTTGTCTCTCTTCTCCTCATGCCCAGTGTTCCCTGCCTAGCATTAAACTCAGAAAGCAGATTCATCTTGTCCCAACTGTTGAAACGCGCTGAGGCCTCCTTTCAGCCACCTCTCCTTCAAAATTGCAAAGTGCTTTAACTCCTCTAAATTAGAAAACAGTAGAGTGGAAAATTGCAAGAGACTGCTTCCCATAGACTCTGTTTACAGAGGTAGCCTGTAACAAGACAGCTACGAGTAGCCTTGCCTGTGGCAAGAGCGGAGGGACACAGCCCGGCTTAGCCGGCTGCATATCCGCAGGAGCAAGACAAGACTCAAACTTCCACACACAGACGCACCCCCTGCCTCCCTTCCAAAGTCATTACATTTTGCTCTTGTAATCAGCAGTGAAAACAGTGGCCTTGTTTCTTTATTTTCTTTCCTAGAAGAAAGCGACAAATAGAGGAAAATACCCTGGAAGTAATCATATAAGGAGATCCTAGAGGAAACTATCCAAGGAACAATACAGTAGGTAGTTAGTAAGAGAACCCCACCCTCATAATCAGATAGTGGTTTTATTGCATCAACTGCATTAAACTTCTCTCTCAGCTGATGTCCTTTTCATCCTAATGCACTAAATTAAATATCTGCTTCTTGTAGAATTTGATTAATCTAGTATAGATTAAAATCAAATCATGTACAAAATCAATTTCACTTAAAGTACAATAATCTGAGCCCACTGAGGTCCCATTCTAATAATAACGATAAAGGCTTGCTTTGCCCACTGCACCTCTTTTATATGCTTTTTTTTTGTCTTTACTCTTTTACTGAATGTTTAATTTTCAGACCACATTATGAATTATGACCTTGTATATCTTATTCATATCTTATTACAGAAACTTGGCTAAGGAGCTGAAGGAGAGACAAACTTATTTAAGAATCCCTCTGGGGATTTTCAGGTCAAGTCGTTTTTTTAAAAAAATTCAGATTGGTATAAACCTCAAGGGATTTCTTGATTTAAGAAAGAACTACAAATATTTAAGCTGTCTTGGGGGGGATTATGCTGACATTGGATCATGGGATTACCTCGCGCATAAAAGTCAGAGGATTTGGACTGGTTTGTTCTCTCGTCAGGAAATAAATTGGGCAAAAAGGGGTCTTACAGAATGTTAATCACATATTCAATCATTCCTTACTGTAAGTACGCCAAAAGGTAGAAAACAACACAGGGGGAAGGGATTGAAGGGGGTGGTGGAAAAAAGTTGTAACAAACCTGAGTGGTGTTATGTGATTGGGTAGCCTTGGTTACAATGAATGAGGGGGTCAGGTATTGGGTAGTGATAGTTGGATTAGACTATTTCTGATCCATGCTAGTTTTGCGTGTCCTTGATTATGTTTTGCTTATTAAAAAATGCTGCATTGGAATTTTGAATTTAAATTCTATGCATTTCCCCATTTTGTTTACATTTTTACAACACACATTTTTCTGTAAATTTATATATTTTTCTGTGTATTTTTGAAAAACTGAAACTGTCTTGCAAAATTTGGTAAACGTGTAATCCAGTTGATAGTTGTTCTTGGATTGGCATGGAAGCCTGGGAACTAGCAAATTAAGTCAATTTGGTTTAAAATGTAGTCCAAGTGAATTTTTTATTCCTAAGTACTGGATAAAAGAAATGTCATGTTCCTTGATGGCCCTGAGCATTCATAATGTTTGACTGACTGACTGACTGATTGTATTTCTGTGCCTCTTCATTTGAATGAAACTCAAAGCGGCTTACAAACAAAAAATAACAACATAATAAAATAAAATAGACTAGAATATCACACATGCAGCATAAATCATGCAAAATAATTATCAAAATTTCAGTCTATAAAGCATTATTAACAGAACAGCAAGTAAAAATAAGCTGAATACCACAATTATAGCAAAGGTAATATTATATGATAAATAAATCAATATGGCATATATAATCTATCAAATAATATTAACAACATTAACAAAACAGCAACTACTGTACAAAAAATAAGCTAAGCACTATTAACATCCATGTGACATCCAGAATTTTGTGGGAACATCACAAAGACAGCTGTGGATGGGATGGCAGCTTGCATTTGGAGAGAATCATAGACACAGAGAGCGGTGAATAAGGTACAGAGGCTCTCTCTAGGAGCCTGGTACAAGATCAGTGAATTTGCTGCCTGCTGTAAAAATGCTGATTAGCAGTCAATATCTAAAATAAAATGATGCAAGATAAGCACATCCAAATGTACTACAGAAGATTGCCATATTTTTAAAGTATCCATATAATATGTAAAATCAGTATGTACTGTAAATATGGTCCCTTGCGGTGAGCCAAACTATGACTTACTGTGAATGGGCAAGCAGGCTAGTGAACACTGCTAACATTGCATCTCTCCTGCTGCTGTTTCCCAAGTAAACCATGCAAAGAAGACAAGCAATCCGACTCATTGTCTAAAATGAGCATGTATATATTGTCTAACTTAATCAGGTGATAAATTTTGATTGAAATGGCAAACAGTTTAAACAGTCTTAAATCAATAATCAGTGTGTGTGTGTGTGTGTGTGTGTGTATTTACACTGTGATAATTTGATAAAGCAGACATTGTTGTAAATAGAAAAGACCATTTTAACACTCACAAAAACAAGCACAAAATACTCATTCAATCCTATGGCTCTCAGGTCTAATACAATCTTCTTTAACCAGAATTACTAGATAATGGAATGTAGGTTCTTAAGAAGGCATATTGGATGAAGGGTTAATCCTCCAGATCATTCTTGGATACAGGTCTGGAAAAGTCAGCTCTCCTCTTTCTTCCCACATTACGGTGATAGAAATATAGCTCCTTTAAGAAAGAAGCTACACACAGAAAGCAAACAAGTACCATTATCAGAATGCTGAACAACACATTTTTCTCATTGCATGCATGCAGCTCTGTCTACCATATATATATATATATATATATATATATATATATATATATATATGTTGCTTTATTTAATTACTGGTGTGGGGGTAGAAGTATGGCTCACATTGGCTCCAATGGAAACTTTTTTCATAGCTCTGAGTTGGCATGTGATTGTTATTCAGATAAGAATAAGGAATAAACCTCTCTGTCAGTGAATGCTGCAGTCCCGGTGACAGACCTCTATATATACCTGCAAAAACAATCACCTACACACACTCCAGCAATCAAACAAAAATCAAAGACATAGCTGCCTCTTATGCCATTAAAGCAATATCCAATGTGCGTTCCGGTATTGATCTGAACATGCAAACACTCAACTCACAAGCCCCATCCCTGAGCCTTCCTGCCCGGCCAGGCCCCAACCTCCGTATGTTGCACATATAAGGTCTGCATGGAATTTCTGCTTGTGTTTCCTTGAATGAGACTGCAAGCCCCCCCTCCCCCCCAGATGATTGGGAGCCCTGATAAAGTGAGTACAAACTCAGCACCAACCTTCTTTGCATAACCCAGGGAAGGTACAGGACTGGGACTGTGGCAGGGGCTTCTGTGTGACCCCCTGTCCCCATTCAAACTTGCGTATGCACAGGTTCAGTTGAATGCCGACACAGACGTAACTTGGACCAGAACTTCCAGTTACCTGTACTGTGTAGTGCATATCTTAATAAGGGTTTCTTCTTTTATTTCTCCCGGTACGTTTCCGAGCACAATTCAAAGTGTTGGTGCTGACCTTTAAAGCCCTAAATGGCCTCAGTCCAGTATATTTGAAGGAGCGTCTCCACCCCCATCATTCTACCCGGACACTGAGGTCCAGCACCGAGGGCCTTCTGGCGGTTCCCTCACTACGAGAAGCCAAGTTACAGGGAACCAGGCAGAGGGCCTTCTCGGTAGTGGCACCCTCCCTGTGGAACGCCCTCCCACCAGATGTCAAAGAGAACAACAACTACCAGACTTTTAGAAGACATCTGAAGGCAGCCCTGTTTAGGGAAGCTTTTAATGTTTGATGCACTACAGTATTTTAATATTTTTTTGGAAGCCGCCCAGAGTGGCTGGGGCAGCCCAGCCAGATGGGCATGGTATAAATAATGTATTATTATTATTATTGTTGTTGTTGTTGTTGTTGTTGTTGTTGTTGTTGTTGTTGTTGTTGTTGTTGTTGTCATAAGGTGAAATACCACACTGTGGCAAATGAATATTACGTCATAATGTCTGGTGCTGTGACAGATGGGGACTGGTGAGTGGGATCCGTGGTCAGGGAATCTAAAGCTAACTCCTGCTTATAGAAATAGCCAATAAAGCAACAAGAGATTTTGTGGTATCAAAACCAAGTTTGATATATGTACTTCACTTGGCGGTCGTTTTCACCTTACAGCTGCAAATTGGCAGGATTCTTCCACTTCTCTGTCACCCATATAGTTGGCAATATGTATTTCATAAAGGCTTAAAAGGTCACACAGAAACTGTGCAGAGTAAAAGATGAAGCAGACCAGGCTGCTATGTTGATTCCATTTATGTGGCTGCACCTTAACACTTCTGCATGAGGAATGTACTCTTTAGTGCACTGAAATCTCAACCATGAAAACTCCCTGCAATAGCTTTGCTGCCCTGTGAGTTGGTCTGTTTACAGCTAGCTAAGGTTTGAAGGACATCGGGCAAAGAAGAAGAGCTACTCTGGAAACTGGAGTAGTTAAAATTTTACCTGGGCGTCGAAGGGCATTTTTTAATTCTTTTAGGAAGAAATTCTAGGTGCCCCTGATCCCAAGGGGCTTATGATATAAGTAAATAAAAAGTGACTGATATTAAGCAACCTCAATCACTATCTCATATAAAGGCAGCATGGCAGAAGTGAGGGGGCTGGGGGGATTATTGCTCAGTAATATTATTAATTACACTGCACTGGAAATAGAGCACTTTTCCAAATTATGCATTTGCTGCATCTGCATCCTGCCCTTCCGCCACGTAATTCAAAACAGCACATTTGCTACACAACAACCCTGTGAGCTCGTCTGGGGTGAGGTTGACTTCAGGCTCTGAATAACATGAGACCTGGGAAGCGTGAATGACCCATGCTTCCAGTTCTTCACACTGCTTTGTAATCTCTGAAGTGAAGCATTCACATTTCCACACATGTTGAGTTGTGCAAGATCTCAAAATGGGAACAGCTTACACATCTCACTGTAGTGGGGAAGAAACGAAAAAAGAGTTCCATGTGGTGCATTAGATAGAAGCCAAGAAGCAAGTCACTTGCATGGCATGGTGTATTGTCCCCAAAACCCCAGAAGAAAAAGGCCACCCTAGCTGAATGAGATTTACACCTGAATGCCTCATATCCAATTTCCCAGATGGGTGCCTTAGGCTGAAATTATTATGTCTGTAGTGAAAACCTGAACTTCCTCAGCTTGCCACTATGCTTGGCAAGCCTTTCTTGTCATCACAATTGTATGATGCATCAGCACAAGACATCCTGGGCATGTTGCCACTCAATTCATGTTTCAATCAGGGACAGAGGAGGATCTGAATTAGGAGGTGAAAAACTGGGTGTTTGAGCTATGCAATACCACCACATGGCCTGTGTGCCGCTGCCGCAATTCACAACTCATTTAGCATTTAGGAGAGGACAAGATGCTTTTTAGAACAGAGTGGCAGATTTCAGTATTCTTCCTGATCAGAAAATGGAATGACATTTCAGGATGATTCCCTAAGCCTAGGCCAGCTCTATGTGTGAACCATGAGTCAGTAGCATTCCACACACCAGAGCAATGCTGAGCTCAAGGATCGCATATAACTAAGTTCTACTCAGAGTAAATCCATTGAAATTAATGAACCTACATTAACTTCAATGAGACTACACTGAGTAGAGCTAGCATTGCATACAACCCCAAGAACTTTTTTTTAAGTACCAGAACACAGTTCACTGTCCTTCTACATAAAAGATCTATTCATGCTTACCCAAGTTTTCTTCATTCAAACAGTATATGTTGGGGTGGGGAGAAATCCTTCTGTAGCAACTATTGTTCAACAATTGGGAGGCAGACATCCTGGCCAATCCAGCAAAGATTGCCCACAGATCTGCAAGTATAGTCATACCTTGGGTTACAGAGGCTTCAGGTTGCGTTTTTTCAGGTTGTGGACCCGTCGAAACCCAGAAGTTCCAGAATGGATTACTTCTGGGTTTTGGCAGTCATGCATGTGCAGAAGCCCTAAATCGTGCTTTGTGCATGCGCAGAAGTGCTGAATCACAACCAGTGCATGCGCAGATGCGACACTGCGGGTTGCGAGCACCGCGGGTTGCGGACGTGCCTCCCACATGGATCATGTTCGCAACCCGAGCGTCCACCGTAGAATGAGATGTATCTTCTGCCCATCCTTGCCATACTAGATGATTCAATGAGCCCAACACAAACTGTCCATCACATTGAGAACCTGCAGAAATTGTTTTCCTCTTGAAAAAATGTCTGCACAATCTGTTCCTTTTCCTATGGATGAAGAAAGCTTTGTTTGCTTTGAATGTCTCAGTAATTTTATGAGCACATCTGCCTGAACAAATGCATTATGAACGCTAAGCACTCTCTGCATAACTTTTTGCTCTCACAAAAGAAGAAAGAAAAATGGCAATGGAATGTGTAGCATGTTTAACTAACACAGAGATGAAAGTTCATTGTTAATGCTGGTTGTAAATATTTGCTTCCACAAACAGAAAGGGGCAGCTTCTGCCACTGATTCTGCACCCTGGAATTCAAATAAACATGCTAATGAGCTTTCTTGTTGTTGTAACTACTGGAAATGCAGACATTTCTTCAACCACAATAAAATCATACACCTCAGAGACGAAAATCATTGGTTCTTCAAAAGGAAAAAAAACAACCCCAAGTATTCAAAAGAAAGAGATATTTTAGCTGGAACAGATTGGTATTCTGTATCCTTTTAATCTGCTAGTGAAGGATGCTTGGGCCTGGCTTTTGGCCAGAGGAGCAGCACACCAGCATATTATCCCAGAATTAAAAGCTGGCAAAATTCAAAGTAGGTGTTCTTGCTTGTGTATGAAGCCCCAAATGGCGGCCAGAGGTTACCTGAAGGACTGCCTTGTCCCTTATACAGCAGCCAAACCTTTCTGACCGTCTGGGGAAGCCCTCCCAACTGCCCCACAGTTAGCTTATATTTGTTTCACTTCCACACAAGTGAAGGAGAGTCTTCTGTTTCAGACATTTCTCAGGGAACCTTAGTGAAACGGCAGATAAATTCAGTTTGTTAGAGTGACACCTGATGAAGAACGATCATCCAGGTGAGCTGCATACAAAAGCATTGTGCTCAATATGGGCATCATTTGCCATCATTTGCCATCCAGTGATGCCATCAACAAGTCAATATTATGTAGGGCTGAGCTGAAATACCCTGCCTCAGTTTACCACATTTGTTGGTGGCAAAAGGGGGAGGAGGGCATTTCAACATTTTTTATGGAAGGCTAGGTGGTTTGTTGTGGGGAAAGGGGCAATTATGCAATTCATATAACACTAGCAGCAGCAAGGTCCCCCGCCCCCGCCTTGGCCACCCGCCTGCCCTTAGTTTTGATTTGCAGAAATGCAGCTGATGGCAGTGACTGTGTTTTTCTGCTGGTGAATTGCAGGTCTAGCGCGACAGGCAGTAGCAAAAGGCAGAAAGCCTCAACCCGCAGCAGAATGACATTTCAAATGGCAAGTTGAGCACTATGTGACTCTTCTATACAAAACAGGCCTCACATGTAGAACATCTGATTTCAGATAACAGATTTCTAACCTTGTTATTGGCCCTGATGTCCAGCATCGCCCCTAAACGGTGCTGTGTCAGACACTTCAGGGCATTATGAGAAATGTTCCCAGATTCAGATACCTGCTGCTGAGGTCCAGCAGCCCAGGGGCTGATTTGCAGACTGAAGAAGACATTAACTACTTCCCTGTTGTTGGAAAGGAGATGTGTGTTCTTAAGTACATAATATTTTTTTTTTAAAAAAATCTCTAAATAAATTCTGATCACCTACAGTAACAATCTGCAGTTAATTTTCCAAATGCTTTGTTAGAATGTTACAAGTTGAGTGTCTTTGATGTTGTCTTTTTATGATCATGCATGGTAAAAAGCTGTTCCTTTCACACTTCACACTTGCTTTGGAAGGCATATAATCCTGTTAGCTGGTAGCTAATTTGATTCTGATTGTTAGAATTGCATTTTCAAAGTCCTGCTAATCATTTTCTGACAATGTTTTCGTTTTGCATCTTGGCTGTTTACAAAGCAGAGCAAAAACAAAACAAACAAAGGTTGATCTTCAGAAAGATTGTTGTTCCTTGCTGTTTCTTCCTTTCCCCTTTAAACGAAACAGCTTCCAATTCTGTTCACAGTTCCTTGCAAAGAAAAATTACACAATATGCTGTGCACAAATGGCAAAACAGAGTGACAGTTTTAATGGCCAGGAAATTACTCTTCCATGTATGAACAAAAGGTGCTTCTGCATGTATATGGGATAAGGGGGAAGGGTACTTTTTGGAGAAGCTTTTCCTGACCTCCCAACCAATGAGAAAAGAACATTGTCCATGGTACTTTCAATATGAACAATTTTTGACTGTCTTGCAAAAAGAGAAAGAAGTTTACAGAAGTTTAGGAATACGAGCGCATGAGTGTTGAATATATTTAGATTTCCCCTCCCCTCAACCTGATTGCATACATACATCTAAACTGGTAAATATAATCTCTCTCTCTTTCTCTTATTAAAGATTTGTGGGACCTACTCCTGCATTTGCTATGGATAGTTTCACTTTCCCATGCAAGTGGCCACACATATTTTGACAATTCTTTGCACAAGTGGAAATCAGGTTCTTTCAACACAGATCCAACTTTTAGTATATCACATGCATGTTATTATCAGCAAAAGGCTAAGCTGTGCATTATGCTCCCCATTCAAATGTCCAAACATGGTGCTAAGAAATAAAGCAACTGAATCACTCTTGGGTATCATATGGAAACTGATTTGAACCATGTATCATCGTAGACATCCAGTCATTCTTTCTTTCCCTTTCCTTTGCTTTCCTCTCCCTGTCCCACCCTACAGATGATAATATTCTCAAAACCACTACCTCACTGGAATGCTTATCAACAACAATGAATATGCAGCTCTCACCGGGGAATGTGGTAGATCTGAAACACAACATTTCCCTTTCTCATATGGACACAAACACACATGACACAAATCTTGAAGCTGGTTTAAGTCACCACATTTTACAAACAACAATGTTTTGCGATGGCCAGGTGAGTGTTATAGTGTTATACTCACGTATATGCCAACCTAGCAGTTCAAAAGCACACCAGTGCAAGTAGATAAATAGGTACCACTGCGGCAGGAAGTTAAACAGTGTTTCTGTGCGCTCTGGCTTCCGTCATGGTGTCCTGTTGTGCTAGAAGTGGTTTAGTCATGCTGGCCACATGACCCAAAAAGCTGTCTGTGGACAGACTCCGGCTCAACTCAGCCTCAAAGTGGAGATGAGCGATGCACCCCACAGTCAGACTTTGACTGGACTTAACTGTCCAGGGGTCCTTTACCTTTTCTTACCTATAGTTGTTACACATTGTATAATTATAACACTTGTATTTTGTAAAAACTGTATGGTGAAAGGTGGGAAAAGCAAGCAAACAAATCCCACTGGATATTGTAGTGAAGATGTTAACACAAGTCTGCAATCCCTGTTTAAGGAAGTTTTTAATGTTTGATGTTTTTATTATTCTGTTGGGATAATAATAATAGAGCCAAATGCTCTATCACACCGCCAGCTCTTGCATACATTAGTTTTGCCCCTTCCTTCTGCAGAGTCTAGCAAAACACACCATATTCAGTCAGAATACAGAGCCTTTCCTGTCCCTTTTTTGTACTTCTATGCCATATACAGGTCCAATAAAATATATCTATACAACTAGTTTGTATCTTTTTCTCTGAAACCAATGCAACAACAAATGTCAACCTCAAACTATCTTTCACAGGTCATTAGTTTAATATTTAGTCAGTTCAGATTCCATAATGCTGGATCGGTGACAGAAGAAACAGAAGGTTTTGACTTTAAATATGATTTCAGTGTCATAAAAGGTAAAGGGACCCCTGACCATTAGGTCCAGTTGCGGACGACTCTGGGGTTGCGGTGCTCATCTCGCTTTACTGGCCAAGGGAGCCGGCGGTTGTCCACAGACAGCTTCCGGGTCATGTGGCCAGCATGACTAAGCTGCTTCTGGCGAACCAGAGCAGTGCACGGAAACGCGGTTTACCTTCCCGCTGGAGTGGTACCTATTTATCTACTTGCACTTTGAGTGTTTTCAACTGCTAGGTTGGAAG
This sequence comes from Podarcis filfolensis, assembly GCF_964270895.1. Classification (NCBI taxonomy): domain Eukaryota; kingdom Metazoa; phylum Chordata; class Lepidosauria; order Squamata; family Lacertidae; genus Podarcis; species Podarcis filfolensis. Next base: position 6,164,062 of record NC_139607.1, read on the forward strand.
TTTACGTCCTCCCAAATAGCAAAATCTCCAATTTAGTTAGCTGTTGCTGGCCAGGGCACTGTCAGATCAAGATCAAATTCCTTTGTTCCTTAGAGCAGGCTTCCTCAAACTTGGCCCTCCAGATGTTTTGAGACTACAATTCCCATCATCCCTGACTACTGGTCCTGCTAGCTAGGGATCATGGGAGTTGTAGGCCAAAAACATCTGGAGGGACGAGTTTGAGGAAGCTTGCCCATCGTTCTGCCCAGACACTGAGGTCCAACGCCGAGGGCCTTCTGGCGGTTCCCTCACTGTGAGAAGTGAGGTTACAGGGAACCAGGCAGAGGGCCTTCTCAGTAGTGGCACCTGCCCTGTGGAACACCCTCCCATCAGATGTCAAGGAAATAAACAACTATCTTACTTTTAAAAGACATCTGAAGGCAGCCCTGTTTAGGGAAGTTTTTAATGCTTGATGTTGCATTGTGTTTTTAATATTTGATTGGAAGCCGCCCAGAGTGGCTGGGGAAACCCAGCCAGAGGGGTGGGGTATTATTATTATTATTATTATTATTATTATTATTATTATTATTATTGCCACCAAAGGTCATGCAGCTTTGTAGCTGAACAGAGATTTGATCCCAAACTTCCAAATCCCAAGAATTGAAGGAGGCGAAGCTGCATAAGAAACCTCTCTGGGTGTCCGAGTGGTCATAACATAGCCACTTAAATCAATGGCAGCATATTGATTCTGATGGGGCATAGAGGCTGAAGCAGTCTCGTTTACCCAGGCTGCTTTGAATTCTGTAGGTCATCATATAAAACCATAAAAAGCCTTCACATAAAAATGACCATTTTGAAGAAACATCAAGGTGAGTCTCTTGCTCCAACCAAAGAATGCACTGCTTGAGTTGGCCAACTGATCATCGAGAACAATTCATGGTGTGTGGTGAGGAGCTTCTTCGTGCACAGATTGTCCTGGACTGAGCTTTGTATTGGAAGACAAAACCTCAGAACAATCCAGAATGCAGCCCTTCGGGAGCCAATTCAACGTTTTTCGATAGATCTGAAAAACTCAGTAGCTGAGGGTCCCACATATAAAGCCAGATTATAGTTTGCAAAACATTTTCCATGACAAGATTACACTGGGCACTGGAAGGACTGCCTTTCATCCATTATTCAATGAGTGAAGCCACACACACCTCAAAATAAAAGGCTACTGCCGTATGTCTATGTCAGTGGCAGGGTTAACAATTTCAAGAGCCTAATCACAACTGTTAGCAACTGATTAAAATAGGGGCTTTTGGGCAGCATGAATGATTCACTTTGAAGTGAAGTAGTTCTCTCAGTTAAATGGATGTGTGGTACTATCTGCACAGCAGCCGTTAGCAACAGGTAGAGGTTAACTACACTAATTGGTAGCTTTCCCCCAATTTCTATTTAGAAATAGCCTTATAAAGAGGTGATATTGAAAAGAGCATGGTGTACTGGAAGTACATTAGAACATGACTACTTTCTTTATACAGTATATAATATATTCCTCTGAGCTGTTGCTGTTACCATAGAACGTAAGTGTAAGAACATGCAAAATTCATTAATATTTTTTGCATCACATTTGGGCACTTGGTGCAAAATTGAGCATGTTATTTCACATGTTAATACAAAGCCTGACACTATTTCACACTGAAAACACAGAAATGCCAATTTGTTGCATTCCTGCTTACAGGAGAACCAATATATGTACTACTTTACAGTATATGCAAAAGGGCGGGTTCTTGGGCCAGGGACCTGAAGTGTCAAAACAGACACAGAGAGAGAGTGACATGGAGAAATGGAAGACACAAGAGTACAAAAAGATGGCTGTAAACAACTGTGCATATGCTTTGGATGAATGTTTTTGTTGGTGTGTGTTAAACAAGAGTTCTAACAATGGGGAATGGAGGGTGGATTTAAAGGAAGGTGAATATATATGAGTTTGTCCCAGATCTTCAGGCAGGGCTGATGCCAGAGGCAGGTGCTGTTGGGCATCTGCTAAGACCATGCTCTTGCAGGGGCCCAATGCTACTCTCTTCTAGTTCTGCTCCGCCTCTTTGCTGTCATTACCCTCTCTGAGCATGGAAGCAATGAGGGAGCCAATGGAGCAGCTTCCTCCACTTCACTTGAGCTATTCCTGGGGATGAGCATACAAAGAAGTCCCGGACTGAAGGGGCATCTGAATGGGCAGCAGTGCCTTGGAGAGGAGGAGGGTGTCCAGAGACAGCAGTGCCCAATGAGGGCACCTTGTTCAGGCTCCTCCCTCCGAAGCTGAAGCCAGCTCCATCTACAGGAAATCAGTAACCCTGGCTATAGACCTTTGAAGAATACTGAAGGATGGCGTGAGAAGGGATTCAGAAACATTTGTGTCCTTGTTGGGGGTTTCAGATATTAAGAAACTTTTGAAAAGAATGGGATATTTTCAGAAGAACCAGCTTTGGGTTGGATTCCAAAGGTGCTATGTACATTGCAGGCCCAGGAACAGTGAAGTTGCAATAATAACAGGGCAACCACGGGATTTAAACAGGTCAGCACTTTACTGATTACAGATGTCAGAAGGTTTTGGTGCAGGCACTGGGTATGCATCCTGAATCAAGCAACCCATCTTCAGGTTGATTATTTGGCTGGTTGATCCTTGGCCAAGCTTAAGGATTGCCCTATGACATAAATCAAATCAGGGCAAACTCCCCTCTGAGATCACTATTTGGGGGCTCCGTGGCCCATCAGCCTCCATCTGGGCATCCAGACAGAAGCACCTCCTCCTGGATCCCTTTAATGGCATACCCTGATTCCTTGGAGCGGAAGGAAGGGCTCCCAATGCCCCATCCACCTAGACTAAGGCGTAGACTGAAAGGCATCCCCTATCAGAATAGGCTTTGTTTATGTTCTCAGGATGTCAATTGCATGAACCATATCCTACTGCATTGTGGGCAGTATGAACAAACAAGGGATCAACTGATCAAACCCTTACTAGCAAATTTGCCGGGAAAATCTGAAGCCTCCCATATTAAATACCTTCTGGAGGATAGGTCAATGATATTACATTGACCGCGGCAAAGTTTCTTTTGGAGATCACAAGAAACTAAGACCATCATGCTCTAGGCATAACAAAATGGCTACCTTGGTATTGTATTGAACTTTATTACGGCCATTGGCCCATCACACTACCTTGGTCTCTTTCGCCTGTTGTTCGGTTGTCTTAACTATATCTTGCTTTGAAACTGTTTTGTGGGTCTATGGACCGCAATATATATATATATTGCTATCTTTAAAACAATGCTACAAAGCTCCAGAAGACTTTCTGACCACCCCTGCACAAAATCAAACCACTGGAGAATCAAAGCACCTGCTGTGGCTGCAGATGCTGGTAACTCATAACTGCTGCTTCCCAAGTTGATTTTGCTGTGTTAGCAACACAGGGGCGCAAGCCTAGGCAGTGCGTATGGAGGCCATGGGCAACCCAGACAACAGGAATCCTCTCTTGGCCTCGCTGATGTAGTCCAAAGGAAAGCAGAGCAATACGTTTGGCACCATCTTGGCTTTAAGAGTTGCTGGAAGGAGGCATACAAGATGCCATCCAACCACTGCAGTTTTGTGTGGGGTTTACTTTTTAACCTTTTCTTCTCCTGAAGATAGTCCACAAGGCAGCAACCACTACATGTTAAGGTAACCAGGGATTTTTTTTCTCAACCAGAACTTGCCAGAACTCAGTTCCAGCACCTCTCAGGTAGGTGCCATTCCCATTATAAGTGAGTTCCAACACCCTTTTTTCTAGAAAAATAGCACTGACTGTAACTCATCAGCCCCACCATAAGCTTTAGAGGTCAGTCAGAGATCTCTTCAGTTGCTTGTGGCATACAAAATGCAAAAATCAGAATGCAGTCCCAGTGGTTTGTTTCTGGAGCTCTAGGGACTGCCCCCACCCAACTCTGCATCATGTTTCCAACCCAGAAAGGGTGATAATGGGGCTCATCATATTTGGTACCCCAGGCAAATGTATACTTTAAGAGTAGATAACTTTACAATAATGTTTCCTTCAACTTATTCAGTTTATTTCGTTTCTGGGATTTTCAAAGAGACAACAGATTGTACAGATGCCAGTACGGGGAGGGGTAAAAAAGAATAAAGGAACATTTCAACATACATTCCCAGTGCAAACTGCTTTCACCTTATGATTTAAAAGCCAACATTTCATTTTCTTCTAGCCTTTAGTGGTGAAACCCTCTCTTATTGGAATCAATTTACTCTTTCCCCTCTCGCTCTCTTTTCTTCTTAGCAACAACTTCTTGGTGCCTCAGGAAAAGTTCAGTTTGGTACACTGATGCTTTCTCATGAAAAAAAGAAAACAAAAATATATATACTGAAGTTATTTCATTCTGCAAGATTGGGATTTGAAAGGGATTTCTCCCCCCTGAAGCAGAGCACCATTAGATTTTCTAACTGTGCTGGATTCTGTGTTCGATTCCTAGGATTTGACAAATCTTGCATTAATACATTGTGTGTTGTTTTGAGAAGAAGAAAAAATGGTGGTAAGACTGTGTATGTGGAATTGTTATTGAATTCTCTTGTGAATTTTTAGATTACATTAGAGGGACCCTTTCAGAGGTAAAGCACCTGTAGGAATTCTGAGGGAAGCTAATATAATTCCAATAGAATTAGTGAAAGATCTCAAGGCAATTAGGCACCTCTAAATTAATCCTGGCTAAAGAGTCAGACACAATATGTAGCGGAGCCTTCTTGGGTGAAAATTATCCTCAATAAACTATTTTCAAATACAAAGTCAGTTTGGAATAATCTTTCATGCTGCTTGCTATGGTTATAGAGACACAAATGTATGTGGTTAAAGCACCAAGTGCTTAGATTTGAAGGAAAGCGGTTTTGCAAACACACAGGAAAAAAACTAGATAAACAATCAATCTCCCCCAAACCCAGAAAAAAAGCAATTTTGTCTGCTCTCCCACTCTACACACAGCGATGGCTGAGAGTATCTTTCATATACTAAAATGAGGCTTCTTAGCTCTTTCTGTGGTTGCAGAGGTGTCCTAGAACATTTATAAACCTTATCACTGCCCAGAAGTTTGCTTTATTTGTTCTCACACTGTCAACACAGTAGCCCTAAGGACACAGAAAAATCCTTTAGCCTATGTGCAACCATTCTGAGATTGCAGGATTAATATTAAATCATTGCCAAGACTTCAAATCTTTAAAAGCTCCTGCAACAATTCTTCCCATGCATGCTGAGGGAGAGGCAGCCTGAGTCAGATGACTCTGAAACTGCCTGAAAGCTGGCATCAAAGTTGTCACTTCTCTTCCTGTCTCCGTGTGACTTTAGCATTGGCCTTCTCCATACCAAATTTACCTACCTGTAAGAAGTGTCTAACAATGTGAAGCTCACAGGGGAAATGGGTTCTTCATTCATTAGATGTTATCACAATAATGAAAACGATGGTCTCTACCTAAGTATGAATCATTGTATTTCATTTGCCAGAGAATGTGGACTGAATGCTGATCTCTGCCCAGAAGAGGGAAATTCAGAAATGTCCTGCTGACTGAGAGACTGGGGGTCTTCAATGTGCATTGCTTGATTCACACAGCTCAAGCCAAGAGAATTCTCCTGGCACCTGCTCTGGCCCTGCGCTGTGAACCTGACTCGGAAGCAGAATTTGCTGTTTGAAAGCAAAGGCATTTTGTAGGTACCATGTGTGGTCTCTATGGAGGAATGAATCAGTTGTCATGGGTACTTTCTGTTTACAATCCCATGGAGTAGAGCTGGCATCTGATACAAAAAGACAGCCTTGTCTGAAAGCAAAATGCTTGGGAGCAGCTATTGGCTGGAGAAATGACTGAGAAGCAAGTGGATAAACCATCTGAGAGGAAAGGAATGTAGGTATATTGGTATGCAGAAAGAAAAGTGGACAGGGAAGGGGACATGGGGAGATTCGGTTTTCATCATCTCCAAAAAAGAAAGAGGATAATTGGAGCACTATGCCAGCATTGGCTCTAGCAAACTTATAGTGTACAGGGTAGAGTGTTAGATTTGGCAGTGGGAAACCCAGGAACAGAGTCTAGAGGAGGACTCTATAAACTGCACCAACTCATTACCCTGGATGAAAAAGTTGAGACAACTCAGGGGAGGACAACACACATAATAGTCCTGAGAAAGAGGCTTATCATTAGGACTGCCCAAGCTGCAACCCAGAGATTCATTCTGTATCATTAGGACCACCAATTAAGCAGAAGGCAAAACAGCTGCAGCTTCTTCCACCTATCCTCCCCCCACCTCAGGCTTTGGTCTGCCCCTCCCTCATACACAGTAACAAGGAAAGCTCCATAGTTGCGATCCAGCTGGTTGGAGAGGAGAGGCAGCCAAAAGTAGGGTGGAAAGAGCAGGCAGCACAAAAATGGCTGCTACTGGCACATGTTAACCGCAGCACAAATAGCCTGGTTGCCACAAAGCAACCCTACTAGTCATCTTTTACAGTAATGACAAAAGGAGGGGGGTTATCATAGTAAGATTTAAATTGCAAAGATAGGAAAACAACAAAGAGAAAACAAAATGACAAGAGAAAACAAAAGGGAGGTTAAGTTGTGGAGGTTTACTGCTTTTTTAATTTTTAGGGAAGCACCTCTTACCCACCCACCCTCGTACACAACGAATACTCTTGTCCGCTTAATGATTCATTAAGGTTCGTCATTTCAGACTTGGGTTTGTATTCCTGGCTCAAGCTGGGACCTAACAGTCAACACATTTGTACAGCAAAACCACACAGCAGTAGCGTCCAGGACACTTCACTTTGCATTGCAATTTTAATTTTACGGTTAGGCAGACTGGATGGATTCCATTCAGCAGTTGCTAGGGAGACTGAGAAAGAACAAGAGTGAGGGGAGGGGGAGTGTACAATTGAAAGGCTTGATTCTGCCAAAAATACCCAATGCCTTCCAGGAGACATTAAAACCCAGAAGACCACAGATGTGAATGAAAGAGAAAGTTGGTCAACAGCAGGAGGAAAATGAAAACCCAACAAAAAGAACACTTCCCACACTATCATGTTCTTCATCTATTCCTGCTCACCCAGGCACAGACCACAAAGTCCACGTGATGCATCTGTCAAATTTATGTAGGGAGAGCTTGGAAACTAGCTGAAATTCTGCCTCACGAAACATCACCTTGTTCAACCTCCAGCACTAAATCAAGATGCTCCTCAGAATAATATTCACTATTAATCCCTTCTCTTTACAAGTGACCCCAGATTTTTGGAGTCACACAAATATAATTCAAGAGACAATAAGACAAAGGCATAATTCAAGGGAAAATATTGGGGAGGGGGGACTTTGTTGAATTGTGAGCTAAAGTCACTTTCAATACAGAAAATGAGAAAGAAGGCGAACAATAGTGAGTAAAAGCATGAACCAAGAGCGATACACCCCAAGCTAAGTTCTCAGCTTTTCTACAAACTCTCTGGGTGGCTTCAGAGTAAATCACTATCTTCCAGCATCTGCAATGAGGGTTAACAATACTGGCCAACCTTACTGGCTCTACTTAGGGACAAACAAAATATTACACACAACTAGTTGGCAGGTAAAGCATTAACTATCCCTCTAGCCAGTACTTTTTTTTTCTAAAAAAAATGTTTAGGGGTACTCTCATTTTGACTCAAGAAAATCACCATTTTATAGTTCAAATCAGGAAATATAAATACAGTAAATGGACAAAAGTACAAACATTCACAAAATGTTTAGGGGTATGTGTCCCCCTAGAAAAAAAAGCACTGTCTCTACCTGCTTCTCCACTTCACCTCTCTCAAAGCAGCTTCTCTTTCCAAATTTTGCTGTTATGTCTTTGTTGTGTGTGCAGTGTCATGAGTCCCCAAAGTTCTGTGGTAAATCTGCTCAATTGGCTTGTCCACACTTCCTCTTGGTCCACGGCTTTCCCTCATGGGAAGCCGCTCTTTAGCACTCAATAAAAGCAAAAGCAATTTGGGGTTTCCCTGAATTGCCATTTGTTCCTATCTGTTGCTAAAGAGTAGTTTTCCATTGGAAAGGAGTGAAGTAAGGGGGAAACCGCTTGCATCCATGGTTTCTAGGCAAGGACAATTGAATGTGTGGATGAGCTCTTACGTTGCACCACTTCAGCCTGCTTGTGGGCTACTGCACTACAGAATACTCCACCATGTAAAAATATGGTCTGCACATTTTTAAAAAAAAACAGATGCTACGAAGATAGATGCTAGTTTAGCCCTTCTCGCTGACACACTTCTTTAGTATGGATATAGCTCTTTTTCATCAGAGAGCTTTCAGCAATTATATCTCTCACCTAAAATAGCACAATCCAGAAATAGTTCTACATTAGATAAGTGGACCCACCAAGGGCCTGGCATACCACAAAACATGGCTGGTTACCTACATCCTGCTTGTCCGGACAAAACTGTGTGGCTCTGCTAGCATGGAAGCTGACCCATGGTGTTTTGCACAAGCTCCCCAACCAACTCTTATGGCGAAGTCAGGATTTGAAGGTAGAGCTCCACAGTGAACACCTAATACTATATCCGCTATCCCACAGTAGCTCCTCAGTATGTAAGATTTGACAAGACTCCACCACAAGGAACAAAATCACTAGGTAGCTCCAGACTCTACCGCCACTTTAGCATAGCTCATAAACTTTAATGGCTTGGCAAACAGCCCAAAGCAAGATGCTCCGAGACAAACCCCAATGCCTGCCAAAACTAGGCAAAGGGACTATTACCTTTTCAAAAGAAGAAAACAATGATCTGCTGGCATGACCATAATGATACTCTATATACAGGCAGGGCAGAGTGATATGGATTGCAGAAGAAGAAGAGTTTTGTCCTCCTTCTGTGAAACCATGTTTAATGAGCCAGTGGGGTGTAATGGTTAGGAACAGAAGCATAGAACTAGGGAGATTCAGGTTCAAAGCCCTACTCAGACATAAAGCCCTCTCAGTGACCTTGGATCAGGCCCTAGTATCTCTCAGCTTACTCTGCTTCGCAGGGTGGTTGTGAGGATGATAGGGGTAGAAATTCATGTACACTGCCCCGAAGTCCTTAGAGGAATGGTGAGATGAAAATGGAATAAATAAACAATCAAACCTTGTGTTCCTACTAACCTATAATCTGGGTAAGAACCAGCCTGTAAAGCACTGTAATTGCGAACACCTCCCAAGCCAGAATGGAGAATGCAAACTGTGAATCAATTTTCCATGCTAACGTCAATGAGACAGCGCAGGATTTAAAAAGGTGGGCCCTTTGCTATTACAGAAAGAAACCCACATGATTATCTGTGCTTTGCAGATTACAGCACAAGTACTCAGGGGTTGGAGTTGTTATACATAACTAGGGATTTTACACTAGGACATTTGCATTTAATTCTATGGAAACATCAGTGCTTAACCCATGATGAATACCGCTCAGTAGGGTTAATAAGGTCCCAAATCCTTAGTAAGAAACTGCCAGAAACCCATCTTCTTACTGTTGTTGTTTATAGATGGTGACACTGAAAGAATTTTTTTTTTTACCCAACACCAGCCATAAAACTGCTTTTTGAATGAAGTGCCCTAGAGCAGCCAAACATTCAGCAGTCAGCTGGATCATTTCATTTCCTCTTGACGAAAAATCTCTCCAAGCTCTGATATCAGAAAGCAAACAGTGAATATAAAATTTTGCAACATCACTCTGCAACAAAACCACCTTCATGATCCAAAAACTGAGCAATTATGAAAGCACCTTTTTTCTTTTCTTTTTAGTCATGAATACACCTCTGGTTTTTTGGTCCCATGTCTGGTCAGAAGTGTCAACCAATGGAACATTATGCAGATAGAGCAGCATGGCTTCCCAAGGGCTTTCTTTGAGTTCCACTTACACATGGATCTTTCTTGCATGGGGAGATTATACGATGGAACTGGAAACACGTGTGATCTTATTAGGAGAACATAAAACTTAAAATTATACTTGCCTCTAACCTGCAAGCTTCTAATACACATCTTGGTCTGTATGATGATGATGATGATGATGAAATAAAACAAGAAATAACATCTCTCATCATGCCTAGATCATGGATGCATCAATACACAGTTTAAGGACACAATTAAAACTAGCTCATTTCAGATTTATTAGTGTTTTTCAAAGGCAATCTAATTACTTGAGGAACATGCCAGCACCTAACAGTCTTCTATTCTAGGTAGCTGATAATAAAACACTCATCAGTTTAGCAGGATTCATAACTGAACTCCAGTTATGGAGGAATGGTTTTCACAGGAAAGGGAAGCAGCAGCACAATATACGATTGGTGCCACGGTGCCACCCTGTCCTGTCTGCTTCTGTCCTTCAATGTTATTGGGGGCCAGTAACATTGCTGCCTCATACTAGAAATTTCTCCTAAAACCTGCATGATTTGGGTCTATGCAACTTCAGCCCCTCCAAGTGTCCCTATTTTCCAGGGACAGTCCCGGATTTACAGAAGCCGTCCTGGTTTCTGATTTGATCCTGGAATGTCCTGCTTTTCCTTAGGACATCCATGTTTTCATAGGAGAAATGTTGGAGAGTGTGGAATTATGCAACCCTTGAGCCAAAGAGATAAAAAGCTACAGTATACAGTACAACCTTTAGAAGACACCTGAATGCATTCCTGTACAGGGAAGTTTTTTTAATGTTTAATATTTTATTTTGTTTTTATGTATGTTGGAAGCTGCCCAGAGTGGCTGGGGTAATAATAGTGAAATAGGACATACCTATTTTCATCGGACAAATGTTGGAGGGTATGCAACTTTCTTGCCTTTGGATACCACTAGCTAGCTTTCAGATGCTGCTACAGCACCATCTTGCTGGGTCAGGAGAGAAGCATCTATTCTCCCTCCCTCCCTCCCGGTTTCTGGCAGTTCTGCTCACTTTATCTGGTGGGCGGTGTTGTGGCTGGACCACAGGCTCTGCGGTGATCTGGTGAAGGGGCTGGGGCTTGGCTGACCTCCTGCCAGTGATTGGCCAAACCAGCAGGCCTTGGGTGGGCCTCTCCTGGGCAGCAGGCCCAGCTGGACCATCAGCGGTGGCTGGTCCTGGTCCGGGGGTGGGGTGGGGAGATAAACTGCGACCTGACCTGGCGGTAGCCCCTTCTGCCCTTCTTTCGCCAGAATAGAACTGTCAGATATTGTAGGCCCCATGATAGCTGAATGCAATATAAACTTTAATAGCTTGGCAAAAAAACCCACCCAATTAATAAATTAGGTAAACCCATCCTAAGTACAATACTACTAGGGTAAAGTCATGCCATTTATTTTAGCTATACAACAAAGAACACATATTTTAACACACAGTGCCTTTGACAACCAAGTTTGTTCTATTTAGGGTAAGAAATTTCATTGGATTACCCCTCTCACTACCCGCACCATGAATGGAAAAGCATAGTACTCTGTGTCTTATTCAGATGACAAGTATACCGATTAATAACTTATATATTATTAAAGTGCTCTTATTTCCTCTTCTGTAGCTAGTTATTTAGCTGGATGCATAATTAATGGGCTTTCTTTATCTTGTTTTCACAACGGCAGCAGCCACAAAGGCCCTGCATAACTGGCTTATGTACTGCCGACACTGTCTAGTGGGAACCATTTCTATATACATTATCAATGAGCAGAGAGATAGATCGCAAACGCTGTCATGGGCACAGTTGAGGGAAGACATTTTGTGCCTGCTATGCTGATGATAAATAGGAGATTTACACATGCATATAAAGTTGCTTGATACCACCGGATGACCTATCCCACGATGACTTGCAGCTGAATGTGTGAACTGCATTTGAGATGTGATGAGGTGGCATGCAAATCCTCTCTTGAAGTGTTTGATCGGTAAAGGGTCATTCACACATGCAAGTCACTGCTTGAATATTTATGTGCTCATTTGCGCTCAGGAGGAGAAAAAAGAGAATGGAGGATTTCAGTTACTATTAGTCATAAAGCCCGGTGGGTATCTCGGACCTGGTGTATACATGCATGCACAATATCTTATTACGGTGGTACCTCTGGATGCGAACGGGATCCATTCTGGAGCCCCGTTCGCAACCTGAGCAGAACGCAACCTGCGTCTGTGCATGCGCAGGTTGTGATTTGCCGCTTCTGCGCATGTGCGTGACGTCATTTTGAGCGTCTGTGCATGCGCAAGCGGCGAAACCCTGAAATAGCACGTTCCATTACTTCCAGGTCGCCGTGGAACGCAACCTGAAAAGATTTAACCTGAAGCATCTTTATCCCGAGGTATGACTGTACTCATAAGTTTATAGCCTATAGCTGAACGTATGAACCGGCTCCACCAAAAAACATTGTATTTAAGAGGTGAGATCTGTAAAGGTCTGAAATGGATGTTCCATTCACACTTACAACCCCAACCCTAACCCTTAGTGATACAGTCATCACTGTGCACATTTGAACCAACCTTCAGATTTGCCAGGCCTTTTATTTCTGCTAAACGGTTTAGATCACCAAAAGTAAAAGTTACAGCATTAGACAAATGAGCAGCTGAAATGGCAGTGGGAAAGGATGGAAGACTCTGAATGTATTCTGAACTTGGCACTAGCAAAAAGGAAGAGCCCCAAGATCAGTTGCTTGTTTTCATTTTAGAGAGCAGGAAATACTAAAAAAAGTTGGTATGCCGTCAACTTTTGTAAAGACGAGACAAAGCCTATACTTAGGGTTGTACTGAAACAGCTTCCAAATATCACAGCCCATTTGCGGGCTGAAAATTAGTAGGCCATTTCTCTAATTTTGGGGAAGGAAACATGCAGCAAAGATCCTACCTCACCTTATGTTGTGGTGGAAAGGAGCTTCCCTTTCTTTTTTTGCACAAGAAACAAGGGTACCACCATTTTCCTAACCCACAGAGTGACCTATGTGAGGCATTCTTCAATGGTATTGGGGGAGAAAAGTCCTCAGAAAATCACAGGGGCTGCCATCTTTTTATGGCAACTCCCATCCCGCCGCTTCGCTGGCTTAGAAAGGCGGTGGGTTCAGGTTATTTGGAGATTTTAAAAGTGGCAGCAGAGCCACTGAGAGCAGAGTTGCATTGCTGCTGCTACCACCAGCAACAACAGCAGCACAGACAGCAGTGAAGTAAAGTGGGGGGGGGGGAGGGAGGGACCAGAAGAAATTGCCTAGCACAGTTTGAAGTAAGCGACCTCTGGTAATGTTTGATGCATCTGCTGCATTACTGTGAATGCAATCTTCTTTCAGGGGCCTAGAATAAGGTTACCAGACGTCCCCGTTTCCTGGGGACAGTCCCCAGATTTACAAATCAGTCCCCTGACAAAATCCTTTCATTCTGACTCATTTCAATGAAGTGTCCCTGGATTCATTGAAAAAAATCTGGTAACTTCAGCCTAGAATCCCTGTCTGAAATCCCTAACCAGGACTGCCCAGACAATAATTTTCAACAAACCTCACCCCAAGCCTTCCTTCACCTGCAGTTGGCCTTCAGGCTAACACACACTGCTGTTCATACCGTGATTTCTTATAATGGAATAATGAGTCAACATTATTATGCTATGGATAGATCTTGGTATTATTTATTTATTTATTGCACTATATTGGGAATGAATGGCCTCTCGATGCCAGATGAGATTTGTCAAATGCTTATAACGTTTTTTTTAGTCTACAGCAGGGGTCAGCAACCTTTTTCAGCCATGGGCCAGTCCACTGTCCCTCAGACCATGTGGGGGGCTGGACTATATTTTGGAGGGGGAGAGAACGAATTCCTATGCCCCACAAATAACCCAGAGATGCATTTTAAATAAAAGCACACATTCTACTCATGTAAAAACACCAGGCAGGCCCCACAAATAACCCAGAGATGTATTTTAAATAAAAGGACACATTCTACTTATGTAAAAACACACTGATTCCCAGACTGTCTATGGGCCGGACTGAGAAGGTGATTGGGCCGGATCCGGCCCACAGGCCGTAGGTTGCCTACCCCTGGTCTACAGCATATATACTGTATATTGGGGAGGGTTAACTTTGTACCACTCAGCTTCCCCAAGAATCCAGTAAATTCCAGTTTTGTGTAATTCTCTGCCAGCAATCCCTAGCATGAGCCTCACCTCTCGGCATGCGACAATTTCCAGTGTTTCATAGGCCAGGAAAATAACTATTAAGTCTGTTTGTTATCTGTAATGCAGAAAAATATTTCCAAGCAACGTGCAATAATTTTCAGGATTCAGTTCAGCAGAGGTTTTCTTGCAAATGTTATGGAACCTTAAAGATTTGAACTTAATACATTTGTTTTGCATCATTTCATAAATTAACTGTGGGAACACTAGGGGCTACTCAGAAGTAAGTCCTTGTCATTTCAATAAGACTTATCTTGAAGTATTTATGGTGAGGATTGAAGCCGTAAACATACATACCTGGATGAAGAATAACCTCCAAAATTGGGAAAGAGGCACAAACGATTTAAAGTGTGTCTCTGTTTAAGGCTGAGGCCATGTATTCCAGATTTTACCCCAGGTTTATCTGATAAATGATTTTTAAAATCTGAGTAATGTCTGAGGTATATAAATAAATCTGTTTAGAATCCATTATATCAATGCTGTGTGCCAGAGAACCTTTCGAAGATTAATACCTGCTGACGGTTTAAACATTCTAATCTTCTTAAAGGAACAGATATTTAATACAATGGGACAAGCCGTGAGCACTTTATGGAAAGTGTGCTTAAAAGGGGCTGGTTTTGTATAAGCTTCTGTATTTTATACACTTCGATAACCTCTTACAAAAACATATTATTACTGCCCTTTGGGGGGGCGGGGGAGAATTATCAAGCAGATGTCATTATCTGGCCTTTCCTCCTTATTACTTTTCACCTTTTCTATAAAAAATACTCTTATAATTTGGGTAAGCCATATTTGACAGTGAAATTTACGACAACATATCTGGGTGCAGAAACACAGGCCCCAAAGCTGCAGTTTAACTTTCCTTCAAGTTTGAAAAGCCTATTTTAAAAATAAAAATCCCACCAACTATTCTTTTGAAGATAAAGACTTATTTAGCATACTTTAGGTTAGGACATCTACATCAAAGTATTTGCCTGTTGTTTTTTAAACAGCTCTTGGATGTTAAGTTAACCCCATGCCTTCATCATAAAGACATTTCCCACCCTTGTTAGGAAATGGGTGGCATTGCATGCCTCTACATATTTCCTCCATGGAATATATTGTAGAAGCACTGTGGAAACACAGGTTCACCACCTGCAGTTATGCGTCCCTCACCAATAACAGCAGAAGGTCAGCTGTCCATAAAACATTGGCCTGATCCATGTGCCATTTTTTCATCCTACTGTGGGAACTGGTACCCTGTGTGCCAGACCCTTTTAGCTCTGGATGGAGGAACCATATGGGCAAGTTGAAAAATGCACTTCTTCTCCATGTCAGGATCACCCTACCTGAGAGTAATGTGATATTTAAATCAAAGGGAACCTGCATCATTTACTTTGTGCTATTGGTTTCACATAATAGAGAAGTCCCTCTTGTGCTGCTGCTGCTGCTATGATATACACAAAAGCACAAGTTATTGAGGTCTATTATACAGTGGTACCTCGGGTTATATACGCTTCAGGTTACATATGCTTCAGGTTACACACTCCGCTAACCCAGAAATAGTGCTTCAGGTTAAGAACTTTGCTTCAGGATAAGAACAGAAATCGGGCTTCGGCGGCGCAGCGGCAGCAGGAGGCCCCATTAGCTAAAGTGGTGCTTCAGGTTAAGAACAGTTTCAGGTTAAGTACGGATCTCCGGAACGAATTAAGTACTTAACCCGAGGTACCACTGTATACCCATTCTATGTTTCTGAGTACAGGATTTCATGTTTACCGCTGGCAGAAGATGAGATTTATTCCCTTGCATTGGTGCTATGGTCCAGTCACTGCCATGTGCAGGAACTGCACCAGAATTATCAGCCCTTGTGTACCAGAACTATGTTCAGCTTGCACAACCCCACATCTCAGCGCAAGAAACAAGAAACATTTTTATACTGATTCACTCACCTAAGTGGATCCATATGCCCTCAACAAGATCAGGATTAATGCTGCGAGTTGCCAATTCATGTTGTGCAATGCAACATTTCAATGTAAATTTGGGGATTGGCACTCAGGCGAAACACCAGATGAATCGCCACAGTTGGAGGGAAAATGTGCTTATATAATTTTGTAGTGAGTGTCATACACATCCTTATATCAAGTGACCACTGTCTGACCACTTTTAGCAACTTCAGTGTACAAAGACAGTTTTCAGTTGATCAACACCCCCATTTATAAGGAGGGATAACATGGTTTGTGCCCTTCTGCAAGAATTGCTGGGGAGATTTCAACAGCAGCATTTCCCAGTGGTTTATCAAAGGGAGTCTGAGGATGCCAGACCAAAAAGGGGAGAGGGAAAAAAGAGAGAAAGATTTACGGCAATAAAAGCAAGAGGTGGCCAGCACATGAACAAGGGTTTTTGGCAGCAGAGACCTTGAGTAAAACATGGATTTTTGATTTGTTTAAAAAAAAAAGAAAAAGAAAGAAGCAGTTTGTCTTTGCAGGAGCCTGGATATGCAGACGGAAGGAGAGAGCAGTCAAAGATTACGCCAAGGTTATAGTCTCTGGAGACAAGCAGGATAGTGAAGTTGTAAATGGAGACAGAAGAAAAGGGCAGGAGAGAGGAACTGAGAGGGAAGATAAGGAGTGGTTTATGTTTACCATGAGTCTAAATGTCACAAACACCTTTTATTTTTATTTATTTTTTTGGTTTGGTGTTTTCCCTGCCACATTTTTAACAAGTGTTCTAAAAAAAACCCCCACAAACTACATTGAAAACAGCAGAAAGGTAAAACCTTCCCGGGGGAACACTGTCAGGATTGCTGGACATGTTTTTCTTTTGTTTTGTGTTTAGCTCTACCAGTGCTGACAAGTGTCCCTTTATTGTTCCTTTAAGGATGATAATGCTTTAAAGAAAAATCCAGTTGTGTTTAGCTGGAGCAGAGGATGAGTTTGAGAGTTCTTTACAGGGGGTTCATAAGACATTCAGACATTGAAAGAACATGGAGAAGTCCCTGCAAGGCCATACAGGCTAGCCTCCCCTCCTGGCAGCCAACATACTGTTGGTGAACTGATTGGAACTGTGTGCAACATCACATTTCTGTGAAACCCACCTGGCTGGAAGCCAGTCGTAGAAAGCCGGTCCATGGCGTTGTGAGCACAGGGCTTTCCTAAATGCTTTCAGGATTGAAGAACAATCTTTTGGCTACCTCCTCAAGCTTAAAACGCAAATTTGCTCCTACCCTACAGGGTCCTTCAAACTTTATTTTTTCACTGAGATACATTGCCCAATACCTGTCCTTTTTGAAATGATATTTGCCCTGGCATTCATTGGAAAGGCTGGAAAAGTTCAGCACAGCACTTCTTCCAGGTAGGCAGTAAAATCAACAGTCTTCTCTAGGCCCTGGTGGTCCTCCATGTATGGCCGTGGGGCTGTGCTCAGCTTGATGCATAACAGCTTGAGCAAGTCTGATCTGTATTTAAGCAAATATAAGTATGTGTGCATCTAAAAATGAAAGAATGCCCACTGCTCCAACTTTGCACACATGTAAACTATCCTAGGTCTGCGGGGAAGTAAGTAGCAAGATGTGGGGACAAAATCCATTTTTAGATAGGCTTTGGGCCAACATCTGGTCCCAGGAAATAGGCTTAAAAGTTGCACTATCTAGCAGGGCCAGACGCTTTCATCAGGAAGACAGGACAAATTTCCACTTTAAACCCCCCAACACACATACACCTTGCAATATTCTGTGCTCCTCTGCCCTCCCCACACTATGCCCCTGCACTTGCTACTTCTGGAAGCCCTTTATTCTACCCCTATTCTCAAGCATACATTTTGAATTGGTTGCAATCAGACACAGAATGTTGTCTTTATGAGACACGGAATGTTGCCTTTATGAGAAAGAATGAGGTAGTGAGAGAAAGAAATGCCAACTTTGTAATATTGTGGCCACTGCTGTGACATACAGACAGAGCTCCCCACCCCAGCCAGAACTCAGTTCCAGCATCTCTCAGGTGGGTGCCATTGCTATTACAAGAGAACAGGGGAGGAGTTCATGGTGAGTTCTGGCACCTCTTTTTCTAGAAAAATAAGACTGCATACAGAAGTCCATAAAACAATAGAAAGGACGACAGGCCTGCCATGGACCTGAGTATTTCCTTTCTGGCTCTGATTTTGAATCACTATTGACCTGCATTTGGCTCACTCCTGCCTGCTGATGTAATCTTAAATTTCCAGCCCATGACTTTCACTTCAGCATCTCCTGCCAAATGCTGCTCCATTACTGTTGCTGTGGAGTTTCCTGAGACATTCACAAGCATCAGCTCCACAAGCACCATTAGCCCATTTCACCAGCCTGCTGGGTAACATATACCCATACAACTAACTTGTTGTGCATAAACAATTGCAAAAGGAAACAAGGCAAGTATTGCTCTTACATGTTCAGAGAATCAGAGAGTTGGAAGGGACCACGGGGGTCACCTGGACCAACCCCCTGCAATGCAGGGATCTATTGCCCAACGTGAAGCTTGAACCCATAACCCTGATATTAAGGGTCTATGCTTTACCAACTGAGTTATCACAGGATTTATAATGCCTTCCTTTTATGTTGAACCTGGATTTTTCCAAGTAAAAAATTAACCACTCCAATGGCATGCCACCCTTAATACTATTCGGTTGACATCTATTTATATATTTGTTTCCCAAGTTGAAGCAATCCAGTGTCAAAATGTTGATTAGTGAGCAAGCTAGTAAGGGAAACTCAAATACAGTTTCCATTATCCTGAAAATAAACTGTTCCTACAATTTACGACAAGAATAAACATTTTAACACATTTTCCTTAAAGTCGCATTCTCGGTGGAGCTGCATACTGATATTAAATGCTGAGGGCAAACCCTGTGAAAATGAGATGTCACAATGTCCACCAATCAGGCACACGGTCATGCATGGGGTTGAGATGACCTGGCCCTCCAGGGAGAACCCAGAGTCTGTCCTTGAATTTTCAGCTCTCATGCCTTCTTACTTACAGAGATACACCAAGGGGTGGGGGTGGGGATCACAATCTGCAGGCACTATTCTACCCAATTGCCCAGTAAGAAGTAAACCTTCATCACCCTTATTTATTCACTGTATTTGTATCCCTCCTTTTCAGGTAAAACCTTTCCAAGGCATCTTAACAAAACTCAGTAAAATAAGTTTATCAAAGGAAAAAACACCATTGAAATAGGAACAATAGAACTCAAACAACATGAAACCATCAGGCAAACACATAATGGAAGAATACATTTTTTTAAAGGCTCTTACAAGTGATGGGGCATATGAATTTTCCATGTTTACTCACTGTGTTCAGCAGTTAAGTGCATGTACGTAGGATTGCGGCATCAACATCTGTGTGCATGCAAGACATAAAGAAAGTCTTGCTGCCCCACCTGAAGTGGAGCCAAAATAAGGGCAGTAATTTAACAATGACAAGTAGGAAAATAAATAAATGGGGAGCTGTTCTGAGTATATGGGCTTATCTAGTAAACCAATGTAATATATACCTTCATATACCTTCCACTGAAACATTGTAGACTACCTGTATGTATGTTTTTAGTATTTTGCACTGAGGAACCATTGTACCCTTAGCCCACTCATCCTCAAAAAATCGGGAAAGGACAGCCTAGAGGTTTCATAACTGCAAACATTTAAAATGAGATAGGTTTCCAATCCATTTTAAAATGAGGAATATTCCGGAAAGCACTCTCAAGGCAACAACATTTTTCGGCAGATTTTTGGAACTTCAATTTAAGTCTTCCTTTGGTAGTTCACATAAAATCTCTGACGGCTCATTCAGCAGGGAGAAATAATGCAACGCTGGCTTCTTTTCATATGCACTGCAAAACGGTCTGCACCACTCCCCTGGCTCCCGCTCTAAGTGGTCCTCTAATGTACAGGATCAGATTGGTTGGGCTGATGCTCTGTCTTCACACATTGAGAAAATTTAGAGAAACAATCTCTTAAGAATAGTTGGAGGCAGCAGGCATTTAACCATTTGATATCCCGACCATTCCCCTCATGATAAACTTCAATTCTACAGAAGCAAAAGTCTTCACCTGGGCATATAGCTCATCCCTTGGTGTCCCTGAACTTGCATACTCTGCAGCTGGTGACTAGCAGTTGAATGTGCAAAATGAAAAGCCTTGTGTTTGAGGTGTCATCTTGAGAGCTAAAACTTTTGCCTGTTGCATTTTACCTGTGATGACCCATTCACAAAGGCAAACCATTCCTTGGTTCTTCACTCATCGGTTGATAAATACATGCGTGTCAGCCAGTCTGTCATTTTTCAAGTTTATACTTTCGATCAGCATGAATGCACTTATTCCAGCTACATGTCTGTTTACACACATTCTACTTCATGTGTGTGCCAGCTGGGGAAAAGGTGAATACTATGCTAGGCATCATTAGGGAAAGGAATTGAAAATAAGTCTTCTAATAAAATTATGCCGTTATACAAATCTATGGTGCAAATACACTTGGAATCCTCTTTTAGTTGTGTTACCTTGCAAGGGATATGGTAGAGTTGCAAATGGCTCAGAATAGGGCAACCAACATGATCAAGGGGATGGAGTGACTCCCCATGAGGAAAGGTTGCAGCCTTTGGGGTGTTCAGTTTAGAGTAAAAACAAATAAGAAGAGACATGGTAGAGGTGTGTAAAATCCTGCATGGTGTCGTGAAAGTGGACAGGGAAAAGGTTTTATCCCTCTCTCATAACACATCCAGTAGAGCTGAATGTTGGAAGATTCGGGTGTCAAGCTATGGAATTTGCTCACAAAAAGTAGAGATGGTCATGATAGAGATGGGAAGGCCTGGGGGTAAAAAACAGAAAAATTTGGGGGGAGAATGGGGGGGACTGCTTTTTTCAATTTTTTCCTGGGTTTTTCCCAGGCCTTCCCATCTCTAGATGAATTTGGATGGACTATATATCATGGAGGATAGGCTATCAATGGGTGTTAGTCATGATGGCTATGCTCTACCTCCACAGCCATATGCAGTATGCCTCTGAATGCCACTTACTCGAAATCACAAGAGAGTGTTCTTCCCTTGGGTCCTTGCACTTTCATAGGCATCTGGTTGGCTGCTGTGAGATCAGGGTGCTGCACTAGATGGAGCACTGGCCTGATCCAGCAGGCTCTTCTAATGTTCTTATGTAGAATACAGTGGTACCTCAGGTTACATACGCTTCAGGTTACATATGCTTCAGGTTACAGACTCCGCTAACCCAGAAATAGTATCTCGGGTTAAGAACTTTGCTTCAGGATGAGAACAGAAATCGTGCTCCGGCGGCACGGCAGCAGCAGGAGGCCCCATTAGCTAAAGTGGTGCTTCAGGTTAAGAACAGTTTCAGGTTAAGTACAGACCTCCGGAACGAATTAAGTACTTAACCCGAGGTACCACTGTAATAGATGCCAGTAGAATAATAGATGCCATAGAATCATAAAATTGTAGAGTTGGAAAGGGACCCCAAGAATCATCTAGTCCAGCTCCCTGCAATGCAGGAGTCTTTTGCCAAATGTGGGACTCGAACCCACAGCCCTGAGATGAAGCGTTTCATGCTCTACCGAGCTATCCCAGCTATGTGGCACACCTCAAAGGCTCACAGCTTACATAGGTAAGTGACACAGGCCCAGACTCAGAGTCCCTGAGCAGTAGTAGCTGAGATGAGGACACTCTCTGGTCCATCCTAGTTAGATGCACTAGAATGAGTTTCCACATCTAACCCCTGAACTCCAAGGATCTACCTTTGCCTATGGACTTTAAGAAATTGATTCCAGACTCCCCTGAGGGCCAAGAACACCTTGTAGATTGTCCTGTAGATGAAATCTCTGCAGCCCCAAATCCAAAGGCACTGACCTTAGAGGGCAGAAGAAGTAAATATGTGCCAAAACGACATGGACCAAAAATAGAGCAAGCTGTACTATATATTAGGGTTGCCATACGTCCGGGATCTCCCTGACATACCCGGAATACTGCAGTTGGAAGCAGTGCCCAGGTGGAAATCGCCTAAATGTCCAATTTCAAGCGAATATCCTGACGCATGTGAACCATTTTCCCCTTAAAAATATCTCAATAGCGATTTTGCCAAACACATCTATAACATTAATTCTAGAAAATGAAAAAGCACATATCCTAGGTACCATCATAGCAGAAGCTGACACTTTTTCCTTTGACCCCTGCTGCTAGTTCTCATCAGACATCCATCATCTGTACTTATTTACCTCTATGCAAAAAAGGAATAGAATAGAATATTACACTGTACTGTACTGTGATAAGTTGGCATTTTGCATCTCATTTACATGGGACAGGGAACATTCCCAGTGGGAAATATTTGTGCTAGAAAATATGATCAAAATAAAATAAAAAACCTTGCTGACTTTAGGTGATATATATGCTTAGAAGTTAACCTAATCAAAATGAAGTACGCAATATGTAAATTACATAAGCAATTTCTTTTTGGTTTAGAGACAGCTATTAACATTCTCTGCAGTTCCTTGTTTTCTCTCTGCACCCCCTCCTTCTCTTTGCTTGCTTATTCTTCTTTTGCTGTCCTTTTAAGAGTTGCTAACATCAGCTGCTTCTTTGTGGATTTCTCTTTTTGCTTGGTTGCCTACAAATTGCTCTAAGCTTTCCATTCCCTCTAAACCTGTTTAGCTGGGCAACAGCTGCATGTCTCTGGAAAAATGTTTGGGTGCACTAGGACATCGCTAACAAGCAGAACAGTCAAAGGTTGTCTTATCTTTTGGGGTCGCATGTACAGTATTATGCTGTTGTATTCAAAAATAGTATTGGGGAAGAAAAGCCATCACTTGGAAAATGAGCATTCTCTTGAAAATAGCTTTAAAAGTTCAGCCCATGCTTTTTCATGCCCCAAGGTGCCAGTGAATGCCTAGCCATGCCCATTAGACTGAAAACAACAACAGCAACACTACATGCTGTTAATCTGGCCCTGCTAGGCTCAAGGAACCACTGAATTCAGCAAACAGCAGAGTGAGCATGAAGGCCTAAAATGGATGACAGCTACAGAAAAGTTCAGTGGTGAAAATTGAGCAGCTGTGCTGTTGATAAGGATGAGAAAAATATTGCACATGATGTAAAAGTCGTGAAGACATTGTCAGGCATAACATACATGCAAGTCCTGCTATCCAAACACTAATGTGCAAGCATTCGCAAAATGAGTCAACAATTTCTATTGATCCCTATGGGGAAATTTCAAATGCATTCCCTACCATGGAATTTTGACCCCACAATGATGGGGAAACCCTCTGGAAGGGCAAAGGGCAATGAAGGAAGGAAATAATGCTCTCTTAATTGTACAATCTCTCCCCCTTCCACTTATCATAGTTTCTGATGAAATAGCTGCCACAAACGAGCCAGGTCTGATCCCATCCCATCCCATTATAAAGATGGCTCCACTCACTATACTCGATCTTCAATTTTTTTCCTCCTCTTCCACTATGTTGTTATGGATGGATATTTTGCTTATGTTATTGTATATTGTATATTCATTTAGGACTACAGAATTAATACTCTGTTATTCACTGAACACTATCAATAAATTGTTTGATTTGTTTCTGTTACAACACTGAATCTGTTCTCCTTGTCCCTTTTTCCGCTTTTCCCAGCGTGATGTTATGTAAGCCTATTGATTTCAGTGGGTCTATGACTAACATTGGATTATCAACTTAGATGTTTGTTTGAATAAGCTAATGACAACTTTTTGAAATATTTTGCACTCCATTTTAAAATGAGGAACATACCGGAAAGCAGCTTGCTATAATTTACAGACATTATCATGATTGTTCAGCTTGAGCCTTTGAATTTGGGTAGTCTATGCATTTGAATAAATAAATCATAAACATAAATATTGCATTGGAGGGGGGAAAGCAAGCATCCGAAAATCAAGTGTGTAACCAGCATCTTTTCCCACCAATCTCAACTCTAATAAATCAGTAACTCCTGGTTTTCTCGTTAGCTTTCAGGGTGTACAAATTTTAGTTCTTAACAGAGCACGATGTACTTAGAAATGCACTTCATTTTTACTCGCTTCAAGTCTGAGAGCAGATTAGTCCTCTTCAGTAATGTTATAGTTTACCTTCACTATCAGAAGTGTTCACCAGGCCATGTTTTATTCAACATTGGTCCATAACTTGTTTAGGCACATGCTTGGCACTGATTTCATTGTCTGGGCTGTACATTCTGTTTCCTGCTTATTTGTAGGCTCCAGTTATTGTTATTGTTTCTGTCCATATTTATGCTCTTATACATTTGTTTTTAAAGTAATTTTATGTGCATAAAATGTTTAAAAATAATTTACAGGTTAAGGCTGTAAAGAAAAGAAGCAATCTCTAAAAGACAGGCTCTTTCAAGTTCTTTTTTAAAAAGGCCTAAGTAAATCAAGATGGTAGAGAGCATATAATGGCATTAAACAGCATGGTTTTATATTGTGTACAAACTTTGTAATGCAACATTTTTTCATTAATCCAAAGAATGGATGAGGAAGAAATTTGATTCAGTTTGCATATAAATGTGGGCATATGTAACTCACACTCTCTAAAACAATATAAGAACCAAAACACAGGCACCCTTCTCAACTCACACTTTTCCGGATTTTGCAATGTACCATAGTTTTCAAGGCAAGGAACATGTACAAGAATGCAGATACTGAGGTAGAATTTGCAAAAATGCATATATTAACAACATGCATTATATTAAGGGGAATTGCTTTGTAAATATGTGTATATTAAGCAAAACTGCAGACACGTGTATTCACACTAAAATGTTGATGAACTTTCCTGAGAACATCTCTAAAAATAAATAAATCATAAACTGATGTTGAAATGTGGATAACTGAAAAAATGGGAGACTGAAATGGACATAGTATCACTAATTGCAGTCCTACACTGGTACAACCTACCTGGAGCCCTGCTGTACTAGAGCAGCAAGTCAATGAGAACCCGCATGAACAGCAGTTTGGCAATTAGAAATAATAGAAGCCAAACTAAGATGGACTGGATGCCGTCACCTATGAGCTGGTTTTCTGTCACAAGACTGAATATGTAAGTTTGAATTACAGTCATACCTCAGGTTAAATTTGCTTCAAGTTGAGCGCATTCGAGTTGTGCTCCGCGGAAACCCAGAAGTAATGGAGCACATTACTTCCGGGTTTTGCTGCTTGCGCATGCGCAGACGCTCAAAATGACGTCATGCGCAGAAGCGATGAAAAGTGGCACGCGCGTGCACTGACGTGCCATCACTAGATACGTTTACCTCTAGATGCGAACGGGGTTCTGGAACGGATCCTGTTCATATCTAGAGGTACCACTGTAGTGCTGATCTACACAACAGCAAACACACAGTAAAAGTATTCCTAGACATAACTGGATGCTACTTTAAATTAAAATTCCACATGGTAAACTAGATTACCAGGGCAGGGGGCGGGGGATTCTATCCAGCTCTCTCCTCAATATGCTTATTTTGTATGTTTAGGGACTGTTTTGATTCAGGTTCTCCATTCTTAAGTCCATAGTAATCCAGGAGCCGTTTTGCCGCATGACCTGCTAATTGTGTTTCTAGCCTAAGACGAATTCACACATTCAATCCAATGACAGCAACCAGCTCATAAATGGCAGCCAATCCATCTTAGTTTGGCTCCCATTATTGCTAATTGCCAACAGTGGCATGGCTGAGAACTCTGAGATGATTATCACTGCTGTTATGCTGTAAATTCTTGTGAACAACTTCAGCTTTTAATACGGCCAAAATTATCACAGCAGCATCGTGTGTGAACCAAAATCCAAGACTTGCTGAATCAGGAAAGAAGCAGAATGTAATATATATGAAGCAGGCCGGGGGGGGAGGGGGGAGTTTATTGGCTTTTCAAATATAAATAGTTACAGTACTGCTATAAAAATATAATAAAAGGTATTCATCCTGCCATTTTCAAGAATAAGTTAATTATCCAGGAACAAACAACATGGTAAATGCAGCAAATTCTCAAAGTGCTACTCAACATATTTTAAGACAAGCTGCTCTCAACATATTTTAAGACAGGTTGCCATATTGAGTAGTAGTATTTATCTTTAGAGTTTCTTCTAAGCTGGGCATTTTTTTGTCAGCTAAATAAAATAAGAACAGATTTAACTTTTCAATTTTATGATATAATTATTTAAGCTGTTCCTGATGCTCTTGATGTGTAGATTCCCATCGATGGAAATACCTGCTTAAAAATATTTTGGGGAGATCAATTAATTCTTAATAATATTTGTTGTTGGATGAATCTCAATCATAAATCAATAATGAATTTCCATTGCTTGGTGGAATTTAGAGATTGTCACAGTGATATTGCAAAAAAAAAAAATGCTGACTAGATTTCTCATTCTAGGAAATACTGAAGTCGTCTAGATATGGTTGCATGATTTCTAAGATGCAGCTCTGAATTATAGCTGGTCTTGAAATAGGTTGTAAGATTTTAGTTTATAAGGCATCTGTTGTTTTTGCTACAACCAATTCATGGCTGATTTACATGCTTTCCTGGCTCAATATTTATTTTCATAGGATGAAAAATGTGCACTTGTGTGCCTTTCATAATTACATAATGGCAAATTACAGTAGGATATGCACATAACAATATATGTCATGAGTGCATGATGCAGAGCCCAAAAGGCATGGATGCTCTCTTTGCAGGATCTTCGCCTCTCAAAACAGGAGAAAAATATTGTCCAAATCAAGCCTCTGTATGAAGTACCAGCATCAAATATTACATTATTATTTGGGGGGGGGCATACATGTTTGCTCTTCCACAACAAGGAAAGGTCATTTGGCCAAGCAAGCACGAGACCCAAACCCAATATAGCTACTACTCTGAACAATGGATGTTATATATCTTGTTCTTCAAATAGGTATTAAGTGGGAGATCCGAGACTGTGACTAGTTATGGGATCAAGAGCTCTGTGAGCAAATATTTCACTCTGCTTGCTCATTAAGATGTACTGAATATTGAACCAGAGTAATGTGAGTGACATAGCACTACAGATTATTAATGCTGTGAAAATTACATGAGGAGCAAAGAACGTAAAGCAAATGACTTAGTGCCTTTGCTCATCATTTGGATAGGCTCACCACTTCTTTTACTTTGATTCCACAGGATGTTTAATACGTGTTCTCCATTTATAGGAAATCAGTGAACGTGCCCCAAGGTGGGGGTGATAATACCATTTAAGGTCAGTTCCCAGTATAATAAATGACCAGCTGCCTATGGAACTTAATGGTGAAGGATAAAGTCCTTGGCATAAGGTTTAATTGGCACACTGAATCAGTATCAGCCAAAATGAATGTCTTCAATTTCACAGCTCCTGAAGGAAAACAATTAACTATTCTATGGGCTCTCCTCTACTAGCCACTATATGGAACTGCTGCTGTCCAAACACGGTGGTCCTGATCTATAGCTGCATGAACTGAATCTTAGATCATGAGCCTAAGCATGTTTACCACTAAGTTCAAAGGGACTTATTCCACAGGACTGCAGGAATAGTTACCATACATCTATTTTGCAAGTTGCTATATCAAATGAATACATCTTAGGCAGTAAAGGAAAGAGTTTAATGCAACATGAAATCTAAAATCACCAATAACCTGATTTTCAAGAGACCTTTAGCAAAAGCCAAGAATATAGTTGTTGCCATTAACTTTTGCTTAAAGGAAAATGTGAGTGAGCTTCCTCTTCACACCAAAACAAAGCAAAACAAAACACTGCATTTCCCCCTGTAATGCACTTACAGATAAAATAAGAACAGCTGAAAACCCTATCATTTTATATATATCACAGCACGGCACCAGCCCCTAATTAAAAGCAGTCAACAGTCAAAGCAGCCCAACATCTTTCGTAAAAGGGTAGAAAAATAGGTAGATTCTGCATGTTGCAATTGCACCTGCTTGGATAATTATCAGATTGTTTTAACTACTTCATTTCATTTTCCAATTTCACTAATGGTATTCAAAGCAACATTTTGATCTGACTTGATAAATACATAGGTATTTGATGAAATCTGAAACACAGCCATTGTGCAGCTCTACCTTTCTCGGCTACTGTTGGGATTATCTTTGGGAGATTCATGTCACTGCCTTGTAAAACACAGTGCTGTGATGAATTAGTATCAGATGCATATGAAATTTACCCATGTGAAGCTAACAACTGTTAGCTGCCTCAGGATGCAACAGCATTCAGCTCAGTCTGTTGCCTCCGGCAAGTTGGCTTCTGACAGCACCTGACCAAGCAGTTGTGTGCTCTTTGTGGGGATTAATCCAAAATTAAATAAATTAAATGAAGAAATTACTCAAAACTGCTGGCTGTAACGTCATGCTCTGTAGGTACTGCTGAGTGAAAATCCTTTCGGTTTTTTCACACGAAGGTTGCAGTTGGTATGCAAATTTACCTTGAAAAATTGGGTCTTACTTCTGAGTAAATACACTTAGGATTGCACTACACACCTACACACAGTTGTAAGATGTAAATAAACTCCCAATTTTTAATTTATTTTTAGACTTCTCATTCTAACAGTGCAATTGACTTACAGACATACCCAAATCATTTCCATACCCTGAGCACAGAAATTCATTTTCTTTTCATGTATTCCGGGGGGGGGGGGCAGGCCTTAAGGAGTAAACAGTTGTTTACTCATGCCATGGTTAGAAAGATACAAATTGAAACTGCTAATGTTTTAATGGCAGAAAGTATCATGCAAACCCCCGTAATATGATTCTTATTATTTCACTTAGGAATCACTGTAACATTCTTTTGGCTGGTGGCTTTGCCTCCCTATTATGCTTCAAACTCTTTTCCTTACACTCTGTTAACCATTTAGTATCCTACAGGTAGTACTTTGGTGGCTTCTCTGCTCAATGGCTCACTTTCGCTTTTCAGTTGAAACTCTTTTGCTCACTTTGAAATATTTCCGTGTCTCCTCTTCTTCCTTGTCACTCTTATGTCTCTCCCTCTTCTCCCAACCCTTCTATCTACACTTTCTCCATCTCTTTGCTCCTCTGGGATTAATCTTCACACAAAGCCCCAGTGCGACTATACTTTCCCTGTGTTCCTTTCCCTTTGCTGCCTCCTATCACATATTCCTGCCTCTTCCATTTCTGCTACTGAAAGTGCAGGGGTTTGTCTTTTTTCTTTTTTGATGGCTTTCCTGAGTGATCCTCTCTTCTGTTTCATCTGTTCTATCTCTTTTCCTCCTGTGTCTTCTCTCCCTGACATTACAAGCATGTGGAGACAAACGCATTGTATTTTGCTTGCATACGGCTGAGCTCAAGGCTAGCCAATGTGGTGTTCTCCAGATGTTATGGACTACAACCCCGTCAGACCCCGCCACCCAGATAGGGATGATGGGAGCTGTAGCCTCTTTAATATCTGGAGAGGACCATGTTGGGTACCCCTAGCCTAGCTATGCATAGCAGCTATGTAAAAACTGTGGGCTACCTACATAGCTGCCATAATATCATTCTTATTCTAATGGTTAGAACCATTTGCTTCTGCTCATGAAAGGAAATTTGCACTCACTTGAGCAAAGGAATCTCTTTTTCATTGGTATAACTCTCCTTTCGTGCATGAAAGCTTCTGTAAATGCCGCAGAAACTTATGATCAAGGTGTCAATGATAATAATAATACAATATCAATGTGCACAACACATAAAGTTTTATGAACAAATAAATATCCCTACCCAAGGGGTCTTTCAATATCAGGAGTAGGGGGCAACTACAGTGGTACCTCGGGTTAAGTACTTAATTTGTTCCGGAGGTCCGTTCTTAACCTGAAACTGTTCTTAACCTGAAGCACCACTTTAGCTAATGGGGCCTCCTGCTGCTGCTGTGCCGCTGGAGCACGATTTCTGCTCTCATCCTGAAGCAAAGTTCTTAACCTGAAGCACTATTTCTGGGTTAGCGGAGTCCGTAACCTGAAGCGTCTGTAACCTGAAGCTTATGTAACCCGAGGTACCACTGTACATCTGCCATGGAACAAAAAAAACTTCTTTCATTTAATGGAAGTGGGGTATCACCACT
This sequence comes from Podarcis filfolensis, assembly GCF_964270895.1. NCBI lineage: Eukaryota > Metazoa > Chordata > Lepidosauria > Squamata > Lacertidae > Podarcis > Podarcis filfolensis. The sequence goes on from NC_139607.1 coordinate 6,194,236, forward strand.
GTTATGAAAGAAAGCACTTTTTCCTCTAAAATATGTATTTTTATCACAAGTTGACACCTGTGAAGCTAACATCATCCACATCATTTGGCCCTCTTATTCAACCAGCTGGCCAGCCTATGAAGCTGTGTATTTTCAATGCTTCTTCCAATCTTTGTGAAATTACCTATGTCACAACTGTCCCCCAGCCCAGCCTTCTGACATATTTTGAGTCCATGTCAAATACAGTACCATATCTTATGTCAGCAATCTCTTAATCTCTTTAACATAGCTCCAGCTCCTTTTCTAGCTGTTTGTCATCAATAGAGATGCTGTTTTCTACCACAGCCTCCAGTTCCACTCACCTGACCATGAAAATTGCCTCACTGTTCAACTTAACTTGCAATTTCACTGAAGACATGCAGCCTGCCTGGGAAGTTGAGTGGCATTTGGTGGGTTAAGGCCAGAGCCTGGTTGTGTCTGGTGGCTTAGGGTGTAATAGCAAAATTTTCAAACCAAGCCACAAATATTTCTGCCCTTGGGTTCTGTTTTCCCAGAAAACGCAAGTCCCAAAATGCCAAGTGAAATTCTGAGATATGGCAAACCAGTTGTCTTCACTTTGAATTAGTTCATCCAAACCACCATTGCACACTGGATGAAGTGTGGATAGCTGGGAAGACCCAGTTTTTGATATGGAGGTTGTAGACTTCAAGGCCTAATCTTAATACCACCCCCCCCCTCAGAGTAGTGAAGGTTGATTCATTAGGGCAAATGGAGCACTGCCTCCCCAACCTCTGTCCTGATTCCTTCCAGCCCACATGCCTTCTTTCTTACAGCCAGTCTTGCAAATCTCCATTTCTCCTTTCCTACATGCTCAGCCTGCTATCTCCTCCCACTATCAGGTTAGTTTGTAGGTAAACCAGAAACCAGGGGCCTTTGTTTGCTCATTATCTTCTTTACCCACTGCAATAAAGGTAACTGCTTCTGCCGGTCACACGAACCATGGCATTATTATTATATTTATTAAATTTGCATACCGTCCTTCATCCAAAGATCACATTATTGACATAATCCTGAAAAGTCACAGCTATGGCTGAGTTCTGAGCCTTTGCTTCAGACCTCAGGCAAGGGAAATTCCCCAACTGGCAGCTCGCATGGTACAGTACCCATGGCTGAGATTGCATGAGAAGAAAATGGCCAACAGTTGTGTTTATATTATTTCTCTAGTATACACAAGAAACTAGTGTGCTCACACATTAGCTGTAGCCAAACTAAGCTCTTTACAAAAACATCTTGTAAAACGATTTTCATCAGAAGCATGACCATGTGTCACGAGAGGCCTTTTGGGATGATAACTCACACTAGGAGGCAAGACCCACAGAACGAAGACTAACTTCTCTTTCAGCGCTCCCTGTGCGTCACACCATCATTACATTTAGCATTATAAATTGCTCTAGCATAATGACAAAACACATTTGTCACCCGAACCGGTTCTCCCATGTGCCAAAGCCCATCAAATTAATGCCCGCTACATGAAATATAGTGACAGCCAGGCCTCCTGCATGTGCGAGGCTAGCAAATGAATTTATTCTGTTTTGTAGGCGATTTACATCAATATAGCACCAGGCTGTGTTCCTCCTAGTCAGATACCTGAAAAATGATTCTGTTAAAAGAAGCAATTGAGTATGCAGCAAGTCTATGAACAGTTTTCCATTGCATTTGTCACCACAATAAATTAAAAATAATAGATCTTTCAGATCCCAATATTCCCACAACAGTCAGCATGAAACTTGAACTGCAACATTTTATGATATTGAAAGTTACTCCGGATAAACAGCAAGCATTCTAATTGCCTTGCCTTTCAGACTCAGTAATTACTTTTGTTCCATATGGTGACAAGCTGAGTGCCTTCTATTTGCTTGCATGTAGCCAAACAGTTTGATCTTCTGATACTCGACCTGCTATCTTTATTTTTCTATTAAAAAAAACCCCAAATTATAAACACAAATATCTTTTCCCAATCAGTCATCAAAAGTTCAGCACCCAGCAATTGACTAAGGATGGTCTCCTATGGCAGAAATTATTTCCTAACTGCCCAAACCACTTGATTTAAATTGGCAAGGTCCACTAATCAGACAATAAATATTTCACCGAAGGATTTTGTGCCATGTGCATTCTGCTCACCAAAGGCGAATTGTAATATGGCATGCAGTAGTACAAGTGTGCATAAGTAACCATCTCCTAAATACCCTTCTCACTGCACCTCTAGTATTGGAACATTCACTTTTACTATCAGTCCAAATATATTCTCTCCGGGATGATAGAAATACAGGATATTTTCCATCTGTTCATCACTCATTGTTTCTAGCATCAACTATGATCGCATGTGTGAACAACCCATTACTGATTTACCAAATTCCTTCTGAGGAACGATGGCCGTGTGTGGAAAACCCTCCCAAAGTATCTGAGAGAGGGACTATGCCATTGCGTACAGGGTCATTACAAGATTTTGTCTTCTTTACAGACTGATCACAACTTGGAAGATAGCAGGAAAAATCAAAAACAAGGAAGGCTATGTATTAATGTTTAGCTTGCCAATAATAATATACAATCGTAAATCCCAATAACTGTAAGTGCTTCCTATAAATGGGGGCTTACAACATTATTTAATGGGCTAGATGACAACAATATGCCATTAGATATTGTCATTATTCACACTCAAAGACTTCAATGGATTTTTAAAAATAACCTGAGCAGATTTAACACTGGCAATATCCTATGTTTAAGAGACTAGGACTGAGTTACAGGCTTTTTAGTTCTACAGTGGCCTCTCTGAAATGTAAAATGATTGGCCGCAGGAAAGGAACAGGGGAGGAGGGTTACTCCAGAATAGGAGGAACACTGCAAACCATGGTGCTGTTTTATGTCTACAATGGATCTTTCTTAATAATATGAAGGTGAAAATGGGGGGTGGGGGCAAAGAGATTAATATAAAGGTTTACTGTATCAACAGATATTTTAAAATGGTAGAAATTTGAAAGGTGTGGGGAAGACTGTTGCTCTGATCTTCCTTTTCCCCTTTGATGCAGGAAAAAAACCTACAGCCATTAGTGAAGAGCACTGTATTCATAATGCGGAGGGGGGTTAATTCAACATTCCATGGTTTGTTGAACCCAATATACACGATTCCCCCCAAGCAACAACAAATGCACCAAGAAAACGCAATCAAAGTATCAACCCCACTCTAGCAAACATGTTATGCCAACCCATTATTAATGCTGCCTCTCGGCAAAATTCTACCTCAACACAAGCTCGACCAAAATGTTGCTCCCAAGCTTCACATTATCTGGCTTCCTTTACATTATGCGATCACAAGAGCAAATTAGAAAAGGATGCATTCCGATAACAGAACTCATTTGAAGAGCAAAGCGACTGGACAAAATTTGTGGAAGGCTTATTATACTGACACTAATTGGTGGGAAATTTGACAAGTTATAGATAACTGAGTTGTCTTTGCGAAGAAGAGCTCATTTTTCTGTATTCCTTTCCATGCCAATCACAGGCAGAGGAGTGAAATACCGGTGAACAAGCCTTGTTGAATTAAGCCATTCAGTGATGAAACAAGGAGCTTAATTTTGTTTCCTTGCATCTTTTTCTACTGCCAAAGAAAAGCCCCCATTGTCTTTGCTGTATGCTTCCCTTTTATGCCTCCAGGTTCTCTGCCAACTTAATTGTGAAATCACGCTGCATACCCAAGTGAAAGTGAGGTGGAGGAAAGGGGAGAATCTCATGTCTGATTTTTTTGGCAACGGCTTTTGAATTTCATAGGCATCAATGAACACACATTTAAAGTTTCTTCAGCAAAAGTAACAGCATCAGAAAGCATCGTTTTAATGGGTTCAAAGCAAACCTACATGGAATGCTGTCTAAGCATGCATGCAACAAAAATAAATTGCATTTGTAAATTCATCATAGACTCTGGACTACAAGGAGGAAATCTGATTTGGAAGCAACAATATAAGCAAGCATTTCTGTAAACTGTGGTGGGATGACACATGTTAATGCTATCTGTGAGTGAGCATTGTAAAGGGTGGCTCATGCTGATATGAACTTATCTCAACACATTTTTGTCTCTTTAAGGGTCTGTCCATCCCAGATCCTACCTACAGTAAAACTGGCAGAAGACTTCAGATACTCACTGCCCTCTTCCTACAATCATTTCAGAACGTACTCAGTAAAGGACTGAAATGAAGACACTATGTGTTTAAGTTCTGTTCTAGTTCTTGAATTCTAACTCTCTCTCTCTCTCTCTCTCTCTCTCTCTCTCTCTCTCTCTCTCTTTCTCTCTCTCTCTATATATATTTAATTAGCAGTTCAGGTTCATAGGAATGTAGAGTTCCAGAATTGTGGGGCAGCCACTGCGATTCTTCTCTAAGTATACATGAAAGGTGTAGAAGAATGCTAAACACGCTACTGTTTTCATCAATAGTTGAATTCCATACTTAACTATGTGCAAAAAGCAAGGTACAATAAAAATGTTAAGCCAAAAAATTCCCAGACTCACAAATGGCAGAATGCAGACATGACACGTGGGTTTTACAGATTAATGAGTATTGCTTCTTGCTACTTTTCCTATAAATATTGTCTTTAAAAATGAAAATTAATAGATGAAAAGGGCTATTTAGGTCTCGATATAGCTTAGAAGTATTTGTTTTTTTCGGTGTTCAATCCCACATTGATGAAGTAAATTTCATCCTGTTTCTAGAATGGATTGCACATTTTGTAATGATGAAAAAAATATGCTAGATCTAATAAGTTCAGCAATACAGACAATCTAAATAAAAGTGAACACATACAATTTATTACTGAATATTTAGGTGTCACATTTTCCACCTATTTTAGTTATGTAGGGTAATTATTCTGAATAATTGGGAATGGTAATATAATTTTTGCATGCAAGCAAAATGGAAAAATAAGAAATTTTTGCCAATGACTTTTTGGTTTTGTTGCTTATATCCAGGGGAAAAACACCTCAAAGCAACTTACAAAAGATAAAACAGCAAATTCAAGGAAAATTTACAACCAGCCTCAGGGTTGATGGGAAGTGGAGTTCAACATCTGGAGTGCCGCAGTTTCTCCATCCCTGCCGCACAGTGTATAGTATGCACACTAATCTGGGAAAAAGTTGCATTGAAGTCAATGACATCTACATCTCTGAGAGCTGTAGGTCCCAGTAATTTCAGAAGGAGACTTCATTATACCTTGTCCTTCATATGAACTTGGGATGGGGTGCAACAAAACATATATTAAACAAACAAGTACATTATACCAAACATACCAGTTGGTAGAATTACAAATCGGTATAAAACTGAAGAGCCTCTCTGTAAACAAACAAAGACACCTTGTGCACTAATCATTTCCAGAAATCTGAGTAAGCAACCGTGTTTTAACCTAGTGCTAAAATGGGGGTGGGGGTGGCCTGTGCCAACCATATGCCAAAAAGAAGGACATTCAACAACTCAGGTGCTACAAACAGAGAAATCCCACTCATGCACAATAGGTCACGCATTTCCTCCACTTACGTCAGTGGGACCAACACAGCAGGACTGTGCCTTAAGCTTTTTACAATCCTGTATGCTGTAATAATTGCATTATTTATATAATGGAATAAAATGGAGCATTTGCAGTTTAAGAAAAGCTCTGTTAGCTTTGTTAGAATTGTGGCAACTGGAGACCTTGGGGAGAAGATGTGTTTTGATAAAGGTGCTGCAATCCAGTGTGATACTGACCTCATTCTTCTTTCACCTGCACTTAAAAATAGCAGAGATGTAAGAAGAAAATGTGCACTCCCCTGTGGGCATCTATGAGTAGAAGACAGAAAGTTGTGACATGGTGTTATATAGGGTCACTGTGCAGCGACTTGAGATTCATATGGATGTCAGCATATTGCAAAGCGGAGATTACTGGTGCCTCCATCATAACTTGTTAGGAGATAAGTGTGAGAAAGAGAGAGAGATTTATAAAGAAAGCCTGCAAAATGTGTAAAGCATTGCCTTGAAGGAAGCCTTCCACTCATGTATGCAGGCCTGAATCCCGACATTAGGTCTTGACAGCCTGTGGCACATCACATTTTATGCACCACACCAGCCATGAATTGTTGTCCATCACACACCCTACCACCTCCCTGTTTTTGTAGGTCCGGCCTGACAGCCAAAAAACAAACAAACAAAAAACACAGGGTTATAGAGCCTCTAGCTAACCTATACCCAGGGATGATTGACTTCATTTGGCGCGCCACAAAGTTCTGTCCTATGTATTAACAAATGCAAAGTAAATAAATAAATGTATTGGCACAAGCACACATGTACACATACTGGAATTCCATATTAGTTTCCCACAAAAACTTTGCCTGCTTACCAGCAGTTTCATTTTTTAACTTGAGGAACATTCTCTCTGCTTGATTCTGTTATCTGTAGCCCTAATTTATTAGTTTCTACTGTCTATGCATGATAGAACATATTTGTACATTATGCAAGCGTGAGCTTCTTATCCATCAGCTCTGGTAATGCTGAGAACTGGGGCATTTCTGAAAAATAAAACAATAAACCTCAATTATCTGTGGCAGTATTTCTTTTCCTTAAAATAAGCAGAACACTTGGATTAGAGATCAGCTTACTGTGTAATGCAGAAACATCACTGTTGAGCGCAGCATTTATTACATAATGAAACTTTTTCCTGAAATATCCCCTAATAATTTTTGCATCTGTTCCTAAAACTTAACAAAAATCTATGAAAGGGGAAGTGGGAGGTTCTTTTTTCTAGTCTTTTCCACTGGCTTTATGACCGCTTAAGTGGATGTGCTACTCTCTTTGTATTTATTTATCGTCATTACTATGCAGCCAAAGATCCCAAGTCTTTCCCTTTACAAGTTCTCTAGCTATGTTACACATTGAAAAGAAACAGCAAAATGGTCAGATACAGACGTTCATGTTTTGAAAAACAAAGGTGTTCTGAATGCTTGATCTTGGATTTATAGACCAAACTGTTCCACATTAAACATACCCATCAATGGCTTTACATAAGCATTCCTGGCTTCTGATTTCACCCAGGAATGTCCTGTTTCCCCCCTTCAGAGCACGGGAGGAGGGTGAGCCAGTGCTTGCAGCTGTCTCTTGCGCTTTTCAGTGGAACCTCAGTGTGTGGGGAGTCATGTCCCCACTGGAGTGGAGACAGCGGATGCACGCAATGCTCTAGCTGAGAAGGGCAAACGTCTTCCAGGGGTAAGGGCAACTGGAAGGGCTGAGATAGTTGGAGGGATAAAAACGTGAATCTGCCCCTGGGGGGGGGGAGATTTAATGAGTGGGGGGAGGTTGGGCTTGCATCCCAATTCTTATCTCCGGGATGTTGGAGGGTTTGTGTTGGAGTGAACATGTGCAGAGGAGGGCAACCAAGATGATCAAGGGTCTGTAAACCAAGACTTATGAGAAACAGTTGAGGGAACTGGGCATGTTTGGCTTGGATAAGAGGAGACTGAGAGCAGATATGATAGCCATCTTTCAAGGGCTGTCACATCGAAGATGGAACAAGCTTGTTTTCTCCTGCTCTGGAGGGAAGGTCTCGAACCAATGGATTCAAGTTACAAGAAAGGAGGTGCTTCCTAAACATCAGGAAGAGCTTTCTGACAGTAAGAGCTGTTATACAGTAGAACAGACTCCCTTGGAATGTGATGGACTCGCCTTCCTTTTGAGGTTTTAAACCAGATGTTGGGTGGCCATCTGTCATGGATGCGCTAGTTAAAATTCCTGTATTGCAAGGGGTTGGAATAGATTACCCTTGGGACCCCTTACAACTGTGTATGAAATTGGTTATATTGGCAATAGTGCAAAAAAAAAAGATCATATTGGAACTGGGATTTCATTGATAAGCAGGCAGTACAAGTTTGTCATGTGACATACATGCTGTTTTTTTATTTGATTTTAACTCTTTCTCACCCAGCTCCAAAGAAACAACAGAAGCATCACTTGCCCAAAGGCTTTCTTTTGATACTTCTTTTAAATAGTGAAACGAAGCAACACCATACTATCATAAGGGGATGAGAAGAAGTAAAGATTTAAAAATGGAAACAAGGGAAGAGAGGGGACAGTTGGTTACCCTGAAACTTTTCCACCACTTCAAAGTTGTCAATCAAAGCCAAGACAATACAGGAATATCTGAGTGACAGTTCAAGCTGCATTCATAAGCAACCTGCCTCTTTCAAAGTCAATGAAGAGACAGGACTTACAAGCCCATGCCGAAAAGTTATTGAAATGTGACTGACATCTCAAAAGAAGGGTGTCAACAGAATACCATGACCCCGTGCTGAAACACTGCAAGGTTAATCAAAGTTATTGCAGTGGGGAGCCTCTAAGACCTCCTTAAGATTGAATTTTCTTATTCCCGTCACTCCATAATCTCCTTTTCCCCTTCCACTGGCATTTACTTCTCACACTTGTATTGTTGTTGTCAACTTGTTCCTTGGCTACAGTTTGCCAGGGGTGGAGGAGGAGGGGGTCGGTAGATACGATCCACCAAGGGAAAATTTGCAAAGGTTGCAAAGAAAATGAGAGTTTGCCAGGAATATTTCCACATGCAAACATGGCCCACTAGAAGGTGATATGATACTGCCCTGGCAGGAGGAAAAAGGCCTCACATCAGCACCTGGGCTAGGATAGGCATGCCAGGGCTCACCTGGACAAATGATTGCCACCACTGCATACTTTCCTCCTCTTTCTCTCTCTCCCCACTTTTTAAACAAAAATCTTTTACAGCAAGGGCAGCTGGTATACATGCTTACAAATGCTTGTTGTATTAAAGGTAAAGGTAAAGGTACCCCTGACCATTAGGTCCAGTCGCGGACAACTCTGGAGTTGCACGCTCATCTTGCTCTATAGGCTAAGGAAGCTGGTGTTTGTCCGCAGACAGCTTCCGAGTCATGTGATCAGCATGACTAAGCCGCTTCTGGTGAACCAGAGCAGTGCACGGAAACGTTTACCTTCCCACCAGAGCGGTACCTATTTATCTACTTGCACTTTGACATGCTTTTGAACTGCTAGGTGGGCAGGAGCTGGGACTGAGCAACAGGAGCTCACCCTGTTGCGGGGATTCGAACTGCTGACCTTCTGATCACAGAGGTTTAGACCACAGAGCCACCCACGTCCCTGCTCGTTGTATTACTTTTACTTTAAATATGTGTTACCCTTTTCTACAACAAAATGGTGATTATTTTCAAGTTCAGCATTCTCAAGACAGCAGAAGCAGTCTCGGTTTTATTTCTGCAGTCATTGTGGTGCCATTTTTAAGTGAGTTTAAGATGTGAAACTGCATGTTTCCAGGCACGCCTGGAAGAAGCGGACCTTTTGGATCCCTTCCAGTCGGGATTCAGGCCTCATCATGGGACTGAAACTGCCTTGGTCGCACTGGTTGATGATCTCCGGTGGGCTAGGGACAAAGGTGAGAGCTGTTTCCTAGTTCTGCTGGATCTCTCAGCGGCGTTTGATACCATCGACCATAACATCCTTCTGGACCGTCTTGAGGGGCTGGGAGCTGGGGGCACTGTCATACAGTGGTTCCGCTCCTTCCTCCTGGGCTGTGTTCAGAAAGTGGTGGTGGGGGATGAGTGTTCAGACCCCTGGGCTCTCACTTGCGGGGTGTTCTGTCCTCTCCCCCATGCTTTTCAACATTTACATGCAGCCACTGGGAGAGATCATCAGGAGGTTTGGGCTGGGTGTTCATCAGTATGCGGATGATACCCAGCTCTACCTCTCTTTTAAATCAGAACCAGTGAAGGCGGTGAAGGTCCTGTGTGAGTGTCTGGAGGCGGTTGGAGGATGGATGGCAGCTAACAGATTGAGGTTGAATCCTGACAAGACAGAAGTACTGTTTTTGGGGGACAGGAGGCGGGCGGGTGTGGAGGATTCCCTGGTCCTGAATGGGGTAACTGTGCCCCTGAAGGACCAGGTGCGCAGCCTGGGAGTCATTTTGGACTCGCAGCTATCCATGGAGGCACAGGTCAAATCTGTATCCAGGGCAGCTGTTTACCAGCTCCATCTGGTACATAGGCTGAGACCCTATCTGCCTGCAGACTGTCTCGCCAGAGAGGTGCATGCTCTGGTTATCTCCTGCTTGGACTACTGCAATGCGCTCTACGTGGGGCTACCTTTGAAGGTGACCCGGAAACTACAACTAATCCAGAACGTGGCAGCTAGACTGGTGACTGGGAGCGGCCGCCGAGACCATATAACACCGGTCTTGAAAGACCTACATTGGCTCCAGTACGTTTCCGAGCACAATTCAAAGTGTTGGTGCTGACCTTTAAAGCCCTAAACGGCCTTGGTCCAGTATATCTGAAGGAGCGTCTCCTCCCCCATCGTTCTGCCCGGACACTGAGGTCCAGCTCCGAGGGCCTTCTGGCGGTTCCCTCACTGCGAGAGGCCAAGTTACAGGGAACCAGGCAGAGGGCCTTCTCGGTAGTGGCGCCCGCCCTGTGGAACGCCCTCCCATCAGATGTCAAAGCGATAAACAACTACCTGACATTCAGAAGACATCTGAAGGCAGCCCTGTTCAGGGAAGTTTTTAATATGTGACATTTTAGTGTATTTTTCATCTTTGTTGGAAGCAGCCCAGAGTGGCTGGGGAAACCCAGCCAGATGGGCGGGGTACAAATAATAAATTATTATTATTATTATTATTATTATTATTATTATTATTATTATTATTATGTGTTCAGAGTATTTCCCTTTTTCTCCAGGTTGGCCAACTTTTTATTTTTTGTTCTAATATATCAGGGGTGTAGAAGTAGTTGTAAAGCAAGAAATGGCGGGGGAAGGAAGGGGTGATAATTTTGTGGTTCACAACTGAAATAATGAACATGGATGTTTAAAGGGCTTGCCATAAGACCACTAAGCTGCACCACTCAGTTTCATGTTTCAGGGCCAGTTTTGCACAACAGACCAGGGATTATGCCCTCCAGATGCTGCTGAACTTCAGTATCCATCAGCCACAACAACTATAGCCAGTGGTCAAGTACTGTGATAATTGTATCCAATAACATGGCAGGCACACCATGTTCACTTCTCCTGTAATAGAAAACTAGGGCCAGAGGCAAATTTAGGACTGTGCAAGCAGTGTGATTACACAGCCGAGAAGGGTGCCTTCTCAAAGCCCAGTAAGCACTTGCTCAGCTTTGGGAAGGCGGCGTGGGGGCTCTGACAGGGCCCTAGAGTCCTCTTTCCTCCTTTGTAAAGCTAGGCAAGTGTTTGCCAGGCTTTGGGAAGGAGGCCAGAAGGTTCCAGGACCCTGCCAGAGCCTCACGCCTCCTTCCTAAAGCCTGGCTTAAGCTAGCACTGTGAGGGCTCAGGGGAGGGCATCAAATGGCCTTGCACAGGATGACATATTACCAAGCTCCACCCTTGCTGGGACTTTTTGGGTCTGGGAAACTTTGGTTCAAATTCCTACCCTACTCAACTCATTTTAGAGAAATGCCCTTTGTCTACAATATGCTACGGATTTCTTCTCACGTTCCCCTGTTAATGGAAAGCTATGGCACAATGTTTAATTCTGTCAATTTATACATTCAAAAGGTAGAGAAGAGTGTGTTTTATAATGCATATGATTAAATATTAAAAACTCAACTATCTATTTGACTCCACATTCCTTTATTATGAAGAGAGTGTTTTTCACTTTATTTCTCTTTCTACCCAAAGCCCCTCTGCAATAAAATAATTTTGAAAGGAGCATGATGCTACCAGGGGAAACCTAAATCAGGGGAAGGAAAGGGGAAAGTTAAATATAGAGAGAATCTTTATGGCACATACAAGACTCAAATGCAAAACCAAAAAGCTGCAGAAGGTAATCTCAGAACAAAAAATGTGATGTGACCAAGGGAGGCAATGGCAGGTGAAATTTAATGTGGAAAAGTGCAGCATAATTGCACACTGGAGCAAACAATTTGAAACACTCATACACAATCATGGGTCTTAAATTAACTGCAACAACTCAGAAAACAAGTCCAGAACTGTATTGCTGACAATTCATTGAAGCTGTACTTCAATGTTCAGGAGTAAATAAAACAGCTGAGCCTTTTAAAAAAAGAGACAGTCGTTTGCTGAAAGCCAAGTGAAACTGAAAAAGCAAACATCTGAGGAACTGTGATCTTGAAAAAGTGAACTCTCAAATTGAAAGAAGGCAATTGTTTGGGTGCAAAGAACTACTAACATAGGACTATTGGCTTGCATGGTGTAAGGAGTGACAACAAAAATATAGGTCTCTGTCTCAAATACCTCATTGCATCCCAAGGCTCCATGACCCTGTCGCTCCCTAAATGAGGAACAACCAGACAAGAAAAAAAATGGGCTCAAATGGGCTACAACTTTATTTATTACAGATGTGATTTTTTTCACAGAGTCATTAGGTATAGCCATTTATTCCACCCCAGCCCATCTGCTGGGAGTGCATCTAAGCATAAACCACATCTTGGGGGCCCCAGGACCTACACCAGATAGGGGTACACCCCGAGGGATCCCCATTGGAGGAGTTCTATGGCCACTCTTGGCAGCTCCCGACAAAATATTAAAAACACATTAAAACAACAACCATTAAAAACTTCCCTGAACATGGATGCCTTCAGATGCCTAACCTCACAAAGTTGTTATGGTGGCTATGAAGAAGGTAAAAACCAAATGGCTTGTGCCAATTTCCCAAGTGGAAAAATTCTTGCCCAGCCCCAAATATGGCAGCCAACAAAGTCCATATCAAGGTCTTAGCATCAAGGAAAAGCATAGATCAAGGGAGGGAAGGTGGATGGGAGATCCAACGATGAACTGGGTAGGAGGCCTGGACAGGCCTCAATTTATGCCCACGGGAGTGGACCCAAGCGACACCTATTGGCCAGTTGGGCCTGCCCCCTGGAGAATGCCTGCACCTAAGCTTGTCTGCCATTGGCTGATTCGCAGGCAGGCTGCAATCTTCCTCAGCAGGGTGCCGGATAGGGGACATGACCAGGCCACAACACCACTTGACCATTAAAAGTAAGCAGACCTACAGTATCTCCTATTTGACTCATGGGAAGAAATAAAAAGAGAGGAAGTGGCAGAAGACAGAAAGGTAAAGCAATGAGGAGTTTGCATGCAACTTAATGGCAAGTCACTGAAATACTACATTTGGAAGAAGTATTTTGATAGGTAAACCACCAGTTCTCACCAAAATTCATGTAATGTAAAATTTCAAGGTGAATGTAGTGTTTTGGTTTTGTGTAGTTTTTGAAGATTTTTGAGAAGGAGGAGGAAGAGGAAGAAAAAGGCTTAGATGACAGAATTTTCTGTAAGGGGTTGGGGTGGACACATTCCTAAACTGTCAATGAAGTTTGCTTCCAATGAAATTTCAAGGCAAACATGGGTGTTTCCAATTAGGAAAAACTCCCAAGCTACTTTGAATGTAGCAAGAGAAAAGAAAAAACTAGTAAGATTAACGAAGTGTTTCAGGATGCCCACCCATCCTCACGAAAATCATCACCTGACTGAACAAGAGGGCTGTGTGGAAAAGAAGCTAGGAAACTATTGTCAGCAAAACTAGCAAACCTAGAATGGCTGGCAGTGTTTTGCAGAGTCACATTCAGGTACTAGAAAAGCAATACAGTGGTACCTCGGGTTACAGACGCTTCAGGTTACAAACACTTTGGGTTACAGACTCCGCTAACCCAGAAATAGTACCTCGGGTTAAGAACTTTGCTTCAGGATGAGAACAGAAAACACACGACGGCGGCGTGGCAGTAGCAGGAGGCCCCATTAGCTAAAGTGGTGCCTCAGGTGAAGAACAGTTTCAGGTTAAGAACGGACCTCGTAACGAATTAAGTTCTTAACCAGAGGTACCACTGTACAAGGTTCCTGCCTTGAACCGTTAGCAGTTACACAGCTCCCTCTCCTTCCAGCTTGAGACACAGAATATGACAACACTAGAGCCAGGTAAAGGTCAGGTTGAAATTTGGCCCATATACTTGAGACCCTGACTGCTGAGAATTGATGCAAGAACTGAGATAAAGATGCAACTCTCTCCTATCACAGCCAAAGTGGGCACAGCACCTGAACATATTAAGGGAGTAAGGAGACAGTAAATAATCCTGCTACCAGCAACCAGGTTTCAGGCTGCAAAACTCACAAGCAGTTGGTAGGCAGGATGCAGACATTTTCCTAGAAATGGCTGGGTATCTTTTCAGACCTTCTACCTCATCCTTTGCATACTTATCCGGCACACAGACCAAGGTCCCCACAGCACCTTAGCAACATCAAAAGCACAGGATATTATAGCAAAATTTGTGGCCATGAGAGAGAGCTCAAATATGAAGACAATATAATTCATATATATGTCTCTATAAACCCTGAGACATAGAGCATAATCGCATGAAATCTCAGCAATCCTGAGGCAAGCACAGCCTGCTTCTGGGGCTGCTTCTTTCATGCTAAGGGGCTCTCATAGGGACATCACGCCATTTAAATACTATGCATTCAAACACCTCAATCTATGTGTACCAAGAGCTGCACAACAGTCAATATCTGAGGAGTCCATTACCTGCTGATACTGGGGGGGGGGCTATTTAAGATGCTACTTTTCACACCACCTTTTGCCCTCTGCAACCTTATATGGAAATAGAATTCGCAAAACAGAAACAACCCTTTAATCCTTGCTCCAATTGCTTTACATTGGGGGTGGGGCTGAATGCTGTGGCCTAGCTGAATTCCAGAGGTTTGGTGAGAGGGGGTAGGGGGAGGCAAAAGTCCCCGTGGGGTGGATTTCCAAGGACAGCACACAGTTTGAAGGTTTTCCCTCTCACCCACTTTCCCATCTGTATTTTCTTTAAAGATGGGATCTTTGTGGGATAAAGGCTGTGCAAGTGTTATGTACTGAGTTGAATAGGATCCAAACTGCAGCAGTCTGATTGGTCCTAGAACAATAGGATCCAAAAGGCAGCAGTTTGATTGGTCCTAGAACAATAGGATTCAGAATGCAGCAGTCTGATTGGTCCTAGAACAATGCAGCAGTATGATTGGTTGGCAGGAACCACCCAATCATGCTCCAGATAGAAGTGAATCCACAACCTGGTTGGCTTACAGTAGAATTCCGGAATTAGCCAATCATGTGCAGCCCATTGTGTAAATAATGTATATAAAGCAGATATTTTGAGGGGACTTCGTTTTCATTCCTCCTCACCACTATGAGCTGAATAAAGAGCTTGAAATCACTTTGCGACTCTGAGCATATTTCACTGGCGACGAAGGTGGGATCCCGCTGAGCTGACTGCCACACACAGCACCGCAGCACCGCCACCTGCCGCACCGCTGCCTCGCACCGTGTATCCAGGCTTCAGCTCCAGGACACAAGGAACTCAGAATGGCAACCGACAGCAGCTTCTCGCCGTTCAACCCAGCATCTGGAGACTGGGAAGCGTACGCCTCCCGTTTCACCTTCCTCCTAGAAGCCAAAGGGGTCACCGATGAAGAAGACGCCAAGAAGAGGGCAATATTCTTCAGCATCTGCGGAGAGGAGACGTTTGAAATCGCCCGGGCTCTCCTTGCACCCGAAGACGTCGCTACTGTTCCATACAAAACAATAATGGAACAGCTGAAGGGGCACTTTTCGCCACAGCCCTCTGTGGTGGCTCGTCGAAATGCCTTCTATGCAAAGCGGCAAGCCCCTGGGGAAACCATAACTGGGTTTGTGACCTCTCTCCGCCAAGCTGCCCGGTTCTGCAACTTCTCAGAGCTGGAGAACATGCTTCGTGACCGCCTCGTCGGTGGCCTGAAGGATGAGAAGCTGCAACGACGCCTCTACGCTAAGAAGGACCTAACGTTCCAGGTCGCTCTGGAGGAGGCCCTGGCAACGGAAGCTGCCGAGAGGTCGACGCAAGAGGCACGGCCGAGCCAGCCGTCCCAACCGAGGGTCCACCACGAAGACCTCACCGACGACTCAGGATCCAACAGGGAGGAGGTGCACCGAGTACAGCAGCGCACTCAAGCAGCCCACATACCACAGCTGCCTCGACGAGAAGCAGGGAACTGCGCAAGCTGTGGAGACAGTCACGAGAGGAGGACCTGCCGTTTCCGCAACGCAGAGTGCAGGCAGTGCAGAAAATTGGGACACATCGCCCGGGTGTGTCGAGCTCGGCCCACCCAACGCCAGGCATCAGATGACCAATCCAAGAGCCCCAGGTCCCGGGGCCCAACACACCAAGGCAACTCGACGGAGCTCACGGACTTCCAGGTATACCAGTTGCCCCACCCCAACGTAGAGAAAATTTATGTAGAGGTACAGATAGAGGGGGCCCCATGCCGCATGGAGCTTGACACGGGTTCAACTCTATCCATAATCTCGGCAAGGGCCTTCATTCTTACTACCCCTGGGTGTGTCTCGTGTAGGGCTGTGAGGACCCTTTTGCGGAGGGGCTGGGGAACAACGACCCTGCTTCCCCATAACAGGCACCCCTTGTGGGCCGACAGTTCATGTCTGCGGGTTGTGTAGCTGGCGAATTCTGGCCCAGGGCTGCTGCTGGGCCATCCCCTCCACACCCAGTCCAGGACCCGGGAGATGACCCTATCTTTCTTGGAATGGTGTGCAACTTCTTGTGCCTGAATGGGGCGGTCAGGAAGCAGCTCCAGGCTCATAACCTCTTGTGCAGGTGCTGGGTCAGGGCCTGTTTCTGGTAGTGGTAGCCTGCTGAGGGCATCTGCATGGCCCATCGCCTTCCCAGGGCGGTGAATCAGTGCATACTGGTAGCTGGCAAGGAAAATTGACCACCTGAGGACGCGAGGAGACAGCACTTGGGGGGTCTGCTTTTCGGGGGCAAACAAGCCAAGCAACGGCTTGTGGTCAGTCACCACGGTGAAGGGCCGCCCGTACAAGAAATCATGGAATTTTTTTACTCCCTTCACGATTGCCAGACCCTCCTTGTCGATTTGCGAGTAGTTCCGCTCGGTTGCGTTGAGTGTCTGGGAAAAGTATGCCACCGGTACCTCTCTTCCATCCGGGAGTTGGTGTCCCAGGACAGCGCCAATGCCATAGGGCGAGGCGTCGCATGCTAGCACCACCGGCAGCCTCTCGTCGAAGTGTGCCAAGACCGAGTTTGAGACCAGCAAGTCCTTGACTGCCTGGAATGCGGCCTCCTGGCGCTGGCCCCACACCCAAGGGGCCCGCTTGTCCAGGAGTCTGTGTAGGGGCTCCGCTACCGCCGCCTTGTGGGGAAGGAAGGAATGGTAAAAGTTCAATAGTCCCAAGAAGGCCTGAAGTTCAGTCTTGTTCTTGGGCGCTGGGGCATCACAAATGGCCCGTACCTTGTCCCCAGTCGGGTGGACCCCTTCTGCGTCCACCATAAATCCCAGAAAGTCCACCTGAGGCACTCCTAGTAGACATTTTTCCCGCTTCACTTTGAGGACCGCCTCCGCACCGTTCTGCACCGTTTCCAGACGGCGGGCCTCAAGGTGAAGCGGGAAAAATGTCTACTAGGAGTGCCTCAGGTGGACTTTCTGGGATTTATGGTGGACGCAGAAGGGGTCCACCCGACTGGGGACAAGGTACGGGCCATTTGTGATGCCCCAGCGCCCAAGAACAAGACTGAACTTCAGGCCTTCTTGGGACTATTGAACTTTTACCATTCCTTCCTTCCCCACAAGGCGGCGGTAGCGGAGCCCCTACACAGACTCCTGGACAAGCGGGCCCCTTGGGTGTGGGGCCAGCGCCAGGAGGCCGCATTCCAGGCAGTCAAGGACTTGCTGGTCTCAAACTCGGTCTTGGCACACTTCGACGAGAGGCTGCCGGTGGTGCTAGCATGCGACGCCTCGCCCTATGGCATTGGCGCTGTCCTGGGACACCAACTCCCGGATGGAAGAGAGGTACCGGTGGCATACTTTTCCCAGACACTCAACGCAACCGAGCGGAACTACTCGCAAATCGACAAGGAGGGTCTGGCAATCGTGAAGGGAGTAAAAAAATTCCATGATTTCTTGTACGGGCGGCCCTTCACCGTGGTGACTGACCACAAGCCGTTGCTTGGCTTGTTTGCCCCCGAAAAGCAGACCCCCCAAGTGCTGTCTCCTCGCGTCCTCAGGTGGTCAATTTTCCTTGCCAGCTACCAGTATGCACTGATTCACCGCCCTGGGAAGGCGATGGGCCATGCAGATGCCCTCAGCAGGCTACCACTACCAGAAACAGGCCCTGACCCAGCACCTGCACAAGAGGTGATGAGCCTGGAGCTGCTTCCTGACCGCCCCATTCAGGCACAAGAAGTTGCACACCATTCCAAGAAAGATAGGGTCATCTCCCGGGTCCTGGACTGGGTGTGGAGGGGATGGCCCAGCAGCAGCCCTGGGCCAGAATTCGCCGGCTACACAACCCGCAGACATGAACTGTCGGCCCACAAGGGGTGCCTGTTATGGGGAAGCAGGGTCGTTGTTCCCCAGCCCCTCCGCAAAAGGGTCCTCACAGCCCTACACGAGACACACCCAGGGGTAGTAAGAATGAAGGCCCTTGCCAGGAGTTATGTGTGGTGGCCGGGGATCGACAGAGAGATAGAGGCCTGGGTCAAACACTGCCAGGCCTGCCAAGAATCCCGCCCAGATCCCCCAAGGGCCCCAGTCCAGTCCTGGGAGTCCGCCCGAGCACCATGGTCACGCCTGCATGTGGACTTCGCTGGCCCCTTTCAGGGGAAAACATTCTTCATAGTGGTGGACTCCTACACCAAATGGCTGGAAGTCGCACTGGTACCGTCCACTTCTACGTCCGCAGCCATCCGGGTACTACGCAGGCTGTTTGCAACCCACGGACTCCCTGACACTCTCGTCTCAGACAACGGGACTGCATTTACGTCAGGAGAATTCCAAACCTTCACAGCGCAGAACGCCATCCGCCACATCCGTTCGGCGCCATTCCACCCTGCCACCAATGGCCAAGCAGAACGCATGGTGCGGACCACTAAGGACACCCTTCGCCGCATGACGCAAGGGGATTGGGAGTACCGCCTTGCCACATTCCTTCTAGCACAGCACAGCACCCCCAGCTCAACGACTGGCCGGAGCCCCGCTGAACTACTAATGGGTCGGCGCCTTGCAATCAGATTGGACCGCCTTCACCCCGATAGAGCTCAGGATGAGCTAGTGGTGGGGGAAGGCAGGAACCCCCGGACCTTTGAGGCCCAGGACCCAGTGTACGCAAAGAATTTTGGGGCAGGCCCTGCATGGGTACCCGCCACAGTCACCAGGGTCACTGGCCCCGTGTCGTACGAGGTGCTAACAGATGGGGGGCAATGCTGGCGCCGCCACTGTGACCAGATACGGCGACGATTCCCGGGAGAAAACCAGGAGGAGGAGGACAGGTCAGGGAACAGTGGGGCAGTGAGGCCCATAGAGCAGCAGGGGCAAGCAGGAGAGGCAGAATCAGTAAATACAGAGGGGACCCGTGAGGCCGAAAGGACACCGGAACCAGAACCACGACTGAGCGAGCCGGTTGCGCCAGACCAAACAGCCCTATCACAGCCAGCATCCTTGGAACATGAGCCAGAACCTGAACCCCGGACCAGGGAACACCCCAGGCCGCAACGCACACGTAGGCCGCCGGCGTACCTCGAGGACTATGAATGCGACCTCCCGGGCAGGACTGGAACTTAGAGGGGAGGGGTGTTATGTACTGAGTTGAATAGGATCCAAACTGCAGCAGTCTGATTGGTCCTAGAACAATAGGATCCAAAAGGCAGCAGTTTGATTGGTCCTAGAACAATAGGATTCAGAATGCAGCAGTCTGATTGGTCCTAGAACAATGCAGCAGTATGATTGGTTGGCAGGAACCACCCAATCATGCTCCAGATAGAAGTGAATCCACAACCTGGTTGGCTTACAGTAGAATTCCGGAATTAGCCAATCATGTGCAGCCCATTGTGTAAATAATGTATATAAAGCAGATATTTTGAGGGGACTTCGTTTTCATTCCTCCTCACCACTATGAGCTGAATAAAGAGCTTGAAATCACTTTGCGACTCTGAGCATATTTCAGCAAGTGTGAACAAAGCTGCTGGATTGCAGACACAGCAAACAAAAAACAAACCAACAAAAACATAGTTTAATTGTAAGGGCTCTCCAGGACACAAGTAAATGCACACAGTTTAGAAAATTAGATTGCCAAAGCGTGGCAATTATCGTTACTAGCTTTCTCAATTAAAAGAAATAGAAAGAAGAAATCCCAAGCAAGGTTTGTTATTATTGTCAAGGAGCAGAAGAAATGGCTGGCCTCCTGAAGTCAAGGAAATGTGTGGGTGACGAGGTCCCTGGCTGCGTTTGCTCAGCTACAGCTTTCAAGTGAATGAAACAACATTCAGCATGTGAACCAGAGCTGTAGCCATGACATGCTGTTGTATCACTGCCAGTGCTTCGCCAAGCTTTCTACCATCAGAAAATGATTTAACTTGCTGTAATGTGTCTGCTTTGAGCTACTTCTACACTGCAGAAGATCCGGGGGGTGGGGGTGGCACAAGACGTGGAATGCTCAGGCCATGCACACACAAAGTGCTTCAAACACACAGGGCTTCTTCCCCCTCACTCTCCGAGGGCTTCTATACCCATCACTTTGCAGTTGTCCATACCTGCACAATACACTTGAAGGAGCAGCTCCATCGCTGCTATATGTACATCCATGTGGGTGTGCATTTTGCAGGTAGTGCACATCAACGTTCCCTCAGCTAGGGATTCCATGCCAACAGGTATCTGCTTACCTGTGCATGGGTCCAATTGTAACTTTTTTAGATGTAAGTTTTCTAGTATACCATAATTTCACAGAATAATGGGTGAAAAATTGTATGCACATGTCACCCTGCCCCTCAGAAGCCCAATCTGGAAACATGCAGACATGCCTTCCTGTGAATGTGGCCATTTTTGTTTGTTTGTTTCTGAGATACAAGATTTCTGATATATCCTACCGTCACAAAATAAAATATGTGTGCGGTGCCCAGTGCCACCAGCAGTCCACTGGTAAAGCAGAAACTAATCAAATTATTTGAATTCCTTGACTTCTTCGGCTCATAGATATGCCTTTGTAAAGGCAAGATTCAACACCTTCCCATCGAACGTGCTGAGAAATAGATTCTCCAATGGACAGATATCGCTCTTATGTGATTGTAATTGTGGGGCACCGGAATCGTTGCATCACATAATTCTTGACTGTGCTTTTCACCCATCGGCCAGGAGCAAGTTTCTTGCTCAATATCTAAAGGGAATTGCCGATGATACGAATGAAGCCAAATTGAGATATCTATTAAATGATGATGACCCCCTAAGATCACTCATGGTTGCCAGATTCTTGATCAGCGTCCTATCCCTAAAGAAGAGAAACGGACTCCTGTGCGGCTCGGATAATCCCTTTAAACTATGATCTATGTTTTAGGTTGTAATTAGGTGATATCACCATTGATGTCTTCTACTAATTTATGAGCAGAGGGCGATGTCTATGTTACAAATTTATTGTAATGTATGATGTTGGTCTTTTGTTTTTGTTTTGCTTTGGTTTTTGTCTGTTGTTTGTAAGTTTTGGCGGTTTTAAATTTGGAGGTTTAAGTACATTATGTTGGTATGGGAAACTGTCGTGTGATGGGCCAATGGCCGTAATAAAGATCAATACAATACAATACAAAAGCAGAAACTAAGATGTTGTTGAAATTAATGAACCACTAGGAACCAAGTGACAGTCCCAAGGGGCAGAAAGGAAGTGAGATGCTCCACTGCAATGTCACCATTGTGGGGAAACACCCCAAGAACGTTATTATCTGCACCTCCTTTTGTACACATGAGACTGAAGTATGAATTTATGTGGTTTGATAAAAATGGGGGGAAAAACACACATTAACTCATTGCAAGTTAGGGGTGTGTGTGTGGATCAGGGTTGACACTCTGTACACGACAAAAAAAAGCAATTGCAGCACACATAGTGCATTAAATGCACAGTAAACTGTAGTGTGTACACAACCTTAGACTGAAACTTCTTCCTTAAGAAGGGTTGCCTGGCACACACACACTGTTTGTCTGAGGTGTTAGGCAGATAACAAAAAAAGGTATGTCAGGATTTTAAAATGCTATGTTTTAACCTATTTCAAGTATTGCTTTATTAAGGTTTTTATTATGATTGATTTGATCCACAATGTTTTTATTTGCTGCACTGCTTGTATTTCCAGGATTTTACTTACTGTTGTTTGTATTTTACTGTCAGCTGCCCCATGAGCAGTTTGGCTGAAGAAATAAATAATGAATGAATGAATGAATGAATGAATGAATGAATAAATAAATAAATAAATAAATAAATAAATAAATAAATATCCCCCTATAGTAAGACAAGACTGGTTGGAGTGGACAACCTTTTTCTAAAAACTTTTTATAAAATAGTTCAATATTGCAAATAAAAGTTCTCTTTTTACTTTCAGTGTAGATCAGAGATAGGAAAAATGTGGCCCTCCAGCTATTGTAGACTCCAGCTGCCATCAGTCCCAGCCAGCATGACTAATGGTCAGAGCTGATAGAAGCTGGAGTCCAGCAGATTTTGGAGGGTCACAGATTCAGCAGAAGATGGTCATGGGCTAACATTCAGGGGGACTTGTCTGCCTTGATGGGCCTTCCAATATGGAAACCAGTCCTACGTTTCCAATGAATTTTTGGGTTTCACAGGACATACTCAGGCAGAAACTGGAGAGGTCAGAATTTGGTCATTTGCCCTTGCTTTATTAAAGTGGAAGTCTAACATTTTTCCAACTTTGATTTTGTGAATCTGTCTCAGTTTTGCATTTAATTTTATTGTCTTATAAAAACAGTCTAGTTACTAAGTGCAGGTGTTCTAAATTCTTTGGAAAAGCATAGATTAGAAGGCTATATCTGGCAGTATGATTTTCATATGCATCATGAAAATGAGAAAAGATACAGATAAAGACAGACATCAAGGTTTCTTTTATTGTTTCCTCTGATTATTGATTATTTCTGTGCTCAAAAGCCTACTAAATACTTCAGATGCATAGCCTTGCATCTTAATTAAATTGTATTCAATTAAAGCCTTAATAACTGCCCCCCAAAGACTTAATTGGTCCAGAAATACATCAGTACCCTTTTTATTTGTCTGATAAGCCATTGATTGAAGAATACTTTCAGCAAGAAACAATTCATGTAAAATGTTTATTACAAGATAGTCTCCTTGGACTGTCACTGAATAGAAGTTCACGTTAATGCTATCAGCAATTTCTAGAATACTACTACAGTGGTACCTCGCATGACGAATGCCTCGGAAGACGAAAAACTCGCAAGACGAAAGAGTTTTTCGTTTTTTGAGTTGCTTCGCAAGACGATTTTCCCTATGGGCTTGCTTCGCAAGACGAAAACGTCTTGCGAGTTTGTTTCCTTTTTTAAAAAAACCGCTTGAAGAGGTGCAGTTGTGACTGACCGTGCTTCGCAAGACGAAAAACCTCGCAAGACGAAAAGACTCGCGGAACGAATTAATTTCGTCTTGCAAGGCACCACTGTAGTAGTAACACAGGGCTAACTAGCATGCAAGGTTGCTCCTCATTTTGAATGTCTTGAGATTGTTATCGAGAGCTGCAAAAATATGAGCAAACAGAGTATGGGTATTGTTTGTCTTATTTTCTTATTCGCATGGCATTCTTTCACTTAAGAAACAAAACTTCCATTGACAACAACAATAAATACGGCAAATAAATGAACAACAGTGACTGTCACATGAGTTGCTTTGACAGACTGAACTGACGGATAAATCCTCTATCGGTGAATAGTGCTATCTGCATGGCCACTGAACTCATGCCATTTTGACACAATGCTGTCAAATAGGGAAGCTTCCCATACTCTGTGAATTTAAGTAAAAAATGTGGGGTGGGGGTGGCCTTGAAATTTCCAAGTTTCAATAAAAACTAAGGCTGTCCATCTTGGAGTCTCTGTATGTATATCACTAGGAATCCTTGATTGCACCGTGAGGAGGGGGCAATAGCTCAGCGTTAGGAGCATACACTGTACTTTGTATGCAAAAGATTGCACGGAATTCAGATGTGGGAACCTTTCGCCCTCCAGATGTTTCTGAACTACAACTCCCAACATCCCTGGCCAATGGCCATGCTTGCTGGCACTAATTTGTAGTGCAGCACCATTTGGAGGAGCAAAGGTTTCTCACACTGGAATTAAATTGGTCTCAGGTAGCAGGGCTCAAAAACAACTGCTGTCAGAGCAGATGCCTATGTTAGACAGGGCCAATGTGCAGACTTTGCATAAGGCAGTTTTGTTATAAGGCCACAACTATGACTCTAAGTTAAGGGTGAGTTTGCTGAATTGCATTCCACCATTATAATGACAATTGAAGATAGGGGGCAGGAGTAGGCCCTATGTCTTATAGGTAGAAAATGGTTTAATGGGCTGATTTGAAATTTGGCAGTGTAGGAAGGATAATTGTGAGAATGGCTGCTATTAGACTATAGATGAAGGAGAGGACCCCCAGTGGAGCTGGCCTTTCTGGAAAGCTGATGAAATGAACCCTGTTTCTCATTTCTCCCACTGAGTTTTCCATTGAGCTTTTCTTTTTAAATTTCTAGTTTGCCTGGGAGTTGTCAGCATAGCCTTCTCAAAAGTAATCAAATTCAATTAGCAAACAATGTCTCAATTTAACATGTTGTGTTAAGGGCTTTCCATATTCATTCAAGCTAAAAAATGCCAGGAAACTACAGCTATTAATGGTCAATCCCTTAACAGATGTATTATTTAGGGAATACTATTATGTTATAGTATCTTATCTCGTGGTTTTGTTTCAGCTGGATGGCTGCTAGTGCTAGAGTGGTGGACCCAAGTCCCAGATCTGTCTGTTCACTAAAACATGGCGTTTATGTAACTGAGTCCATCATGCAATTGAGGCAGCCATGTTACAAGCATGTTACTGTAATTTCCCAGCACTTTGGAATTTGAGTTAACATGGAAAGCTCTTAACACAACATGTTAAACCTGAAGTTTTGTTGTTGTTAATTTATATGTTCAATATTGTGAATCTGGTCATGGATGTGTTGCAGGGGGTTGGACTATTTGACCCCTGGGGTGACTTCCAACTCTACAATTATATGATTCTACAATTCTGATTTCTCTGATGTCCTGTTTGTTTTGCCACTGTTGCGCAGTACCTGGCTTGATGTGCCATGTCATATTGGTGTTGGCATCTGTCTGCCTTGAGAGACAATTGAGTGAGCCTCTGAGGATGAAGTCAAACCTCTGTGTTAGCAGCACCAAAGTGAACTCACCAGGGAACAAGCCTGGGCAGTGTATATGGAGGTCCTGAGTAGGGCTGGGTGATATCAGCTTTTCAACATTGCAGTGTATCACCAGTCAAGCATTGTGATATATCGTGTCCTCCCTAAAAGAGGGCATGTGTTTCGGTGAGACCTGGAGACTGACCTCCTGGTTGTGGGTGGGCCTGTTGGATGCCACAACACCCGATTGGTAGGTCCCTCGTTGCTGGGTGTAATCTGGCTAATGAGTGCAGTGTAAAAGGATCGAGGGACCTATATAAACCCTTGCACGTGTCCCAGAGCTTCCTCTTTTGGCTCGTGCATCGGAACACCCGCCCACCTTTCCCTAATTTTAGGGCATTTTGCGATTGACCTTGCTATGCCCTCGTGTGTCAACTGTCGTTGGGACAGGGGCACGGCAGGAATTTCCCCACTTGGCTGATTGGCTGTTGCCATTTGGGTTTCGCGTGCCATGTAGCAATTCGTCACAACTTGTAAGGTTGCGGATAGGCACTGGTTCAAGTGATAGGGATGGGAGAACGGTCTCACCATCCCTATGTGAAGGGTATTCCGTTAAAGGAATCCAGGGACTCAACTTGGTTTGGTCAACCCTTGAGAGGGGGTTGTGCCCGTGCCTGAGTCCAGGGGAGCATCTGGGGAGTGAACATAGTCTGTTCCCAGGCCTTTCACCTGCCTCAGGTGTTCACCCTTGGCTGACCTATGATAGAGCTCTGGGCCAGCGCTACCTGCAAGGGTGCAGGGAGCTAGTCGAACCAGAGCCTATGCAACCACTCACTTTTCTGTAATCAATAAAGTTGTGGCCTAAATTCTGCCAAAAACCAAAACTAAAATTTGAGTCAAATGTGTCTTTATTTAAGGGGGAGGTCTCTGGATCTGAACACGCAAAGTGATACCTTGTGATGTTGAAAAGCAGAGGGAGGAACGCGTTGCATCAGCCCCGGCCCAGTGAGGCTCCAGAGTGAAACCACCTCAGCTCCCCCAACGGGAGCAGCAGTGGTTTCACTCTGGCACCTCCTAGGGGCAGGGCTGATGCAGCTCGTTCTTTGATATATTGCCCAGGCCTAGTCCTGGGCTGTCCAGATGACAAGACCCCGCTCTTGGCCTCACTTATTTTGTCCAAAGGAAAGCAGAGCAGTACGTTTGGCACCAGCTTGGCTGCAGGCGTTGCCAGGAGGCATATAAGGCGCCATCCAACCATCTTAGAGACTTATTCGGGATTTTTTTGTTAAGCTATTAGATAAGCACTGGAATACCCAAAAAACAAAAGCAGATTAACAACATGTGACAGTACAAATTTCTGGGTCGTTTCTACAAGACTGAAGAAAAATGAAAATAAAAATGGGGTAGGGGATATGCTTTTATTTACACCTGACCACTGGATGGAAAGGCTCACAACATGAACAGCCCGACAGATCATGCTTCTCCATTAGGTTAAAAGAGAAGCCTAAACTCAGCTTTGGATGCAGCAGAGAGAAAACATGTCTTTGTGTCCTCCAGCTTCCAGCATCACCCCAGCTCTCTCACACAGCTCACATAACACAGCCCACTTAACCTTTCATTCTCCTCTCTAGGATGATGGGGAAAGGCCCAGCCATGTGTCTCTATGGCAACAGAGCAACCTCTCTCTAATGTTAAATCACAGTACTTAACTGGCCAGCCAAAGCCATTATCTGCCAAAGAAACTTGTCTTGCCACAGATACCATCCAGAATGGCACCCCCACTCAAACACATAACAGTACAGTAAAGAAATATTGTTGGCGACAAAAATAAATAAATCATTGTATCAAATGTAAATGTTAATGATCAAATATTCACAAAACATCTAGAATATCCCCTCTCAAAGTATTCGTCCAGAATACTGCCTATCAATCATATTTTGAGGGCAAATTGCTGACTTGTCAGTGGCCATTAATACTGAACAGAAGCAACAAGTGACAGATCAGGGCATTTGAAAGTCTGCTGCATCCTTGCCTGATTAAGCAGAAGCCAGTGAAACGAAACTCAAAAGTAAATCCAGCCAGACACAGACTAAAAGAATCATTATTTAATATATTACTCTTGTAAGTTAGAGTTGAGTTTCTGACGGCATTGATCCCAGCAAAATTACATAAACTATAATATATTCACAAACCTGATTGAGAAACATCAAAACACTAACAATGTAATTCTAGACCACTTATCTGAGCAAGTATATTTTATAAAAATAATATGTTTGACTCCTTCACCTTTCTCTTTCTGAAATTGTGTGTGTGTGTGTGCATGCGCACAGTAAAAGATAGAAGTTGTAGTCAAATATTTAATAATGGTAATTAAAAATGAAAATGACATAACCTCCCACATTTTGTGAGAAAAATTCGGGGCAACCCCCTACCACCCCTCATATCTGTCGCTGACCCCTTCCTCGCCTGCCCCCTCCTTCCCTCCCCGCTCTTACCATTGTTTTCTTCAGCCTCCTGCTCACCAGACGCTGCATCTCCAGGCGATGTGAGGCTGAGCGGCCCCAGGAAGGCTGCGTCAGACCTGGGGGTCACCAGAAACAACACGAGGCCTAGAGTGGCCCCTGGCAGGTTGCCCCAGTCCGCACTGCATCACTCACTCCGGCGGCTGCCGGCTGTGTCACAAACAAATGGTATAAAAATAAAAACGTGGACATTTGGTAAACTTTTAAAAAATCTGCCCGGATGGTGATTTTACCTCTGAAAAAAGAGGACATGTCTGGGAAAACCTTACTTACTTTAACACTGGAGATGGAAGAGCAGCAAGCTAAAGAGGGCAGACCTTGTGACACAGCTTTCTAGCCACTTTACGCCCCTCAGAATTTGCTGCCTGAGGTATCTACCTCACTCTGCCTCGTGGAAGGGCTGGCCCTGTGTGTAGGGAGAGCTCCTTGAATAAATGGTGGGATCCCTTTAAGCCTCGCTTACAGGTTAAGCATATACTTACCTCTACCACCTAAAGTTGCTTAATTCTGTCAGTCCATGCCATTGAGTGAATTTTCATGCCGCTGTTCTCTGATGAGCACTAGCCATGATTCTTAGAATAATCTTACACATTTCCTCTTTTGCATTTGTGCTCAGAGAGCACTGCAGGAAAAAATAAGGTGCAGAAGGCACTTTGCATCAAGATTCTCATGAAGGTTATAAACACAGTTATTCCTCATGTTATCTTGCCTTCCTCTTTTTAATGATTAAAAAAAGAAAAGGGGGGGAGAAATGATGGAGTGTGGTTAGTTCTTTTATGGGTTCAGAAGCATGATGGGGATGATAAAGGATTTTAGTGCTCATCAATTAAGGTGGTAAAAGCTGAAGACTTTTAATTAAGACAAAACACTTTAAGTACCTTAACAGCTAGCAATGAACTGTCATCCTTAATAAGAACAGAGTCTCATACTTTCTAATGCAAATGAGACTCAGACACGTAGAATCTGGTGCCTCACCAACAACCTTCCAAATGACTTTGACGTGGACCTGATGGACTTCTCTAACAACCCAAATAAAATTTCTCCTGCACGCTGTAGAGGCATAAATCCAGTGCGTGTTGACCATGAAGCTCTAATACAATAGATGGCACAATGCCGTAGCATTACATCAGTTTTATCACAGCTGCAGCGGCCCTCATTTAACAGTGTTCTGAGAATTCAAAACTCCATTGCCAAATACGCCTGTGCTCTTCCGCAGTGACCCTGTACACCTTTCCAACAAGGCAGTGTACTTTAAACACTTTCAAAGCAAGCTCAGAAGAGCAGGGCAGACGTTTACGGCTTTCCTTTCCTTTTCCTTTCTCCTCCACCCAAAGGCTTCTGTTATATGTTGGGAAAGGCAGATCAAATCTGGGATAAATCAGGGGACATTATCCTTCTAGGGTGGGTGATGGGGCGGGGAGGTATAGCAAGGAATGAGAGACAAGTATTTAGATTCCCCCCCCCCAAGATGTGCAACCCCACCCCGAGAAACAACTCTTATTATAATTTTCCCACACACTTTCCCTACATATATTCTCTCTGAGCAGGATCCTCCTAAAATGTCACTTATGGCATTATTTGCTGGGAATTCTAATGGAAGTTTAAGGTGTCAAATGGTCCGGTTCAAATGTACTAAAAGCCAATCAAATGGCACTTTTTTGAAGTCATGAAACTGTGTGGAGGAAGAAGCATCTGGCCTGAAAAAACCACTCTAATTGGTGCCGCTTCCTAGCAATGCTTTGTTCAATTACTGTACTGTGCCACCAACCATGTTTATCTGCCATGCTAAGCTGAGTTGCCACCAGGCTGTGCTTGCACCAGTCGGAAGTTACTCCCTCTGCAAATGACTCACATGGAGGATTATACTGTCTCTGAACCAGATCCTCTCTGTGCTGTATTCTTAGTTGTGGTTAGTAGTGTACAAACAATGATACACTATTTATGCAAATAACTGTAATCACTACAAAAACATCAGACAAGGGACATGCTTTAGGTTCTGCTGCCAAAACACCAGCATCTGTGTGCAGCAGCGTCCCTTTCTACAAAGTTCAACATTGAACTTTGCTCACTTGAACATTGCTCAACATTGTACTTTTCCACACAGGACAGACCTCATGTTACAAACAGGTTATCAGTATTAGCAGTGCTTTTTTAATTTTTAATTTTAGGGAAAAAAGGTGTTGATACTGGGCACCTTTGAGTTCCCCCAGAAAAAAACACTGTGTGTTAGTCAATGGTTGACGCTTACAGGCAAACAGCCCAGTAGAAAAAGGTACAGAACGTCTCCCTTTCCTAAGGAAAAAAAAATCTTATTGACAGCTCACTCATCCTGTTGACAATCCATCACATACAAAGAGGATGTAGATGAATTAACTTTTGTCCCATTCTATTTATACATATTTAAGGGAAAACTCATTTCACAGAACAAGATCCTTCAGACCATCAAGAAAGTGTAATGGAAAGAGTTTAAAGAGCCATTTTCACTATCTCACACATGAACTAAAAAACAATCAGTCACCACTTCACACCACAACAGAGCATTGAGAACCATGTCCCTACCTACCTGGATGGAAGCCAAGGAATGTGCTCTCCCAATGTATTTGTCAATACACAGATATTATGAAAATAAATCGAGTTTTGAGTACTTTCTCCTTATCAGGAAAGTCACCACATACAGGTGTCCTGGAAAACCCTATTGCCCCAGGAAATGGGGAAAATTACATAATATAAAATAATCTGTCAGACCAGAACCAAACATTGCATACTGTTGGGGGAGGGCGGGAGGCCCATCAATGCCAGCCAATTGTATTCTGCTGGTTCTCACACCAGCTTGCTAGGGCAAGCATTTTTAAAAGTGTTCCTACACTGTTCAGACACCAGCTCCTGCCGTCACCTATTCCCTTCCCCACATTTCTGCCTGAAACAAGCCCATTTACCCTCCCTGCATGACAGAGAGGGTACTGAGCCCCATATCCCCCCGCCCCCCGCTTACCATTCTCCTGCAACTTCTAGTCATAAACTGTCTTCAGGTATTAAGTATGAATTTATGAGTGGGCTACATTTGTGAGTGGGTAGCATGAGTGGGCTACCCCTGCCTCCTAGTTATCAATGCTCACATTGCATCAACAGCCAATGTGCACACATGGGTTTCTCTCTCTCCTTGGTCAATCAGGAGCATAAGACCAGAGGACCTCCTTCAACTGATGCTGATCACATGTCAGTTGAAAGCATGACTGATGTGTGAGTCACTGCCTCAGGCCTGGGGCTTGTCTCAGGCCTGGGGCTAGCCTGCTTGTGCATTGGAGTCCCTTCACATGTTCATATCAGGCAGCTAGAATGAGATATAGGGAACACATGCTCTGATCATGTTGGACTGGTCATGTTGTTCAGATGCCTGACTATCATCTTCCAAAGCAACTACTCTATTCTGAACTTTAAAATGGAAAGCGTAATGCTGGTGGCCAGCAAAAGAGGTTTAAATACTTTCTCAAGGCAAAAAAAAAAAAGGTAGTATAAACACCGACAACTGGCTTGCAAGCACTCCAGTTGGAGAACAGCCTTTACCAAAGGTGTCGTGGGCTTTGAAGACACTCGAACTCAGGATGAAAGGGAGAAACGAGCTAAGAGGAAGGTACATTTGGCAAACCCTCACCATGATCAACTCCCGCTCTGAAACCAATGTCCCCACTGTGGAAGGACGTGTGGATCCAGAATTGGCCTCCACAGTCACTTGCGGGCTCACTGTTAAGATCGTGTTCATGGAAGACAATCTTACTCGACTATGAGTGATCGCCAAAGAAGAAGACGAAGACATGCTCTGATGCCACTGCAATTCATTGGATATTCTACAGTTATGGAAGACAGGAAAATTCAGTGGAGTGCTGTCACATCCATCACCTTTTGTATTATTAGATATCACATGGGGAAGGGGAGGACAGGAGAGGAAGAGAGACAGGGTTGTTGCTCTTGGCAGCCACGGATCTTTTCAGTCTCATACAAAAATCTCCCATTTCTTCTTCTGTACAAAGTTTCTTTGAATGAACTAAAGGTGCCATTCAGTGATTGATGACTGCTAAGTAACAGGCAGATAAAAATTATTCCAATTTTGTTACTTTTCTGCATATATGGCTATTAATGTACAATTAATATTAGATGCTCAAGGAGCCAGATTACTTTTTAAAATATGAAGTTTTTTTGCACATAACAGTGTGTTTACGATGAATATTTAATCTTGAAACAAACAGGAAAACAGAAAGAGCGCTTCTTCAGGAAAAAAAGCATACATACTAGCTAATTTTTTTCACTTCATGCAGTACCATTGGATATGTTTATGCCATCCACGAAAGCTGAGAACATGCTGTCTAGAAGAGGTTTTTAAACACTTAGGAAGACACGGGGCGGGGGGGGGGGGAGTGCCACAAGTGAAAGTCACACAGTCCAAAAGGAAATGGAGGAAAATTATCACTTATCAGACTACTTAAATAGGTGTTCACTAAACACGATGGTAAACTCCTGTGAAGTCAAGTTATAAATAGCATATTTTGTATTTCGGTTTTGTGTGCCAGATGTTACTCTGGTTTTGAACCACATATAGTCCTTACACACACACACACACACACAGAGAGAGAGAGAGAGAGAGAGAGAGAGAGAGAGAGAGAGATGCAAGTTTTCTTTATAAATAATACAGAAATAGGCTGAAATATTACAAATACAAAAGTGAACTATCTACCCTAAAGCTTGGGGTAGATACATTGGACTAGCCAAGGCCAACATCCTGATTCCATACCAGTCCCCATTCCAGGTTCCCAAAATATAGAATTTTCCCCAGCATCTGTAATCCTGCACAACTTGTGACACACCAAACATGTTTGGATTATATCTTGATTCCTCTTGCATGTGATGGGGAAGCAATAGCATGGTTTTCTCCCTAGTCCACTTGACCCCATTTCTGAAGCCACTGGACATCCGCACATGGGTATACAATTTGAATAGGGTGCACACATCTGCTGTACATGTGAATCACACACTTGGTGCCTGGGCACACTGGAATTTACACATATGCACCCTTGTTCAATTGCTATACCCATGTGTGGTTGCTCAGTAGGACAACTACAGCCACTGGGTTAGGCATGCCACAGCACAACATCTGAGCTGAGACCTTGTCAGTTTCATGAAGCTGCTTGCTTCTCCTTAATTTTGTTCCCTTTCACCTGAAGCAAACATTAAAACCATCCTGCTTCTGACACTGCCACCACCATCAAGACATCAATCTCCTCTTATTCCTTCTCAGAGGCAAGATTCTAAAACAATATCACACACACACACCCTTCAAACAAATGTCTTTTCCAAACACAGCATACAGCTGCAATGACTTAATGGTTTTGCTGATCTGGGCCTTTTATACTGAAAGCCTTTGTTAGTGACTTTATGGGAAGTTGAGATCAGCGCTTCTATGCAGGTCTAGGGGCGGGTGAGACTCTTCATAAAGACATATCATTCTCTGTATTTCAAACTGCACTTGCCATTGCTCATGCAACCAAAACAGCACTATTCACTCACATAAGAGAGGTTGCAGCAGGCTTGGGAAAACTCCAAGATTTGCAGAAGTACACACACAAACACATTTTTAGGAAAGAAGTCTCTAAAAGCAGCAGAAGAAAAGCAACCACAAGCAGCTCAATGAGGACTGAGTATGCTCTGTAGTTGTGGAATGCTGACTGGCGGCTGCAGAAGCAGAAAATGGCTGGGAAGAGAAATGAAATGGGAGTTGTTGGAATGGAATTCCCAACAGGCAGCACTTTATTCTGCAACATTGTGTTGCAAGACCCTCTTGTTTGCTAATATAGAGTAAGCCTGGATCTTAGGCGCATTTAACCTGTGTGCATTCAGCTTCACACACATAGCAAAAACATAAAAATGGGGGCAAAGTTCTGTGAAAAATGACTTTGGCAGTTCCACCCGCCATTGAACACAATGTGTTTTGACCACAGTGGGACCTTGGGTTAAATACTTAGTTCGTTCCGGAGGTCTGTTCTTAACCTGAAACTGTTCTTAACCTGAAGCACCACTTTAGCTAATGGGGCTTCCTGCTACTGCCACGCCGCCGTCGTGCGTTTTCTGTTCTCATCCTGAAGCAAAGTTCTTAACCTGAGGTACTATTTCTGGATAAGTGGAGTCTGTAACCTGAAGCGTATGTAACCTGAAGCATATGTAACCCGAGGTACCACTGTATACACAATTTTGGCTTTAACCGCAAACCCAGGAACGTAACCCCGGCATAAGTTGCAGGCTTACTGTACATTTACAAGTAAATGTATTTAAAAGGCATTTCCCCCAACATCTTCCAAAAAAGCAGAATAGAAATAATACGGGGATGGTGGTTTTACCCAAGACAGGTACCAGAACATCGGGACAGTGGAGCATATGAGCTACTAAAACAGAGACATTTGCTACATGCAATATATTTGCTTTCCTCCAGACAGTTACAGGCCAATTAGAGAAATTTCTCGTCTCCTTTGAATTTTTACAGCTGAAGTGCTTTCGTACCTCTGCAAGATAACAAGCCCCTGCTGCGGATCCAACATCAACGAAAGGCAGTCAAAGGTGTTTGTGTCCATTCTAGCTCAGTACAAAGAATCCTTGTGGCATCAGAAAGCAATGGTTTGTTATTCAGTATTTCTTTTCCACAGTGAGTGGGCCTGAAAATGCAGGTTCTTCTCGTAATTTTGTAATCTAAGAGGACCTTCCTAATACAATCTCCATTCTACCTTAGCTCTGGGCCCTGAGGCAAGCAAGCTGATAGTGAAAGTGTTCCCTCCTTCAGAAGTCATGCTTTGCAATCTTATCTCCCACTGAGACTCTGAAACGATATACAGTATGTGACAAGTGTGACCTTGTCAGACCTCATCAAGTTTGGGAAGTAAAGATTACTGTTCTCAAATGAGTCCAGTCACACTTTTGGATTCTTTGCTTCTGAAACATGTCATTCCTCACTAAGGCTGCAATCCTATACAGTGGTACCTCGGGTTAAGAACTTAATTCGTTCTGGAGGTCCATTCTTAACCTGAAACTGTTCTTAACCTGAAGCACCACTTTAGCTAATGGGGCCTCCCGCTGCCGCCGGAGCA
Source organism: Podarcis filfolensis (assembly GCF_964270895.1). Classification (NCBI taxonomy): domain Eukaryota; kingdom Metazoa; phylum Chordata; class Lepidosauria; order Squamata; family Lacertidae; genus Podarcis; species Podarcis filfolensis. The sequence continues at coordinate 6,229,140 of NC_139607.1, forward strand.
TGATTTCTGTTGTCATCCTGAAGCAAAGTTCTTAACCCGAGGTACTATTTCTGGGTTAGCGGAGTCTGTAACCTGAAGCGTCTGTAACCTGAAGTGTCTGTAACCTAAGGTACCACTGTACAAACTTCATTAGGAGGAAGTCCTACCTAATTCAGTGCGACTTACTTCCCTCACAGCTGGTGAGGGAAAGGTTATACCCCACTGTGGAGTCAACTCCATACAGTTCCTTTTGAGTAAGAAAAAAACCACATACATAGCTACAGGCAATGTATTAAATGTGATGTTTGGTTTGACCCTTAGTTGATGTTGGCACAGGACCAAAACCAGCACTATGAGACCCAGAACCCCCTGAAAATCATCCACAGGAGCTTCATGGTTTGAAGCTGGGGGACTTAGCCTACCAAGCTACCACAGACTGTTTTGGCCAAGGTTTCTCACAGAAGAGAACGGGGCTATGCAGCATCATCCCATTGGGCTGAAACCTACCAGTTGGCCAGATGAAGAATAAATATCAGGAAACAGCTGGCCTTATAGCCTTGCCTGGTCAAGATAGCAGAACCTTTGCCTGCTGCACACATATATTTTAAGCACCTTGAACACTCTTAAGCAGCATACAAATGCCTGGAATTATATCCAGTTGTTTGAGTACTATGTTGGGGGGTGGGGATGACTAGCAATTTAAGGCTTGTTTGGCAGAGTCTATTATGCTTCTCAGGCAGTTACTGTACTGAAAGACACCCCAAGAACTGATAAAAACAAACTGCCCATGACTGACATGGTGTCAAATAGGAGCTGCAGGAAGAGAGTTTCTGCAGGCTGGTAGACTGCCAGGAAAATATTTGAGCAACCCCCTCATGTGAAATGATCAAGTCGGTTGTTGACTGGATTGTCAGGGTGTGGGGTAGGGGTTTCAGAGATAACTTTATGCCTTGGTGCTTGTCTGTATAGCCACACACAAACTGGGAGATTAACAAAATAAATAAATAGCAGCAGTGAATAAATATTAAAAGCAGGTTCTTATTATGACTCTCTGCAGCAAGAATAAACATATTTAATTAACTTTAATGGTAATCAGCTCTAAAGAAAATGTAAGGAACAGCCTAGCAGTGAAATCTTCCACCTGCACAGGAAGCCAGCCTGGCTCGCCCCTGATGGGAAACAGCTCTCTGCCAAGCAGGGAACTAATGAATTAGTGTCTTCCGGAGCTCCATGTCTGATCTGATTCTCTTTAAGTTTATAAAATTAGCAATCTACTGCTCACAGAAAAACTGCCAAGATCCAAAGTCAGCCTGAGCCACACAGTCAGCAAAAACAGCTCATTGCTAGAATTCAGATTTGCTTCTGTCAAGAAAACAAAGCAATTGGCTGCGTGTCTCTTTCACTACCATACATCTGCAATATTTCTGATTTAATTTTACAGTGGAAATGTGATATCACTCAAAAAAGGGGGTCCTCTGTGTTCAGTTAAAAGGGTGGTTTTTTAAATCTCTGATTAAATCAAGGTTCCTTCAATATGAAAAGACCTGAGCATCTTGCAGAAAAAATATCACCAGCTTCAAAATGATTGATGGTCCCTGCTGGATGGAGAGACGAGGATGCAATGAACAAGCAGGCACTTTGCAGGTAGTTTTAACCCATGAAAGAAAAGGAAGGGAGGGGAGTCTTCCTTTAAAAATACATGCATTTATCTTCTATAAAAGCATTCGCCTTTTTGTTTGTTCCAAGGGCACCAAGCGAAATTATACTGAAACTAATCAAGACTGCAAAGTGATAGTTAAGAATAGCTTTTATTAACACTGTTACACTTCCACAGGAAAGTGAGAAAAGGAAGAATGGCAGAGTGCCCATCCCACAACGAATATCAAATGAATATGAAGAGGAGCATCAGAATTAGGTGAGACAATTGTATTTTGCTGAGCAACTGTTGCGGTAGATTAGTACAAGCATGGGCAATCTGTTCAGGATCTGCAAAGTCACTTTCTTCCCTCAAGGTTTAGAGATATATCTATATCTATATCTATATCTATATCTATATCTATATCTATATGCATACATACACACACACACACACACAGTATATATATCACATATAGCCTAAGGCACATATAGCCACACATAGTTAAAGGTTCCTCCTATATATGTGCTGTAGAGAGGAGGAACCTCTAACTATGTGTGGCTATATGTGCCTTAGGCCATATATGCAATATGGCTTACAAAATCCTGATGAATAAACAATAAAATCAATGCATCTAATGTCAGCAAACCAAATCCAACCCCAGTAAATAGATGAAAAAAACCACAATCAACAAGCAAAAACAGGAGCAGGCAGAAAATTAAACTCAAGGCAGAGTTCAAAACATGCGCCATTTTGTCCCAAAACTTATAGGAAGATACACTGACTATTTCAGACAGCAGCACCTGCCCAGGCTTTGCTCCTACCAGTCATTGATCTCATCCCCTAATAGAAGGATTTGCAGCAAGACTCTCCCAGCTGATTTTAACAGTTGTAAGGGGAGGGTAGCCAATGTGCCACTATCCACAAAACGGCTAGTTAAGATTTAAAATCCCATTGGCATTAAGGTAGAATCCCATTAATTAGAATCAATCTCAATTAGAGCTAATGAGAACAATAGTTCTGCAATGATAGGTTAGGTGGATTTCCTAATAATTGCTATATGTCTAAAAATCCAATTAACATCTATGGAACCAGTTTTTGACAACTTAAAATACATTCTTCCAACATCCTCTCTCTCTTTGTGCCCCCCAATGCATAGCTGTATAAAAGAACTGTGCTTGCACGTGACAAATTGCCAAGCCACATGAAAAATTAATTTCTCATGGATCTTTGGCTGCATCTGTTGACCTTTGGTGACTAATGTACCACTTTGGGATTTAGTGCAACATTCCAAGTCCCTGTACAGTTTTAAAGCTCCAGTTCATATAAAAACAAAAGGTTTGAAGACTGCCTCCTCTTTCTTTTCTGGAAGTAAATATTCCACTCACATAATAAATATTTGTAGTAGATAAATCATCTGCCTTTTTAATCAATAAATTGATTTGCAGATCACTAAACCCTCAATATTTGCACCTCTGGGGAAATAGTAATGGAAGCAAGGGATAATTTTTAATATTAAAAACAAAAGCCTCCACTTTTCTAGAACAAAAATAACATATAGAATAATACAGCTTTATTCAATATAGTGATTAAACAGATTGTGCTATGCAATCCTAGGTGGAAAGAAAGTGCATCCTAACATATCCAAATTATTGGATCCTACCTCAGTTATAGAACATATATTCTCTGTTGTCTGAGAATGAATAATATTAGAACTAACAAGAGCAAATTATATGTTTCAGCATTCATAGTTGCTTTTATCACCAGGTGGTGATCTCAAACACTTCATTTTGCAAATGAGGTCTTTTGAAATCAAATTTCTGTTTTCTTCAACTATGCCTGTTCCGGACTATGGCAGTATTTATATACAGTGGTACCTTGGGTTACATACACTTCAGGTTACAGACTCCGCTAACCCAGAAATATTACCCCGGGTTAAGAACTTTGCTTCAGGATGAGAACAGAAATCACGCAGCAGCAGTGCGGCGGCAGCAGGAGGCCCCGTTAGCTAAAGTGGTGCTTCAGGTTAAGAACACTTTCAGGTTAAGAACAGACCTCCAGAACGAATTAAGTTCCTAACCCGAGGTACCACTGTATTAGTTTTAGACAGCCAGCATGATGCAGTGACTATAGAGGTGGCTATAGACTGCAACTGACCAGACTCAGGTTCAAATCTCACTTGGTGACTTTGGGCAATCCATTCTCTCTTAGGCAGAAATCCTATGCAGAAGAACCCAGCATAAATTAAGCCTGTGTTAAATAAACTGGCTCCAAATTCTGTTCAACAGTGGGGCTACCATGGGCTGAGCTGTTCTAAGCCAGGCAGAGGAAAAAAGAATATCTAAAATAGAGTTAGAGTTACGTCATCCAGTTTGAATTACACCACCTGTATTTCTGCCACCTTCATTTATGTCGAGTTTTGAGGTCATGTGACTGAGCTGATCAGGCTCAGGATCCAGCCTTAGTCTCTCCTCTCTGGTTCTGCCCCTATGATGACATTTTTACAGGGCTTAAACACCGGCTTAAAATCACCAGGCTTAGGTCAGCAGGTTGGGTTGAGCTGGCTGAGCTGGAATGGGCGAGATATGCTAGCATATCTCCAACTGAGCCAAGGATGAGCATTTTGCTGCTATAGCTCAGTTGTGCTATGAACTTTCCAGCTCAGCCAGAGATCCACGGCATCCTAACCCTGCTCTTCCTGGTGGATCTTGTTACAGGATTGTTCAGGGAGTCTAACCTTCCTCATGGGGGTGGTTGAGAGGTTAAAATGGATGAAACCATGTCTGCTGCCCTATTATGAAAGAATATGGTTTGCATTAACCATGGTTAATATCAGTGCACACATAAACCACAATTGAAACTATCAAGGAAAAAAGGGGTGGAAATTTGCCCCAGAGCTGGGAGGAAGATGTGTGTGCATGCATTCCTCAGGCTGTATCACAATTTGCAAACCATGATTTTCAGGGAGTCGGTGTTGAGCCTTTGCCTTTCATATCAATAGACCTAGAATCACGGTTTGCATTAGCTCACATAGGCTTTTAGCACTGCATAAGAACAAGAATAGTTCAGGAAAATATGAGGAAAAAGAACAAGAGAAAAGCAAATAGTGATGGGAGAGTTAAATACATTAATGCTAAAACAACAAGCTTAAAGTGCTGCTGCAAATGAAGGAAAATGAGGCGTGTGTTGCTACAAGACCAGAAGTCGCCTAGTGAGGTATCTGAGTAGATATTCATGGTAAACCAAAGTAACAGAAGGAAGTGAGAAAATGGGAAGGCAGGTGAAGAAACCAGAGGCAGCAAAAGGGTCCATTTTAAAAAGGAGGTTAATTTACTTACAGTCTTTCCAAACCACTTTTCAAGATAGCTTGAAGCAATAAATTATTTCCTTAAAAGAATGGAATATAGTCCTGCCCTGTAGGGGAGCAGAGAACCAGTCTTTGGCTCATCTCTGTGAAAGCCCTTCAGGTATCTGAAAAATGTTATCATGTCCCCTCTCAGTCTTCACTACTCTAGGGGAAAGAAAATGTTTACACCACTTTTTCACCCAATTGCATATACCACAGTACTCCATGTTTCCCGGCGCTGGCCCAGAAAGTCCTTAAACAAGTACCATGTTTAGCATTCTTGCACCTGAAATTTCCTGAGATGAACAACTGCCACTTAATCATTCCCATCATTGCTGATCCTCTCTTTCTTGCTCCACCCCCACCCACCAGCAATGGAACATAGACCTTCCTGGAGATGGTGACCATCTGGTGCCTAAGTTGCACCCAGAGAGATCTGTCCTACAGTCTTTGCCACCAGCTTCTGAAGTCTCTGTGTTGATAGAAAGGGCTGCTGTATTGCCCCATTCAACTGAGACAGGATAAACTTCCATAGGGATTTTTCTTCTGTTTTCTCTGCTTAAAAAAAATGCAAAAAGATTCATCCATACCTCTCTAAAAACCTGTGCAATTGAATTATCACACATCTAGGCTGAGTTCCATTTCTTGAGAACATCAGTATAACATCCCTTTGTGAGGGACATGAAAACAGACCACTGCAATGACAGTCTAATATTGCCATTTGCATTTGACAACTGAGTTGCAGACAGCTGACTAGAAGACAGCTGGTACAAAAGATGTGAATCTCATCTAGAGTAACTACTAAAATTTCACTACAATGAAAATTCAATTTAGAGGTTTTCTCCTCGGGCAAAGGATCGGAACAATTTCTAGGAAAGCCAAGAATTTTTATTTGCAGTAGACTCCAAGTCCATTCCACAATCAGTTCCTCCCCAGCTGAAACCTAGGATTCTGCACTGCTTTCTGTAGAAATATAATGTCAGCAAAATCAACGAACGCCATTTTTGTCCTGCAATTGAATACAGAATTACCCTGATTCTCTGTCCTTGCTGAAGCTCTAGGGTACACATGCAGCTCCTATGACCATATGGACATTCTCAAATGGGGATGTATATCCCCATTTCATTTGCTTTATTTATACATAACCTCATTGCATTTGGAGAGTTGCTCCAATTTAGGAATGAACTGGATGGTTTGTACTCATTAATAGCTCCCTGTATGCCTTAGTGCTCCTGCCAAACGTTCAGTTTGGGATAACGATCTTTTAAAACATTACTTGAACTAAATAAGCTAGAAATAGGAAATCTTTCCCATCCCCACCAATCCAACTCCTAGAGTATCTGGCAGGTGCTATTTTTTTTCAAGGTTTACTTTAAACAGCAGGTCTCCCAGCACTGGCCAAATACCTTAAGCATCTTTTTCAGATGCTAGATTTTGAGCTTACTTTGCAGCAATCAGTCATCACCGCTCCCAAGCACGCAAGAAGAAAAGGGTGGAAGGTCCTGACCTAGATTTCAGTCCACAGGAGTCAGGATCAGAACACAGACATTGGCCTTTCTAGACAGAAATTGCATGCCAGGGTGAGTGAAGAAGGTACTATAGAACTTTAACATATTTTCATATTTTTTTTAGCCAGGAACAAGGCAGTGGACAAGGGACAAGACTTTCCTTAATCTTTTGTCTTCATTGGTTTGTGTAACAATAAACTCCTAACAAAAGAAAAAGTAGGGGGTTTTTTAATAAGAAGAAGAAACTGCTGCTGTTAGCAGAGAAAGTAGCTATATTATGGTTTATAATTAGTGAGAAAGAAAGTCACCATTGAATACACCATTATTTTTTATTGACAAAGTCTGGGGAAGTTAGCCTATGTGTTACTATTTCTTAATAATATTTTTATGATAGTCCACCCCATCACACACACTTTGGGGGGCATAGATGAGTGGGAGGAGATCGTAGACTCAGCATACTGGCCAACAAATGTAGGCTATTCAATTTCCATAATTGATTGATAAATTCAAATGTATATCAGCAGCACAATATCTGAAAAGATAATGCATTTGTATATATTCCCACAATTACAGGAATAAACCATCTGCTTGCGCACTCTCAGGTTATAATTCAAGTCTATTAAAATTATTATTTGTGATTACCTAACGCATGTAGTCTTTGAATCATTCTATCAACCTTTTCTGTATTCATTCAACTTCCAGATAAGTTTTCATTAACTATTTCTCAGAAAGTAAATATGTAATTCTGCAAAATGAGCACGTTATATTGCTGGATAATTTATCCTCCTACCAACAGCTGCTTCACAGTGGTAAATGACAAACCAGCAATTCATTTGAGTCAACAATAAAAGGAATAGTTCACATTCAAATTCATCTCAAGCTGTTAATGGGCATTGTGTAATGGCAGAGACCAGTGTGTGTGGTTGATCCACCATCAGCCACATAAGATGGCAAGTAAAATGAGACCTTCCTGCCAACCTAGCAGTTCGAAAGCACATCAAAGTGCAAGTAGGTAAATAGGTACCGCTCCAGCGGGAAGGTAAACGGCGTTTCCGTGTGCTGCTCTGGTTCGCCAGACATGAGCCGGAAGCTGTACGCTGGCTCCCTCAGCCAGTAAAGCGAAATGAGCGCCGTAACCCCAGAGTCGTCCGTGACTGGACCTAATGGTCAGGGGTCCCTTTACCCTTTACATTTAAGATGATACCTACTGGCTCAGACCAAACATCTACCTTCTCACACTGGTCAACCAGATATGTATGTGAATCCCATAAGCAAGACATGAATGTGATAGCACTAATGTATAACTCCCAGAATAGGAGGCCTATCAACTAGAGACGAAAGGGCATGTGTAGGTAGATCACACTTCTGTTTTCCTTTATTATCACTATCCAGGAATCCTCATACTGTCTTGCTACCTCAGTTTTGTCCAGGGATTTAAAAAAGAAACAAGCTATAGGCTTCAAAATAAATAACTAAATTTAAATCTAGTTTAAATTTGTCATTGGTGAACTCAGGCCACTTTATACCTTAGATATGAATCTATCTACATATGCAAAGTGAATTCAACAGCCAGCTGTTTGCAAACACATGTGCTAGTCAGTAAGTGACCATAGGTCCCTGTTGGGCATACTCAAGGTGACTTGGGTTCTCTGCTGTGCAGTTAGTCTTGCATTTCTGAGATCCAAATTAAAAGTTCTACTGAAACCTCTCTGACAACAAATAACTTTGGATTGGCTGACATCTCTTCTAATCACCACTTTGCCTTTCGGCACTTGGTGATGGGCATCTGACTCAGTGAAGTGACTCCAGTGAAATGTGTTGCATTTGAGGTGACTCTGGGTAGTGTGAAGGTTCTGCCTGTGGTGATCTATGATGACTTGTTCACAATGCAAGAATCACCACTTCATATTTTGGCCACCAAGTGGAGAACATGCATCTGTAAGGCTTTTTAGTTTGCATGAGTCTTTAAGAAGGAAAGAAATATTTTCTCTGTGTTAGATTTGGCTTTCTTTACTCTGCCCGCCCGCCATGTGATAAATTATCAATGAAGAGAGATATGCACACTGCTTGTGATAGGTGCATAAATTTAGTAAATTACAGATTGTGCAAACAAAGCTGCCTGGCATTGTCATATTATAATTGAATAAAAGCTTCCTAATTTGGATACTTGTACTTGTGTCCCAACAGAATCTTCTCCTTGTTCCCTGTTAGAACAATAAATTTAAAGCAAAGAGCTTAATGGTATTCTTTTTTAGTCCAAACTGATGGAGTGAAGTAATTGCCTTTTTGGTGCTCACATATCTCCAGCTTAGATGGCTTTACAAGCAAAGCACTTTAGCCTAAGAACAAATGTATGAATATGTAGTAGGCATTTGCATTACACTTAACATCTCTGATACACAAAAATCAACTTTGGCATAACATGGCAAGCAAATAACTAACCAACTATCACTTCATGTGGAGAGCTGTAATGCAAAGTGGCACAGAATACCTCCTCCCCCTCTGCTCTAGGTAAGTACACTCATGAAGCAGCCACCACAATCCATTTGAGGAGTTAAAAAGTGAGAAGTTTCACATGTTCATTGTCAAACTGGAGAGAGGCTTCTGGTGGAGTGCTGTTAATCTTCAGCATTCTTGATGATTTAGATGAAGGGGTGGAGAAAACAACTTTCATCCAGCATATTAAATTAACAACCTGCATGTGCTAATATGTCAAAAAGCCTTTGCGTCTGCCAAAATGAATGCTTTGCTTTCCCAAGTCCTGCTAGGAAGATACTGTACAGCATTCCAATGGACTCCTATGTAATGAACTTCAGGTGAAAACAGTGGGACATGCCTCACGTCTTGCAATTTGTACTATGATATTCGTGAACATCTAATTAACCCTCTGCTGAGCTCTTTACCATTAATTATGTTAAATATCTACTGATAATGACCCATGCATCTCTCAGGCAGTTGCCAAGTTTTTAGCATTAGCAGAAGAGATCAGAAAGCAGTTGGTGGGCTGAAGGATTGTCTCTATGGTTGCCTTGGTATGTCAACTCTGCAAATCCCTGAACAGCCATGTGCTGCAAATGCTCCAGCTCTGGGTCTTCTTCACTGAGCACTGAACTGAGTTAGACGCTTTACAAGACCCCCTCTAGCTCCAAGATTCTGTGATAGTGCAACTTTCTCCATGTCCATTCAGTTCAGAAGGGGACCTCATTAAATCTGATGGGACTTTCTCCTAGGTAAGCCTGAGCCAGCCATCTGTTTTGTTTTGGCTCCCTTCCCTTCCCTCCACACCCAACTCTTCTCATTATTCCCCAATTATAGGGTACTACACCACACTTGCTGACACTAACATCTTTTGTTTCAATAGTCTTAATAATACTGTTAATGTGTCATCAGCAAAGCTTTCAACAACTAACTATGCATTAAGAATCTGTTATTTTCTCAAATGCCTGGTATTTCCATGAAACAAGGAGGCATTTGGCACAGGACCTGGTTTGCCATCTTGAGTAAACAAATATGTTGTGGATTAATTGAAGGGCTGATTCATGGAATCAAGTCACTCATTAGCCCTTAATACACTTACCATTTAATTGCACCTAAAGCAAAATCTGAGGCATTTTGGGAGGCGGCTCCTCAGGCAAAACATCTGCAGTACATGTTGAGGTAAAGAAAAAGGACATCAGCAGCTGTCAGCACTTTTCTTTAGTTTTCTTCCTATAGTGCTAAGCTAGTTTTCTGGGATAGCTCAGGGTTGTAGGTTTGAACCCCACACTGGGCAAAAGTTTCATGCAATGCAGGAGGCTTGGACTAGATGACCCTCGTGGTCCTTTCCAACTCTACAGTTCTATGATCCTATGATTCTATCATACCATGGAACTCTGTTCATGTGTCAGCCAGGTCAATTCTGTGTCCAGGGCAGCTGTTTACCAGCTCCATCTGGTACGCAGGCTGAGACCCTACCTGCTCATGGACTGTCTCACCAGAGTGGTGCATGCTCTAGTTATCTCCCGCTTGGACTACTGCAATGCGCTCTATGTGGGGCTACCTTTGAAGGTGACCTGGAAACTACAACTAATCCAGAATGCGGCAGCGGCAACTGGGAGCGGCCGCCGAGACCACATAACACCGGTCTTGAAAGACCTACACTGGCTCCCAGTACGTTTCTGAGCACAATTCAGACTGTTGGTGCTGACCTTTAAAGCCCCAAACGGCCTTGGCCCAGTATACCTGAAGGAGCGTCTCCACCCCCATCGTTCTACCCGGACACTGAGGTCCAGCGCCAACAGCCTTCTGGTGGTTCCCTCACTGCAAGAAGTGAGGTTACAGGGAACCAGGCAGAGAGCCTTCTCGGTAGTGGCACCCGCCCTGTGGAACACCCTCCCACCAGATGTCAAAGGAAAAAACAACTACCAGACTTTTAGGAGACATCTGAAGGCAGCCCTGTTTAGGGAAGCTTTTAATATCTGATGGACTATTGTATTTTAATATTTTGTTGGAAGGCACCCAGAGTGGCTGGGGAAACCCAGCCAGATGGGCAGGGTATAAATAAATTATTAATATTATTATCATTACCATTATCATCATCATCATTATTATTTGATTACAGACAAGTTCAGCACTAAAATCAGGAAAAAGGCTAGAGCTTTATTATGAAGACGTGAAGGTGCGTTGATTCAACTACCACCTACTCAAGCAGATTCTAATCTAACTAACAACCACTTGAGTAGATCAATACTTATATACTCTGAGTGGCAGCAGCCCAACATTAGTTTTTCCCGAGAAACGCTCACCTGTGAGCTTGCACTTGAACTTGCATTGAACAAGTAAAACTTGTGTTCTGTCACTGAGCTATGCCCCTTCCCCTGAAGATGAAGAATAGTCTATAATGATGAATCTGTACAGGTAACTTGATGGGTAATTATAATGTATATCAAGTGAAATGACTATGTATAGCCAGCCCAATTTACTACAAATAATACGATTCCTCCTAACAGTATCAGACAAATAGAGAAACATGCATCCTTGATTTTAGATGTCGTTAGAGATAACAGCTTTCAGTTTTAACAAATATGCTTTGAGGTACAGTAAGAGATCATGAATAAGAAAAATATGACTGTATGTTAACAGTACACAAACTGATAAGCCAATGAGGGGGATTACCACTGCACGCCATCACTTTATCACCCTATAGTATTGCATGCAGTAATCCATCTGTGACAAGTCAGGACAAATCCTTTATTCTTACAGATTCCTTCTTTTTAAAGATATCTTAGGAATCATTTCAATACATAATCCCCTTGCTAAGCTTCTGAATGATAGCAGTATCTGGCACAGCTCAAGTGCAACAACAAGAGATTCAGACGGCCGATACAGCCTTGATCTCAGCTATGGGGATTCAAAGAAACAAAGAGGAGACAGAGAATGCAAGAGATAAACAGACTGAAGTGCAAATAGCGCATGCAGCGCCAGGTGCAATAGTAGCACCACTGGAAAATGTGGGGTAACATCACGACAAGCAAATCTCCATTACGAGAAAGGAGATTCTGAGTAAACATCAGGAGGAACTTTCTGACCATAAGAGCTGTTCAAAAGTGGAACGGTCTCCTTCGGGTGCTGGGGGACTCTCCTTCATTGGAAGTCTTTAAGCAGAGTTTGGATGGCCATCTGTCATGAATGCTTCAGCTGAGATTCCTACATTGTAGAGGGTCTGACTAGATGACCTTCCAACTCTATGATCCTATGATTGAAAGCCACATTTTGATATGACTGCACATATTTGTGATTAGCTATTATATCTAATATTTGAAGGGACGCGTGTGGCGCTGTGGGTAAAACCTCAGCGCCTAGGACTTGCCGATCTCATGGTCGGTGGTTCGAATCCCCGCGGCGGGGTGCGCTCCCGTTGATCGGTCCCAGCGCCTGCCAACCTAGCAGTTTGAAAGCACCCTCGGGTGCAAGTAGATAAATAGGGACCGCTTACTAGCGGGAAGGTAAACGGCGTTCCGTGTGCTGCGCTGGCTCGCCAGATGCAGCTTGTCACGCTGGCCTCGTGACCCGGAAGTGTCTGTGGACAGTGCTGGCTCCCGGCCTATAGAGTGAGATGAGCGCACAACCCTAGAGTCTGCCAAGACTGGCCCGTACGGGCAGGGGTACCTTTACCTATTATATCTAAAGGGATCCTCCATGTTCAGAGGAATTATACCTGAGTACCAACAGGGAGTACTGTTCCATCCATATCCTTCCTCAGAGTTTTTGGGTGGCCACAGATGAAAACAGGATGCTGGACCTTTGATCTGATCTACCAAGTCCCTTGTTACGTCCCGAGGCACAGCTTACCCTTCATAACATTCTGCATGAGCAACGCCATGTCCTTAGAATGGTCTTGTAATATATAGATCAATATTAGCTTTCTTTCAGAGAAGGGGAATGGAAGACAGCATGACAAATTGTGGGCTTTCCCCTCATATAGTGCTTGATTTCATATCACATCTTTACTCAACATTGAGTGACTAGCAGCTGAAGGCCCAACTAAACGTGCTATGGGAGACCCATGATCAGGATCCTTCATGCATTGTTTTGGGGCGTCTGTTGTTGTTTACTTCTAAGCAGACGTGTGTGTCCAACCCTTTTCTCCTGCACCATTTCCCTCCTCAAGCTAATCCATAGAAGGGTGGAGGGCGAGCGGAATGAATGGCGAAGGAATTTATTCCATTGAAATGCATTGCATTCAGGATGACATGAGATGAAATACAAGTTCTACAAGTGATGATTCACAGGCCATGGCTCATTCTCACATGCAAATCAAGTGCTGAATGTGAATGTGTGAACCAGCCCTATACTTTTCCAAATCTGCTCTACAAAAACAGGTGATTACACTCATGTCCCCAGCCCCAAATCAGCATTTTGTTCTCTGGGGCGTCACAGTCACAAGATGGTTTCCTAGTTACAGGAATGACTTCCCACACCACTCCAAAAGAAAGAGTAACAGAAGAAACATAATCAAATTACTGGGGTGGTGGGGGAGAGTTGAAGGCACCTTGATGAAATGTATACACACACAGAGAGAGACAGACACTGCCCCCACTTTCAGTCAAATTGTGGCCCCTCATTGCTCCTAAAACAATAGCTTACAGGAGACACAATTTAGATACATGTTTTTCATAAAATTATGTTATGTATAAAAAGGTTGCTTGAGGAACCAAATCCCAATCCCATATGACATGCATGTAGTGGTGTATGCAGATGACCATTTTATCACCCATCAGAATCTGATATATTGTTTTTAAAAATCTCTTTACCATTTGACAGGGTGATACTGGAAAATAAGCTATTCATGGGTGCAAGCAAATCAGTACAATTTGCAGCCATTTTTGTGCCATTCAAAATAATCACAAAAAACCAACATTTGCAATACGGACTGCCATGGAAGAGGAAACAGTATGTTTAAATTGAATATGGTGAGGTGAAGGCTGGACGGATCAGTCTATTTCTGTACTGTGTCAATTTCCCACATATTCATTCAGAAGTGTTTTGTGTCCCATTTTTTAATCTGATTTTAAAAAAGCATGAAATTTTGTATCTAAATATTACCAAAATATTTTATTGCAAAATATGCATTTAAATACCGATACATATTTTATGCCACTGTATAGATGTGTTTTATACTAAAATGCATTTGGTCCTTTACTTTTAGTCAAGACTATTGCAAAATTTGAAGACGTGCAAAATCTGAAGAAGGGTTATGCTCCAATCTGCAAATTAGTCTGGCTATTTCTAAACCAGCCTCATTATATTGCATCTGACTTTACTCAAAGGCAATTTTTTTTTAAGACAACATCTTTAATTTCCTATGTCAAGTTACAGAATAGCCACGCTTTTTAAATATGGCACTTTCCAGCCTATGTCAACAATGTACATGAATTCACATAAAAAGCAAAAGAGAGGTTCAAAGAGCTTTTTAAGCAACGTATGTGAAAACACTCAGAAAATAATTTAGACTTTACAGCAAAAGCAAAGTCACAAGTTAAATGATCAGTGTCACGGACAGTCTGTACAAGAACAAAGTAAAGAACTAATCAACTAATCAGCACACATTTTTTCTGTCACACAAACACATTAGGGGTGTGGTGAAAATGTCTTCCATTCCCCCCACTCCTTGACAACTCTTCATTATTGTAGTTAATGAGAAAAGAAACTGTATTCAAAAATTATCAAAGGAGGAAGTAAAATCTTTTTTGGGAGGGGGGAACTATGTTGTAGAATTTTGTTGTTGTTGCATTCTCCTTAATTTAAAAGTAGCCGAGAGAATTTGTGACTTAATTTGCAAATCATCTATCTGGTAGTCTGCATTGTGAAGCCTTCCTTCTCAAACTTCCTGAAAATGTCATTACATCCTTGGGTGTGAGAAGTCTGTCATGTGCCTAAACACCTGTTCCTTCTAAAGAAAACAATGCAGATTTCTTAAAAGTTAAAGGGAGCACTTCCCTTAAAAACAAAATTAGCACCCTACACTCAGGGGGTTGGTAGCCAGCTGTCCCACTTTGCCATGTCCCAATTAAAGCCCAGGGAAAGACGTAATGAGGCAACTCATTCCATTGGGCCTTTTCAGGTCAGGAAGTTTGGGCAGTCAGCGAAGCTACAGAGCACTGAGCACTACACAAATGTCTGGCTGGCACCCATCTGCCTCAGGAGACAATGGAGGAGTGTGCATTTGGGGATGAGGTCAAGCTCTTAGAAGGTTACAGTGCCTGCTGTGGTTCTAGAGACCCATACAGGAGAGACATGTTTTGTTGCAGCTGGGGCAGATGAAGGCATCTGGATGTGCTGCTGCAGATGCACCACAGCGTTTCTTGTCTCTGCGCTCCTCCCAGCAGTCATTCTTCCTCTGGTCACTGCTGTGGATGCAGGACCTGTCTGTCTCCAGGCACCATTGTCTTCTGCAAGGGATTCCTATATAGTGGGATTGACGTTGCCAGCCTTCATGTCATGTTTGCAGACATCTTTATAACACAGAGCTGGTCTGCTAATGGGCATGGTGCCAGAAGCCAGCTCCCCATAAAGCACATCCTTGGGAGATCCTGACATCGTTCTGCGGACATGACCAAGCTAGCGTAGACGTCGCTGAGACAGGAGTGTGAACATGCTGGAAATGTGGGCTTGGGAGAGCACATCATTGTTTGGAATTCTGTCCTGCCATGTGATACCCAAAACCCTCCTGATGCAGCACATATGGAAGGCATTGAGGCATTGCTCCTGACTGACACATAAGCCTTGTAGACTTTCTTCACCTTGGTATTTGATGTTGGCACCACATTCTTCCATACCCTTTGGAGACGTGAGCCATTGCCACAGCTGCTTTGCGGATACACTTGTGCAGCTCAGTGTCGATGGAGAAATTGCTGGCTATGGTGGAACCCAGACAGACAAAATGTTCTACTACCTCAACCATGTAGTCACCAATGCTGGCGACATCCTAACCCAAGATGTTGGTCTTCATCAGGCTGGTGGCAAGGCCCAGCTCCCTGCAGGCTTGAGCAAAATGGTAGCTGAGTCTCTGTAGAGCTTCCTCAAGTCTGCATCATCTGGAAACACCATCTCTCAGATAAGGATGCACCACACTTTTGTCTTGGCGCAGAGACATGCCAAAGACTAGGACCAACAAAGAAACTCTTCTGAACACTACAAAGAAAAAGAGAGATGAAAGCCTGCAAACCATGTGTGAAAGAAAACACATGTATCATCTGCAGCAAAAGGTAAGATAATGATAAGATAAGCTCAACCCCACCAAACTCACAAGAAATTATAAAGAAATTCTTGTGCCATTTGAATGAGGAAGAAAAAGAGAAGTCTCTTTTGTGGAAGAAGAAACTTCTGAGAACTTGTAGGACAGGTAACACAGCACTTGAACACACACACACACACATGGTTTGCAGGCTTTGATCTCTCTCTTTTTCTTTGTAGCATCGATAAGAGATTCTTTGTTGGTCCTAGTGTTTGGACACAGAGATTAAGAAAAATGAGCAGGCTGATATTTTCATGTTCGTCTAAGTATACAGAAGCGCCTGTATGTGCTTCATTTTCATTTGAAAAGGAAGTGGCTTCTGTTCTGGTGGGATTGTTGCTGGGAAGTTAATCCTTGTTTTCACAGCTTATTTTGGCCCTTATGACTGAAACTTTACACAGCTTCCAAAAGGTTAATTTTTATTGTAGTTATGACAAAGCAGCTATCGTGTCTATAACAGTGTCTTGCCAGCTGAGCTATGGCTTATCCTGGGGCTTACGACCCAGCTATTGGAATGGGCATGTTCATGTCAAGCTGAAGTCACATCTCATCAAAGGAAGGGCATTCAGACACTTTCTGGGACTAAGTGTTTTCTCCTTTTTGAAAGACAGTGAGATTTCCATTGAGTGAAGAGAGATCAAAGGTATGGAGAGCAAAATGGGTATTTTTGCACTAAATGTTTGCCAATGTATCATATGCAGCAGCAGCAGCTAGCCTTGGGGGCAAGTGTGCCACAAATCAGCTCTGAGAATGAGACTAAGCTACTCAGCTGCTCTCTGTAGTTCAGATACCCCTGATGTTTTCATGTAGTTTTGCCTCTGGTCTACTGATCTGGACAGCAGGCAACAGCATAGCAGGACACAAGTACATGGAAGTGAAGGACTGATTTTAGACCATAGCTGAGCCCTTGGATGCTTCTGCTCCTGTCCACCGATGCCACAAATACCTGCTACCTGTGCCATTTTGACCACTGATGCCACAGAAAGGGCCACCATGATATAGGCCTAGGGAAGAATTCTACCTCATGCTAAGTTCATCATTTCATCAAATCAAGCATTTCAGCTTGCCAGAAGGAATGATCCCCCTCGCCTCACATGCTCTTCTGAGGGGTCTTGCAGCCTCCCAAAACCAATTTTGATATATGAGGGAAGAGGACAGGGAGAGCCCAACTGCATGAGTCCTTGTGCAGGGACCTGTTAGGTGATTCCTGCCCTTTGTTCTTTCTCAAGTGCCAAATCCATATCTGGCATATATCACTCACATTGAAGGTGGTGGAATACCCCCCAAAAAAAATAATAAATAAGTTCATGCACATAGAAACCTAGCATGCTATGTAGACAGTGAGGCTAGAATGCCTCCACATTTCTTCCATACTTCTCCAGTTCCTATGGAGAAGTCTCCCTCCTCTCTCTTTCTCGCTCCATCTTGATCTTGTGAGCACACCTCCTGCCACACAGGTTTGCCACTTCACTGGGAACCAGGCCATAGGACAGGAAACTTTTTCATTATCTCGTGAGTAACCTTCCAGGGGCCACATACCAGTGGTAGGAGAGGCCAGAGGCAAAAATGGATGGAGAAGCAGGTGTGATGCTTGATATAGTTGGTTGTAATCTAGCCATGTAGAAGTCAGAGGCTTCAATACACACAACTGTTCATCTAGGATGCAGGAGGCATTATCACAGATCAAGACCACATTCCAGGCAAAAGATCTTAAGGATGGTCTAGAGTATGGCCAGTAAGAAGTGAAGCCTTGGGAGCAGGG
Source organism: Podarcis filfolensis (assembly GCF_964270895.1). NCBI lineage: Eukaryota > Metazoa > Chordata > Lepidosauria > Squamata > Lacertidae > Podarcis > Podarcis filfolensis. Next base: position 6,247,146 of record NC_139607.1, read on the forward strand.
ATTGGTCGGGAGAAGAGGTGTTGCTGAGGGAGAGCCCCAAGGGCTCAATGAAGGGGCCTAGGCTACATTTGGCCCCCAAATCTGGGGTTCCCCACCACTGCCATAGAGTTATTTTCTGACACTGTTAAAAGATGAACTACGGCTTCCTCCCATGGATCTACTTTCTACTCAACTATTGCTACTCTGGAATAAAGTGGCCAAGACATAGACTGCTGTGGCCAAAAATTGTAATTGGTAATTGTTTGTGTCGGGTTATTTGAACCAAAGCAAGATTTCACCAAACCCCCTTTGCAATAATTGTCATTCTCATGAGGATGAATAATTAAGAGAACCTTGGAATGATCCAATAAACCATAAACAGTAAACCAGAAGGATTCTATTACCTGCTGTAAAAGTCAAATTACATATGATTTTTAGCATCAATAAAAGTGTCACCGTTTTATGACAGTTGCTTCATGACATTGGCAAGGGAAAGTGACTTTTATCATCAAAATCCCTAAAGTATAAATGTGCTCTTTAAATACAGTTTAATGAATTCCTGCATCTTTGACAAGCACAGACGAGTTTTCTTTTTACAAATCTGTTGACTGCTTTGTGAATTAAGGCTGAGTCCCTTTCCCAACAAATCTCAACACTGAACAGTGGCAAAGGTATTAAATGTGGGAGGGAACTGATTCATAACAGAAATGTGTCAAATCTGTGTGAAAAAAATACCTAAACTAGGATGCATTATAGTAGGAAAGCAAATCTGGATAGAACTGCCTAGTTTCCACTGGGGATCAACACTTTGCTGTCTTCTGTGGCAAAGGATGTGTTCACAAGAACAAAACAAACTGTGGGATTTGTTCCTACCACTGTATCACTTTTTTATTTTATAGCCTACTTTTCTAGTATGAGGTACTCCAAGAGGTTTGTGCACAGAAACAACAGAAAGCATCACAAAAATATTAGAAATCTTTTCATTATATTTAAAGTACATCAAAGCATCCCTTTTTTTATTTTGTTGGCTTCTATGAGCCCTAATTCTGATTACCGTATATTGAACATACATGAAAGACAGGAAGGCTATATCATCTTCACACAGGATTTCAGGACTGCCTCTTTCTTTGGCCAACTTGCTGGTTCTGTGAACTGAGTGATCAACTAAAATCTATGGGCATGATCTGAAGGAAACCAAGAATTAAAGGAGGAAATCCTTTGGCAATATCCATTTACAACTTTATTACCAGCTTGCCTTACACCAGCATTTTGTGCATAGGCTTGTTCCCAAAGGCTGCAATCATATGAGCACTGAAATGGGAGTAAATGCCATTGAATACAAAAGGACCTGAATCTCAATAAATATGCAAAAAGTGTCTGTTAGACAAATGCTTAACTCTTCTATAAAAATCATGTGTTCAGCTTTGGCTAGACTGTGTACCAACATTTTTTGCTCTTGTATCCACTCTCTTTTACAAGTGCTTTTTCAAAGCAAAATGAATAAAGAAGAGTTGTTACATTTAATTTGCACAAGAAAGGATTATGCTATTAAACAGAGCATAATATTAAACTATAAGAGGAAAATAACCTCACAGATTCATGAAATTTGTTACAATTACCGCACCTTAATAATCTTCTTGATTTATAACCAAAGACCCGACAGAGAGAGGACGTTAATGTATTTGCTGCCCTCTAAAACTATATTATACTGGGTACTTGTTTTGTGTTGGCAGCAATTTAAACTTTCAATAAAGCCCAGCACAAAGATTGGTCCTCATAGACTTAAAAGGAACATACAACCACAGCAGGCACTGTAACAATGGTTTGACTAAGGTTTTCTGATGTTCTTTCCCACATGGTTTCCAAAACAATAGGAACAATCCAAAAACTCTTGTTTATATATGCAAAACTCCAGGGTTCTTAAAGAAATTGCACAGTGAAGCAAAAACTTAAAATATGTATACAAGTCTCTATTTGACCTGAAGAAATTTATATCTTACCTTTCTAATAAAAAAGCTTTAAATGCAACGCTCAAAAAATAGTATATTAAAACTCGAAAGAACAATAAACTAAATAAAAATACATAACATAATAGCAATGAAGATATGTGGTTAAAACCAGTGGGTGGTAGTCAACTATGTTTTGTTCAGAGTAAACTCACTGACCTAACTTAGTGACGTTCATTTTACCCTGAGTAAAGGTTAGTTAAATATCACCCAGCTTAATTTAGGGAGCAATCCTGCAGCAGGATGAGTGGGTTAGAATCCAGTGGATCTCTGACTAAGCCATAAACTGCTTGGCATAGCCAGAATATGACAGCTTAAATCACTCATCCTCAACTCAGCTGGTATATACAGGCAGCTGCCATTTTAGGTGCATCCAATATGTATGCAACTGCACATAAACACATCGCGCCAAACCCAGAATGACCTGAAAAAGTCACAGAAATGTCACAAAAAGGGGTGGGGCCAGAGCGGAACGAAGTGTTTACGGGCTTTTTCAGTGGTGTATTTCCAATACGTTCAGTGCCTCAGAACGTAACCCCCACATAAATGGGGAGCTGCCTATCACGATGTATCTCTCCCTTCCCAGCTCTGCCAGCCCCTAAGTGGATGAAACAAGTTAGGTGGCTCTTAAGCTAGTGTAAACCCTGAAAGGGGGTGTTCCAGGGGTGTGATGTGGCGGAACCGGGGGGGGGGTGAATTAGGTTGGATCTTAAGCCTGTTCAGCTTGGTCACATGACCTGGAAATCCATCATAATTTAAGCCAGCAAAAAGGGTGGCGTAATTCAAACAGTATTTTAGAGGTTTGTTTTCTCTCTCTCTGCCAGGATTAGGCTGGCTCAGCCAGCAGAAGTCTCGTTGCTGAATGGCGTTTGGATCTGTTATAACTTTATGCTGCCATCTCTTACACTGACTTGCTTTATGCCAGCTTCTTGTGTTCCCAAAATCTCAAATTCAGGCAAACATTATAAACTGCATTTGGACTTTGCCAGTAAAATATAACTGATATAAAAACACTACCGTTTGAGAGACTTGAGAGATGCTTCCGCATACTTAAGCAAAGATGTGAAGAAATAATTAAATCTTAATACTGTAATGTGTTACTAAATGCAATCATTTCAAACAACTATCAGACTCAATATGAAATATTGCTGTGAAGAAATTTAGATAAATGATGCATTAGATATAGTTCAAGCCTGGCCAAGCAACCAGTTCAGGTGTTTTCCCAAGTGGCCATCCTGGGAGAAGATCAATGGATGTCATCCCATGGTGTTGGAGGATGGAAGTAAAAATCATTTACCTTTTCACTGGGTACTAAGTCCTTTCAGATGGATAAACTACAGAGTGATCTCATGTATTCTGATCTTCGGCAAGTCCCTAAGCCAGAGGATGTAACACAATTCTTAGTAGTAGCTGCTGTGGTGTAAGCAGTCTCCCTATGGCAAGAGATGTGAGTTAGGGAGCACTTGATAAAATCAATTTCAGCTTTCATGCTTGCTTTCCAGATTCTGCCTACAGAACATGACTGAGGATGAGCCTCAAGAGCGGAGCAAAAATAATCACCAGATAGGGCTAGTTGCTATAGACAAGTAGCCCCTGTCCTAGAGAAGCCACAATTCTCCCAGTGTGAGGTTGTTCTCCAACGGATTGCAGGTGGAGGAAACAGAAGTCCCCCTTTGACCCGGTAGGTGAGAAATCTATGTCAGGGTGTGACCATCTCACAGTGAGAAACCTATATGGATGAACAACCATACGTTACCCCAGTCTAGGGAGGGGAGGAGTTTCACTAGGCTTTTGTTAATCACTAGGCTTACTGAAATGCCTTTCGCTCCCTAAGGAATTTCTTGTATCTCCTCCACCCTCTTCTAATCAGGACCCTCCAAACTCATTGCAAGCATCACTTCAAGCTAAATTACCCTTCGGGTGCTTGTACTCACACAACTGTCATGCCTGAAGTGAGAAAGTGGAACCATGGCTGCTAGCATCACCCCCTTGAGTCCTCACCTTATGGAGGAAGCAAAGAAGAAGAAGAAGAAGAAGAGGAGGAGGAGGAGAAGGAGGAGGCGTTTGGACTTGATATCCCGCTTTATCACTACCTGAAGGAGTCTCAAAGCGGCTAACCATCTCCTTTCCCTTCCTCCCCCACAACAAACACTCTGTGAGGTGAGTGGGGCTGAGAGACTTCAGAGAAGTATGACTAGCCCAAGGTCACCCAGCAGCTGCATGTGGAGGAGCGGGGAAGCGAACCTGGTTCACCAGATTACGAGTCCACTGCTCTTAACCATGACACCATGCTGGCTCATGCACAGCACTGAGTGACAAGGGTAACAGGCTCCTCTCGTCAGATCTTCTTCCCAATGGGTGGCTAGGAGGAGGAGGGGCCAGCAAAGGCATATGGTTGGAAATGCAGCCCCTCCATGCCCAAAGGGGGCTTAAGACATTTTGTCTTCCCTCAAAATTCATCCAATCCAATCCAGTTTTTACTACATTCACTGGCAAGCACCCTCCCCCTGATCAATCTTGGTAAGAACTGTTTTATATCTAGTATTCTGACAAGCAAATTCTCTCCATTCCTCCTATTTCCTCCACCCAAAATGCCAAATTAAGGTGGATCTGTTGCATTTGCAGCAGCAGGGCTTCGCAACAGATGATTATGGGTGTCGAATTGTGGCCCTTCAGAAATGAGTTGCCAGCTTGAAATGCAGTGGTTTATGTTAATGTTCATTCCAAATCATAGTTAAATGGGATTCATATGGGAAACCTCCTGACATTATCAGCTAGATTCTACAGAGAAGTTCTATAGTGCAGCACAGTCTAGTCTGATACTACTAGAACTCTGCTTTGATTGTCAGATCCTCTGATCATCATTTCATTACTGCAAGGATCTGGCTTTGCCACTGGCTTGAATTCTGTACTTTGCCACCTTTTTTATCAACCCCTCCCTCCCCCACTTCATTTCATCACAGGTCCTTTGAAATGACATCTATATCACAGCTGCAACCTGGTGTCTGTCAAAACTAGAAGGATTTTTGATACTCCTGCTGAGAGGCAGCCCTGGTATGTGCCTAAACGAAGCCCTCCAGAACTACTCCACTGGTACAAAGGTTCCCTTTTCTGGTTTTGTTCTTTGGGATTCAGTTTCATGGCCTCAGGGTTCTCTCCATTCTTTGTGGAGGTTGAGCTTTTCAAGAAATCTTAAACTCTTTTTCCTCTGCAATTTATCCATTTGTTTATCCCCCCTTTCTTTCAAGAGGGTCCTCCCTCTCAAAATTGGCCGCCTGTCAAAGATTGTTTACAATCTGATCAAGCTTATTTCAATAAATTGTTCCAGCTGCTAGAACACAATTTGTTTACAACTTCTGAAACGGACTCCTTAATATGTGAAGCCAAAAATACAGTTGTCATTAATTTTTTCCTAAGTGAAAGCATCCGAGGGATTCTTTGGGAAGTGGAGAGTTCTGATAAATTCCTCAGAGGATATTTCAGATATCCTTAGCCAAGGGTCGAACTAACTCCCATGTCATATCTTGACTAATGCCACTCCACTGGAAACATGCATGCAGAGGATTCAGAAGAATAATTACATGGACTGCTTATTAGCTGTCAAATCCAAAGGGTGGAAATTCAGTAAATAAATAAAGAGGAGTACACAAAAAGAAATCTGCCGTGGAGCTGTTCATTGCCTTTACTTCTGCCCAACTTCTTGCTGAAACCTGAGCTAGGTAATACAGTACCTAAAGTTTGAATTTGTCTTATTTTGACCACCCCAGCTGTTCCATCAATGCTCTGAAACCTGACTTCAGAATTGTCCTATTGATTCAGAAACCCGGTAGCTGGATGTTTAAGCGTACTTCACTTTGCACGCAAAAGGGTAATGCCGCTTGCTTCTGATCCAGGGAATTCCTAGAGGAACTCAGGCTTCTCAACTGCCATTCTTTCAGAGCATATCGCATATTGTTCTCTTTGAACAGGGCTAATGACCTATCATTTCAAGGGCTGCTTTTTATCTCTTCAGGAATGCTGCTAGACTGAAGCCACCTCTACCAATATAACTACTCTAAGCTTCTATTATCTCAGAGAGGAATCACTGCAGCTCATTGCAGGTTTGGAGGATACCTCACTGTTCTGGATGGTTCGGCCGCTCTTAGAAAATCCATTGGCCTTAATGGTTTCCTTGTGATAAAAACTGACTTAAAGTTATATCTCAGTAACAGTATATACATTAGAACAGCCATGTCTTGCGTGGCGTTCCTGGTAGATCCTGTTAGATCTCTGGCCCATCAGTGATGCCCTTACAAACAACCCCCCCCCCCAACTTTGGCTTCCTAAAAAAAGCCCAACAACTTTGGGTAGATCATAGCCAGTCTTTTTATGACAGTGGGTAGATCACTGCCAGTTTTTTTATACTGTGAGTAGATTACAGTCTATTGGGATTTGGACATCCCTGCATTAGAATCTGAACATCTATTTGAAAAAGCAACCTTCTTGTTATGATTGCTGGCAGGGCCACTACAGACTCCAAGCTACACAAGCTACACAAGCTACACAAGCTCCAAACATGTGCCATTTTAATTTCCCACCTTGCTCTGTAGTGGCACTTCATCAGGGCATTATGGGAAATCAAAATGGTAGCTAGGCTCAGCCACACAACAAAGATTTGAATGCTGCTACCAGCCACTGCTAGCCCAGTGAAAATGTGGGTATCCCTTAAACTAGTCAGATTAACTAACCAGAAATATGCCCTAACCTAGAATATAGAAATATCTTCCTGCTCAAGGAGTGTAACAGAACACAAAGGAAGATAAACTGTATTCCATTCCTAGTTCCTTGCTGTGGAAACAAAGTCAGAATAAGAAAGCAGGCAAATACATATTTTGCCCAAGAGATCGATAGATGGATTTTCTTTCTTTCTTTCTTTCTTTCTTTCTTTCTTTCTTTCTTTCTTTCTTTCCAAGTACCAAGGAAAAAACCCATAAATAAAGATTTACATATAAAGTCTAAATGCAGTGTCAATAAATATATGGTTTTTCCGAGATCACAAATTTCATTCAAACTAAAATACACAGATTTATATAGCACCTCTAACTGTCTACATAGACCAGCAGAACCTCTGAGATAATTTCCCACCGGTCCCTTCCTGAAATAGGGGAGGTGCAGTGGTTGTAACAGTTGCAAATTTTGGCTACCTATGAATACCTGCCAAAAAGTTATGACACTGCTCCCACATACTACTTTTGATGTAAAATTATATGAAATCTGGTAAGAAAATTAAATTTCAAACAAAAACTCCACCCCATAGTAAATACTGTAGTGGTGGTGGGGGATAATGGTTAGAGGGCTGGACTTGGATCTGGGAGTTCAAATCCCTACTCAGCCATGACATTCCCTGGGTGACCCTAGCCAAGACACTGCCTCTCAGCCTGATCTACTTTATATGGTTACTGTGGTGATTAAATGAGGGGGGGGGGGCGAGTAACCATGTATGCAACCTTGACCTCCTTGGAGAAAAAGGTGGGATATAAACACAACAGATAAATAAATAATAGGAGTAGTTCAACATGAAGGATTTTTTTTTAAAAAAAATGGCATTTCCCAAAATGTCAGATGACGAATCAATCTTGATGTGACGCTAGTAACTGTAAAAGTGTTTATGCTGCCTGATTGTGAACTGCCATTGTCCATCAGGAACAAGCGAACAAAACAACAATAACATCATTCTGGCCACTGAACTAAGCTCATTTTAACATTTGAAGGCAGCTTGATCTGCCTGGCTCAAAGAAAACAACAATCCTCTAAGAACTTCAGTAGGCCTGGAAGTTTACTGATATCTGAAGCAAAGAGAAATTGTCTGGGGACTCCAGAAGCTGCTATTAGATGACATAACCCACATGGAACGGCCGTCCTCCCAGAAGTGCCTCATTCTTTCCCACCTAGAATTCGGCAGCGCAGCTGATCAGTGTAAACATGTTTCCTCCCAACGGCTACCCTGGGCCTTTGGTTTTCACCTATCCCCAGCTGGCATCTCCGTCTGATGCTGAAGGCAGACACCGGCCATGCTGTTCACTGCACAATGACAGGCGAACAAAAGAACAAACAAGCTGGAGAGATTTGAAACATGGGAGCTTGGGGACCCGTGTGAGTTTCACTGTGCCACTGTGAACCTCCCACTAAATATAAAAGCTGCTCTCTTCAGTGAAGGAAGCCAATAACAAACGGCTTTCCTTATGTCTCTGAGTAAACCCTTTGGGAGTCAGGAAACAGCAGCGTGTGGAACTCCGCACACACACACAAACACCCTTGGACAGATTTGATATCCATACTGCCAGGTGCCATAAGCTCTGTTGAGGCCAGGTGACACCTGACAAGCATTTAGCTTGAGAAAAGGGTGTTTGGGGGGGAGCTTTTTGTTTGTTGGTCTGCCAGATATTGTATTTCAAAGGGCTCCTGATCATTGAGGATTTTTAATACATCAGTTGTCTGTCCCCTGTCTTGCATACGTCTTCATGATTTCATGTCAAGTTAGGTACCGGAGACAGATGGAGCAAATCTCCCACGAGTATTTGGCAGTAAATTCCAAAGTGCTAATGCATCCAGAAAAAAATTTCAATACTGTTTTCCCCTTGCTGTTGAGAGTGCTCAACAACTTGTTGGTTCCTGTATCATGTGAAATGATGTAACACACATTATGTTGAAAATATCAAGCAAATTGTGGTGTTAACATTAATCCTTCAAGAAACTCCACCCCTTTTGCATGCTAATCCAAAAATCAGCCCATGCAATCCTTTTGATGTGGTAGGAGGTTGGAGGATGGAAGATGCTCGGCTGAGTGTTCCAAAATTAAAGTAGGGTGGCAGTGAAGAGCAGTGAACCTCAAGCTGGTGCAAAGTGGGGGGAGGGGTATATATTGGTATTGAACAATATCCTTCTTCATGGACAACAATTCTGTTTTGTTGCTGCCTTTGCTGTTCTTAGATTGTTGCTGACATTGCTGGCATTTTTGACGTTGCTGGCATTTTTATATATTGTGAGCCACTTTCAACAGCTGTGCCCCCCAAAGTGACTGACAATTTTAATTGAAAACAACAACATTGCAGCACTTCCTCCTTAAAAGAGAAACACCTTAAAAAGTGATTCCTGAAGAGAAGTGTCTCTAGGGAAACCATGTGTTTCATTATTACCTCAGATGGTCTCAGGGGAGACACAGATGAGAGAACCTGAAAGTCAGATTGCTGCTCAGCTGCTGAAGATCCCTGATTGACCTTGGGTCTGTTATTAACCCTAAACTACCTCAATAATTGTTGTGCTTGTGAAATGGGTCAACCCCATATACTCCATCAGCTCAAGTCTTCCAGGGAATAGTAAATAAAATTATATTCTGACAGACTTCAGCAATCAGATGGCAGAAATAAATGCAGATATAAATGATTTTAGGATGAACTTCATAAATGTATCCTTGAAACAAAAAGCCTCTTACAAGGACAAGAAAGTATTTAGTCAGTTGTAGCAATGCTGCAAAATACTCTTCCTTGTTATACTGGTTTGGAACTACTGCAACATGCTTTTCCCCATTCCTATAGTAGTTTCATTTCACTCTACTACTCATGAATAATGAAGTCAGCATATACTGATAAAAATAAATCTAACAATTCAGGGAAGAGAAAAAGCTAACAGAGACAGTCACGAAGAGAAGGGGGGAAAAAGGCAAGTCTGTGCTTTGCAAAAGTATCTATAGTATACAGTCATTGAGAAATGCAATAAGATAATAAGCTTCCCAAACAATTTGAAGGGACATATGCTTTTTTAAAAAAATTCTTGCACATCACTCACTCCCATGCATTTAAAAAGCAAGGCAAGAAGAAAGGAATTTACTCCTGCCTCTCTTAAAATACACAAACTGAGTACAAAAAGTAACCTGTAACCCTAATCTCACATTCTTTAGAAATCTCCTTCCAGTTTGCAGATCCCAGTTCTGGAGAGGAAACTCAGGAGGTTCAAATGACTTCAGGGAGATGCACAGAGACCATCATCCGAAGCACAGGTGGTACAGCCAGGGGGTGGTGGTCATGCAAAGGGCAGCCCAGAAAAGTGCCTTGTAGGTGGGGGTACACACACACAGGCCAAGATCAGTTGCCAACTATGCTGCTTTTCTTGGTTGGCAGCTAGAATAACTCTAGGAGCTTGGAATATAACCAAGAGCCTCATTCCCTTGATGATAAACCACTTGCTACATTCTGCCTTAGTTCTTGGTAGTCTAGCCATTGCTGGGATTCATGCAGAAGATACCAAGTGATGCTTCAGCAAAGCGAGCTGGAACATTCACTCTTAAGTCCCTTGGGTTTGCTCTGCTCAAGAAATTAGGAGGTAGAGAGGAACACATTATTGATACTACAGGGACAACAGAAGAGAGTCAACATTTTCCAAAATTATATATCCTAAAAGTCCAAGAAGTTGTGACTCACTTATTTCAGCTGTGCTTCAAGATTTCCTAGCCTGGCTTTGCCCCTTGTCCTGGCCTAGTAGCCTGCTTTTTAGACTAGCATGTTGCTTTCCAAGACAGTTGGGGGCCTCTGAACACATTAACGAAGAAGAGGTAAATGTGTGTTGCTAAAGATATACAGTTATTCCATGATATGATGTTGTGCAAGATATGATGTTGTGCAAGAGTGACTTTTCTCCAATCCTTCTAATGTTTGTTTAACCCTGACACTGACACACACACACACACACACACACACACACACATCTTCCAGGGGTCCCCCCACTCAGTATTCCTGAAAAGGAGGCGGTGTCACACAAATCTCTGCACGTACTAAAAGTGCAAGAGGCAGGTTGTGGGATTGTGCCCCAGTGAGCCCCACCCTCTGCCAACTAGGCATGCATACTGTACAGCCATATAAGGCACCTCCACACGAGGGAAAACTTGACTGGCCTGGGATTCCTCCTTGTGCAGATAATCCTTGTTCACAGATGGCTAGTGAAGGCTGCGATCGGCATGAGACATTGGCAGGGCCAGGGATAGCTGATGTCACCCTGCAACCTCACATGGTAGGGTTTATGTGTGGCCCCTTTTCTGTCTTTGAATTGGATCTGGATAGATTTTCGTGTGTCCAGGTTACCGTCTACCGCTTATTGAAAAACAGAGAAAGAGGGATATAAAGCCCCAAGCTGTTATACTAAAGTAATCAACTATAGTAATCATGTATTATTACATGTAAGTTGCCCAGCATTCTCCCAAAGGGACACTAACTGAGTCCATATATAAAAGTAAAAATGAATCTTAAATGCACACACACACAAAAGTATTCAAGCAGAAGTTATGTACCAGTATATATAACGATCAACTGTCATGCAATGCACAACCATATGTCCTATAGCATCCACATTGGGTTGGGGGGACGTGGAAGGATAAACAGTGAAAAAAATATATATATAATGAACAACTTTAAAAGGAAACATGTCCTCCTAATTATAGCAGATTTTAACTGCTTACGGAAAAGCAACTGCATTAAAAACTTCAAAATGTTTTTGTTAAAAAGCCAACAACGAAATGAAATAGAATGAGGCATTCAGAAAGCAAGTCTCAAGGTTGCTTGATACAATACATGAATGACACATGAGACAGAAAAGCCACGGAGGTGCAACAGATATAAAGAATGCAAATAAAAGTCAAGCAAGCAGCCTGCTTATGTTTTATAACAGTTCTTGTATTGAGGGGGGGGGGAATCTATCCACAAGGCATAGTAAAGAGTGTATATAGCCACTAACAGAAGGCTAAACATATTCCTCTTAGTTGCTACTCACCCCTACAAGGAAAATTAAAGGGCTGCAAGAGGAACACACTTGAAGGAAAAACAAAGCCTGTCTTCCAGTCCTGATATTCAGCAACTTGGTCCCCAATGACAGGATTCCTACGAGGCAGAATGCGCTCAGAGAGTATGGAGATAGTCTACTGTCCTTAGGAACTCTTAAGAAGGCCCTATGTCCACACATTCACACATGACACACACATAATAATGATGGGTATTTTGCTAGTATAGAGCTGGTGCCATACCTTGACTCTCAACTTCAGGATAGTAAGACTGACATACCTCCTGAAGTTGTAAGGATTACAGCTGCATAATGTATGTGAAGCACTTGGGACTTTTTTTTTTGGTACTGTACAAATGGTGTTGATCATAATGATTAATAGCCAGGTACTATTTTCACCCAAAATGAATGGGTTCAGGACAGAACCTTTTATTCAAGGGAGAACTAGAGTAGGAATTGCAGTACCTAGACCCTGAAGTATCTGTGTGAATGCAGAAGCACTGGAAAGCCACTAGAAGCCCAACTTCCTCCACACCCACATGACGACTTCTGCTAGGAAATCATACTGTACACAATATTACAATATGTTCCCATGTTCTTCCTGAAAACATTATGATTGATGTGATTACCATACTGCCGGCATTTTAACACACAGTTCCTGTCATCACAAAATGAAATGATGGACAAATCATATTTTGATGTTTTCCTTATGCCCTGAAATATTTTGTTGTTGCTCTTCCATTGGAAAGACATGCCTCAACACCCTCTCCTACTAAGAGTTATTCTGAGTTAAATCTAGAGACCATATAAAACACTTGAAACGTTTTCTGTTTTAACATTAGGAATGCTTATGAACATCACAGCACTTCCAAGGATGTTGTGAGGTTTTCCATTGTCCTTACAGCAACATATGGGTGAGAACTGCAGACAGAAGGTACCATTTTGGGATTTTCATTTGAGTGAACAGAAAAGCTAAGACAGTCAACAGTTCATTGACACACCATTACTGATCACATTTACTGTATAGGCATTAGGAGTTGAACTGAAATGGTCTCTCAGCTGAACATCCCAATTCATTTGTGGTAAATTTGGGTGGCTGTTCCAGGGGCATGAACAAGGGTGGGTGGGGCTGAACCAATTCTTCTCTTTCAACTTTGGAACTTACTGCAGCATCAGCCTTGGCTTATTTATTTGTTTATCTTTTTTTTAAAAAAATTAAATGTCAATCTGTATGTGAGAGGCAGGGAAATTCTTCTCCTGTCCCACTGGTCGCCTACAGTGTTTAACTAAAGGTATAGAGACTGGGTTGCTGCTCCAGTCAATGCCCTGTTTCTCCACTCCCACAGGCTGAACCAGGCATCCCAGTTCAGCCCACGCACACCTCAAAATGGCTGCCCATGTCTGCTGTGAGGGGCGGGCAAGCCTTGAAAAATGAACCCTGAAACTGGGTAAAATATTATTGGTGCTAACATAGATGGTACAAAATTAACTCTGGGGTGGCTTATGCAGGGCCAACTTGGACTATTATACCAGTCTTGTTCCTATAGAATGTAGAGGTTTAATATCCCCCAGGATTAGGTAATCATGTGAGATTCTTGCATTTCATTACTGCAATGTCTACCTGATAGACTAAAAATACTTTGAAGAGTTGAATAATTGCATGGTCTGTATAGAGGTTATAAAAGCTACCAGGTCCATTCTTTTCATTAAGCATGCCAATGATTTCTAAAAGGCTCTTGTGGGGTGATTGTATTAATTGTTTTACTGCTCCATAATCTCTGCTGTGTTCGATTTTGGAGGATATAGGCTTTTAATTTTTTTTATGACTCTCTTCCATTGACTCGTTTTATATTTTTCTTATTTATTAGCGGGATGGGGACTCTAGGAAACACAGAAGATCCAAGTGTAAAAGTTTGCAGGTAGCTGCCACCTACCCTATCTACTCGTATTTCCAAACAAGCTGTACCTGCGATGAAAAAAGAAATAATAAGGTATTCCAGCTACATATTTTTCCATTATGTTACCTGAATATGTATCCATGAGGACAGTTCTAGATGCTCCTGTTGCTCAGCAACAACATATCAGCTTTACAAAAGAACATGGTAGAGGGTCTGTGAAAAGAAACCTGGCTTTGTTCTTTTTAGTTAGGCAGGGAAAGAACAGCTCTGATTCAAAGCTTTGAAATGCTGAAGTGGAAATGAGGGATATAAGCGAAGTACGAAGATGACATCAGAGGGAAAACCATAATTTGTTTATCAGGCCCTCTTCACATCCAGATTCTATTTTAACATGTGCTATGCAAGAATGGGGTTTATATTTTAAAAGGCAACTCAAGAAAATCTTGAAACAGTTCAGCGGAACTCACTCCCAAGTAAGTGTGAAGAGGACCGCAGCCCCAAGGTTTTAATTTCTTTCTTTCTTTCTTTTAGAGCATATTTACACCACAGAATTAAAGTAGTTGAATATTTTATCCCCAAGAAACAGGAAATGAAGAGGGGGTCCAGGTGTGCTAGGTATTTCTAACAAGAAATTCTCAGCAGACTCACAAAACTTGCATTAGGGTGGGCTCTGAAATACATCTTTGAATATATGAATATACATGTATAATAAGTACTGTATACTGAGTAAACAGTCTACTCAGAAGTGGGTGCCATGGAATTCAATGAGATTACACCCAGGTAAACTGGTATAGGATTGCAGTGAGTTAGAACTATCCTATGGAGTTTGGAGTTGTGAAGTCTGTGGCAGAGGAACCATCATTTCCAACACCCCACAAGGCTCATGCAAAATATGGTAAAGGTGAGAGGAAGCTTTTTTCCCCTCGCACCCTGATATAACACTTTTTATAAATAAATCTTATTGGTTTCAGGGAGACTCCACAAAGCTTAGTCCATTTCCCTCTTTGGTACTAGGCTTTCAGTGTTTGTGCACCTTGTAAACTTTATTCTTCATGCATGAAGAAGATATATCTCTTTGGTTTAAAATAATGGCAAGTTTCTCTGGAAGCCGAATTCTGCCCTTTGCCCACACAAGCAGAGTACATAGCCCTTTTGTCATTTAAGGTAAAGGCAGTAAATGAAACTGAAAATAATGAAATCTCTCACACAAAACCCATAGTGTTCCTACTCCTTAGAGAAGACAATGGAAAACTCTCACTGGTCATAACATATTAGGATTTTACTCTTGATATATAAATTCTGGAAGTCTGAGCAGCATATGAATACAAAAACAAACAGGCATCTAGACAGCTCCATCTCCTACAAACTTTACAAAATACTAGCTTCATTATTACGTACACAAACCCCTTCTAGTAAGAATCACTTCAGTTTGAAAATAACAAAAATTCTGTGTTGTTTACTTCACAGACACCAATTTGATTTGTAACTTTAGAGCAAATTTCATTGTTTAAGAGCAAGGCTTTTTCAAAGGCAGGCTCTTTTCAAAATTATAGTTTGAGACTTCTTGTTTCCATGGAAATGACCTTTTACTATTCTATGGAAATGGAAGTAGTTTTATATATTTCTCTTCTTCCGGGCTTTATTATACCAGCAAAACTATAATTCAGAATACAGTCCTCATGGCACAGCTGCCCACTCACCTAAGAGAAAATGGTGAAGCAGCTCAGGAGATTCCTGAGAATATAAAATTTCTGTTCATCTTTTCAACATTGCAAGAGTGCCAGGAGATCATCTAGTGCATGCCGTGAGTGGAGGGAATGTGATTTTTTGTCCATTGATAGGTTCCTAGGGGAATATTTGGATCTCGATTTCTTTCCCTCTTTTCTAAGTCACTCTCTTGTGCCTTTTTATCTGAAGAACTGTAGAAGAGGTTTTAAAAAGTGCAGGACAATGGAGTTAGTTCATCTCCAGTAGCAATATAAGAACAGGCTCCTCATTCAGAATCAAAATTTAGATTCTCCCTACCCACCTGGTTCTCTCTGTAATTTTTCTTAGAATAAAACTCTTCAGTAGGCAGTGTGGTTTCTCGCCTGGAACACCACAGAAGATAATCCCCACAGTGGAATACTCTTTCCAAGCAAATGTAAAGTTCCACCCATCACTCTGTCAAGTTTGCAGGTCACATTTACTGCATTCAGCATTACACCGTGTGCAGCAGACAACATTTGTGCTAGTACTGTATAGGGAAACTCACCACTGCAAAATCCCATGTTGAAATTGTTCTGTAGCAAAAGCCTGCTCCAGATTAGGGCTGATCCAAAACTGCTTATCTGTTTTCAAATTCTGCTTAGAGCCTTCTCTCCTCTGTACAGTAACCTGCTCACTCCCTTTACATTTGGGGCGTCTTCATCTCATTTCCTTGGTCCTTTTCCTTTCATGTGATTTCCCCTACTCTGACTTAGCTCTGATTCCATGTTACATCAGTAGTAACGATAACAACAGTTAATACTATTGACATTCCCTGTTAACCAGACAGAGAGCTTCAAATCTTATTTATTAATATAGAGCCCTTCATCCGTGGATCACAGGGCAGTCTACAATAGGAAAACACAAAAATACAAACCAAACAATAACGCTGGACTAAGAGGAGGCTGGACTAACTAGATGGGCCACTGGCCTGATTCAACAGGCTGTTCTTAATTTCTTATGCTCTTATCATTTTGTATGAGCCACCTTACGTACTTTTGTAGAAAGGTGGAATATAATTCAAACAACAACAACAATTTTAGATAGAATCCAACATAATGCTAAGGCAATTGTGCTGCCTGTGCAATGATTTCTGCTTACACAAAGAAATGTTATCCCACTCGCTCACTCTGTATCCTGTAATACTTCCATAATTTCACAGGAGTTTTCCGTCTTATAACAGCAACTCCTCTTTCACACATTTATCCACTTTCTGGCCACTCTTCTTGAGTACGGGGATTTAAAATTAGAAGCAGCTCAAACATTGTAATATACTGCCTTGTCACATCTCCAAAAACATTTCACAATCATTTACTTAAACTGCCTTCCACATTGTCATCTGCCATATTGTGATTAATGCAATCATTAATCAGAACAAATTAGGAAAATATATTTGACTTCTGAGTGCAATTTCTGATGATGTCACTTTGTTATTTCTGATGAGATGGCAATTGTGTCACAGTGGGGGTGGGAATAAAGAGAATACAGGTCTAGTGAGGCAAGATTATAGTGCTAAATACAGACAATATGAAACTATTTCTCTGAACAGTTTTGCAAAAGCCACATCTTGTATTCACATGCCATGCTCTGGTACTGTTATGAGAAGCAACAGCCTTAGAATCATAGAACCGTAGAGTTGGAAGGGACCCCGAGGGTCATCTAGTCCAGCCCCCTGCAATGCAGGAATCTCCACTAAAGCATCCATGACAGATGACCATCCAACCTCTGCTTTAAAAAACCTCCAAGGAAGGAGAATCCACCACCTCCCAAGAGAGTCCATTCCATAGCTGTCAACTTACAGATTTGAAAATAAGGGACCAGCAGCCTTGAAAATAAGGGACCAGCAGCCAAAATAAGGGACCTGCAGCCTCACCTGTTCCAGGCACTCCAGTCTTCCTGTCCTCCTGCAGTCTGGTCAAACTCATGCTGGTAGCTTCGAGAACACTGTCCAACCAACTTTGTAACCAGAGGTTCAACTGAATAGAATCTGAATCACATGCACCACAAGGCCTATGCAGCCTCAACTTAAGATGGCTCCCCGGCCTAGCTTTGCACTGCAAAGTGTGCAGCAGCACGTGCAACAAAATGGCGTCCAGCATTCAAAAACCCCCTCAGCTTGCATTAACTAGCCACACAAAAGGCATGCAAGCTCCACCCCCCAGTCGTTCTTAGACTTCTTATTGGGTGAGCAACAGCCAAGCAACACAGTTGGAGCCTCCCTCCTCCCTGGCAGGCAGGGAGGGAGGGAGGGAGGGAGAGGAGCTGCTTCCTTTGAAATTTAAGAGACATAATTTAAGGGACATTTAAGGGACATCTATCAATAAGGGACAGCAGCGGGACACGGCGCTGGAATACGGGACTGTCCCTTCAAATAAGGGACACTTGACAGCTATGGTCCATTCCCACTGTCAAACAGCTCTTACTATCAGAAAGCTCTTCCTGATGTTTAGTCAGAATCTCCTTTTTTCTAACTTGAATCTATTGGTTCAGGTCCTTCTTTATGCAACCATCTTTCAGAGCCACAGAAGAAGCTATTTATCATAAATAAGCCCCTTTGTTAGTGTTCGCTGAGAGGTTATGCTTCTGTTCTTCCATGATCCTGGAATAGCAAAGAAGAATGGAGATATCCACTCTCCCACATACATTATGAACTCAGTTCAAGAGAAAAATGTTGTTTTGATCTAAGGGCACCAAAGACAGACAGGACAACATTTCCTGGTGCCAGTGGTGAATTTTCCGTCACTATGGTAACCTGATTTCCAGTACTGTATGTTTCAATCCTGAATAGAAAGCATCATGATAAAGAATTATAACCGGCGTGATTATTACACTTGACCACTCTGAGTATCTCACTTGTGTTAATGATATATTTTAATTCAATTCACTGTGTTAACTGGGGCTGCATGAATTGCTACCCTTGCTAAGGGATGGAGGAGAATTTTGTTTGGTCTGCATACAAGTGACAGGTAACAATCAAATTTCACACTTCTCTAACTTTGTAGTATCATTTCAGAAATATTTTTTTTTCTGGGGGAAATACAAACAAAATGCATATTTTGGGGGAGATTTATAGAATAGCAAACAAAAACAATATTTTATGGGTAAGATTGTATACAAAAATATGTACAATTGTAATGCAATTTTATGTGTGTGTTAAAAAAATGGATGGAATAGACTTATCACTGAATGTGTGAAACAAGCATGGAATGGAAAGAGACTGCTCAGTGTGTCCCTACCCTCACTCAATGTCACATCAAAGTCTAGATACATCATGTAATGGAATTTTCTCACACTCCATTCTTCCTATTTTTGCTCCTTCCCCATGCTTCCTTGGAATGTCTCTGCACCATCAACCCTTTTGTGGCACGGTCCTACCTTTACAATGATGGTGCAATATTAAGATAGATGGTTTAGCAGAGTAACTAAAGCTTAGTTCTCACTGAAGCTGTATGCTTTTGTCACTGACTGCTTTGCCACACAAAAGAATATCAAGTCAGAGAGAGGTTCTCTAGCCTAGTCTTCTCCTGACATGGTAGTCTTCCATGTGCAGCCCATGTTTATGGAGGAGCATTCAAAGGCCAGGGTAAGTTGTGTTGCTGTAGCTTACACCTATCCCAGACTCTGTGTAGAAGCGGGGTACTGCTGGCTCAGGGGCTGCTCTACTATGAAACTATGAATTAAGCTTAAGTTTCAGGGCTCTTGATCCTGGAGAGGTCCCAGAAGCAACTTTAGTCCACATTGCAAATTTGAGTTGCACGAATCAAATGGATTAATCTTTTGCTGTATATATTTCAACAATCCGGAAGTTTAAGAGCACAGTAGCACAGACATTGTAAACAACCACACTGAAGAAGATGACAGGGGTTACCCAGAGCTGGTTGCTGGTTCAACCAGCAGTTCAAGCTTCAGCCCCCCCCCCCCCAAATGTAGGTCCACCACTGTGCTGGCTGAGCTAGTCTGAGCCTGGCAAAAGGAAAACAAGTCTTTAAAATAGAGTTTGGATTGCAGTGCACTGGGTTGTTAGGTCATGTGACTGACTGGAACAGAGTTTGAAAGCGGGCCAAATCTCCCCCTGCCCTGCCCCTAGAACTTACCCAGGACTTATCCCAGGCTTGGCTAAGCTAGCTAAGCCCCAGCTAAGGAAGACTTACACCTGTGTGTCTGTGGCTGAGCCAGGATGATGACTCCAAACTCCACTCATTCCAGCTGATCTTGGGTTTGGATTGCTCCCTGTGTTAGGGCCAGGTTTAGGTGCTTTCTGTAAGCCAGAAGTCACTCAGAGAAAACCTCATTGCTAGGTAGCCTTAAGGAAGCCCCTTTATTTTAGAGTCAGACACACCTACTTGATAAGGCAGCAGGAGCAAGGATGAGATAATGTACCTGAATTGGCTTAAACAATCAAAAACATAATGTGAATATTATTTATGAAATAGGGCATTTTGTAGAGGTAGTAGTGAGTAGAATCACTCACTGGTTTATAGTTAACATATTCAAGATGAAGGATTAAAGGACTAAAAGACATCATTAAAATAATGGCCTGACTTTAAAAAGAAAGGGAGACATGGCATGCCTGGAATAGGATCCATCAGTTGTCACCATCTTTCTCAAATATATTTTATGATCCATCTAAACAGCTTTGTCACTGGGTAAAATCAACCCCATACTTACTTATGCTACAAGCTGGCAGAGCCACTTGGATTCAGAAAAAAAGGATTAGGTTCTTCTCAATTTTTAATTACCACATTTCTGGCTGCAGTCAAAGCAGCACAGAGAAGTTTCCATTTAGCATTTTCTCATGCAACTGAATCTTAATCCACCCACTCTTTTTGATAAGACAGTGAATTGTGACCTAAAAGGGGGGGGGGGGAATGTGATAGAAAAAAGCATTATGGAAAAAGCTTGGATGTATTGTTATTTTTTAAAAATTTAGCACTGAAAATATTGTTAGGTAATGGTTACTAATTTAAATGGCTTATTAATAGAAACATTTTGTTTTTCTTAAAGGGTTTTGCAAAAAAGGAAATGAAAAGTACATTAAATGGCTGGATCTTATAGACATGAATAGGTGGTTTCAAATTACTCATGTCTTTCATGCTTTACTGGTTCCTGTTTTCATTAAGGAACTACCAAATAATCTTAAAATTATTTGCATGTAAAGGATACAGTTATAAGTTGGAATAATGTACATGTGTACTCACTGATTCTTATGGGGAGGAAAAAAGAGGTACCTTCCCTGCCAGATTGAGATGGGGAAGGAGCGAGATGCCTGTGCAATTTTGTACCAGGCTTGTGCAGCAGCTACTTCCGTGGGAGCCACTGCTACATTTTCATATTAAAACCATGAAGAATAGGCCCATCACAGGGGTATTTCCATGTCTGCTACGAATAATTTACACAGAGGCAGCTTATCAAACGGTAAGGGGTAGCCATCACCTTCAGGCCTTGCCTGTGTACTCCCAGAGCAGAGGGCGTATGGGGTATTAGGGGAGGGGAAGCACCTCTGGTGGGGGACACGTCATGCTCCTTCTGGTGTAGCTGGTCCACCTTTGGACCCCACTCTGCTCTCACCTGTGGCCCCTAGAAGCTGTCCACACGCGACAGTGGCTGTACCCTGAGAATGGCTTCAACTGAGCAGCTAAACCAGGTTCCTACACATGCTAAATAGGGAAGTGAGGTGCAGATGGAGCTTGCCAACCTGGGAAGACAGCCCATCTAGCTGAAGGAAAACTCTGATCCTCAACCTCTGCTGCCTTGCGGGATATCTCTGGGAGAAAAAAAAATGCTAAAGGGTAAACCCTACACAGATCCAGAGTGGAGACCCTAAGGTGGTTGGATGGCTCCTTGTACACCTCTTTCCAGCAACTCCTTCAGCCAAGCTGGTGCCAAATGTACCGCTCTGCTTTCCTGTGGACACCATCAGTGAGACTGGGGGTGGGCAGGTCTTGTCACCTGGGCAGCCCAGGACCTCCATACACACTACCCAGGCTTGTGCTTGGGGAAGTCACTTTGGTGCTGCTAACACAGCGGTTTGACTTCATCCCCGGAAGCACACTCCATTATCTCTTGAGACGAATGCCAACAACAGCAGTGGCCAACAGGGCTGTGGGGGTGGGCTGTGGGGATCCATTGCTGTACTGATGCCCCAGCACCCTGCATCACTTCCAATTACCAATGGGGCTGGTGGGCTGGTTGGCAGGCAGTGGGAAGCTCAGCACCGTGCAGGGGCGGCAGTCAAGCCCACGCAACTGCGCTCATACCATGCCAAGCTCCCCACTGCCTTGGTAACTAACCATGACGTGTGATGTTGAGAAACCAGTAGATCAAGGCTACCCTGCCAGCCGCTACTGCCCAGAGGAATGGCCAACTTCTATATTGCCAAGGATTGTACTGTTTGGTCCCAAGGCCAAGATTCCCCAACCGCCTCCCATATGGTTCGCTCTGTAATCAAGTGGACATAATAGCAGTGATGACTTCAGTGTATATGAACTAAGATGGGAGTGGTTCAGCAATTTAGAAGAATGAATGTGCTTCCTAAAATGTTCCCCTCAGGAGGCAGATTGGAAAGACAAAAGACTGCTCCCAGAGAGTTCAAGAGGTAGTGTGTGTGTGTGTGTGTGTGTGTGTGAGAGAGAGAGAGAGAGAGAGAGAGAGAGAGAGAGAGAGAGAGACCACCGATTCATTACTTACTTACATTCATTACTAAATCTGGACTAAGGGCCACTACCAAGTGCATCTGGCTGGCAAAGTTTGAAATATAATACAGGTTTGACCCTTTTTAGGTCAACTAGGCTAACTGATATTTTCCACAGATTCCAAGTGTGTGCATACAGTTTTATAGGGAAGCCCTGGGATCAGAAATCAAGTTTCTCTTTGTAATATACATGTGTGGCCCTCGGACTTAGCCCCATATTTTCAAGTCATAACCATAACAATAAAGTTATTGATTAATGTACAGAAAGCAGAAAACAATGGAAAATACATTTACGGGGAGCCTGCAGCAATGTAATAATAATAATAATAATAATAATAATAATAATAATACAATAATAGTTGTGCAACTCTATAATGTGAGATGACATCTAATTTCCCCATAAATTTCTATTTAAAAGTTGTATGTTTCTTGTCAGGGGTTGCCAAAACACAGTGTTTTCCCCTATTGCCATGCTGTGACAAAAGTCGGCTTGCCAGTGCCTGCAAGTACAAATATTCCCCCCTCTATGAAATGAAAGTGAACAAGCGAGAATGAAGAGGATCATGCTCCTGCTGCAAATACTCTCCATGCATTCAATCTATGAGAAACAGTTTTCAAAGATGAAAACATTTAAGTTCCACTTATGAAGCACATTCTGTCATGAAAACAGTTGCTGATGAGTTCACTTGAGTTTCAAACTGTTTTATCACAACAAAAAAATTTTTTTCCTTCCAGTAGCACCTTAAAGACCAACTAAGTTAGTTCTTGGTATGAGCTTTCGTGTGCATGCACACTTCTTCAGATACACAGATATCTTGGTATGAGCTTTCGTGCATGCACACGAAAGCTCATACCAAGAACTAACTTAGTTGGTCTTTAAGGTGCTACTGGAAGGAAAAAAAATTTTTTGTTTTGACTATGGCAGACCAACACGGCTACCTATCTGTAACTGTTTTATCACAAACAGTGCTGCACATACTGTAGATATTCCAGCACTCTGAAAGGTAAAAGACTCTCCCCTTATCAAATGTAACACAAATAATTAATTTACATGAAACTGCCTAACTGATCAGTATTTAGTTGACCTCTAATCTGAGGGACAAACAATCATCTCCTGACGTAGATGAATATACATCATCAAAAGACCGGAAGTTAACAAAGTGACTTTTGCTTAAAAGATCAAGGAAGTACTTGAATTAGAACCCAGAAGGTCCATAAAAGCATGGAGGGCTTTTTTAGAAGACCGCCACATGTTCAATGATTGCATTAGGTGGGTTCATGGGGTTGTACAACTAGTCCCACCTTGCTGTCCACGAGTTCCCTTTGCATAAAAAATGATCTACATGTATATTCACAAAGATACATAGAGATAGACCGTGCAAGTGGTGACCCTGATTCGGAAAGGTGCATGCACAACTTATAAAACACCAAACACACAAAAATTGGGGTTGTGGTACCAAACCGTATTACAACTTTCTCAGGAAAGAAAATAGATATCTTAGATTTTATTCTCCAAGATAAAGAGTTCTTTCCACATAAACTATGATGAAATAATAGTAAAACATGTGGAGCACACTCTTCTTTGTTTGCATAGATTGTGACATCTGATTTATTACCCCATCTGTCAAATTGATCTGAGGAAGAAATCTGATATGTATTAAGGCAATACTAAGCCCACTTCAGATGAAAAGAATGAATACAATTCTATAATTGTTGTAAATAGCTAGACATTTTTCATGATCCCAACACGTTTGAGAAATAAATGTATTAGTAGCATGAATATGTCAGTGGACATTAACTATAGTGGTTCAAACTAGAAATTGTTTTTTTAAAAAAATTGAATCAGAATTTTAAAAGGTTTGCTAACATTTCTGTTGCCTTAGGGTGCTTCCAGATGGGTGTTTTGTATGCGATCACTGTGGTAGTCATGCATACAGTATAAATTTTTCACAATATCCCCATATAATCAGTGTCAAAATGCCAGTTCATAGCTTTTCCCTTCATTTATTCACAGTTTACACCTCCCATGGAAAATCTGATACATTAAAAAAAGAAAGCCATTCATTCACATTTTCTCAATGATCTGTTTGTGACATCAAGCCCCTATCTATAGGCACTCTTACTTACAAATGAAATCTTGACTGAATACAGGCAAACATCATGAGATATATGCTTTCAGTCTATTAAAACTGAATCTGTAACCCTTTATCAAACACCAAATAGCTTTTCTATGTATAAGGAAGAACCACAAGGAAAATCTGTAACTTCTGAAACCAAGCCTTATTAAGTGACACTATAGATCAGGGTGACTATCTTGTGGCCCTACAGATGTTGCTGGACTACAACTCCCATCATCCATGACCTCTGTCTGTGCAGGCTGGGACTGATATGAGTTGTAGTCCAACAGCTTCTGGTGATCCACCCATCATAGGTCATGTATTATTGTTGAATATTCCAAGTATGTATAACTATCACTCAAACAGTTCATATGTTTTCTTTCTGTCCCATATAAACACATGGTTACCCCAGTAACTACTATCCCTAAATTCTGGGATAGTAAATTTAAAGTAAAGGGTCCTGCTCAGTATCCTTACATATATACAGAGTCAAGAAGGAAGGAATCTGCTAATTTCACAGTTTCCCCTCTTCTCTCTAATCAGGTAATTGCATAACTGTGTATGTGGATAGCATGGTCAGAGATTATAGGTCATATTTAGTTGCAACCCAAGAGGTTTCCAGTGTTATAGCAACCAATCTGTATGCTTGCTTGTTCAAGAAGTGAATGGTAAGATGGTAAACTAAATTGGTTCTTTTTACAGTGGTACCTCGGGTTAAGTACTTAATTCGTTCTGGAGGTCCATTCTTAACCTGAAACTGTTCTTAACCTGAAGCACCACTTTAGCTAACGGGGCCTCCTGCTGCTGTTGTGCTGCCGCTGCACAATTTCTGTTCTCATCCCGAAGCAAAGTTCTTAACCCGAGGTAATATTTCTGGGTTAGCGGAGTCTGTAACCTGAAGTGTATGTAACCTGAAGTGTATGTAACCCGAGGTACCACTGTATTGGTAATTTTTGCTGTCCTAAGGAAGGTGAGATTGAACGCTAGTCAGTAGCAATGCATTACCTCAGAAGGAGGTCAGGCCTTGTTTAAATGCAGTGTTCCCAATTCCTCTCCCAGGCCACACCTTTCTCTGTATCAACGATAAAATTTCCTATTCTGTATTTTTATTTGGGTACCATTTGTGTGTTAGCACTAGGATTACTGATTGGTAAAACATTTCTCTCCCACCTTTGTAAAACGAAGGTAGCTCCCAACAATCAGTATAGCACCACAACGCAGCAGCTTGAGGCTAGGTCACATTCTACTCCTTAAAAGCTTACGTTTTTCTGGGTCTCCAACAAGCAAGGAATGGCAAGGTTTTCTATGAAAATATTTCCAAAGAACCACAGCACCTAGCGTAAAGGACTCCCTCTCTACCTCTCCTGTATCTATGCAGGTTGTCTGGTGCAGCATCTGTAGCAGGTGACATTAATAGGAAGGTGGAGGAGGCTCCCACGGTAAAAAATGTTTCCTAGGTGGTAATTTTGATAATAAATTCTGCTACTATAGTAGTGATATTGAAGTCAACACAATGAAGGCATAACTTTTGCTATTAAAGTGCATATTTTAATTTATCTTATTAGTCAGTTAAAAATGAAATTTAACCTCAGATTCTTAAACCTCACATCGATCTTGCACATGGCTCACCAATCCTGTCACCTTCACTCCAGGTACCTTGTTAAGCTCTAACTATTCATTTAGTGAAAGAAACCTTACCATTAAGGAAGCTGCCATCCCACAGGAATGGACTTGACATGCCTATGGACTTTCAGCCATAACCTCACACTCCAGATGTCCCTTTGAACCCCAGGGGGCAGAGGTCTCTTCTATGGACATCTTCTCTTGCTTTCTCAGTGCTTACTTGGCATGGACAATGTCTTGTACCCTTCAAACCTCATCCACCTCCATTGGGTTAGAGGGTGCTCAGTTTCACTAGGTCAATGGTACCACTTCGTAGGTGTATACCATCACTGCTATTTTTTACTTTATGCACTTAATCAAACAATAGGTGATAGCTAACTAGGACATACTCAGAGCAGATTCACTGCAATCAATTAGGTCTATTATTTCAGTGGGTATACTCTGAATATGACTAACACTGGATATCATCCAATGAGTCTGTAAAGGTTGTAAGATTATATCCAACAATTATTTATCCTCACTTGTTCTATATTTCTGCTCTGTTGTGGGTATTCCCCATAATACTTCAGATGTGTGTTGTGTTGTGATAGACACCATCGCTGAACACATTTCCAAGTCTCTGTAACAGGTCAAACTTATGTGTGCAAATCCCCCAGTCGCCCCATGACCACTAGACACCCCAGCTTCTTATTCTGCTTCGGAAAATATAACAGGTCCATGTGTGAACTAGCCCTAGCTCTAGAATCTTTCCAGCCCTTGTGTAGTTAGAGAAAGTAATGTGTGAACCAGGGCAATTTTGTTGGCAGGGCACATCTTCCCATCAATGACTCACATATGGGTGTGGGCTCGCTATGTGAATCCACATGCTCACACAAATGGCATAAATTTGGCCATCAACATAACTGAGCCAGCCTCATGTGTTACTTTCTCCACGTGACTGTATCTACAAGGCTGTTCTACCTGGGGAATTTTAGGTTATCTGAAGGAGCTCACTCAAGTGTTGAACGATCAAGTAAAGAGAAATCAAGTGTTGTACAGGGATGTGGGGGGTTTGTCTTTAGATATGGAGTCCTCTGGATTGCATCCATTGTGACCTACATCAGAAACCCAGCATGATTTTGTTCTGAAGATGCACTGGGAGCATCGACAACAGTTCTATCGTAGAGTTACAAGCATGTGTGCTCTTACTGAGTACTCTTGTGTATCTCAACCCATGCACCTTGAGCTACAAAGAATTTTAGGTTATGACCTTTTGCATTTTCTCAAAAAGTGCTGTTGGAGTCAAGAGGGTGCCAGGTTTCCATACGTAAAATGAGACAGCACTTGACTGAGTCATTGTATGACACACCACATTTATGCCATTTCAATATCAAGTTATTTATGTATGCAATTCAGAAAAGACTGCTAGGTCTCTCCAGCCCATTGTATCACACCAACTCAAATTCTCAAAAAATAAAAATAAAAATTCAAGACAAAGCCTCAACATTGTACAAAACAACTTCTGAAACTTTATTGTGAATTTTTCCCCAAGGTACATTTAGTAAATGATCATAGCCTTAAAATCATCAGTTAAAAAATATAAGTTGAAAGAACTCCACATTTAAGCAAAGTTAAGTTTCAGTACAGACTTTAAAAGTCACAGAATATAAATATATACAATTATATGAATGAGATAAAATTGCAATTACATTAGGTTATATATAGATATAGAGATATATTGTAAATAAATAGGGTTTTGATTTGACAGGCATGAGAGGCATACTGCTTTACATTTAAAGTGTTCAACAAAATGAAGCAAAAAATGGAATGTAGTACAATTTGTAAATACAGTGATTTTTAAAACCTTGTCTCTTTTCTTCTGTCAATATTTAAATTATAATGTACAAATATCAATTTTATAAAGGTCAGCCATTAGCTTTCACCAGCCTTGCAAATAAGTCCAAGAAATGTCCTAATTCACATATATGGGGTTTGTTTTGTCTTGTATCATCCCACCTACCCACACATTTGTGGTATCAAAGAAGCAAAGTTTGTCATGTTTTGCTGTGCAATCACCTGCAAGCAATTCCAATTCATCAAGGCAACTGGGCAAGTCGGTATTTGCAAGCCTGGCTTTCACCATCCAAACCGAAGCATTACTTTGCTATACATGTGCTTAGTGAATTTCCAGCCGAGTGGTAGATATAAAGTAGACAAAATATCTCAGATAAATGCATAGAATCTTTTTATCTAAACTACTTACATGATAAATACATAGCAACAGGATTGAAATAGAATGAATATCTGAATTTTGCAGCTTTTCCCCCCTTGTAAAAGAATGTGTTGAGAAAATGTATTCATTCACCAGTCCAGTGAACATGTACATACCTTTTTGTAAAATATTGCCTACCCTGTACTGGTACATGGAAGGAGTACACCCCCCACATGAACTGTTATTATTTATGCAATGCTTTCAAACCATGTTATTACTAATCCATAGTGACCACATCATACACACATAGCAGGAATATGTGCTTATTAACTACTGAGGAATAATAACTGTTGAGTAGTAAATAATTATATTGGAATTGTTCCAAGTGAGCACAACTGTGTTCTTCTTCTTCTTATTTTTTACATTAAGTAACATCATGGTATACAAAATGCAAGTCATGGGCCAAGGGAGGCTGAGGTGGCAATCCTATGTGCACTTACCTGGGAGTAAGCTCCATTGGAGTCAATGAGCTTACATCTCAGGAAGATTACACTGCTAAGTTTCTTTTCTATCCCCCGCCCCCATTTAACTGGCATTGGGTAAACAGGTAGATCAATGTTTCACCTATCAATGTCAAGCAGGTGCTTGTATGGCCTGTTCTTCCCTCCACTTATCTGCCCCAATCCCATAATGAAGATCTGCAGTCAGAAACAGGTTTTGATATATGCAGCTAATATAGATGGGTAAGTCCATCTTTATCATAATACTCACTGGGTCTCCACTGAACTGGCTAGACACATCTTTGGGTGCATGTGGGCATTAACCAACTATTGCATGCAAGACTAGAGCAGGACTATTTGTTTAGATTGTCAGCAGGAGCAAGGTTCTGTTTTCCACACACTTTTTTCTTCCCTATGTTGATTCTTCAATTTTTAAGCACATTTCTAGACTTTGTCATTCTAATTCCCACCCATGCTCCTTCTATCAAATCGCCCTCCATGTTCTCAGTTTGGTGCTCACCTACTAAATTAGAATGACGGACGGAGGATGAGAACACAAGATAATCTTAAAAATTGTGTTTGTGTGTTTCCAAAGACACAGCATGTATATTCAATTTAACAATTGTTCTCTTCCTTTTCTGCCACATTAACAAAATTAAGATGCACTTCAGACTGAAAGACAGGGGCAATCCAATGTGGCTGAAAACACTGCACTTTCATGATTTTTTTTAACCTTTTAAAAAAGGAAAGTAAAAAAGAAACAAAACACACTAAATCTATAAATTAGCACACCAGGGAGCAAAGTTTGTAGCCTCACCCTCTCCCTGATTGCAAAGAATTTGTTTCTGTGGGGTAACATTCAAAATTTTGCACGCTTGCACTTTGAAATAATATTATGTCTTTGCACTGCATAATTTTACTGTAGAGTTTTGGTTTTGTGTCAAGTTGCTTATTCAATTACCACCAATGAAGTTACTGAGTGTTTGGCTCTGTGTGAAGGCAAATATGACTTTTCGAAGAGAGATGGAGGTGGCTTGCTAGTGCTGCTACTCTCTGGGGTGTGTTCTCTGTTAGACCTGCTTTGAAGTTCCTCACATTGTACAGAGTAAATGAGATAAAAACTACTTGTATTGGTTTTACCAATAATATCACTAACACAGTGCATGCATTCAGTTCTGCAACTGTTTTTAAAACGTTTATTTTATGTAAGATGTAAAATGTAAGATGTAAGATGAATGCATTGTCACATCTATCCTCTTTTAAAACTGTGAAAATAAATGGCATGCAGCTCCTCTGATGCACAAGGGAGAGGCATGGAAGAGGGCTGACACATCTTCTTGTCAGGGAAAGCAATTTGCTGAGCCGGCATTTGACTTGCTGCTATATGTATGTCCATAATGTAACAAGTGGTGAAGGGGAGTTCATACTGTGAGTGTAGAATATAGGATTTCAGCTTTAAATAGCTTGGAAATAATATTTATCTCACTGTTTGGGGTGGGTGGCAGAAGCAGACACGGGGGTGAGGAAATGTGCTGTTTTGATTTGTTTTGTACAAAGGAGTCCAATTGTTTCACCTAGCTAAGAAGTAAATGAATGAAAAGTGGAGTCATGGATTCAAACATCAGACAGTAAGGTTATATCACTCATGCTCCACAACCATACTGTGTGCATTGCCAAAACAAGTTGGAAAAGCAGGCATTACTTGGCAGGGACAAAAAGCAAAGCATCTCTACTGAGTCTTTTCTAGTTCAAAAATGTAAACAGTGGTTCAGTCCATATTACACTACTTATTGTACAGAGTTTTTCTAACTAAACCAGCTTGTTGTAATGGTCTTACTTGGTTGGTGGATCGCAGGAAAAAAGGCATCTGGTTTGAAAACTTTCCAAAAATACAACTGGTTATTTGAAGAAATTCCCCCAAGGTATATGTATGTATTAAATATATTGTAAAGACCACCTCATTTCTATACTGCCCAGCTGCTGAAGCTCTTTGGGCAGTTCAAAAGATAATGCCAGTGTTCACCTTTCCAGAGATCCACTGCTGACAAACCATAGTTCTGTTATTTGTGCCTTAGAGGGCTTATGCTTATCTGATATAAAAGCTCAGCTACCCCCATCACAGATATTTTCACAATAGTGCTGCATTCAGTGGAGAAGTTCTTCTCTCTGAGCACAATTGAAATGAACAGGAACTGTGCAAGAACACTACCATGCACTTGTGCATAACATGCTGACCTTAATCATCTTAAATTGCAACCTGGAAAACAGCATGACCCCCTAGATCACAGGCAAAATAATAGAGAACTATGCTAAATAACAGGAGGAAGCACTGAAGTAGTAAAGTAATCAGAATAAAAGCTTATTTCTTCAGCAGCTCAAGCTATTTCAGTAGAAAGCTCAAAAACCCCTGTTGCTAAGTCCAAGATCTCCCCTCATTTATATACAGTGGTACCTCGAGTTAAGTACTTAATTTGTTCTGGAGGTCCGTTCTTAACTTGAAATTATTCTTAACCTGAAGCACCACTTTAGCTAATGGGGCCTCCCGCTGCCACTGCGCCGCTGGAGCACAATTTCTGTTCTCACCCTGAAGCAAAGTTCTTAACCCGAGGTAATATTTCTGGGTTAGCGGAGTCTGTAACCTGAAGCGTATGTAACCCGAGGTACCACTGTACACACATTTTTCCATGTTTGGGTCCAGAGGACAAGTGTGGCAGCTGGATTTAAATTCAGAAGCCTTTGCAACACTGTCCCATATGACGACTGCAAATTGATAAACACATTTACATGTTGGCATGGAGAATATACACAGTGTGATGACACCAAGATGAGCTTCACACATTGCACAGCCTAGGCAAATATTTGCCTCCACATATGCACTGGACAATGCCTCAGGCAAGCTGCACATTCTCCACATAAAGAATGTGGCCAATAAATACACAATCCAGTTGATAAGGGCAAACGGCAAGATTCCCTCTTCACACTTACTTTGGTACATTCTTCATGTTTTCATGTGAATGCATACAGTAGTCACCAGTGTTTATGGACCTGATGCATTCAACTGGCATTAATTACAACATATATCTGATATTAATCTAAGGACTCAGCTATACAGCTGCAAATGAAATTTGCTGTAAAGTGCAATAAACAAATGTGACGTTAGCTGGTGACAGTGAGCTATGTCAAATTCAATGTATTTTTCAAAATGTTTTTTTAAAGCATTTTCACAGCCTTTTTTTATAGTTTCCACCCAAATTTCTGACCCTAGATTTAAGGATGAAAATCTACAATTATTGAATTCCTACACTGAATTTGTGTCAATGGTGCTCTTCTACTCTTTGGGTCATACCTTGCTTATTAGAGTCTGCAGAGGTCTGTAATGTGTCTAATAAAGGATCTGGGACTACACACTTAATGATGTCACTTTTGTGTAAGAGGGCTTATAAATACCCAAGCAGGCACAGTCCTGAATGCCCCTTGCCAATGCCCCTTCCCCATATCATACGACTTTGCAGCAGCAGTGCAGATACTGGAGATGCACTGTCCCCTACTACGGTATTTAGGTCACAACTAACTCCAACATGCGTGAAAATGCAGAATTGTCGCCAACTAGTTTCTGCTCAGGGTAGACCCAGTGACTTCAATGGACATGCATTAATAAGGTTGACCAATTTAAATAAGTCTACTCTGATCCTTGGATACAATCCTTAGCTATATGTAGAAAGGCCCCAGGCCTTAGAGAAGATTATGTGCTGAAAGTCAGGTATCAAGGCTTCGCTGCAATCACCTCTCATCTCAGAGGACTCTTGGGGAGTAAAGCAAGGGGCAGAGAGGCCATTCTCTGTCATTCAGGTGAGAACATACTCCAAAGCGGGTAGCACTTTTCAGATGTTCTTACTGCTAAAGCTCAATCTTTGGGAAGGAGGGAGGGTGCACAGCACCGAGAGAGCAGATTCCATCCCCAAATACAACATTTAGCCTCCTGTGACTAAAATAAGCCAACACATATATGCTTGCCTCTGCAGGGTTCTCAACCACTTGAGGAGGCTCCATGCATGGCAGGGCCTGCACCAAGGGTAGGTATCACATCCCTGCAGAGGGCCCAGTGCCACTCCTGGTCATTCTCAGCCTCTTTGCTGCCATTTCTCTTCTTTACCTGACACCTCTGAGCATGCAAACAAAGGCAAAAGTGAGGCGAAACCTCACTCCCCCCTATCCTTGTGCTCTCCCTCTTGAGGGTTGTTGGGATTGGACCCAGTGGATAAGAACAAGCAGCAATGCACTGGCATCCTGAAGTGAAGGAACGGGTCCACAGGTGGCACCTTGCTCAAGAACCTACTAAAGCCCAGAAGCAGCATTGATCATAAGTTCATTTCAGACATGGAAATGAATATGTGTAGGTCAGATGTAGATCCTCAGTCCCCCTAAAGCTCCACAGTAACAGGATCTGAAAAGGGCATGCATTTTAACACTTTCCTCATAATGCCTATAGGCTGTTCATGACATCATTTGTTCCCTAAGTAAGTGTGAATTAGGAAAGTATTTGTTTTTTTAACGCAGCTGAAATCAACTTGAGTAATTCCTCTTAGTACAGTGCGGTGTTTATCCTTTTAAAAATGGAATGCAGCTTAAGACCACATCTCCTTTCTGATTTATAAGAGTAGCTGTGGCCATTGAAGTACATGATAGAGATTATTAATAATTACATCTGTATTTTTCAGCCTAATTGGATTTATAAATTGCACACTAGCCCTCAAGCAAACATAAAAAGAACAATGTAAACAGAGCATTGTAGAACACTTCTTAACCCAAACAACAACAGCTAAGAACAGGATGGCTGATCTGCTTGTTATTGTTATTTTCATCTTTTTAAATCTTTTTCATCTGTTTAAAATATATTGTTGAGGTTGAGCAAAACATAATTTGGGGAAGGGGAAGCCCATGCATTAGATTTCAGCTGATGCTGGCACATATTTCATGTAGTGCCCCCAACACCTAGATCTTTTTTAAAAAAGATATCATCATGCTTGCAACACTACTGAAACACCTGTGACTTTTTGCTAGCTGAATTGTGTCACAATTCATGCTCTTCTGCGCTGGTGCAACATGTTCTATCTCCCAGACACTTCATAAGATAATCTTATGGCAGAAGGTTGCCTACACATGATGCTTCCTGAAGAGTGAGCTCGGGGGAAACCCAGTGCTGCACTACTCAAATTTATTCTCAACAAATGTTAGGCCTTGATTCTCCGTTCTTGAAGTACAGTGGTACCTCGGGTTAAGTACTTAATTTGTTCCAGAGGTCCGTACTTAACCTGAAACTGTTCTTAACCTGAAGCACCACTTTAGCTAATGGGGCCTCCTACTGCTGCCACGCCGCCGGAACCCGATTTCTGTTCTTATCCTGAAGCAAAATTCTTAACCTGAAGCACTATTTCTGGGTTAGTGGAGTCTGTAACCTCAAGTGTATGTAACCTGAAGCGTATGTAACCCGAGGTACCACTGTACGTCCATGAGAGAGGTCTCTCTCAGAAGAAGCAGGCCTTTACTCAGTAGCACTGCTGTCCAAGTATAAAATGTAATTCTGCCTAAATGTATGCTTACATGCCAGGTACACACTGATGTGAATAGACAAGAGAGCCCTATCTGAGGATAAAAGGAAAATATCCATCATAGTCCCCAAGCTGTAAATCTTAATAGAGAGACTAAAGGAATAAAGTGTTACGTTTCCTTTTGCAGTACTGTAATGGGTCTCCCTGTTGCATGGCTGGAAGAAATCCGTGATTTGATTTACTAAAGGTGAAAAGTAAATATAGACATCACACATAGATTTTAGCATATGATTTTAATGTGTCAAAGCTGGAGTGCAGCTTTGGAGTGGGGATCATAATTCCCTTAATAAAATCAATGTCTGCTGTCGTGAACTTAGGGAGGGAGGGAGGGAGAGAAGGGGAAATATGGGGGTGGGTGTATAGAGAGAGCACCGAAAGCAAAAGAGATGCTGCCTTGATAGGTAGGCTGTCATCAACCAAAATGTGTTGGCCATTTTTACTGCTTTGCAAGGACTAGTCTTATTTATTTTTCAGAACCATTTAGGAGCTTTGCCTCTTCCTTTTCTATCTTTTTGGAGACCCATAGCCAGCGCAACACAGAATCTTCTCTGTACACTGAACGGAAAAAAGCACAGTGTACCTCCCATGGGGCTCTCTTTGTGGAGACTGAGGCACTCAGGCTCAGGGGTGGTAAGTAGATTTTGCCCTTATTGCCAAAATATCCCCACTAGGGATACAGTGTGGTGGCCATTCATTTACATGGGAAAAAAGTATGTCCTCTTTAGGGCACCATTGGTATAGTGGCTAAGCCTGTTTTCTGTTCCAAGTATTCACACTTTCTAGGGAGGACCCTCAGCAGTTTTGCTGATTACAGCACATTTAATATTTCCCATAGAATTTAATGGATGCTCACAGAGTTTCCTTCAATCTGCACAACCTTGCTCCTTCATCTGCCTTATGTTCCATTTCCATGGTTATGCTTGTGTGTGGCAGAACAGCTGGAAAGGAAATTGGTAGCCCATGAGCTCACTTTAGCCCTCCTCCCACCAATTTGCGGTTTAGCTTCTTTCCCCCACATAAACTGAAACACAACAGGGCAAGGGCTCTTTCTCACTCTGCCCACTGAATTCAAATCGAGCAAAAAAATAAATAGGGCCAGAAATAGCCTTTGCACACTATTTATCTCCCAGGTCCCAGGCAAAGGGCAATAGAGCATTCGGCAGAGGTTCTTGTATCGTTAGTCATATCCGATGCCTCATTCCATTTGCCTGCTTTTCAGTGGCAGAGCTTCATGCTCCAGCCCCGGGGGGGGGGGGGCGGAGAGCAGGCGGGGGGGCTGGCACGCATCCCGGGGGCGTGATGTGCCGCCCATAGGGGCATGGCACCCAGCACGGGCAGGGGGGCAGCCGCGATGGCACCCCGCGGGGACCGCGCTGCCGGGAGCGGTGCGCTCCCCCCGCATGCCTCTTCCTCCACCAGTGCTGCTTATTTGCACATGCACAGGAGTTAATAGCTGAATTTCATAAGAGGGAAATTCCTTCCACAGCCTTTGTTACCTTTGGAAGCAGGCAAGGATTAAAGCATCCTTTGACTGTGAATCAGGAGTAAACTGATGGGCAGAGCCTATGCATAGTCCCTTGCCTAAATCAAAATGTGGCTTCTGTAAAAACAACAAGTGGTTTGGAATGATACTTAAATATAATTGTGCTTTGAGAATTGGTATCTGATGGCTGGGAATCTGGGATATATGTGTCGAGCCAATGCATGACTATGGAAGGGGCTCCTTGAGGTAACTGATCACATGTATCCATCACCAACTGATCTTTGTTAGTGGAACCTGGGATACACAGTACAATAGGCAAGATTTGATCTCATTATTATCATCCTCAAAATCAACATCTAGTGTTAATGGCAACCATCATCTGGGTTCAGAACATGTTTTGCCCTGTCTTAGCTGTGTTCCAAATTTCCTTTACCACAGATAAAGCCACTTGGAAGTGACTGAGATCTTAATCTGCCCTGTTCTCTCTGATACTGGCCCAAGTTCTGTTTCTTTGGTCATATTATAATGCAACAGGATGTTCCAAATTGGCTGAGAGAGAGATTATCCCCAAAGAGACTTGTGATAGTCCTTCACATCTTTGAGTCTTGTTTCTTAAGATCTCACTGAGCTGGGTATGAGAGCTCAGGACAGAGTGCAAGATTGTTTAGTGCTGTGCCCACAGTCTAGCGATGGTTAACGTACTCTGATGTTAAAATACTTAAAATGATAGAATTAGCGATTTGTGTGTTGGGTGACATAAGCAGCTGTGACAGTCTTAGCTCCACTGTTGCTTCCCAGTTGACTTTGACACACTTTATTTGAAGACATGCATGTGTAAAGATCAGTAGCAATTGCCAATTTGCCTGGTCTACCACATTACCATAGAGCTACTGCTACAGAAGATTTCCCCTTAGGTGCAATTTTGTCATACTCCATTAATCCTCTCAGTCCTCTCCCAATCCTGCGGACTTGTTACGTAGTAATCCCCAATTGTTGTGCTGCAGGAACACTGGAAAGTCTCTGCTGTCCTCCAGGCAGAAAATTACAGTAGTAAGTCTATTAAATTTGGCTCCTGCAATGTCCACTCAGATCACTCCCGCTTGTTGCAGTCATAACCCATAGCCACAATGTCAGAACAAATTATCAGCAGCATCCAGAATGCCGATGCAAAATTAATTTGGTGCCTCCCACAGCCTTGTTGATTCAGTCCCCAGATGATGGCAGAAATCTAGCTGTATTTTAAAGGATGTTTGGAAATTAAGTCAACACATCGTGAAAACTGGCTTTATTCTTTGTGCATGTCAGGTTTCAGGTCCCACTGGGGACCTCTATCACATGATAGTATGCAATTTATTATGTAACGTGCTGGCATTCTTCCACCTGAGTCTGTTCAAGAGAGATTACTTTGGTTGCTCCTTTTTAAGGCTGGACTAGGACAGCATTCAGAAAATGGAATTCTTCTTTGTCTATACAGTCAAGGGTTCTTGAACCCCTCTGAAGTACCAAGTCCGTTTCCTGTCTTTTGCAGCTTGTCTCTCTCACAGAAATAAACAAACACAATAAATTCACCAGCTAGGCAGAGTTTGATCTCTGTTAGTATTAAATGCTGCTATAAACCAATGTAGCCTTCCTAGTTCCCTGCACAATGCCCACACCTGCAACCCATCAGGGAAAAACTGATTTTCCACTTGAACAACTTGACAAATAAAATTAGTAAATCTTTGCTTTAAATTCAGTAGCATTGAATATTAATAGTTAGCATCATAGGGGGTGTATTGCCCCTGTTGTTGTTTTTCATCGTATTTTAAATTGTAGCACTTTGCAAAAGTATTTTAGTTTTAAGAGGATGCCCACTCAAAGGAGTAATTAATAATGCTGCTGTGTGTAGCCACAATGGATATATTTACCATCTTGTTTGCCTAAGCATGTGCAACATTGGAAGACTTGTGACAAGGACTGTTTTATAGCTTAAAAGTGCCTCTGAGCATGTAAAGACTGCTTTCCCCTTGTTGCAGAGCAACTGCAGCCTATCCCCAGATAGTTAAGATTGAAGGAGCACCAAATAAGGCTCCGTTACAAATGCAGCCAGAGTGTCTGGTCTTGTTGTCTCAATCCCTTTAAGAGTGCAAACTAAACTCACAAGTATCTCACATGAAAGCAATTAACTTTTCAGAGTTTTTTTGTGCTCACACAGTCCTTCAAGCACACCAGGGAATGTGAATGCTTGCTGAGGTGGCATTTCAAGGGGGACAGATCTCAAGGCGAGGATAGGTGAGATTCATAATAAGGTTCAAAGTCTGTTCTTTGATAGGCTTAGAACTGCGCTGGTCACTGGTAACCTCAACAAATGCTCTTAAAATAAATCACTTTGCAATTTGTTGAGGTTACTGTTATGTACCTCATACATTAGCTTCCTACGCATCGTGTTGTGACCAATGCAGACTCTCAGGTTTCTACAAGCAGCTAGTTCCCGCCCCCCTTCTGTTCCCAAACTCCAACTTTGCTTAACACCTCACCTGATGAAGAGTATAGGAGACCTTTAAAAATTGCTCACCGATTGTATCACTTTTGTTAGACCTAATAAAGTATTGCTCAACTCGGGTTTTGGGAATTGTACCTCTTAATAACTAGAAATAGATATACACCTAAAGAATATTCACTTGAGGCAAGAAACCTATGGTGGACAGTTGCCTCCCAGTCACCCTCCTGAATGGTGTTCCTGATTCATACAGATATAATAATAATAATAATAATAATAATAATAATAATAATAATAATAATAAAGTTATTTATACCCTGCCCTCCCCAGCCAAGACTGGGCTCAGGGCGGCTAACACCAAATATAAAAACAATTGATTGAAATACTGCTTAAAAAACAAGATTAAAATGCAACATTAAAACATTAAAATGCAGCCTCATTTCAATGGAAACTCAATCAAAACTTTTTTGGGGTTAAAAAC
The DNA here is from genome assembly GCF_964270895.1 of Podarcis filfolensis. Lineage (NCBI taxonomy): Eukaryota > Metazoa > Chordata > Lepidosauria > Squamata > Lacertidae > Podarcis > Podarcis filfolensis. Next base: position 6,285,753 of record NC_139607.1, read on the forward strand.
GTCAAGTATTCACCAAGGCTAACTATCCAGACTGGTCCTACATGGGCCAGAAAAAAGCCAGGGAAGTCCCCAAATAGGAGTTCCAACACAGAAGGAGAAAGGAAAAAAGAAAGAGGAGGAGGGAATCAAACTGATTCTAAGCCAAAGGCCAGGTGGAACAGCTCTGTCTTACAGGCCCTGCGGAAAGAAATCAGATCCTGCAGAGCCCCGGTCTCAGGAGACAGAGCATTCCACGAGGCTGGAGCCAGTGTTGAAAAGGCCCTGGCTCTGGTTGAGGCTAATCTAACTACCTTAGGGTCCGGGACCTCTAGGGTGTTGCTATTTATGGACCTTAAGATCCTCCGTGGGGCATATCGGGAGAGGCGGTCCTGTAGGTACAAGGGTTCTAGGCTACTGTATTAGCAGATACTGTACTACTGTAAGCCAGTGATGGCCAAACTTGGCCCTCCAGCTGTTTTGGGACTTCAGTTCCCATCATCCCTGACCACTGGTCCTGTTAGCTAGTGATGATGGGAGTTGTAGTCCCAAAACAGCTGGAGGGCTAAGTTTGGCAATCACGGCTGTAAGCCATTTGAAGTACTGTAATTGGTATAAACATGCTTAAAGATTCACACAACTGTGGGGCAAGACATATCCCGCTCACAGGAGTACATGTCACTAAAGAGAGCTTCCGTAAAATCAGTGCTTGGCTGTATAGTTTGTGCGGCACCCACAGTAATTTAGCCAGTTTGCAATTGCACCCACAGGTCCAAAAAAAGTTGGTGACTCCTGCTTATCCCATAGGTTATCCCACAAAACAGAATCAATCAAGTAGTGGTACCTGCTGAAGTCCAGGAGCTCATCACCATAAGGCCCTCCCCCAGCCCCCACACAAATAGTCTCATGCAGAAACTGAGCATCAGCTGACAGTCACATAATAGTAAACTGGCCTTATTCTCTGATTTTCTATGCTAATATGTCACAAACAATGGTAATTGGTCACAAAAATGGTAAAACTTGAAAGCCTTGTTATCACCTCATTCCACTTGCCAGAGCTAGGAGAGTCAGTCCATCAATAACCCTGGTGATTCAGAGATGACATCATTGCTTTTGCTTTGAAACAAGGCCTCCTTCATTCTCTCCAGTGCACATCTGACTTCAGGCAAAGATCAAAAACACCACAGCACATTATTTCGTATACATAGTAAGCCCGCACATACCATTGAGGAAGGATAGCTAGGCTACCTGCCATACAAATAATTATTTCTTGAATTCTAATATGAATAATGTGCAAATGAATAATTTCAAGCACAGCCCATCCATCATCGCCCCTATCTTCCATCCCCAAGGGAGGGAGATCGTACCACTTTAAGCCTGTAAACCCAGTTTCGTTCCAGTAGCACGATGAATTTGCAACTCAGACAACTATCTAAAATCTGTGATTGATCATCTGGTGAACTCTTTAAAAATAAAACACTTGTTTGCTAATTAACTACAGCAAGGTCTACAGTCGGTGACATGCTCGACAGTGCTCTTCAATTAGGCAAAAAAAGCTTTCTCCCTACATGAAGCAGAACTCAGTAGGAGGCCTGGTCCTGAAGTAAACAAAATAAATGAAGAATAGGAGGGGAAGGGAAGAAGAAGCCCAAACTAAAACCAACAGAGTTAATTTATCCCTTCTTTTGCTATATTCTGCTTCAGTCCCAAAGGATGCCTACATCACAGACTTAAATTGCTTCAACAGTCATGCAGTCCCCTCCCAAGGGAACCCCTGGGAATTTAAAGTCATGGGCAGAGAATATGGGCTCTCTAAAAGAGAAGGTTCAACATCCTTACCTGACAACAACAATCCAGGTATCTTTGGGGGGAAACTGTGACTGTTAAGATTGGATGTTTAACCCTCTGTTGATACAAATTTGACTGGGTCAATTTGGTATCAGGATCAAACTCCCCCCACCCACCCACCCACCCAAAGCCATGCAAATAAAATACCCAGTGGAGGTTATTAAGCAAGACACCATTTGCAAGTTTTAAAAAAGCCTTCAATAGAACTTTCCTTTTCCATTAAAACAACATACTTGCACATAAGTCATTGAGGTTAATATCCCACAATGTACAGTTACAAAAACAGGCAAGAATATGATATGGCATCTAACTGACCTCATCATTTTTTATCATAAAAATGTGTCCTTAACATATACATAACTATAATACTTGGACAAGCATAACAGTGGAATAATAATGAGCTGTGAAATACTTGCAGCAAGAACAAATTCCCCCAGACCTCAGTATAGAATGAACCTGGGGGTTGGAGAGTAAGAATTGTGCCCACAGCACACAACATGCTCATCAAACTTCTGTACAGGACCTGTGCTAAAATGTCTTCTTCATTATTATGTCACATATTTTGTGCTTTTATACTGCCAACACTCCTGTGATCATCAGATGAAGGGTGGTATATAAATTTAATAAATTAAAATAAGTAAACACTTTGAATTTGTGGGAAACTGTGGGCAGGTCCAACAGATGCAATCCTGCTATGCTCCATGCATTCATTTTATGATACATTTCTCAACAGGGTTATGGTTTGACTCTGCTGGTTATGAAGTTGTCAGTAGTGTACAGTCATGGTTAATGGCTATGCTTGAATAGGCACAACATGAATGCAAATGACTAATGATGGAAGTACGCAAGCAAAGCTTCACACAGGAGTCTGTAATCTACACCATATATAAATTTGAAGAATCTGGCCAGGTAATGGTGTACCCTGGTTTGTGCTATGTGAAGAAGCTTTGGTGAGCCTTAGGCTTGTGTATTCAAGCGTTTGTTTCCAACTTTAAACTAACCAGTTACCCACAAAACCCAAACGCCATGAACTGCATTTGTTTAACCAGTGGTTTAAGGAAGAGCTCAAATCTGGAACCACATTTTGATCCTGGTTTGTTCTCAATAACCACAGGTTAAATAAACCACAGCTCCCCACATTTGGATCTCACAGAACTGTGGGTATTTAAAATCAGAAGCTAGAACATCTATTTTCATGTGAGAAAGGGAGTGTGGCAGCCCCTGGCTCACAGTGATTTAGTCACATACCATGAAGCCATGGTTTTCCATTATGTCTGAATTGGGCCCATGTACGTGCTCAAAGTGCTTTGACTGTCTCTTTAGAAATTAAATACACCCCACACCTCCCTAGATAGCATTCTGAGGACAGCATTCACAAAGCATTCGTGGCACTTTAAGATATAATAGTTTATGGTTGTATCCCTGGACCATTGCAAAATATTATGCTATTACACTACTCTGCATTCACTCAATTTCAGCGCTATGTGGATCAACAAAATCAGGCAAAAACACAAAATATTTTCAACTCCAGAAGAACAGGGGGTGGGGGGAATCCAGACCCTGCAGTATCTTTGGCATTGGTTTGCCACACAACAGTTCCGCCAGTTTGCAAAATTTACAAACATGGCAGAACACTCATTACCTTAGAGAAACTCTGCTTTGCAATTAGTGTAAATAACATCCTGACAAAATGGGCTTCCACACAGCTTCCAAGAGAAAAAGGCTTGGAGGAAAGATTTGGAGAGATTTGCTATGGCAGTAGGAGAAGAAGGTCAAATCATCTGGCTACTTTCCACACACTCCTTCCCTGTTCATACCATACACTGCCCAGAATTTGGACTGCAGGAGAAAAGAAACAGATTGCTTCCTGCTTTCCTCCGTTAGTGCCCATTCTCCATTCCTCATGGAGCCTTCCGACTTTGCTCTATTTCTGATGTCAGGTTTTGTCAAATTATCAGTGAAGTTCAAGAAGATTATCTGGATCCAGAACTTGTCTCATGCTTGGGCTGTTGACACTGATAGAAAGTATATATGATTGCATGCCACATTTTTTGTTGATTTTGTTGGTCCAATACTAACCTTGAAAAAAAGTATTTGAATTTTGACAAGGAACTCGGATTGTAAATACTCTTGATTTCAGCAGACACACACAAGATTTCCTGTGGAGAATTCCAAAGTGGGTTTCTCATTAAGGAATATACAGTGGTACCTTGGTTCAAAAACAGCTTAGTTTATGAACAACTTGGATTAAGAACTCTACAAACCTAGAAGTAGGTGTTTTGGTTTGTGGATTTTGCCTTGGAAGCAGAACATATTCTGCTTCCTGTTGAGTGTAAATTGAGTCCTCCGCTGCTATGGGAAAGCACACCTTGGTTTAAGAACGCTTTGGTTTAAGAACAGACTTCCGGAACGGATTAAGTTCGTAAACCAAGGTACCACTGTATATCAGTGCTAGAAACTAGATTGTACACACAACTGTGTTATTTGCTTCCCAAGAAACTAATCTACTTCTGTATATGCTTGAAAATATCATATATAAAAACTGCAAGTAAAGTGAAGCCAGTGGTCTCACAATCCTTCTTCATATAATTTAAGGCTCTAGTCCTAAAATATTTAATACTATGATATTTCTACTGAACTCATTGAGATTAAAACTTTTGAGTAGCAAGATTTCCCATGACTGTAGCATTTCAAGTTGCTGGTGTGGAGATGAAGGAGGGGAACATTCCCCAATGAAAAATACTCCATAGAGAAACACACCATGTCAAGGAGAATTGTAGACTAAACCCCTCAGCTTGGCAGGTTAGATTTCTGTGTGCAGGGATTTTTGCATAGGAGAGCATTCAAACAACCGCTGTGCATAAATGTCCCTCTATCCTGTTTGTTGGTGGAGAACTAGGGATATTTAAAATAATAAAACAGAGAACAAAAATAATTTTTGCCACTTACTATGGAAATGGCAGTGGGGCTGTTCTTGACAGCCGCTGACTGACAGATGACAGCTTTCTCCACAATGCCTTAGACATCAATTTGTTCATGGATATTTGGGGTGGGAAGGATGCCATGTCACCATTTTTAAAAATTGCAGCTGCTGTTTCCCCTCCCCAGTGGAATACCCCAGACTGAAACCCCACAGGGGAAATGGCGGCTTCCAGCCTGCAAAGAATGCTGGGAATTATAGTTTGTTAAGCCTTGTTAGGAGACCCTTAACCAGCTACAGTTCCCACAATTCTTCATTTCACCCCGATTCATATGAGTGTGGAAACTGACCCTCAGAACGGAAACTGGTCCGATTTTTGTGGAAGCGAGTGAGGTTACCCCTTGAATAAAAATTAATCTGAGCAAATAAGGCTCATGAAGTCAAGACTTGGCATCAATCGGCCTTAAGCACATTAAGATGAACATTAGGAAATAACACTGAGCTAAACTTAGACAGAAAAAGGGGCAAGCCAATGCAGAGAGCAATTTAATTTTCACATCTCACAACAGGAGGACTTTGGCTTCTTGCTGCTTCCATGTTTAATTGGCCATTTTTTATGTAGTGAATGAAAGCCAGCCAATTTTCTCCTGAGAAGCTGTACTATAATCTTGACTCAGTAAGAGCTATATGCTTCTTATTTGTCTATAGCACCATGGGGAATGAGATGAAACATCAGAACAAGGATTTCTTTTTTCTTTCTAATCTGCAAAATTAACTGTTCAACTCAAAAGGGGGCATTTATATACCATCAATTTAGTTTTGAACCAGAGCAAACAGACTTCTCAAGGAAGAAAAGGGACCAAGGGGAATGTAGAATGGTACCTGAATTAATTCCGGGAAGCTTCCTCTAATAGTAGATGAGCTTTCTTTTATGCTAGAGTAGTTTATGAGATTCATTCTTCAGTGAGCATAGGTTTGGCACATTAAAAGGTATCATAGCACTTAACCTCTGAAAAATGTAAAATATAAAGTTTGATCTTCTTTTTCATTATACTACAACTAAGTGCAGGAATTCCAGAATAATAGTTATGGATTATCTGACTCAGAGGGGAGCTACACTATCTGAAGAATCATTTAATTGTGCTTTCACAGGACTATACCAGAATGTGGGGTGAGATTAAACTTCTGTACACAGAAAACAGTAATGTCAGAGAGAAACGTTTAGACTAAATGCATGGTTCCCTAGCATACATTTCTATGCACAATTTTTAAAATTTTAAATATGGGGCATACTCAAACAGAAAGGCTCCCACTTGAAATATGAAATGGTACAATCCATCAACTGCACTAGAAAAATTTGCTGCTCATGTACTTTGGCTCATTCTACTTTGTGGTCTTCCAATTTCAACCACATGAAGATCCAGGACTATCGTTTCAATGAATACACCCAAGAATATGTTTAATTTCATGTGATTATGATAATAAAGACAGCCCATCTGGAATCTCAGAACAAAACTGTGCTGCCAGATATGTCTAGCTCCACATTTCCAATTCCACCCCCCGCAAAAAAAAATCTTCTGCTTGCAAAAACAGCCTTGGAAGCAATCATCTTGCACTCATTAATCCATAGACATTTGATTTCAAATCAGACTGCCAGCAGACATAACATCTTTGCATTGTTACAATAGAGAATTGATTTGATTAATGAAACAGCTTTGATTTTTCTCTCTAATCGCTGTCCTCGACAATGCCATGCAAACACCACTGATGCAATTTCCGACACTAGCGTGCTCATCTCCCTTGCTTTGCTAAATTTCCCCCTTTGAAAACATCAATTTTATATCTTATTCAATTAATTATTCTGCACCGCATGGCATGCACAAACTCTGCATATATTTTAATATAAATCTGTGTTGTGTTCATGGCTCTGAAATGGGCTGTCCCTGTGATGAGACATTCCTACCCTATGTGAAAAATAAAGACAAAAATAGTTGCAGCCCTTTTTGGAAGCCTGTTGAGATGGATAAGTATTATGGGGAAAACACTCAAATGCTTCAGAAGCCTCAGGAAGTGATCCTATGCTTTAAAAATATGAGCATTTTGTTGCCAGCTAATCACAACACTAATGGCTGTGATACACAACAAGTTAAGCCCTTTTAATGCCAATTGGTTTTATGCGCGTAACTCTCCAGTTGGAAACAATTAGAATACAGTCTACTCAGAAGTAAGCAATCCAATCTTGAAGCCACCAGTGCCTGATCTACTGTGATCAAACTCTTCCAGTCTATCAATGGCCATAGCTGTTGCACCAGTTGCATCTGGTAACAGCTGCTTCTAGCCACTGAGGCAAAAGCACCCCAAACTGGGTGCCTGCTGCTTCAGGGAGAGGCAGCTCTGGGCAGGACGGGCAATTCACCAGGAACCACTCAGTCACAGTGTCTGTATCTTGCCAGGATTCAGACACCGGGCAGGACCACTTCTTCAGAAAAGCCAGCTCAGTTTGTACTATTGTCTTTCTGCTTCCTCTTATTAAAGGAGTGCTCCGTGATGAGCATTCACAGTAATTCTCATATTCAGTGACAGCAGGTGTTAAATATAGCCATGCCAACTCCATCTATATTGTACTGCATTGTGCTTGTGGCAGTGAAGCTTCTACAGAGGCAGATATAGGGCAGTGTGAGCAGTCCTCCCCGGGGCCAAGGGGGTGCCTTTCCACCTCCTTCCCAAAGCCTAGTAAGTGCTGGGCCTAGTAAGTGCTGGGCTTTGGGAAGGAAGTGTGACGGCTGTGACAGGGTCATGGAGTCCTCCTGTCTCCTTCCCAAAGCCTAGTTACTGTATTTTTTGCTCTATAAGACTCACTTTTTCCCTCCTAAAAAGTAAGGGGAAATGTGTGTGCGTCTTATGGAGCGAATGCAGGCTGCGCAGCTATCCCAGAAGCCAGAACAGCAAGAGGGATTGCTGCTTTCACTGCGCAGTGATCCCTCTTGCAGTTCTGGCTTCTGGGATTCAGAATATTTTTTTCTTGTTTTCCTCCTCCAAAAACTAGGTGCGTCTTATGGTCTGATGCGTCTTATAGAGCAAAAAATACGGTAGTTCTTTCCCACATTCAGGAAGGAGACAGGAAGGCTCTAGGACACTGCCAGAGCCTCACACCTCCTTCCCAAAGCCCAGCACTTACTAGCATACATTTCTGTGCCATAGCAGAGTTGTGACTAGACTGTGCTACCCATAGATAAATAATTTGCCATGTTCTCCACTAAGGTAACAAACACATGTTTTAAGAATCAGTGAGGAAAGATTCTTGGTGACTCTCAAGACTCTCACTATAATTCAAATTAAGGATGAAATTATGAATTGTTTTCTCTTTCATTTTTCATACAATCTATTGCTTTTCATGATTTATGGAACTACCTAAACACAGAAATTCTGCTCTATTGCATCGGCTATTCCATTTTGAAAACAAAACATTGCATTTGTTGACTGTATATTTTGCACTAATTTTGGATCTGTTTCCAATCATTTCGTGTTCAAGCAACCAGTAATAATTTATTACCTAACCAGAATAAAAACCAAAGCATGTATCAGATTATTGCAATGTGGTTTGCAATCAATATGCATTAACTAAGAAGCACTATTAGCTTTTGCATTGCTTATTTGTTTTCAGTCTGAATAGATTTTGCTTTATCTTCTCTCTCTTAGTTTCATGGCATTTTGAGCCATAGTGTATGCCCAATGATAACTGCTACTACAAAACAGTTAGAGGCATCTGCTCATACATTGCCATGGATGTAAATGATTCATCACCAATCTGCATGTGAAAGTGCAAAGAGACACACATTTCTGTTAAAATTCAAGAGTTACTTCTTCCCCCACCTTCCATGGCACAGACCCATTGCCGAATATATGAGTGGCAAGGGACAGAAGTAGACAGATTTGGCCATCACACAGTATATTAAAAGTCCCCCAAGCACCCTATTAAGACAACATGAAAATGGTGGTTCAGACACGGGTATACACAATTATTCCAGATTTTTGTACATCAGTTGTTTGCTATAGGGCCATGGCATTGTTGTGAACTATCAGTACTAATCTGATAAAAGGCACCACAACTTTCACATTGTTCACCATGGGTTCAAACCTGAGTTAAGTTACATTGGGGGCAAGGAGAAGACTTTTACATCCTACTCTTTGGATCTTCTTCAACCTAAGATCTAGGTTGTCTTCTGTGTTCTACGTTCAACCTTGGGAGGCAAACCTTGAGCATCCACTCACAAGGTGTAAGAATGTTGTTGTGGCATGTGAATATAGGAGCGTTCCTATTTTCATGTGCACGTTTTTTTGAGAGAATGCTTCTGTATTTAGGTCAATCCCAAGTCACTGAGTGCATGAAGGCAAAGGAGGAAGTGTGTCTACTTAGCCCCTTTCTTTACCTCCACATAGGGTTACTCTGGCCTTGTGCAGAGCCTGTGCATGTATAAACTTAATGCATGGAGTTTCTCTACACACAGCCCTCTGCCTCATGACCCAAAGAGGCAAATCAGTGGCAGGCGTGTGCACCACAGAGATGCTGATATCCATTGCCACCATATACATTAACTTGGTGTTTTTTTAGAACCCACTGTTTGGAACTAAAGGCCTTCAAAGAAGCTCAAAGCTATAAACTTGTAAATAAAGAAGCTGTTATTTATTTGCGTATTTATTCACAACATTTCTATACTGTCCATTCACAAAGTATAAAAATAAAGCACAGGCAAAACACCTTAAAACAGCATCAGAATAAAATCAGCAACAGAAAACAACAGTGCAAATGTACATTAAAAGCACTAGGACCAAAACTAGTAAGATCAGCAAAAATTCAATATGGAGAGTTGCAATTGATAGACTCAATCCAACAGACATATTAAAAACAAAAAATCCTACCAGGATTAATATACCACTCATCATTCAGGCCTTCAAATCCTTTCTATAAAAAAATAAATAATGTATGAGCCAGCCATACAAACATAATTAGAGACATTGCTTGGCAGTCTTTAATTGTGAATACAAAGGTGTAAATGGTCCCCACATGACACTTTTCTATTCTGTGCTTCAACTCTCCAGGTTGGTTGAAGAATCTGTTGCTGACACATGTTGCACGTTACAGATGGAAAAGCCACTGCTGCCATCCAGACTTCATGGGCAAGACCTCTCTGCTGGCATAAAGTCCCCAACTCCAGCTCAGCCAAAGATAGGTTGGCATAAGCTGGCATACTTTGCTCATCCTGAGACCAGTGAAAGTCCTCTAAAGGGAGCATGGTGGGCATGGGGAGATCCAAGGCACATTCAACTCGGCCGTGTGACTACGGTCCAGCACAAAACATTATTTTAAAGACTTGTTTTCCATCTTCCAGGCTTAGGCAGAGCAGCAGCCCGCCCTATCGCCTCTGCTGCTGGAGGAGCAGCAGCACTGGCATCAGTACTGACTTCAGGTGAGAATGTGCCGATTTCTGACAAGATGTTGCCGAAATCGTGCAAGTTCATACATAGCACATGAGATTTACCAGAAAATTGCACAAAGTTGCAAAATTTGGCACAGATACAGGTGCTACTTCTCTGTCGGAATCGATGGAGCAGGTGGGGTAGGCAACTGTCACAAGGCACTTTCCCATTTCACCTCAAGTGGCAAAATGGGAGGAACAGCCCCTGTATAGCTGGCTTCTGCAACACTTCTGGTTCCGTAGACTTACTCCTGGTGAGAGTTAAGAATGTAGTGTGTGGGATTCTACAGTGCAGAGAAGAGACTCTTATTTTTATGTGTATCTCTGGGGTCTCTTATTTAGCTCATTTACCTACTATGCAGGATTTTGGTTTTGGTTTTGAAGGCAATGTTGCAAATAATGCTTATTGCAGCCTAAGCTTTAAATAACATTGCAATGAGTCAAATGAAGTACCATGTAAAAAAAAAAAAAGGAAAATTGCTGCATTTCCTTTCCAGCTCAGCTTTTATTTCATGTTCCAGCTGAAGGAGTTTGCTGTTCTTTACAGGATGAGAGTCAGACTCAAAATTGCTTGTCCATAAAATCTGCAGATTATCAACTATTACTGTTGTTCTTTCTCTGACATATCCTTTAAAAATCAGGAGAACGTATAGCCTAGGAAAGGAGAGGATCGTTCTGCCTTCAGCTATAGAAAAAAATCCAATGCATCAGAACATTTATTGTAATCCTCAAGGAGGGACAGTGATATTTAAAAATAAGAAACAAAAGCATTCCTCGCAAATTCCTTTAAAGTTTGGCACCACAACTGCCGTGCTTGAGATCACAGCCTCCACTGAAGCCACAGTGGTCAGCAAAGGAATATAAGAGGCAACCAGCCAGCAAGCAAGGGCCAAAGGTCCATCCAATATTCTGTTTCCAAAGTGACTTCTGGAAAGAACAACATTATTCTGCTTTTCTCTCTGTTTAGGTCCTACTGTTGTAACAGAAAGCATATTGCACTGGCAACTGCCTTTTGCAGAGTGAGACCATTGGGCTGCCTAGCTCCATAGTGCTGTCCACAATGATCACGAGTGCTTCTCTGGGGTTTGGGTTGGAAAGGAGTGTTTCCAAGCCCTATCTGGAGATGCCCAACTGGATCAGACCTAAGAGCTTTTGTATGCATTGTGCTCCACTGCTAGCCCTTTCCCCAAACCTGACAAAAACAGTGTTTACCACCCTCCAAAAAGAACCAGCAAGAAACAAGGACAGGAGCATCAAAGGCCGGGGCAAAATTTGGATGAGGAGAATTTTAAAAACATCCCCATTATCCACTATTAAAAAGACCAGGCAAGATGAAACATGAGTATGCTACTTAACTGCCCTCTTCTGCTGGTTCATATGTTACACTAGAGTAAATGTGGATCATTTGTGGGTCCTTCACTGTTCTGTAAATAATAGAAGTAGAATTTTCAGTGAATTTTGCTAAAGGACAAATTGGGAACAAACATGGCGGTCCTGTTCAAGGGTATAATCTGTGGGGGCTTCAAGGAAAATTAAAAGAATGCCGATGAGGATAGGAAAGAACTGGCATATTAAGAGCAAATGGAAGTTGGTCTGGTGTTCCTATCCCTGACATTCATACGTTCCTAATCTCTGTACACAGACTCTACATGTTGTATGTGCAATAGAGGAGCCTGCATTTTGCAGGTTACCAGATTGTGATCCAAAGTCTAGACACTTCTGAGAGAGATGATGAGCTTTGTTTTTTAGGATTGAAGTTGTTGAACTTTTTTTAGGATTTTACTCCAGTGGATAAACTGCCACAGGGGCCGGATAAAAATGGACCAGTGGGCCAGATTACACCCCCAAAGCGGACTTTGAGCATGCCTGCTTTGGAGGAACACACTTGGAAATACATGGCACAAGACAGTGGGGCCATTGTAAATAAAAGGTGGCAACCCTAATAACCCATCCTGCTTTTTATCTTTCACTTTTAACAAATTGTAACCCATCACTTGTTAAGTTCAGAACAAGGTTTTGTTACTAATGATGAGAGGAATCTTGAAAGTTCTCCACCTCACAAGAGAAGCAGAAGGAGTAGAACATGAGCCCAAGGCTCATTCCAGCTCATTCATGTAACAACAAAACATGGTTTTTGTTATGTCTGAACCAGGGCATTGTCTTCTGTCCTGCTTTTTATCCATATCATTATGACCTCATGATTAATAAATAACACATGATCAGCTCTCATGCAGACCCTAAAATATATCTGAGGATTACATGGTAGCAAGTGGATGAGTGCCTTTGGGTCCACCATATATGGCAACGAAACAGGGAAGCAAGAGGAAAATCTAAGACACACACTTAGCAACTGAAGTAGTCTGATTCATCACGAAACTCCGTTACCTCAGCAGTTGTGCTTCTAGTACAGGGCATAATTGGAAGCAGCAGCCAACAGTATCAGATATGAAGGGGAAATGACTCCCACTGTGTAAGTACTGACTGCAAATCAGATTTGCTGTCTTGTAGGCAGTTTTGTTTTTAAAAAGATGTTATAGAGGAGAAGATCCTCAACCGGATGGAGCACCCTTGGCAGATAAAGAGGCAAGCAAATTAGTTCGGAAAAGGGAAGCAATGTTAAAAATGGCTGTGACAGAGATCAAAAGTGAAGAGAAGGGTATTATAAAAGAAATTATCAAAGAGGTAAAAAGGAAGATGAAAGAAAAAGCCTCTTCACAAGGTAGAAAAACAACTAATGTGTCTAACCTGCTTGCTTTTTTCACCATGTAACTGTGGAAATAGCCTTATTATTTGCTCGCAGTGTGAAACCAATTTTTTTTTTTTTTTTGGATATTGACACTGAAGCTGAAGTCATTAATTTAAAAAGCCACTTTCTGATGCAGTTTATGTGCTTAAAGGAGTAACAAAATCCTTTGGTAGAGCTGAGAATATGACCTGGCTAAACCAGAAAGCTTACAGAATATGGACAAATTCACACCACAGACTTAATATTGGTTTATTAATAACCATTTCTCTCTTCTCCAGAAAACATAAAAAGGTTGGAGTCTCTTGGGATTGAACCTGGAAGCGTCTGCTTTCAAGGCAGATGCTCTACCACTGAGCCATGGCCCCCTTAGGAACTAAACATAACACAGAACATAACCAAATTTGGTTGTCTGTGTCTAGGGAGAAAAATGTTGAATATACAGTCCTTCTCAAAACATTCTGAGTGTAGAAAGTCTAAAGCAAGAGGAAATAATGTTTTTCAGCGCAAGGGTCACATTTCCTTTGGGGCCACATGCCAGTGCTGGGCAGGGCCAGAGGTGCTCATTGGGTGGAGCAATGATTCTGCTCACGGCAAGCTATATGCAGGTCTCCGCTCAGGCAAGCAAGAGACATTATCACAGGGCAGTGACATATTCCAGACGGGCAAAAGCACTCGAAGAGGATGCAGAGGAGGGCTGCGGAGGAGGGCTGCCTACGGATAGTCAAGGCCAGACAGTGACAGCTGGAGAGCCGCATCTGCCCTCCACTTGGAGGTTCCTCACCCCTCATTCAAAATCTGATTAAGATTTAAGGAAGCTTAATAGCTGAGGATCTGAACTGCAACCTTCCTTCTACAGAACTGTTATAGAGATTACTGAGATAACATAAATGATGGTCTTTGAACAGTCCAAGGCACTGTATAAATGCTAAGAATTATTATAATCATCGGGGCCTAACAATCTAGCAAGCTGCAGCTGTCACATTTTGAATGTGAGATAATCACAGAACTGGCATAATAGGATAATTATTAGGGATTCCAAAGCTGTCTGTCAATAATGCCCTCCCTCCATAAGCTGTTGGTAACCCCCCTGCTGGCTGGCAAGTATTTTATTTGTTAAAAGCTTTGTGAGTAGGCCACTATTTGAAATGATTAACAGCATCAGTCAGTGTAACTAATCCTTAGTCTTAAGAGCTGATAATTTGCCAGTAAAAACTTGCACAAGGTAGGACCACAGTACTTCAGAAGGTTGCCAGTGAAGTTTGCATGTTTGAATGCTCCCCAGGTAAAATAGTTCCAGCTGGATTGAAAAGCTAGGCTGTGCACATGCCAGAATGCTAATGTACACTTAGGTTTGATGTACAGTCATACCTCATGTTGCATCCGCTTCAGGTTACGTGTTTTCGTGTTGCGTCCCACAGTACCGGAATGGGTTACTTCTGAGTTTCGCCGCTCACACATGCGCAGAAGCACTAAATCACACCATGCATGTGCGCAGACACAGCGCTTTGGCTTGCGTCAGTTCCGTGTTACGGATGGGCCTCCGGAACGGATCCCGTCCATAACACGAGGTTCCACTGTACATACACAGCTTCGATTTTTCTTTGTGTGCTTTGGTACAAATTTGTCCCCACATAAGCGCTTCCAATTGAACACTAGCTCAATGTTTCTCGCCCACAACTGTGCACTTGATGGGGTATTTTTGCACTGCTTCCTGTCCCCTCAGTTATCACTTCTTTTCCCCCAATTTCTTGAAACCCGAGGGTCATTGTGGGCATGCAGACAGGTATTTGTTTACATGTTTGTGCAGCCTTTTCTTTTGTGTATCAGAATTGCACAAAACAGTGGGTTAAGAAGGTGTGTGTGTTGTGCAGCCAGGCATGGAGAACCTCCCACAATGGACGCAGGGGGTGTAGTGATGGACTACACCCTGCAATGTGTCACCACACACATAAAAAACAACAACACTGCCCATCCCTGAGGACATCCAGAGTTGGGCAACAGGCAATTTTGTGTTGGATTTCCCCCTTACTACTTTATCCAGGGATCAGAATTTTTTTTAACTAAATGGGGGAAAATATGATATAAATGGGCTGCCATTGGATGAGGAGATCATGGTGATACAATATCTAAAGGGCTGTCCTATAGCAGATGGAATGGGCTTCTTTTCCAAGAAAGGGCGGGGGACTCGCCTCCATTGGAGGTTTTAAGCAGAGGTTGGCTGGGATTCTTTTGCTGTCATTCCTGCATTGCAGGGGGTTGGACTAGATGACCCTTGAGGTCCTTTCCCACTCTACAATTTTATGATTCTAGGTAGATGGCACAAAAACACATGGGAGTTCTCAAATCCACTTTAAACTGCCATGTGTACACAGCCCTAGCCCTTTCCCTGACGTGCGAGCTTTACATGGCAAGACGGGTGTTGGGTTGTTGTTTTTAACATAGTAGAATATTTAAACACTCCACCCTGTCTGCTTTTGAAGCAGTACAGTCTCAGGATCGATGTGTCACATGATATTTCTGATAAGTCATTCAGCTACCATTAATTTCCTTGTTTTTACCAACAGTAAAGGTCACCAGGTAACAGGAAAATGAAGTGACCAGATATGTTGATGACAATTTATGAAGATTTGGCTTCCCCAGGTTTAGAAATTAGCCCATACAGCTATTTTGTTTGAGATATATACCTGACACGTCCGGTTTCCCCAGGGAACACAGCTCTTAGTGCTCCATCAGTTCTGCTCCATTTGTTCTGCTCTATCGCTAAGGAGTGGGTTTTCCCTTGGATTTTTTTTTGGGGGGTGGGGTGGGGTTACAAAGCTTCATTGGTTGAAAACTGTATAACAAAAATGATCAATAGATGTTAAAGACAAAATAAAAATAAACAGTCATTCATTCCTTAATTGGTACTTGCTTTGTACATCATTTTGTAATTAAATTTGACATGACCTACAATCTTCTCATTATGTTCCCAGAGTAGATTCCTTGAATACGCACTTAACTTTATTTTCTCCATGTTGTTTAGCTTACTTTAAATTTTTATAAAATTATCCTATTTAGACACAGAAGTTCAATCAAAACCTGCCAACGGATTGATATTTTGACAATGTTCTTTTACATCAGCTCTGTTTATGTCCCACTCTCTGATAAATTTTTCATCTGTAACGTCTTGTAACCTTGCTGATAGTCTCGCCAGTTCAGCATACTCTCTTTAATTTATTTTGCCAGTCTGATTTGGATGGGATATCCTTTCCCTTCCAGCCTTTTGCAATTAAAATTCTGGCAGCAACTGTTAACATACATAAAGGCTTTCCTGATTTTGGGGGGGGGGGATTCCGTTACCCATAATTCCTAGCAGGAAGGCTTCAGGCTTTTTAGGGAAAGAGCATTTGAACATTTTCTTAAGCTCATTATAAATCATTTCCCAAAACTGTCCGACCTTTTTACAGTTCCACCACATGTGGATCCATGTGCCCCTTGGAAAGGAGCAGGGCAAGGGGGAAACCACTAGCCGGTGTCATTGCTGCTATGGTGCTGGTTTTAAATGTATAATTATTTATCGTTGTTTGTTAGATTTGTTAGTCACTTTTTATCCAAGTGACTTGGAACATTGTTAAAAAACACAGGGGGGGGGAGCCATACTTGTGCCATAAACTGTATCGAGCTGCAACCAAGCCTAAGTTTAGCTACCACCTACAGTATGATGGCCTCAGGGTTCATTTCAGTCACTGAAACAAGTAACTGATCCCTGCAATGGTCAAGCAGTTTGGCAAGATCTTGTGTCATTAAAAGCCAGGCCTTCTGCCATTTCCCAAACAAAAGAGAAGTCCTCTTTGCACACTGCAGTGCAATGCTCCAGACCTAGCTCATGGCTCAGCTCAGGCCACTAACCCCACACACCTAGATTATACTCAAAATATCAGTCACCTGTGGCCCTTGCCTGGCTCTGACACCGGGACTACGGTAGTTTGCCTCTGAAGCGTTTCCAGATCTCCCTTTGCACAGGTGTCAAGCCTGCTTATCAGCTCACTGTGCCAAGTCAGTCCTCCATATTCTTACTGGAATCTGGCTGCAATTGTATTAGAAGCAGGAAGTCAGAAACAAAAACACTGGATGCAGAAGAAGGTGTGTGCGTGTGTGCTGTATTAAATGTAAAATGTGCTAAAAACAGGCTCTTAAAATATTCTCATTCCCAACGTTCTTCAAGCAAGAACTTGCTACATCAGGGGAAAGTACTACATTTTTAAGGAAGCGGTTTCCAGTAAATTTTCCCCAATATTTTGGACTTAAAATAATTCATGATGGACACACCCACTCACACCCCATACTGACTTCTGGTTTTCTGTTTCTTTGATGGTGCAGTGCTTGGGGGTTGCTACAGCATTAGGACTTCCATGCTTCGCTGTCCATCAGCTGAATCCTTCTTTGCAGCCATCACAGGATAGCTGGCTCGGCAAAGTTATTGTCAGAGTTGTGCTGCTGTCAATTCAACACACCAGGATTTGTTATTATGACCTCACATGAACAAGGCAGTAGCTATTTCCTATCCCTTGATAGTGATAGGGGGACTTTTGGCCTCCTAGACGCTGCTGAACTGCAACTCCCAATGCCCAGCGTAGCCATTGGCCTGGGATGCTGGCAGCTGGAGAACAGCAACGCCTTGTGTGCCAAAGGTTCTCTCAACCCTTGTTCTATCACACCCGCAGGACACCCAGATTCCTCCTCAGTTTTCTGCAGGTTCAACCACCGGCATCTCATGTTTCTCTTCTGTGCTTATAATGCTGCTGAGTTGATGAAATCATAATCCGCCCTGTAAAATGCCAATAAGCTATAATGACCTGTGGTTTCAAAAGTCCTGCTTTGATGCTGCTTAGGGATTTGTCTGTAAGGTTGCCAGCAATCAATCCTCAATCATAAAACACAAAGAGACATCACACCTGTTATGGATTGCCAATGGATTATGCCCTTTGCCAGAGTGGCATGAGGAACGACTTCTCAAAGTGATCGTTTTGCAGGCTTTTGCATATTTCCATAAATATGACAAATATAGACTGGATTTGAGCAAAAATATAAAAAGAGCCCTCCTGGCCAAGGGTTCAAATGTTGGTGAGTTGCAGCCTGGAGGCATTCAGTAGGTCACCTTCAGAAATATAATAAATGTATCCCAACTCACCCCAAGTCTCCAAAAATGCCCCTTTCCACTTTGGAAATGTGATGCAGTGGGGTGAGGGGGCATTTTTTGTTCCAGAAAAATCTACTGCAGGAGTGAAGAAGGCAGCAGCCAGACTGCATGGCAGTCCAGCATAACGGCAGTACCTGCCCAAGTTTGCTTCCTCAAGCAGAGACCAGGTAGTGCCCGCTTCACTTTGAAAAGTCTTGCTGTACCCGCCAGACACCAATTCATGTCTTCATTTATCCCTCCACTCTGGGTGTGTCCTGAAGTAGATCACTGCCCCAGCTGCACAACAAGACCAGGACTCAGCAGGGGCTTCACATTACCCACCTCTCCTCACCCAGCATCTGTAGTAACAGCTCTTGCCTGCAAGAAGTCGAGGTCTCACTGCTGGCAAGGGCTTGGTAAGGAGGCACTCTGTCTCCAGCCCTCAGGGCCTTCCTTCTTCTGGCCTGCAGGCCACAGACAAGCTAGAAGCCTCAGGCCTCCAGTACAGTTTCGTCCAAAAGCCTCCAGGCAGGAGATGCTTTGCCATACTGTCTATGAAGCAAACCCCGCACTCAGTTTCCAAAACACTCCTCCTCATTATTCATTCCTTACTGAAAAACACAGCCTGGAACCTTTCATCCGGGATTCATCTCCCCGTGAAGCCCATTGACTTCAATGTGTGTTTTACCTGAACACACACCATGCAACCTTCTGCCTTTGCCTTGCTCCTTTGCTAGCATCGCTGATTCAACAGCTGCAAGTGGCACTTGCTGTCCTGTGCCTTTGAAAGCCTTTTCCCGAAACCATTTCTATAAATACAAGTGCTCCCAACTGTTTGAAGTATAAAGAAGTGACTTGCTTTGTTTCAATACCGATTTGCTGCGGTGCTCTACATTTCTAGGGCTCAGCTGTGCTAGACCAGATCCCACACAAGCTGTCTCAGTCTCTCTCTGCTCTGTGATAATATTTACTAGGGAGGAAATCCCAGATTTCCGATACATGTCACACATACTTCTTACCAAGAATAAATACACGCGGGGAAATTAAGTGGGAGGTGATAAAAGGAAGCAAGGGGGAGGCAGGGGGCAGGGAGAGAGAGGAAGCAGCAACATCTATTTAAAGGAGAAATATAGTTAAACATCAGCCAAATGACATCATTTTCATACCATCCACACTGGAAGCTTAAAGACCCAAATACTCCACAAGCCATTAGTTTCTCAGTGCCCTGCAAGGGATTAAAGTATGTCTTAATCAACTGCTAAAGCAGAGAGGAAGGCCAAATCCTAGATATTAGCAAAGCTTGGTAACAGTGGAATTTGCAGGGGCTTTGATTTCACTGCAATCTAGTCAATGCGAAAGCTCATTGTTAACAGCCATGGCAAGGTAATGCCCAATTGTACTGTTTTGTGCTCACACATCTGGGAAAACACAGACACACAATGCTGTATGTGTTTGTTAGTGGACGCCACACATGACCGTCTTCTGCAATGCATTTATTTTGTCTGAGTTTCCGAGTGCATGCAGACATCTGGAATGATCAGCATAGAAAACATGAATTAGGGAAAATACTGGGAAAGACAATCATGCAGCTTTTCTGAAGGCCTTTCCTCAAGTCTTGTCTATATTCAATGATATGATTTCTTCGCCCAGGCTAAGCTCCCACTTCTACACACCATCCTTCCACTTGTGAACCTTTAAGAGTAAACAGCACCTGGTGAAATTCTACCTTTCTACTGCTTAGATAGACGGGACTTGCCCTTAAGTCTTCCTGCAAAAAACCTCTTGCTGGTTGCTACTGCCCAAAGGAACACACCACCAGTCTTCCCCTTTCCCTCTGAAACCGCAACACAGAAGCAATGCCACTCTGCCTAGGCTACTGCTTTTACAAAACTTGTCTTTGACTTTAAACACAAACAAACCACCTTATCTAGGGTTTCCAAAAGGAAAGGGAAACATTTCTTCATTAAACTTTAATTTAATAACTGACAATATAGAATTTGCACCCCTGTCCACAAGCTTTTTAGGCTGCCATTGAATAGAAGAGTAGTATTCTGCCTGCACAAACCCTATTCACGTTGGTTTATTGGATGAACAACCTCTCTGTTGCAGAAATTCTGGCACATCTTCTAGCACAGAGGTAGGCGACCTAAGGCCCAGGGGCCAGATGCGGCCCAATTGCCTTCCCAATCCGGCCCGTGGATGCTCCGGGAATCAGCATGTTTTTAACATATTTAAAATGCATCTCTGGGTTATTTGTGGGGCATAGGAATCCGTTCATATTTTTTTTTCAAAATATAGTCCGGCCCACCACATGGTCTGAGGGACGGTGGACCGCCCCACAGCTGAAAAAGGTTGCTGACCCCTGTTCTAGCACATTCTCAATTCACACAGAGCACTGGCCATTCCTATTGGGTCCCACTATTGTCCCAAATAAGCAGCAATGCCAGCCTCAGTTCACCTACCCTGTATTCTGTGTGTGCTGTTAAGCATGAAGGGAAATAGGCGATGGCAAATAATAGGCTTTTGGAGAACATTATCCATTATTGATCTTTTCACTGAGCAACCCAGATAAGCTTCTAAGGAGCTGCAGGATTCTGCAGAACACAGCTCAAACATCACTTGTTGCAGCCCCCAAACATGGTACCCATTAAAAGTCCAACGTTCTAAAGCTGGAGGTTTCTGCTTGGGCAAAACATCTGAGGATTTGTAAGGGTAGAGAAAAGAGTTCCTCTACCATCTATATTTAACCACGTTATAAGTTCCTTTCAGACATTTCATGAACACTTCTTCCTGCAAAAGCAGAGGTCCTGGTCCTGGTCACGTGGAGAAGACCTCCCCACATAAAATTTGGTGCACACCATCTCTTTTCAGATCTTATTATGAACATGATGGAGGCTGCAGATACAATCTCCCCCATCCTACCCCAAAACACATTTATATTAGCATCTGAAAGGGGACTCCGATATTATTATTTGTCAGTTTTCAAATTAATCTTTGTTACCAGGAGAAAAGGTAGGGGGGTGTTAAAAATGAAACTAAAAATGCACCATATATCACTCTCCTCATTCTGGATTTCTGGTGACTGACATTCTGCTTCGTTTGTAGCATACAAATAACAAAAAAAAAATTGTGGGAGCGTTCTTTCAAACTGAAATGTTTGACAGACTTAACAGCTTTTTGAAATAAAACCTGATGAAATCTCAAATAGAAAAAAAAGTCTGTCTCCACAGTACATGAGAGATTACATTTCAACAGGCCAGGTTTACTATCCTTAGACAGATGCAGATGTGGGTTTATTTATTTATTTCCCTGGCACTTGGTTTCACTCATACACACACACACACACACACACACACACACACACACACAGGTTCTACTGCTGTAGCTTTTTACTGACGTCTAGTCTACCTCCTGCTACG
This sequence comes from Podarcis filfolensis, assembly GCF_964270895.1. Lineage (NCBI taxonomy): Eukaryota > Metazoa > Chordata > Lepidosauria > Squamata > Lacertidae > Podarcis > Podarcis filfolensis. Next base: position 6,307,297 of record NC_139607.1, read on the forward strand.
GTGAATTTTGATAGCTTGAGTATGAGAGACATTTGCAGGTTACTGTTGTCACATTCTGAAAGCAATTTCAAATCTTGCCCATGCACCAGGTTGGTTCCAGACATAGACATCCTTAGAGGAGACCCATAGAAAACCAATGCCATTTAAGTTAATCATGACTAATTTATCCCACTGATTTTAATAGGTGTATTCGAAACATAACTCCATCTGGATCCAACCCACTGAAATTTGTTCCTGCCACCAGTAGCATTTGAAATTGAAACAAATTAAGAACAGGTTCTGGAAACCTACGCTTCTGTAGAAACCAAAGGTCAGCACATATGTGGTTTTTATGTGATATATGGACATTCCACACAGCAGGAAAACGTGGTAGTGGACATGCTCTCCAGCATCAAGGTGCCCAAGAAGGCAGCCTGGGAAGGCTGCACTCCCGTCAGCCACAGAGGGCGCAGCTGGCGGGCGCTCAGGGAAAGGGGAGGCTGCCGGCAAAGCCATGCAGCTCCCCCACTCACTAGGGCACCCCTGAGAGCCAGCGCCCTGGCGCAACAAACCACTAAGACCAATGGGAAAGACGGCTCTGTCTGTATGCATGAAAACCAGATTTGTACTCCTTCTGCCTCTGTCTGAGGGGAGAGACTAGCACAAGCTTTGTTTATGAGCCTCCTCATGGAGCATCACATGTTAACATTACCTGGGCAGTGTTCGGGAGAGGTATAAACCTGCTGCTACACTGTACAGATGTTATATACCCTCATAGAATCAAGTTGGAAGGGATCCCAAGGGTCATCTAGTCCAACCCCCTACAATGTAGGAATCTTTTGCCCAACATGGGAATCAAACTCACGCCCTTGAAATTAAGAGCCTCGTGCTCTACCAGCTGAGCTATTCCAACTCAACAAGGCCAATGCTTTTTCAGTAGAACCAATTTACGAGTCTAGGTATCTGCCATCAAGTGCTGGAGCAAAAGCGAAGAGAAATTAACTGACATGTTTTCATGTGGCATTTCGGATTTTGTAGCCAAGAGCAAAATGCACAGCTCTTGCGTTAGTTAATAATGGCAGGCGGACTCATCTGTTCCAGAAGAGGGACCATCTCCCACTGAGCTGTTTGTGGTGGACTCTCCTTCTCTGGAGGTTTTTAAGAAGAGGTTGGAGGGCTACATGGGGGTTGGACTAGATGGCCCTTGGGCTCCCTTCCAACTCTACAATTCTATGATTCCATGATGTTTCAATTCCCTCCATTTGGAAGGATCAGGTATTAGATTATATGCTGGAGCTCTTGAGCGAGCCTTTGTTAGTGCACTACTGGGCTAGATGGAGAGTCTGACAGCTTCCTATGCTCCTATGTAAAGTGTAGGGTTTTCATTTCAAGCATAGATGAGAAGAGCCTGCTGGACCAGCCTCTGTTCCAGCATCCTGTTCATCACAGTGGTCAGCAAGATGCCTATGGGAAGCCTGCAAGACAGACCTGAGTGTAACGTGATTGCCAGCCACTGGTAGGAGGCGGCACATTGCCTGACGCTGGAGGAAGATCTTTCCCCCCTCCTGTGCATTTTGGAAGAAAATATTAGAGTTGCTACTTGCCTGAAGCAAAATGTCAAGGCAAATCTGTACAGATTCCTGCTTGGGCAAAAAGGGAGCTAAGAGAGTTTCAGAAGACTAGCAGAATTGTCAGGATAGGGCACCACTCACATATCCCTTATTTTATATCCCCACTTTTGTCCAAAGCAAAATGTAGAGAGAGTTTGAGCCTTTGATGACATGGAAGGAAGCTAAAAAGAAAGATGTTGGTAAGTCTAATGACATTTCACAAGGGAAGTTGGGTTAGGGAAGTGGCACATTCCTGCCTCTGATTTCTAAGGTGAATTCGTATTTAGGAATTACACCGCAAATACAAATGTCTGATGAGGTGTCCGTGAGACTCACACAATGCTAAGGCATTTGTTCGAATACCTATACTTCTAAGTAGTTATGCATTTCCCCAACCCTGCTATATTCATTTGTCTTCTCTCTCTCTCTCTCTTTTTGTGTGTGTGAGTGTGTGTGTGTGTGTGTGTGTGTGTGAGAGAGAGAGAGAGAGAGAGAGAGAGAGAGAGAGAGAGAGATTTCCAGGCACAGCAGTGCTGAGAAGGACTGATCAGCCATAGGTCTTTCCACAGTTCTCACAGAACCTTCAAAAACACTGCTTTTAGAAGAAATTATTGCAGCTGCAATGCAAGGACCAACTTCTATATTCACTGTTCAGATCAGAGAGGCAGCTTCCCGTGATGGTTTTTTGCTTTGCCCTTGGCTGCAGTTGTGCATACAAGAAAATGCACTCAGCTGTAGATGTATGGTTTTGCCCATCTTCTGGTTCCTCTGCTACCAAGGCAGATATCTGACATACGCATTAATAGCAGGTGGGTGGGGTGGGATTGTCACATCGCTCATTGCCTTAAAATAAGTACTGGCGTGCCCTGGCAAAATTATTTCAGTGACTTTATGGAAGATCTTGGGGGTCTCTCAGAAAATGGATCTCCTGGGGGCTGAAACTCTGTGTCATTTCTGGGAAAGGGAGCCCCACCCCTCAACTGCTTGTGATCATATCACACTGTGTGTCACTTTTGTCTGGAATTTTGATTATCACCTTCTATTAATAAAACTCACTGTAATCGAGCAAGATGATTTTTCAAAAGGTATTTGTTAATCAAGGAGGGAATCTGAGGGGGAAAATAGGAACTGGGTAGAGGAAGCAATTAACTGGGGAAGTGGAGGCGGGATGACAATTGACGTTGGGGATTGAGAAAATACAATATATGGTGGGAGAAACTGAGGAAGGAGCAGTTCATTCAGGGGAAATTTGGAGGAAAAGCATTTGTGGGAATTGGGGAGGGGAGGTAAATTCTGAGAGGGGAAAAATAGAGTAATGAGAATGTGTGTGTGAAGGGGAATCAGGAGAAAGCAATAGCATGGAAACAGAGCATGACGCTCTGGGATGGGGGGGGCAGAAAAGCAGCAGAAAGGAGCTTAAGCTGCATTGATTTCAGGAAGGGAGATGGGCTTAACTTACCTATTGAAATTAATGGGACTTACGAATGCTGCACTTTGGCTGGACTGCGAGCTGCGTAAGTAAATACTTCCAGTGAGGAAAAGCCTCCCTCCTTGCTGTACATGCAGAAAATCTAAAACAGGCCACCTTAACAATGCACTGCTGTACTACAGGGAGAAGGCAGAATGTAGGACGGAATACTTGCACAGGAGGAACTTGAGCTGGTCAGCTCTTTTCTCAGCTGAGGTCCTGACCCCAAAACCTCTATTATTGTTGTCTGCATTGCAGCCTAACAAAGATTTATTTAATCACTCTGCCAATACTGCGTGCACATTCCAAATAAAACATTATTCCAAATCAGCACTACTTTAGTTAACTTTCGAATCTCAGGCCACGCTACAGTGGAATTTCAGACAAACACAAAATATGTGATAAACAGGCAGTGTTTGTAGATCTGATTCAACCGTACTAAGTTCCTTTGCTTTTCTTGTTGCAGAAACACAGAAAGGGGGACTATTATAATTAGAAGTCACTGCTTGAAAACACAGCTACTTGTATTTACTACTGAATCTTTTTTCTTTTTATTGTTAGATTCTAAGGAAACCTTCTGTTACTAGGTGGTAGAATAGAAATATTGGCTGCCGCTTTCAACTATGGTGCGCAACTGAGTAAAAGGTGTGCCTAGGTTCCTTTGAAAGTACAGTGATGCAATTAAATTGCACAGTGTAATACTTAAGTTACAATAAATTCAGTGGTAAGCTGCAGAGCAACCAGCTTTTAGACATCAAAATAACTTTAGTTGCAATAGTTATATTTCACAAGATGGTGTTGCTATACAGTACACATTACTGCATGTTCTGATTAAAAGAATACAATGGACCCTGTTTCTTTGGTATATGCATTAGGCCTGAACCAGGTATAGTAAGGTACCATAAGTACATGCACAGCGCAAGACAGCGCAGTGCTTCAAGATATGCATTCCAATTCACATTTCAAATATAGATGGAATCCCTTGCCTACTAATCAGGTGACTCACATCTGAATACAGTCACACATCCGGACACACACACAATCTCACATAAATTTTAAAAAGTAATTCACGCATGCCCCACTTTGTGAAATCAAGATTGTTTGAAGGAGAAATACTTATAATTCTCACATTATTTTTCTTTTTAGAAAAGCACTGCCAATACAGAGACTGTCCTCATGTTTGAATGAATGTGAACAGTGCGCAATGTGACCCAGAAGTCGTTTGCTGTGTCCACTGTGCTGATCTTTGTCAATGCCAAGTGAAAACCCAAGATTGCAGAAACTGACATTTCTAAGCGACCAGCTCAAGTTACAGTGTTCACAGACACTATGGAATATGCATAATACTTGCAAAAAATGGCCCAGTGTAACATGAGAATCAATTTTGGTGCATCTTGATACATTTCAATACAGGAGGAAATTCATCATGCCAACTGCAGCCCATGAAGCATATAAGGTAGACCTCCAATGGTTCAAAAATGCTATTGATTTTGCTGCAAAAACAGGAAGCTTGTCATGCACCTGGTTACAAACAATACAAGCCTGCTAGGCCACATCATTTGATCTGATGAATCAAGAATAACCTTAGAGTACCTAACGGTCAAGGGTACCTTTACCTTTACCTAGGAAAATGCATGAGCTCTCCAATCCAACCCAATATAGTTGTTCTATCAAAGCAACGGGGCATCAGGCAATACAAAGTCATTCCATTGGTTTAGATGCTGCCCAAACTGCTGCCTGTTTAACTGGTGTTAGTTCGCTGGACTTACTCCAAAGTAAGGGAGCATAGGATTGCCTTAGGCTGAAATAATAAACACATTTCCAAGAAAGCAAGACTTACTTCCAAGTAAGCATGCATAAGATTGTGCTGTTAGTTGGTACTAACTTTAGCTGCTTTGGGCTCAAGTCCTGTAATGCATAAAGGAGTGTAATAAATACACCTCAAGTACTATTTCCATCTTGAGGGTAGGAATTGGGCAATTGTGCTTAGTTGCTGCCTGATCAATTTGCTTGCAACAGCAGGAAAAAACTTCATGCATCACAAAAATGCATGTTTTCTATATATGGAGATTCATCTTACAGGCATTATTTCTAAGTAGGAAATGTTAGCATATAAAGTACTCCTCAGTGTTATCCTGTCCCACTGAGAATTGACTGAATCAACAACTGCGCTGGAGCAAAGGAGCAGAGGGATCTTTGAGTCTGAAGGACGAGGATACTTCTGACTACAGTGTGGAAAGATCTTTGGGGGATAATAGATGCTACATCTTATATGAATTACTATGGTGTCTCTATGTACTCTGTTGGGGTTTGCAGTTTATGCAGGCTGAAAAGTAACTGATACATAAAGAAAGATGCAGAGCAAGAAACAACATGATCAATGGATTACACAGGAATTATTGCCGTTTACTCCCAGATGAAAAATACCTAAGTGCATCTCTGCCTATTATTAATAATTATACATAAGCAAAACATGAAAACCTATCAAGACGCTGATCCCAAGGTGTTTACGATCTAAAATTGGCTGTGGGAAAGATAGGGCAACAAAGGGAGAGGAGGTAATAGCTGTCTGTCTATAGCAAATATAAACATCAACTATGAACATCACTTTTCACAGAAATATTAAATCCCAGAATTCTGTTTTGCTGTTGAGGAAAATAGTTCGTCCCAGAAAATGTTGAACATGTTGGATCTCATTCTGCCCCAAACCAAATTTCCGCTTAATTTTAGGCCAAGTAGAACTGTGTATTTAAAAAGTTGTCAAATGTAAATGGGTCACTGTTTTCATATCTTAAACATCTGTTGTTTATACCCAAGAAAGCATACTGGGGGCAAGGAAATTAATTCCTCAATTGCTGTCAACTGAGTTAGGGAACAGCAATAAACAGCTTACTGTAAAGCCTCCAGCTACAATAAAACTGCTGTCAATAAAGTGTGGCTGATATGGTTTTGCTGTGCCAGAAAAATATATCCTTTGAAAATGAAAATCTGAAATGGTAACTAGAAGATCCTTCCTTGTCCCTATACACAAAGGAACTCTATTACAAAACTCTGATAGCGCTGAACTCTTAGCATCTTACTCCCTCCCCCTGACACACACACATGTGATGCGATTTAAGAAAGTTATACATTGCACTTCAATGGAAAAACAAACCTTAATGATTCATACACACAACAGAAAAACCACCACATGCATAAAAAAATCCCCAGTGAATTAAAAAAAAGGGAACTAGGAAGCTTCTTGCAGTTTAAACTGAATGCCTTGCTTAGCATTTCTACTGCTGCTATTGAAAGTAGTATTATCGCTTAAGGTTATATTCCAATTTCCATTACAACCCCCTGTTTTCACATGCTTTTCACTTCGTTTAAAAAAAAAGAAAAAAAGAAAATCTTTTCAGCCGACATTTTCCATGCTTGGTCTCAGCTCAGAGATGAATTTCTTTAGACAGCTGAACAAAACCTGCTACCTTTTTTTAAAAAAGAAGAAGTTATATAAGAATGGGGCAATGTACGGCATTTTCAGTCTTGCCACAATTTTAAAATCTTTACTTCTTACTTGCACATATATATATATCTGTGTTTGTGTGCACACGCACACATAGATATATATATATGGAAGTAATGAGTAAGGTTTTAAAATTGTGGCAAGACTGAAAATGCAGTGCATTGCCCCAGTCTTATGCACACACACCAGCAACACAATGCAAGAACATATTTTTGCCATTCTTCACTAAACACTGTGGAACTGGAACAGTTGTGGCTGCCGCATAATGGTTGTTCCACGGCTGTAAGAAATCAGCCTTTTAGTGTGGCAACACCGACAACCTTGGGACGTCCTGCCTATGTGAGTCATGCAGGCGCCTTTGCTGTAAGATTTTTGGGCCCCACTTAAACAAATTTAGTTTAGGCAAGCCTATCTATCCAGACATGTAGACGCTGAAATGCTTTAATCTTTTTTTAAAAAAAAATTCCATTCTTTAATTTTTTTGTTTTTTTTTACTGTAAGTTTTATTATTCCATGTAATCTGCTTGAGAGGTTTTACGACAATCAAGTGGTATGTAACTTTTGCTAAACAAATAAAATAAGCAAATAGGCAAAATCTTGAAACCAAAATGTTTTGATTGACGGAACGTGTGGGCCTGCTTCTTTACACAATGCGGTTCCACTGTGGATTTCCACAACTGTTCTTTCTGCCTATAATCTTAGTTTTATGAGAATGCTTAACAGAGGTTTTGTTGGTGTTTATCAGCTCTTATAGTAAATATAAGGAAATAAATCACAGTACAACAAGCCACCTGGGAGGGGGTTGTGACTTCATAGCTTAGTTAACTACAGCACTAGCTTCTTGTCAGGAGTTTTCTGCATTGCTTAAGGGAGCCCTATATTCATTTTATAGTTTCCGCTACAATTATTTAAGGTTCTATCATATATATATATATATATATATATATATATATATATATATATATACATACATATATATATATACACACACCCCATCATATCTTATGAGAGACAACATTGCTCAAGTACTCAGTTGGCCCAGTGCCAATAAACATGATGAAGACTAATTAATACAGTTCCTAATCATTGTGGCTCTGTGCTGGAATCCTTGCTTTGCAACCTGGAGGACTTGCACTCAACTGCCCATGAGCCGTAAATCAAGGGAAATATCCCATCTCAGGGCCTGCAAGATGGTTTTGCCTTTCCATGGGACTAAAATCAGAGTGTTCAGATTAGCCTTATCCAGTCTGAAAAGCTTGGTTCATCTTTCTGTTATTTTGCAGAATTTATGTAAAACTTAACAACAGTTCTTGACAAACTGTGCTTAAGATGGAAATGGAAAGAAATGCTTCTGGTCTCTTCCCCACAGCCAATGTGTCCAATTGGTACGGCTTCATCTAAGGCAGCAATTCATATCCGTCAGGACCTGTTCTACTCAAAGCATTCAACTTCTCCTTTATGACAACAGAATTCTTTGCAGCTACCATGCATCTGGAGGGCCACAGGTTCTACTCTTAAACTTACACACTTGCATTTAACATTCTTGGTATACCAGTTCTAAATACCTTTGCTGACATTTCTGTTAAGGAATTCAGAATAATATTCTAATAAAATAATAATAATAATAATAATAATAATAATAATAATAATAATAATGTAATATCGCAGCTCACGAAGTTCTATTGTTAAATATTCTTTATCCTGAGTATTTATTTGCTAGTCTTGCAAATCTTAGGATCAGTCCATTACCTCAAATTAATCAATGTCATCTAGGATTCTAGGCTGGGCTTTTCTTTTCTTTTAAATGTTTTCATTTACAACAATCCAATAGACCAAGGCTCAGGTGGAATCACTAACAACCTGAACATTGCCTGCTTCAAGGCAAGACTTATTTAAAGGAATGTGGGGTAAAAAATATAAAACCCAACAGTACTAAAAAAATCTTCCCCCTTCACAATAAGGATGATTTTCAAATGTTAGGTTCTTCAGAGCAAAACAAACTGCATTGTCTCCTAGTCTTTAGCTATACTCAGACTGGTTACTTAAATCAGGGCTACGTTATTGAGCTTAACCCGGGCAAATGGTGTGTTCTTGCATATTCCTAACAGAGCAACTGTTGAAAAATGACAGCCGATTTTGGGACTGCTCCATTTTTTTATTATACAGCTGACTTAAAGGTGGGTGCAAAGATATAGCACAATCTATGGTGGTGAATTCTCCTTCACAAGTCTGAATGAAATAAACCTGATCCACACAAGAGTGCAGCCGTTTTCTTCTATAGCTTCCACTTCTGCAAAGTTTGCTTGGGAGACTCTTCTATGGCGCTACATCCCATATTTAGCCACCTAATGACCAAAATAGAAACTATCAAGAATAATAATGAAGCAGTAAGACACTTACTGCTGCCCTCCAACAACCCAAGACGTTCTTCTCTTGATAACAATGTATAAAACATGCCAAGTTCTCCCGCAGAAACACCATTGAACTAAAAGGAGTTATGCAATAGCTTCTTCATTTATTTCAATGGGGTTTGTGCACTTCAAGGGGACTGTGCTATTTGCCAGTATTTTAGGACTACTAACCATAAACTGATGAATGGCCTGAGCAAAACCTTTTGAAAACAAAACTATCTGTGGAGATTTGCATCATGAATTGCAACACTCAATGAAAACCACAGTAACAGTGTACCAGTTTTGATCTATAGCCCAATACTGATGGTTCTAATCGCGTATCAGCACAGTACTTTTATGAAACGGAGAATCTAGCGTTCATATCAAGCCTTGACGGGTAAACCAACATCCATTTAACTACTCACTGGGAAGTATTGACACCTCAAACCATATAGTCACCTTTCCATTGGTTAAAATGAAGGTTGCCTAGTTGCTGCTGACAAAGAACATTCAGGATCCCACTAGCTTAGAGAGCACCTTTATTTCGGACTGTATTTATTGATAAGGCAAGAGTTCTGTACCATTTGAAAGCTTGCTGATCTACCAGTGAAAGAAGGTGCTGTCTGAATCACTTTGGATCTTATCCATCCCTCATCACAATCCAATTATGCATCATTAAAAATAGCAAATCCACATTTACAGTTGTGATGCAATTAAAACTGTAAGTCAAGTGTTTATCCTCTCTCTTTTTTACAATAAAGAAGATACAGAGGAACACTTTGCGTTTAATTTTCCCTCACCCTGAATCCTTGAGTCTCTTGGGTGGTGCTTACATGCTCTGCCAGGTAAATCGGTTTGGATTTGTGATCTTAATCTCCATTTGACTCCTCAAAGAAGTTAAGACTCATTCTTGTAACAGAGCCCAGGAAATGAAAACTAAAGTGGAACAGAAGCACTTAACATCAAAATAATGTGAGAAATCTGAGTAACAAAAATAAAAGATGATAAAGAGGGGGAGAGCACAATCTAATCTCAAGTTCTACTGATATCCAGAGGTTTAACGGTTGGTGAGTGTCATGATTCTGTTGTTGTTGTTGTTATCTGGAAGGAAGTGCATAAATGACTGTGGATGTTATTTTAGGAGCCTAAGATGCTTTGAAATACTTCTGAAGGAGATATCTGTGTGAAGATTTCCCCCTCAAATGTCTTTTAAGGGATTTATTGAGTGTTCTGGGGACCATTACTTCAACAAGATACTTCCTAAGTGTGGGCTTTAAATACAGTGCCTTGTTATCCAAGATACGTCCAAAAGTCAAGATGCAATTTTGAGAAGCATAACATACAGCTGGGGAAATGACTCAAGCTAAAGAATGGTCACCATTCACCTCTCCTGGCACAAACCTATTAAAAAGTATCTTGCCCTGTTCTCTTGACTATGGCCCCTGTGATCAGCCCAAACAATCCACCAAAACGCAAGAGAATATAATGCCAACAACCAATATGTGCTTGACAGCTAAAGCCTTAGACAATTGATGCAATGAAAACTAAGCGCTAAGGAGCCACTGCAAAACACGCTAGCTTAACTACCGGTCGCTTCAGTGCGACTGTCATTAAATAAAAGGTTTCTTTGGCTTTAGTACCAGTTTGAACCTTCCCTCCCCCATTTCTTATCTGCTGCAGGACTGGCAGCTAGCCAGCCCCAAGCCACATAGTACCTTAGTGCCATCTACAGGCCGATCCTGACATTCTAATTTAGTGGCAAAAGACAAGCACCAGTGAAATGAATTAGACAGCACCGCATTTAAATCTTTATTAGCAAGGAATTATTTGACCTAGGAAACAATACCCCCACCCCACCCCCCCAAAAAACCCTAATGCTGGATTTGGTTGAAATACGAATTTTCCTAACATCCTAATCCTTTTTTCATATGTCATGTTTCACAGCTTAAAAATGAGTAATGACAGATCACTTATGCACTATAGTATGAGAACATATTTACAATGGAGTGATTTCTCTCTCTGCATAATTCATGTTTTATTCAAAGCAAAATGCATTCGTTCTGAAAGTGTACTTTGGCCATTTAAAAAAAAAAACACAAACAAAACAAAAATCCTCTTGTCTAACAGACACACAACTTTACTACTGTACAACAAAAATCGTTGTAATTCAAAACAGAGGAAGACTTCCTGATAGCTTAGTTATAGCCTGCCAAACAAACACAGTGCAACACAATCTTTGAGCCTTTGTGAGGACAAAAATTAACCCCCTGAACGACAATAACTTACAAATGTTCCAAATCAGTTTGAAATAAACAAAAACAAAAGAAACTTAAGCCAGCCTCGTGTGTAACCAACTTTTCTTTTATCAGAAGCTAACACATTTAATCCTGAAACGTTCAATATATATGTAGATATATATTTTCCCCTTTGAGTTGAAATTGGCAGACTGAAAAATATGTTTTCTTCTTCAGTAAACCTCTATACTAAGATGTTCTTGACAAACTTCACACAATTGCCTTTAACCTCTGACTAGGTAGGTAGGTGTCCGTGTGAATGCATGAATGAACTTGTACGTGAGTGTGTGCATGTCATTCTTTCTAAAACAAAAAAAGTTGGCAACTTACAACTTTGGACCATCATATTCATTCTAAAAATGCATAGTCCTGCCCCAGAGAGATACTAAAGGGGCAGGTATTTCCCCCGCTTTGCTCTATGCATATTATAACTAAGCTAAAATTACAGTGAAAGAAAATATATCCTGGCACTTTAGTACTGGTTGAGTGGGCACTTGTATGCAGTACTTATAGACCAGTAAAAGTGCTCGTTTACCTGTCTGGTGTGCAAGGGGCCCTTTGTCTTGAAGCCTCCTTGGGAACTGCACTCTGAGGCACTGAAGTGATCTGAACTAGTGGAAGAGCGTTTGGAAAGGGTATCACAACCCCCAACAAAGGTGTTGTCCAAAGGGAGTTCCTGAATCACGTGGTGCTTTTTCACCGAGACGGGAGTGTCAGGCTTAAGATGGAAAGCGGACTGTGGCGAGGCAGATTTGTAATGCTTAGCAAGATCAGGGCTGTTAGGCTTAAAGGTGGTGGGTGGGGCCGTGCCCCAGTCAAATCTTCCTATACTTTGCTCCTCCAGCTCAGCTGGAAGGCTAATGGTCCCATTGATAGGTTCATGAACGGCATCCTCCGGTTTGGATTCCTCAATGGTAACAAAATTCAACAGGGAACTCTTGGGAGACTTCCTTTTCTTCCGCTTCTTTTTCTTGTTCTGTTTGTTCTCCTGATTGGGAGACATCCACTCGGCCCCTTGCTTGCTCCTTTGGGCAGCTTTGAAGCGGGAGGCGTGGCGGCAGCGGACCAGAACAGTGACAAAGATCACCACAATGACCACCATGGCACCTGCCACAATAGCAATCATGATGGTAAGGTAGTCCTCGTTTTGATAAGGCTGGCTGCTGTCCCCGATGTTCCTGTCCAAAGGTGTTTCCATAGTCCTGCGGATCAAGTCATAAATATAAGAGGCGTTTCCAGCCGTGTCATTGACGTACAAAAACACAAGGACAAGGGTATGCAGAGATTTAGGATAACCCAGGTCACTGATATTGACCACTAATCGATGCAGCCCTACATCAGTAGGAGTAGGTTTTTCTTCCAGGGTAATGTTACCCGTCACCGGATCAATACGGAACAAACCTTTGTTGTTTCCACTTACGATTGTATATTTCAGCTCAGCGTTCATTCCCGTGTCAATGTCAACAGCAAACACTTCAGCCACAACAGAGCCAGGGATAGCAGAGAGAGGCACCAGCTTAAAAGAAGTATTTGAAGGTGGGTAGATGACCACAGGGCTGTTGTCATTAACATCCATGACATTTATAGTGACTTTTGCGGTAGAAGAACGAGGCGGTTGTCCTCCATCGATGGCCTTGACGTCAAAGGTGTAGGAACTCTGCTGCTCTCGGTCAAAAGAAACGTTGGACTTTATAACTCCAGAGTAAGGATCCAGAACAAAGTTCTCATTGTCATTCAGGATGGAAAGAGTGACAGCTTTATTTTCTCCTGCATCTGCATCAGTCACTGTGATCACTCCTACGGTGCTATACTTTGGTAAGTTCTCCGACACAAAAAACTGAAAATGGTTATGAGTAAATTTGGGACTGTTGTCATTCTCGTCCAATACTGTAACGATTACAGCAGCCTGACTTTGCAGGGGAGGGGTGCCATTGTCTCGGGCCGTAACAGTAAAAATGAACCTCTCCTGCTCTTCTCTGTCAAAGACTCGGGAAGCTGTCAAAACCCCTGTCTTTCGATCCAAATCAAAAAAGGAGGCGTTGGGGCCAAGCTGATAAACAATGTCTGCATTTTTCCCACTGTCCTCATCTGTGGCACTAATAGTTGTTAAGTACAGACCACGGCGGTTGTTTTCGGAAACGGACAGCTCAATTACAGGCTGGCTGAAAATTGGAGGGTTGTCATTTTCATCTTCCAGCTTAACTCTTACTAGGGCGGTCTGGTTCAAACTGGGCTTGCCGGAATCGGAGGCAACTATTTTAAAGCTGAATTCTTTGGTGCCCTCATAGTCCAGCAAGGAAGAGGTCTCTAACAAGTACTGGTTGTCATAAACAGCCTTCAAGTGGAATGGCACTTCTCTCTCAATGAAACAGATCACTTTGCCATTCACATCAGTATCCTTATCTGAGACCGTAATTAGGGCAATCTTGGTATTGATGGGGTCTTTCTCAGATAAGTACACTGTGCCATTGATGGGACTTATAATGTACCTGAGGTCTATGTTAGGGGGGTTATCGTTAACATCAGTCACATTGATGGAAACAGTTGCCCGGGCAGGTGTAGAGCTACCATCACTGGCCAGCACCGTCACCTTGTGGATGGCAGTTTCCTCTCGGTCTAAGGCCCTCTGAACTGTCACCAGCCCAGTTGTGTTGTTTAAAGCAAAGAGTCTTTTAGTTGCAGGAGCAACCTGGGCACCAAAAATATATCTGATTTCCGCATTGCTTCCTATATCTGCGTCTGTGGCATGCAGCTGAATGACCGAGGTACCTACAGGGGCATTCTCTGGTATGTGAACCTCCATCTGACTCTCTTTAAAAACCGGCCTGTTGTCATTGACATCACTTACTGTGACCTGGAGGATAGCTGTGCTGGATTTCTGGGGGGTTCCTCCATCCTCGACTTTGATTTTCATCACATAGGTATCTTTGTGCTCCCTGTCCAAGTTCTGCTGCACAATCAGCTGAGGCCACTTCTCCCCTTCTGGAGTTTCCACGATATCCAGCCCAAAGACACTTTGCCCATTCAAAAGTTCATAGTGCTGCACCCCATTGAAACCAGTGTCGGGGTCTGTGGCTGACGGGATCGGAAAGCGGCTGTTGATCAGAGTGTTTTCAGGTATGGAGATGTTGATGACAGGGGAGGGAAACATGGGGGCATTGTCATTGGTATCCTTCACAATTATTTTGATCTTGATCAGCCGAAAGAAGTCGTTTGGGAGAATCACCACCTCCAGCTCAAAGAAGCACTCATTCTCTTCAGCATAGGCAGCTCCTGCACAGAGTCTCTCTCTGTCGATTCTGTTGGAGGTGGTAAAGATCTCCCCTGTGGTGCTGGACACTTTCACCAAAGGGGCATCCCCTGCTTTGGAGACCAGTCTGTAGACAAGACTAGCGCTGGTTCCTGTGGCGGCATTGATGTGAGAAATGTTCAGATCCTTTGGTATGTTCCCGATGGGGACGTTTTCCGGTAGCTCCTCTCGGATGGTGTAAATAAGTTCTTGAGCCACAGCAGAATCCAGCCTTAAACAGGCAATCAGGGCAGCCAACAGGTAAAAATCCCTCAGGTCCATGATAATGTGTTTATAGCTCCTTCTCAGGGTTTTAGGGTTTCAAGGTTTCCACGATGGAATGCTGCTGCCTCGTTCGCAAGGGGAGGACTGCAGGATGCATCACATCAGAGCTCTTGCTTCCAGACAGCCACTGTCAACACAATCACAACAACAACAACAATAAAAAAGAAGTGTTATTGACTCATTTTAACTGACACCAGATGCAACTGCCAAGCCCTGCTCCACGTTTCTGCAACACACTTACAAACACCCGGCACCTGCTTTTCTCCCTTCCTTTCGTTTGTGTGTGCAAGCAGTTCCTCTCCATGAATGTGCCAGCATACCACACATTCAGAATGAAATTAACTAGTTACAAGATTGATGGGAGAGAAGCCGTTTTCTTCTCTCTCGTGCACACACATGTTTGTTCAAATCAGTCCATTGAACTGAGCATACCATGCAATGCTTTCTCCTTCCACGCCAAAATTTAGTGGAAGTTCTTTTTTAAAAAATGCATAGCATGAATTGTATGCCCACTGCAATTTAAAGCATCATGCATCCTGCCTTCTCCCAATTAAATTACCCAGCTACATTTTCCTCCCCTTCCTCTTGCTTGTGTGTTTTATCCTAGGCTAGTGCTGTAAGATGGTCTAGGATCTCTTAACGATTCAGACAAACTGCTCACACTGCTGCTTCTGCAGTAGCTCTCTGGCTACTTCCCATCTCTATTAACTAAGGAAGACAATAACAGGACCTCTAGTTTCTTCCCCAGAGCCAACCAAAATGTCACCTTTTCCAGATGTTCCAGTGTGCCAGTGTATGTGACTTGCATCTGCCGGAGAAGGTTCAACTTCAACATAAACAGAAGATTTGGGGAGCAGGCAGCCTTGAACCAACTCAGAAGCAGCAAGCCAGATGTTTACAAAGAAAATGCAGAAAGATGCTGTTGGGGGTTGGTTTGTTTTTTGTTATGAGGGTTGTATGGGGGGGGTGATGCAGTCAGTGACACTCGGCTGCCCCTCCGGATGTGTTATTAGCAGCAGCTGCCACACATAAATACTGCAGTCTAATAGTGCTGCTTAAGAAAGAGAGAGAGAGAGAGACTTCTGCTCAGATGCCCTTATGGGAGCAAATAAAGCTCCAGGCGTCCTTATAAGATTGGGGGAGGGGGAGGCGGAGAGAGTTTGGTCAGAAGCACTGATCTGACATCTGCATTAAAAGCTACGCGTTGATATCCGTGATCCTTTCCATTACACTGATGCAGGCAGGTAGGGGCTGCAGAGCCAGCAAACTCAAGCCCAAAGCAACGCGGAGATCCCCCCTCCCGTCGGAATAGATATTAAAATCAATTTTATTTTTTAAAAAATGCCTCCCCTCCCAAAAAAGAGAGAAGCATATGGAACTTTGCACTTACGTTGCCGCTTTTTCGTGTGCCGATGAACTGCAGCAGCAGCAGCCGAGGAAGGATCCGATCTCCCAGGACCAAGACACAGAGGAAGCCCCGCGCAAGGCATCGGGCACCCAGGTAGCCACCAAATTCGTCTTTTTTGGAAGGAGAGGAGAGGTGGAAGGGGAATCAGCAAGCAGCCGGCCAGGCAGGCGCTTCCTCCTCCAGAGCAGAGGTGTTGTTCCTCGGTGGCAAATTCACAACTCCAGAGAACAAATTCACAGTTCCGTCCGGGTTCGCCATGCTTCTCTCGGCGCGTCTCTCTCGTCCTCCCTCCACCTTGTCTCCCGCTCTGCCCCTCCCTTATTTACTTGCTCTTCCTCCTTAATCTGAGGATGACGAGGAGGATGCTGATCAAAGCGATGCCGATCCCTCTCGCGGCGGCGCAGGCGACACCGCCGGCTCCCCAGCCCCGGCCGAGGCGGCCCCGCAGCCCGGCGCTGAGCGCACAGCCCGCCCGGCGCGCTGCTCCTCCGGATCAGGGCATGCCCCGCTCTGCCCGATGCCCGCGCCGGGCGCTGCGCTCGCCTTCCGCGCCGCCACGAAACTGAGCGCGCAACTTCTTTCCGCAGAGCCCTCGCCTTGCCCGGGACCTCCTGGCGGGGGCGAGGCTGGCTGGCCGGCGGGCTGACCCGGCGCGGGCTCTTGCTCGGCCGCGGAGGCGAGGCGAGGCGGGCGGCGCAGCTTCTCCTCCCGTCTCCGGCGCGCGCTCCTTCCTTCGCTCGCTGGCTCTCCCCTTCCTCGCTCGCTCCGAACTGGGTTTCTTGATATAACTCTCAATAAGCCCACAGGGAGGGCGGGCGCAGAGCCTGCATGGCCCTCCCCCTCCGCCGAGCCGGATTGGCCGGCGGCGCGGGGGCGGGGCCGAGGGCGGGGCCAGCGCGGCGACGGGCAGCCGGGCGCGCGGGCCAGTTGCTCCGGCTCGGCGGGCCGGGCGGCGGTGGTGGCGGCGGGCGGCGAGGCTGCCCTTGTGCAGAATGGCTGGTCGGGCGGCGGGATGAGGCGCACGGGCGCCCGCTCAGGCGGCTGTTTTCAGCCAGCTCTTTTCCTTTTTCCTGATTGTTTCCCATTCTTACCTGCCTACCTACATGGGGAAAAAACCTTCAGCTCCTCTGAGCGCGTGCAGAGTACCCTTCGCCTCGGACGGCGACATGGGGGGCGGGAAATGGCAGGTTCAAACAAAGCCTGAGTGCAGCCAGGAAGGAGTTGGGAAAGGCTCTGTTGCATTAGCTTGTTGGTGTTAGTGGCTGTGTGAGACCCCTCTCTGCTACTTCTCCTTGTTAAAACTGGTTTGGTTTATATTTACATAAGAACAGCTTCTCGAATGTCCTTCCATCCCTGCTCTGCTCAGACTTCTTCCATAGTTTGAGTACAGCAAGGAGGTAGAGTCAGGGGTGGGACTCAAATGACCTGGGTCTCCTCCAACTCTGCAGTTCTGTGACTCAGATACTAAAAGTTTGGGGTCTTTTCTTGTTGGCATCCATCTGTCTCAGGAGACAAGGGAAGAGTGTGCCTTTGGGGATGAAGTCAAATCGGTGGAGAGGTACAACATCTGCTGTGACTGTAGAGACTGATACTGGACAGAGATGTTTTGTTGCAGCCGGGGCAGATGAAGGCGTCCAGTTGTGCTGCTGCAGATGCACCAGGGCATTTCTTCTCTCTGTGCTCCTCCCAGCTGCCATTCCTCTTCTGGTCACTGCTGTGGACGCACAACCTGTCTGTCTCCAGGCACTGCGGTTTTCTGCAAGGGATGCCCACACAGCGGGGTTGATGCTGCCAGCCTTCATGTCACATTTGTTAGGGGTCTGAGCCCCCACATTTGACATCTGGAGTGTGTGGGGTGGTTTCCCGCTCACATCCTTCCTGCTGCACCAACCCAAAGGGCCCACTAGACTGGTCCTGAAGCCTCCTCCATAGCTTGCTGTGAATGGCAGAGGTGGATTTGGGAGAGCACAACCGGTTGGTTGGGCGCTGAGCCAAGAGGGTGCTGCAACAATGGCTTAAAACAGAAGAAGGCGGGGGGGGGGGATTTTGGTGTTGCCCAGGGCGCTGTTGAAATTTTAAAGCCCAGAGTCTTCCACTGTGAGTGAGCATCAGAGGTGTCCCATGGTCCAGCGCAGTGACTGGGATTGGGGCCTGAAGTAGAGACAGCACCTGCTGCCCTGGGAGCTCTGCCCGCCACTCACTTGCCAGAGTGGGTGACACTGCAGTGGAGCTGCAGGCTGGGGCTGGACCCACCTTGTCAGAGGGCAAGCGATTGGAAGTAGCGGCTCCTTTGCTCACCCAAGCAGGCAACAAGCAGTGGAGGGGTGACAAGGGGCTGCTGCCTTCATTTGTCGTCCCCCCCCCATCTCTTTGGGTGGAGCTACAGTTGGCATCGGATGCTGCAGCTTCCCCAAAGGGAAGAGACCACTTTGGCTGCTGCCCCCCTGCTGATGCAACCATGTTGGTGCCAGAGGCATACCTAGGCTCCCTTG